>NW_025814830.1:18750000-19415000 GCF_022079265.1 Lynx rufus | reverse complement strand
ATAGGCTTGGGATGGGCTGGTGTACTCTGCTCACGCCCTGAACAGTGTCTCCAAAACCCACTGGTGCCCCCAAACAACAACAACAAAAATCGCCATTTTATTCATTCACCACTATCCTGCACTGCCTGTACGCAAAATCTGAGGTTGTAGGAAACAGAAAAATAAAGATTCTTCTCTATGCCTCAATCTCAAGGTCAGAGGAATCACCAGGAAATCCAATAGTAGGAAGCGTTATGTACCATAAAAATAAAGGAATCAGCAGATATAAAATTTTATTGACCTGACCCTGAACGGAGATTGATTTGGTAAGACGGAAATGTGGAAAACTGGTGGGAGGATTATTTTAAAGTAAAGAGAACAGGGTGAATGAAGGAAAACTAAAGAGAGTGGGGGTAATAACTTAGCTTGCAGGGCAAGTGTCACTGTCAGTGGGGCCAGGCAGGCAGATAACGCAATGGAGGAGGTCTGGTGAGAACTGTGATGACCTGGAAGAGTGATTGCTCCAACTAAGAGGGCAGCCAGTGCACAGCACTTTTCTCATGATAAAACAAGTTCAGTGTTGCCAGATTCCAACATTTTAAAACACGCAAAAAATCTCCCTTTTAAGACTGTGCAGGTTGGGAACACTACAGGTACAATGGCACACAGGTTGCCATTTGGGGATTTCCAATACAGAGCATAAAAAAAAAAAAAAAAGACATGGCACAAAAGATAGTGCAGGATCTGGTTCATGGCTAAATCAATCTTTCAAATCCATGTTCTATCACATACACAAAGTTTATCCTTGTGTAAGTCACTTCACTTCTTGTAGTTTGTTTTCTACCTGTAAAATGGGAGTATCACCAACCCTTGCTTGTGGCTCTTCTTGAGCATCAAACTGATTACAGTGTAAAAACCCTCTGGCCCAGCAAAACATTGCCGATACTCCACATCATTCATGACCTTGGGGCTTGTGTTATTGTTTTGCTGCTGTTGCTGTTGAGAGGGATGCGTGAAAGACAAGGGCATTAGACGGTGTAGGTGGCGGTGAGCAGGACAAGGGCCCAAATATTAATAGTTCTTATTTTTTCAACATGTATAATAAAATGCCCCCAAATGTGCTAATGGCTTTAAGTAGAATTTTTCCATCTAAACCTCATGACATTACCTACGTAATTGGTATAATCATTCATCCATTTCACTGGTGAGGAAAAACATTCAGAAATTTGCCCAGTCAAACGACCTGTAAGCAGCAAAATCTGTCAGACTTTGCTGGAAACAGTCGGCATTCCGAGTTCTTGAACTTAACCTATGACGTACAAGATTAGACTGTGGTTTAGGCAGACTGGTCGCCAACGGAAACAGAGGCCCGCAAAGCGAGAGCTGGAGGTCACTTGAGATCGCCCAACCTAGCCGCGTCCGCGCACAGGTGAGGGCAGAGACCCAGGAGGTGTAGAAGCTTGCCCAAGGTCGACCCAGCAAGGCAACTTAATCCCCCAAAGGGGCTCCGCTCCATTTCCCCGCCCTCCTGAGCTGCGCCATGGGTCGAGGGCCGGAGGGAGCGAGAACGGGGGTACCCCTCAGCCCGGCTCACCATTGAGGCCCACGGAGGCGACCAAAGGCCGGCTCGCGGCCTGGCCACTCAGCGACTCCCGGCACAGGAAGGGCCGCTTCACGTCCAGCACTGGCGACTCCGAGGTGGCGGGCACCGAAGCCTGCACCAGAGGCCGCAACGCGCCCGCCACCCCGCGGGACGTGGCCGATAGGACGGGCGCGAACGGGCCCGAACGGGCGGCCACCGACAACATGGCGACAGCTGCTCCAAACGCCGAGCCGGTCACAGGGACGACCTTTCGCCGCGGCGCAGGCGCGAGGAAGCACAGGAGGCGCGCGATCCGTGACGTCAGCGCGCCGGCCTCAACGGTGGCTCCCCGGAGAGGTAGGGGTACAGAGCCAGGAAAGGCGCTGCGTCAGAGGCGGGGCTTCGAGCTTACGCTAAGAGCGGAAGGGGGCGGGGCGGAGCCGGGCGGGAAGGTGTGGGTGCCGCCCAATCTGTCCTCCCCAACATCTTTTGGTGTGTAACCTGGTGTCTGCGCAAAGCAGGCCCGCAGGAGTCGTCCCGCGAGTCGACTTTGGGTCCCTCAGAGTAAAAACTTAATCTGTAGGAACCTAGGGATAAGAATAAGTTGTCATCATAGTTTAGGGAAAAGAGTAATTCTTAACATATGTGCATATATAATGTAATACTTATATATAAGGATATATGTTAGGGTGTATACATATATATTGTATATAATAGGTTTTATGCACTTATAAAACCTAGAGCCAGCCAAATAGTGGCCACCATGTGTGTACTATAATGATGATTATTAGCACCATCGAAGTAAAAAATAAATTTTAAAAAGGCCGGGGATTTTTGGTTAAAGCTTAACAATCATAGTGATAATGGTAATGACTTATGTGTATTAAGCATTTACTATGTATTAGATTTTGTGCCTTACCTTCATTTTTTTATTTATAGTCAATATCTCTATGAGGTAACAGCTATTTTCCAATGAGGAAACCAATGTTTAGAGGGATTATGTGCCCAGGACTAGATAGCCAACAAGGGGTGAAAGGGGGTAGTCTGGCTTTTGAGCGCTCTTAACCACTACCAGTTTTCCTAAGTGAGATTTTAGGGGATTCAGGGATGGGTCCCTAAATCACTTTCTATCACATGGTGAGAAAATTATTTTCTTCTTAATTTTCTTTCAATCCTCTGATTACACCAATGAGAAAGTCCCAGTTTGGTGCTAATATATTGTTAATTCCTAACACTTGCTAACCTTCCTTTTAAGAGACTAGGCCTTGACTTCAAAGCCCTTGGTTACTTGAATCAGCATGTGGAAGATTTAATAATATAATTTTGTTTTCATGGTATTTATTTTGTCTCCTTAGTGATTCTCCAATGACTTTAGTGAAAAAAACTTTTACTTAGGTCAAAATGAGTTAATTTAAATATTAAGTAAATGAAGTTTTTCTGTGCTGTGCATGGGCCCTGGGACCTTGGCGAGTTTCCTGACTCCTCTATGCTTTAGTTTCCTCACCTGTAAAATGGAGGTGGTAATGATGCCACCTAGAAGGAGTAAATGTACTAATATGTGTAACAGTACCTACAAGGAGCCCCACATGTTAAACACCAGGCTTGCTAGTATTGTTTTATCTGACATATTCCTTCAATTCCTGCTGACTCATTTGTGTTCCTCTCTCTAGGTCCACAGCACACTGAACACTTCCTCCTGGACCCTTCTCAGGGTCTAAGTCTTGGCCATCCATATTGCCCTAGGGACTCTGTGGTACTCTCAGCACTGGAACTGGCCTCCTCAGGGGTTACTCTGACTTGGCTAGCCGTAGGTCTGGCACTGGGCTCACCCCAGCAACAACCCTCATGGTAAGAGTGGATGCTTCCAGAGCAGCTACTACACCCCGTGTGTTTGAGTTCTTTACATGGAATAATGCACTTAATATCACAACAGCCCTTTGAATTGGTTAAGAGTAGGTGAGGATGGAAAAAAAAAGAGGGAAGCAGCCTTTACAAGACTCTGGGTTTAATCCTAGTTCTAATACTCACAAGCTTTAAGCCCTAAAATGAGTTATATATAGCCTCTGTGTATGCCTCAGTTTTCATTCTATAAAATGAAGATAATAATAGTGTTTATCCCCAAAGGTTATTTTAAGGATGAATTGGACTAATATGTGTAAAGTGCAGAGAACCATGCCTGGCATACAGTAAGTGCTATGAAATGTCCATGATAACAATAAAAATAACTCCTTCCCTTTTATGCCGGAAGAAACTGAGATTCAAAGATGACAAATGAAGGGCACCTGGGTGGCTCAGTCGGTTAAGCGTCCGACTTCAGCTCAGGTCATGATCTCAGGTTTGTGAGTCCGAGCCCCATGTTGGGCTCTGTGCTGACAGCTCAGAACCTGGAGCCTGCTTCGGATTCTGTGACTCCCTCTCTCTCTGCACCTCCTGCACTAATTTTCTGTCTCTCAAAAAATAAATAAATGTTAAAATGTTTTTTTAAAATGGTGAAAAATAAAAGATGACCTACCCAAAGTCACATCATTTTCTTCTGCCTTATTGAGATATAATTGACATATAACATGTAAATTTAAGGTGTACAGTGTATTAACTTGATATACTTATATATTGCAACTTGATTACCACCATAGTGTTAGCTAACACCCCAATCACACCATAGAATTATTTCTTTTTTTGTGGTGGGAACACAATCTAGTTTCTTGCCAACTTTCAGATGTATAATACATTGTTAACTACAATCACCATGCTGTGTGCTAGATCCCCAGAACTTATTCATCTTAGAACTGGAAGTTCGGAGCCTTTGACTGACATCTCCCCGTCTCCCACAACCCCAGCCCCTGGTAACCACCACTCTACTCTGTGTTTCTATGAATTCCAAGTCTTTACATTCAATATATAAGTGAGATCATATAGCATTTGACTTTCTCTATCTGAATTATTTCACTGACCATAATGCCTTCTGGATTGTTGTTGTTGTTGTTGTTGTTCCAAATGGCAGGATTTCCTTCTTTCTCATGGCTGAATAATATTCAATTCAATGTATGTACCGTATCTTTTTTATCCATTTATCCACTAACAGACATTTAGGTTGTTTCCATATCTTGACTATACTGAATGTTCCTATAATGAACATGGGAGGGCCCATATCTCTTTAAATCCTGTTTTCATTTCCTTTTGATATATACCCAGAAGTTGCATTGTTGGATCATATGGTAGTTCTATTTTTAAATTATTGAGACACCTCCATACTGTTTTCCATAGTGACTATATCAAGTTACATTCCCACCAACAGTGCACAAGGATTCCCTTTTCTCTACATCCTCACCAGCATTTGTTATATACCTTATCTTTTTGATAATAACCATTCTAACAGGTGTGACATGATACCTCATTGTGGTTTTGATTTGCATTTTCCTGATTATTAGTGATGTTGAGCACATTTTCATGTGCCTGTTGACATTTGTGTGTCTTCTTTGGAAAAATGTCTATTCAGATCCTCTGCCCATTTTTTTAAATTTTTTTTTTTCAACGTTTATTTATTTTTGGGACAGAGGGAGACAGAGCATGAATGGGGGAGGGGCAGAGAGAGAGGGAGACACAGAATCGGAAACAGGCTCCAGGCTCTGAGCCATCAGCCCAGAGCCCGACGCGGGGCTCGAACTCACGGACCACGAGATCGTGACCTGGCTGAAGTCGGACGCTTAACCGACTGCGCCACCCAGGCGCCCCTGCCCATTTTTTTAAAAAAATGTTTATTTATTTATTTTGAGAGAGAGAGAGAGAGAATGAAAGCAAGTGGGAGAGGGGAGAGAAAGAATCCCAAGCAGGCTCTGTGCTGTCAGCGCAGAGCTCGATGTGGGGCTCTGCCTCACTAACCATGAGATCATGACCTGAGCCTAAATGAAGAATCACTTAACTGACTGAACCACCCAGGCACCCCCCCCCGCCCATTTTTTAATCAGATTGTTTATTTTGTTGCTACTGAGTTGTATGAACTCTTTATATATTTTGAGTTGTATGAATTCTTTATATATTTTGACAATCTCTAATCAGATATCTGATTTGCAAAGATATTCCCCTATTCTTTTTTTTTTAATTTTTTTGTTTATTTATTATTGAGAGAGAGAGAGAGACAGAGCATGAACATGGGAGGGGCAGAGAGAGGGGAGACACAGAATCTGAAGCAGGCTCCAGGCTCTGAGCTGTCTGCACAGAGCCTGACACAGGGCTTGAACTCACAAACCGCGAGATCATAACCTGAGCTGAAGTCAAACGCTTAACCGACTGAGCCACCCAGATGCCCCTATTATTTGTTTTCTTTAATATTTATTTATTTTTGAGAGAGAGAAAGACAAAATGTGAGTGGGGGAGGCGCAGAAAAAGAGGGAGACACAGAATCCAAAGCAGGCTCCAGGTTCTGCGCTGTCAGCACAAAGCCCGACGTGGGGCTTGAACTCACAGATCATGAGATCATGACCTGAGCTAACAATGGATGCTTAACTGACTGAGCCACCCAGGTACCCCAATCCTCTCCCATTCTAATGGTTGCTTTTTCATTTGTTAATGGTTTTCTTCGCTGTGCAGAGGATTTTTAATCTGACATATTCTCACTTATTAAGTTTTCTTTTGTTGCTTGTGCTTTTGGTGTCACATCCAAAAAATTATTGCTAAGACCAAAGTCAAGGAGCTTTTTCCCCTATGCATTCTTCTAGGAGTGTTATAGTTTCTCTTCCTATGCTTAAGCCTTTTATCCATTTTGAGTTAATTTTTGTGAGTGGTGTAAGTAGGGGTCGAATTTTGTTCTTCTCCATGTGGTCATCCTCTTTTCCCAAAACCATATATTGAAGATAGAATCTTTTCTCCCTTTTAGTATTCATGACTCCCTTGCTAAATATGAGTTGGCCATATATGTTAGGGTTTATTTCTGGTCTCTTGTGTTTCAGTCTTATTAAATTTACTAAAACTTGCTTTGTGACTTTTCATATGATCTAAGCTGGAGAATGTTCCATGTGCAATGATGCATGCATTATTTTTCTTAATGGTGTTCCATAGTCCTGTGGCTTTCTTTGTTCCTTTAGTCTCTCAAAGTTTTTCTCCTCTGAATGAATAATATCAATTCATCTGTCTTCTAGCTCATTGATTCCTTCTTCTGCTTGGTCAAGCCTGTTATTGAAGTGTTCTATTCAGTTTTTCTCTTCAGTCATTGTATTCTTCAGCTTCAAAATTTATGTTTGGTTCTTTTTCATGTTTTCTATCTCTTTTTTTCTTCTCACTTTGTTCTTTTATTGTTTTCTTGTATCATTAACTTGTATGTCTATGTTCTGTGGCAGCTCTCTGGACACCTATAGAATAGTTATTTTGAATTATTCATTGCACAATTCCTGGATCTCCATGCCCTTGGAGCCAGTTACTGGAGGTTTACTATATTCCTTTGGTGGAGTCATGTTTCCCTGATTTTGGTTATCTGTGTTGCCTTGCATCAGTGTCTGTACATTTGAAGAAGCAGTCACCTCTTCCAGATTTTGTGGACTGACTTCAGGAAAGGAAGACTTTTATCTGTGGGTGGGGGCACATGTTGTGACCCTAGGTCAAATGATGCAGGAAAGCAAGTTTGGAGGCATGTGGTGGCACTAGGTTTGGGGGGTGTATGATGTGTCTTTGGCTCAGGGGTCCAAAAGCATCAACAACTTTGTGGTCTTTGGTGCACACTGTGGAGGATCACAGTCACTGCAAGGGCTGTTGGGATCCTTGGTGGCACCTCCAAGTTCAGTGGCCAGGCACCATGGCAGGCAGTAGTGGTGCCAGAGTCAGAGGTGTGCACACACTGGTATGTGGTGGCCAGCTGCAGGTGCCGATATAGTGGCAGGGGCCAGTTTCAGACACATGCATAGTGGTGAGAGTCAAGACAGGCAGCAAGGGCCAGGGCCAACTCTGAGCTCCCTGGCAGCTGGTGGGGTCCTGGCTGTTGGCATACTCTCCTGTGGCTGTTGGTCTTCCCCAAGCATGAGCACTATAGAGAGGCTGGTGATGGGCCTCAGGCCAATCACGTGAATTTACAGCTGGAGGGGATGGCCCCAAGCACAGCCACAAGGGTATAAGCTGGAATCTTGCCCTTGCACAGCCTCAGAGGCCTGAGCTGGCTGGCCCTGATGCAGTTCCTGAGCTCCAGTTGGGGTGAGGGGAGTGGGGTGGGAGGGACTACTCAGGTAGCCAGTGAATACTTGCAGGGCAAAGTCTGGTGAAGTCTGCAGGGTCTCCACAGCAGCTATGCTGGCCATTTATTTCTTCAGTGGAAAAATCTGCTGTGGTTGTCTGCAAAACAGGTCTCTGTGAAGCACAGGTGCTCCTGCTACTTGGCTGACACTGGTAGCCCCTGTTTTTTCTTCCCTGTTCCTAGCTGTCTCTGTTCATCTCCACTTTGCCAGTCAGAAGCAGGGCCTCAATGAAGTGCCCCTGAAAGTCTGGGGAAGCCAGTAGTTCACCCTGCTCTCCCTTTCCTGGCATGGAGAACTCTTTCTAGTTGGGACATTTTCTCTTGTCACTGAGAAATGCTAGCTTGGGGGATGGGTTAATTTAAGTAAAATGAATCTTACTTTCTTCTCTTTTTATGCAGTACTTCTCAGGCTTTTTGTTTACTACATTGTCAAAATTTCTTTTTTTTTTTTTTAATTTTTTTTTCAACGTTTATTTATTTTTGGGACAGAGAGAGACAGAGCATGAACGGGGGAGGGGCAGAGAGAGAGGGAGACACAGAATCGGAAACAGGCTCCAGGCTCCGAGCCATCAGCCCAGAGCCTGACACGGGGCTCGAACTCACGGACCGCGAGATCGTGACCTGGCTGAAGTTGGACGTTTAACCGACTGCACCACCCAGGCTCCCCTATTGTCAAAATTTCTTAAGTGGACCCCAGAGCTCTTCTAGAGCTGTATTTGTTTGAGATCACTGTCTAATTGTTGGTCTTGTGGGGGAGACAGATACTGAAGTCTCCTGTGTTGTCATTTTGATAACATCACTTCCTCAAAGACACCTCATTGATAAGTAAAGGAGCCCATTTGTTCTGGTGTTACAGAACCAGGCTGGAATGCTGGCGGAAAAACCAAGTGGCACTCAGAGATCTTGGTGCATTGGAGATTTATTTAACATTGGCAGGCTCAGAGGAGACTGATTCTCCAAAGGTCTGAGCACCGAATGCAAGTGGGGAGGGTAATTTATAGTCATCAGCTTCCATATCTGTGGGGGTTTTCCCATGCACAGCAAACAAAGGAAGAAGAACCCGGAGGAGGGATCTCTAAGCTAGAGACCAGAGTCTGTTTTAGCCCCGTTGGCCATTTTTGGGGTACTTTATTCACTTCTCCAACATTACCCCTTTGATGCCTTAAAAAAAAACTTTTAGTAGCATCGCCTTTCAGTTTTACGAGTTGGTACTCTCAGAAGATGAAGATACGTGCAGTAGTTTGGTGAGCAACAGTGTTTTCAATAAAATGTACCATGGCATTCAGTATACAGGGGCCAATGGATACAAGTAAAATTATGGAGAGGAGGGGCCCTGCCAGGGCAGGAAGCTAGGATGCCCAATCCGTGAGATCCCATTCTTTCCATTGATTCTTTCCTGTCGTCTATGTTGAATTCTTTCCTTGACTTCCTTAACCTTAGTTGTAACTGTTCCTGACTGGTTTACGAAGTAGCAACATTCCTCCCCCAGAAAGATGCAAGTCCCTCCTTTTTCTGAAGTGAGGAGGTCAAGGGCTCACCTATTTTGGAGGGTCACTGCCGCCAGAGAGTTTATTTGACTTTGTAAGGTTTCCAGAGAATCTGTCACTCGTTCCATGCCTTCATTTAGCTCTTGAGATAGTCTATAGTATGGTCCTACAGACAAACTTATGCCCCCTATTCCAGTTCCTATTCCTGTCACAATTCCTGCTCCTATCAGAACAGGTAGCAGGATTGCCTGTTTAGTCCGGGACTTGGGGCTAAAAGCTCTTAGAAGCTGATCTTCAGTGTATACGGATATCTCTGGGGTTAGGAAGATGGAATAATATATCTGAGTCCACTTGGCCTCTAAGCATCGGTAGGCCGAATTAGAACACAGATAGAACACCCCAGGGGTTGAACATAGGGTCGTATTCCTCTCTAAGGTTATATTTCTTCTGCATAGAGAGGTACTGTTCATACCTTCAGGGACTGTACAGATTAGATTGTCGGCATTTGTGAGACAGATCCCAGTGGGTCCAATTAAGACAGAGGTATTGGTTTTGAGATTTTCAAGAGCTTTCCAAGTCAAAGGGATGGGAGTGGCTAAGTAAGCACTCCAGCTGAGGGGCAAGCACATCCAGCAGGTTTGGGTGTGATTATTTATTTTATGGAGGACTTGTAGAGTAGTATTGGCCCAATGCTGGAGTGGGGAATTGGTAAGCATCTGATTGAGGGCTGAAAGGTTCAAACCTTGGTAGGCTGCTGGGGGAGTGGTCGCCTTTATGGCTTGTATTACCCTATCCTGGGTATCCTTTATAACTTTTTGAAGGGCCCTATCTTGCACCCTTCCCCAGTCCAAGATCCCCCAGTGAGGAAGGTAAGTGTAGCAAGCTTGCTTCCCTCTCTGGAGGCCCTTGTTGTGACATGGGCTCCTGACATTTTGGGTTATCTCGGCAGTCCAATACTTAGTCCTTGGGGCACCGGGTGACTGACAGAGAGTGGGTGTTTTCCTTTGTAGCAATCTTTGTGGAGAGGGGTGAAGGCGCTGAATGCCCTTGACCCCCTTATTGTCATATAACAATCCTGGGGGCAAGGTGGGTAAGCGGCAGTTGTGAGGGTGAGAGAGGTTATCATAATATACAGGCAATACTTAATAATCCTCCCATCCAGAGGAGGTATGTGAGACCCAGCATGCATCTTTTGTCTCATGTCCAGCTTGTTGGTGCAGTCTCTATCAGCCCAACAGTAAGAAATAAGATCAGGGCTATGACACCAGTAAGGGGCAAGGGCTGGCAGAGTTGCATCCAAACCCCTGGGCTAGGTTCATGTGTTGATTCCTCGAGCTTCTGCTGTGTGCAGGCCAGCCAGTTTCTGGGGTGTGTCTGGAGCAGGGCTGGAGGTCTCAGGGGCCAGTTTCCCTTTTGAGGGTCAGTTTACGCAGGTTGACTGGATCTGGATGACTTCACCAGGTTGTGGGTTCTTCTGAGTTGGCCTTCTTAACTCTGGAGTGATGGACCCGTGGGGTGATACCTGAAACTTTAAGGGCTGTAGGAGTTGTTAGAATAACAGTATGAGGCCCAGTCCACCTGGTCTAAGAGGTTCCCTCTTCCAATCTTTGACCCACACAGAGTCTCCTGGATGAAAGGGTGAATGTGGGTCCCTAAGGAAATTGGGGCCCTCTCTATGGTGTATCTCTGTAACTTATTTAGGACTGCTCCCAAGGTCTGGGGCTGTTCTCTTATTCCTTTGTCTCCAATCTGGTTTTTAGGTCTCCTGGGAGTTTTCCTAAACATGGGGGGGGGGTGGGCACGAGGAGTCACCCATATAATAACTCAAAAGGGGAGAATCCCAGTGCCCCAGGCGTGCGTTGGGCATGCAGGAGGGCCAGCAGTAGTAAATCTGCCCGTGGGAGATTAGTCTCTTGGTGGAACTTAGCCAGGGTTTCCTTGAGGGTGTGATTCATCCACTCTACATTCCCTGAGCTCTGGGGTCGCTGAACAGTGTGCAGTTTCCGGGTAATGTTGAGGGACTTTGTCAGGGTTTGTGTAATGTCTGCCACAAATGCAGGTCCGTTATCACTGTGTCTGGTTAAGGGTAGACCAAACCGAGGCACAGTCTCCCGTAGAAGGGCTTTGGCCACCTAGCGACTTCATTCCATTCTGGTCAGGAATGCTTTGACCCATCCCAAATATGTGCAGATTATTACAAGAAGGTACCTGAACCCTTTATTTGGTTGTATGTTGGTGAAGTCCACCTCTAAGTCTTTGAAAGTAGTGACCCCCAGGCGGGTGCCGTGGGGCAGACCAAGCATTGTTTTTGGCACATGTTACACATTGTTCACTGACAGCTCTGCATAATGCCAGCAGGTGGCTCATATAATAGTTCTTTTTGATGAGGGCCTCTAGTGCAGTTTTCCCTAGGTGCGTGAGTTGGTGATACTCCTTTACTAGGTGTTTTCCCATAGATGACAGGAGAAAGATGTGTCCATTTAGCGTGACCCACCATCCCTCTTTGCTTAGTGTGCCCCCTTCTGTCGAGGCCCAACTTACTTCTTTCTTTGTGTACTGGGGCGGGGAGGCTTCCCTCTGGGGCTCAAGAGTCATAGTGTAGGTAGGAGCTTCACCTGGGTCACCACAGGCGGCCGCTCTGGCTGTTTTGTTGGCCAGGTAATTTCCTTGAGTTATGGGGTTGTCTCCTTTCTGATGTTCCTTACAGTGTAGGATAGCTACCTTGTCTGGCAGCCATATGGCCTCAAGAAGCTTTAGTATTTCTTCCTTGTTTTTGATAGTTTTCCCTGCAGCAGTAAGGAGGCCTCTTTCTTTATAGATGGCCCCGTGTACATGCACAGTAGCGAAGGCATGCCAGGAATCAGTGTAGATGTTAACTCATTTACCTTTGCTAAGGATGAGGGCTCAGGTTAAGGCATACAGTTCAGCTCATTGTGCCGGCCATCCTTCCAGCAAGGCCTTGACTTCCAGAACTTTGGTGGTCGTGGTTACCGCATATCCTGCTCTTCGGCTGCCCTCTTGTAAATAGCTGCTCCCATTGCTGAACAGGGTGATCTCTGGGCTTGTTATAGTCTGGTCTTGGAGGTCCAGGTGGCTGGTGTAGACTTCATCCACTACTTTGAAACAGTCATGGTTGGGTTCTCCCTCCTCCCTGGGAAGGAAGGTGGCTGGGTTTAGTGTTCTTACTGTTTCAAGAGTGACCCTTGGGTTTTCATAGAGAAGGCCTTGGTATTGTGTCAGCCGAGAATTGGAGAGGAAATGATATCCTTGGGTGCTCATGAGGGACATGACCTTGTGTGGGAACTTAACATTAAGTCTTTGTCCCAGTGTGAGTTTGTCTGCCTCCTTGATGAGCAGGACTGTGGCTGCCAGCACTCTGAGGCACGGTGGCCATCCTGCAGCCACAGGATCAAGCTCTTTTGACAGGTAGGCCACTGGCCATTGCCAAGGCCTCATGCTCTGAGCACTCCAAGGGCTATTTTGTCCTTTTCATGTACGAAGAAGTTAAAGGGCCTTTCTATGTCAGGCAAACCCAGGGCTGGGGCTCATCCCAGAGCCAACTTTATTTCTGTGAAAGTGACCCTTGCCTCCTCAGTCTATGCATGGGGCTCCCAGTCTAGTCCTCCCAACAGGTCATAGAGGGGCCTCACTATGGCTGAGAATCTGGGAATCCAAATGCGACAGAACCCTGCGGCCCCTAAAAATTCACACAAGCCTCGTTTTGTTTGGGGCTGTGGCAGTGTGGTGATACCTTTCTTCCTTTCTGGTCCTAGCTCTCTTTTTCCTTTTGTGAGGAGGAAGCCTAAGTATCAGACCTGCTGCTGACAAATCTTTGCCTTTTTCCAAGAGGCCCGGTACCCCAAGTAGGATAGGAGCTGCAGGAGGGCCTTTGTACCTTTCATACAGTCTTCTTGGGTGTTGCTGGCAAGGAGGAGGTTGTCTACATATTGGAGGAGGACACATCCTGTGGTTTCCCTCAGAAAGTCGGCGAGGTCTGCAGCTCGTTATTCCCCAAAAAGAGTGGGTGAGTTCTTGAAACCTTGGGGAAGTCGTGTCCAGATCAGCTGCATCTGGTGCCCTGTAATGGGCTCAGCCCATTCAAAGACAAACAGTGGTTGACTTAGAGGAGCCAGGTGGAGGCAGAAGGAAGCATCCTTTAGGTTGAGGCATATAAACCATCTGGCTGACCCCAGTATTTGGCTGAGGAAAGTATAAGGGTTTGGAACCACTGGGTGTAAGGAAACAGTCACTTTTTTAATGGCCCTCAAATTCTGTACTGGTCAGTATCCTTCTCCTGGCTTCTTGACTGGCAAGAGTGGGATATTCCAAGCTGATTGGCACTCAATTAGAATACCTGCTTCTCTGAACTTGGTCAGGTGCTCTTGTATACCCATTCTAGCCTCTAGTGGAAGGGGGTACTGTCTTTGTCTCAGATTGGGCTCCAGGGATCAGGTCAACAATGATGGGGGCCTGACTCCAAGCTAGTCCAGGTGGGTTATCTTCAGTCCATACAGAGGGGAATGTAACCTGAATTCTGAGGGGCTACAGGGTAAGGCCTGGGTACAGAATAGTCTCCATTCTTCCCTTGGCAGGGTAATCACCAAGACCAGGGTTTCCTTCTGCCTTGGGTTTAATTAGAGGCTAGTGTATCCAATGGTTCAAAAGTTTTCTGGGCCCCAAGTTTGGAGAGCAGAACCTGGCCCAGGAGAGGAATCGGGCAGTCAGGTAAGTAGAGGAACTCATGCCGGACCTTGTGACCCCCAAGTTCACATTGTTGAGCTTGACAGAAGGGCTGCTGCATTGCCCGTGTCCCAGTAGCCCCAAGTATGGTTGCCGTCTTTTGGCTGAAGGGCGCCACCAGGGAAGTAACAACAGAGTTTTCAGCCCCAGTGTCAACCATGAAAGTTATTGTTCAGCCCCCTACCTTCATTTCGACCATGTGCTTATGGGGCCAAGAGAGAAAGAGCCTGGTCCCCCTCAGTCCGATTCTACCCTGGCCAGACCAACGAGATTCTCGCCTCAAGGTTCCTCCCAATATCGTCTGGGTTTTGAGGGCCCCTTCTGATTCAGACATTCATTCTTCCAGTGTCTCTTCTCTTTGCAGTATGCACATTGGTCCCTTGCTAAGGGGGCTCTGGGCTTCCCCCTTTTGGTAATTGGGGTCTTCCCGTCTTTGCAGTGTCTGTTTCTTTTAGTGCTGCTGTGAGAAGGGTGGCCTTTTTTGGTCTTCTCTCCGCTTCTCTTTCGGGTAGGAAAGATATTACCATCTGTTGACTTTTTGGTGCCTAGGGGTCAAACGGTGTGTATACACAGTATGCTTCACATAATCTTTCATAGTAATCTCCAGGAGACTCCCCAGGGTGCTGTGTGACTGATGATATTTTAGTCATGTTCATGGGCTTTTTGGCTCCAGCTCAGACTCCCCGGAGGAGGGCTTCCTGGGATCGTCAGATGTGGGCCTGTCCTTCTTCTGTGGTGAAATCCCATGTTGGGTATTCTTCAGGCATGGGAGCTTGAGCCCAGACAGCAGGATCATTAATCCCCAGAGGTGCATGATCTTCTAGGTACTGTCGTGTTTCTCTCATTCTTCTTCTTTCTTTTGTATTAAACAGAGTATGGAGTAACTGTTGACAATCTTCCCAAGTCAGTCGGTGGGTCTGGAAGAGGGACTCCATCAAGTGGACCATTGCTTGTGGCTTCTCAGAGTATGATGGAGTGTTGTGTTTCTAATTGAGGAGGTTGGTTGTAAAGAAAAGTTGATAATACATCATGGAATGGGTGGGCTGGACTGTTCTGTCCTCATTCTGTCTTTCAGGCTCTCTCATCTCCCTTACAGGCATTTGGAGGCATTAGGTCTGGGTCTGGGGTTCAGTCTGGCCGCTGGCCCCTGTGGGGGAGGGTTCTCCAGGTCCAAGAGGGACGGGGAGATGGGCGCCTACTGCGGTGGCAACTGCCAACACGCGACTGTGGCTGCAGCAGAGGCAACTGTGAAAGCATGACTGAGGCAGGGTGCAATGGAGACACAGATGGGGGAGGAGTTTCAAGCTCAGGGGGAGTGGGGAGGGAGCTTGGCGAGTCATAAGGAGGTGGAAAGACAATATCTTCCTCCGTGTCTCCTTTAAATATTAGAGGAGTGGTGGGTCGCTTCTTTGGCTCCCTGGGTGAGCCTCTGGATAGAGTGGTTAAAACCTTTGCCTGGCTATGTTTGCTAACGATGAATTGCACCCAAAGCAGGAGATTTCAGGCAATTTCAAGCCAGGAGTCAATGTATGGAAATTGATCAGGGTGGCCTGGGTTCCCAGTGACCATTAGCCAAACCCACTGCACTATTTGAGCATCTAATGTCCCTTCTGGGGGCCATCCTACATTAAATATGGGCCATCCTAGTTCACAAAAGGTCCTTAATTTCCTGGGTGTTATTTTCACCCCGTAATTGCCTGAAAATCCCTTTTTAAAATTTTTGAGCATGACTTCTAAAATCGTAGGCTTACTCTGTTTTGATCCCATTATTACTTTCTTTGTCCTGTTCGGTGTCGCAAAGACAGACAAAGGAAGGGTATCCCCTCGTATGAGATGACCAATCAGATACTCCTCTGGTCGCATTCCTGAGGGAAACTTTAGGTGAGGTTTGGCTGTAGTGGACTCAGCTTTGTGACTTGCGATCAGAATCTGATCCAATACCACCTTAGACCTTATACTCTCACCATGACACAGGAGAGCCCATTCAGACTCTGTAGACTTTTGGGGACCTTAAGAGTGCCTGTCCGTGGAGCCACAAACTTGAACTCGACTGGCAAACCTTGCTGAGCCACACATTTACACGCACGCACGCACGCACCAGAGTCTATTATATTCCCTCCTGCAAAATTTTCTACCTGTGAGACCTATTAAGGCCTCTGGGGATTGATCAGGTCCCCCTTCCACCCTTCTGGGTGGGCCTGACTTCTTTGGGGCCCCAGCCTCACCGGTTCCAATGTGGGGTCCAGGTCCTCACCTACCAGGTCTCTTTGAGTCCAGCAGGGTACAACAGAGTGGGGCCCGCCCGCGACAACTGAGAAGGAGACTGCCGAAATTCAGGCAGGACACGCCTTCTCCCTTGCGATCCCTCGCCCCATGACCGCCTGGCCATTCTCTGAAACCGGTGGCAACAATGGGCTAGCGCGGTTGGGTTTCCCTGTCAGGGAACAAAGTATGTTATGGAACCAGGCTGGAACGCTGGCGGAAAAACCAAGCGGCACTCAGAGATCTTGGTGCATTGGAGATTTATTTAACACTGGTGGGCTCAGAGGAGACTGTTTCTCCAAAGGTCTGAGTGCCGAATGCAAGTGGGGAGGATAATTTATAGTCGTCAGCTTCCGTATCTGTGGGGGTTTTCCCATGCACAGCAAACAAAGGAAGAAGAACCCAGAAGAGGGGTCTCTAAGCTAGAGACCAGAGTCTGTTTTAGCCCTGTTGGCCATCTTTGGCGCACTTTATTCACTTCTCCAACACTGGGTTCCAGTCCAGAGTTGTAGCAGGGAAGGGGGTAACTCTGGGGCTGAATATTGATCCTCTCACATAAGATGGAGGGTAGAATCCAGGAATGGCGGGTATATCGGAAGTTCATCCACTTGCTAGTTTTTTGTTTTGTTTTGTTTTTAACCGAAGGGGCTGTTAGCTTTCATGCTTCAGCTTCTCTTTCCTTGAATCTACATCTTGAAGGACTCTAGAGGCAAACAACCTGGTTTGCATACCAGCTCTGAACCTTGTAGTTGTGTGACTTTGGGCAATGCTGAGCTTCAGATTGATCATCTGTAAAATGGGGATAAAAATGAAATTGCTGTGAGGAATAAAAGAAATAAAGCGAATAAAGTACTTAGTCTTTGGTACACAGCAAGAGCCTAGTAAGTGTTATTTTTTATAAATCAGGGTGTGGGAGCGAATTTGGGGTAGGGGGGAAATAGCCAGGGACCTAGAAGTGTAAATGTTTGGTAACCTTCTGGCCCCCAGGCACTCTGAAGAGCAAAGTACAAGAAAGAAGCAGGAAGGAGGAGAGGGGACACAAAGCCCTCCTTTTAACAAATGAATGGCTTGTTTAAAGCAGAGGTCAGAGGTCAAAGACTGGAGACCCACACTCTCCTCTCCTCCTCAGTCCTTCCCAGATGAAGAAACCAACATGAGTTCCCCCTTTGTGAGTCAGAAACTGCACCAGGTGGAGTTGCCCCACAAAGAAAACTTTTATTTGCAGGAAATAAAGAGATCATGGGGGAATAGCTTCCAAAGTCATGACTCCCTCAGAGAGAGTAGATGGATTCCTTTTCTTTAGGGTTAGGATAAATATTTAGATAGGGAAGCCTTGTTATCCTATGTAGAGATGGGAGTAAGGTCACACATGCGCAGGGAGGAAACATGCCTACACATACAATGTATGCTATGTAAATGAGGCTGAGCCTCCTTCATGGGCAGAGATTTTACTATTATAATAAGGCAAAGGTAATTGTAGGTCATTCCAGGGGTCACTTCACCCATCTGTACAGACAGGTTTAACTCAAAGGGTCCGAGTGGTCTGAGCCTGAGGGAGGTCCTATCAGGGCAATCGCCTTCATCTGGGGAGTTTTAGGTTTCATTTGCCTGAGTTTCATTTTAGGTTTCATTTGTCTGAGTCAAGAGGAAAGCCAAAAAGAAGAGCTTAGGGGAAAATGTAAGACGAAGGTTAGTGAATACAAGCAGGTGGGCAGTAAAGGCCAGGTCTTGGGGTCCAGCTGGTGACAATATGGCATACTCAGTAATATAAACCCCAAAATTATTTGCTAGCATTTACAAGTTCTGAGTATTTCTACCTACCCAGTGTAATAGAATAGTGCCCCCCAGTAAAGATGCATGTGTCCTAATCCCTGGGATCTTACCTTGCCTGGCAAAAGGATGTTGCAGATATGATTAAGGATCTCAAGATGGGGAGATTATCCTGGATTGCTTGGGTGGGCCCAGTGTAATCACAGCGTCCTTATCAGAGAGAGAAGATGTTATGCTACTGACTGAAGATGGAGGAATGGTGCCTGGCACCAGGGAGTTGGGGCAGCCTCTGGAAGCTAGCACAGGTTGTTCCCTAGAGCCTCCAGAAGTAACAGCACTGTGGACCCATTTTAAACTTCTGACCCCCAGAATTGTAAAATAATAAATTTGTGTTGCTTTAAACTACTAAACTTTTGGTAATTTGTTACAGTGGCAATAAGAAACTAACACACACACATGCACACACACAAACTGAAGATCTAACCACCACATTAGTCCCAGATCCTCACATAGAAAAACAGTGAGGTAAGGACTTGCTTGCTGATCAGGGTTCTTCCTTACCCTATCTGCTTCACTGAATTATATTGGCTCCTATCCTCCTATCTGCTGAGGTCTCTGAGTGTGGGACCTCAGGTTTATATAATTCCATGAACAAACCTGATCTGTTGCCAAGAGTAGTAGGATGTCAAAACACAAGGGACTCTCCCCATCCCTAGTCTTTTGAGATGTCTTGTTCCCTATAGTCTGGATGTGTCCATCTGGGAAATAGGTGTGTATGTGTGGAGTCTGGGAGGGGAGTGTGTTCTAAGAAGACTGTGCTTGGGTGCTCCAAAGATCGTCCTCAGAACACAGGTATAACCCAGCCATTCTGCCTATGATCCTGGATAATGTGCAGAGCCAGTGAGCCGCCTGTGGCCTGCCTCAGGAGACATGCCTCCTCAGCCACTTTCATCTCACCTTGTGCCTAAATGGAAAGGCAATCAGCCTCCTGCTGAAGGGCCCCCACGTCTGTCTCCTGTTTCCACGTCATTACCCCGGGAGATGCCTGGCTTCCCATTTCCAGTTGCAGTTGCTGTGACAGTTTCAGCCTCTCCCCTCAGCCCACGTCCCTCACTTGAGCAGCGAGATGTGAAGACTGACAGCCACTTGAGAACTGCACAGACTGTCCCCAATTTAAGCCATTTAAAATACATTTCTGTTCCATAAAATCTGTTTCCGTAATCCTGTGTCCCTACCTCTTTGAAAGATGGTAACCCTAGGGAGGAGAAGAAATTAGCCAGGGAGGAGAAGTTCAGACGTGCTAATATTTTAATCGCTTGTTCCTTTAACACATTAGTCACATTCATTAAGTATGATTAATTTGCAGGCTTTGTTGAAAACCATATCAGTTTCCTATCAGCCACACATCCATCTTTTGCCAAGCAAGCTGCTGCAGTAATACCAAAAACTACTCCCTTCTTTTTTATACCTTCATTGTATTATGTACCCCCTGAAAAATTTATTGAGTTAATTAAACTCATGTATATAGAATGCTTGCTAAGAACCCAGGCTCCTGAGTGAGGCTGACAAGGCTTGATCCCAACTCCACTTCCTGCCTGAGTCACTTGGGGAAGTAGCTGAATCTGTCTGAGTCTACTTCCTCATCTGAGAATGGATGAGAATAGTTATCTCAGAGTTTTGTTGTCAAGATACAATAAAGTTTGGGAATTGCTCAATAAGTTAATATTATTGTAATTAGGGGCTCTTGGAGTATCATTCATTTAAAAGATTTTTACCCAGTGACTTCTATGTGCCAGGCAATGATGTGTGACCACTGCTAGCAATACAGCAGTGAACAAAATAAATAAAAGTGGCCTTTAGGACCTTACATTCTAGGTGCGGGGAGATTAGACAACAAATGTATATACCAGATGGCGATGTGTTCTATGGAGAAGAAGGAGCAGGATGAGGGGAAGAGAGGACTGAGATGATGGGAGATGGCTGAAGGGATCTGAAATCACCTAGTTCAACCTATGTACCTCAGAAAAAATATGATTCACGTATCCATCCACTGAATGAATGTTGAGAAGCTATTAGATACTAAGACTGTAGCTAAAGCTGGGGACTCAGGCACCGACCTGGAAAGGCTCATGGTTTCAGGGGGAAACAGCCATGTTGTGTGCCAAGTTGCATCACACACAATGAGAAAACACCACCAGATGTAGGGAGTAAGGCCAAGGAACAAAGCCTCCACGGCAGAGCATGATGAAACAGGAGGGCCCAAAGGATGCTGCCTGGGAAGGGGAAATGTGACTGGAGCCATGAAGATGCAGGAGGAGGAGGTAGGTAGAAAATCAAGTATAGCAGGTGTTGCAAGGTCCTGTCTGTATCCCTTCCCTGGACCTCCAGATGCCAGCCTCTGAATCTCTCTGCCTGAAAACTCTCTCTTGCCCAGCCCATCCCATCCCCAGGAGCCCTCCAACACTGGCTGGCAGCTTCTTCACTGGCTTCCTTTGAATAGGTAACTCTGACTGTGTTCTACACTGTCCCCCAGGGGTTCCATGTAGGATTCAGCCCCAGTTGCCCATGGTGGTAACTGGCTTGATAATGCTACTGGCTGTCTTCCCATCCTTGTCTCACTTCCTCCCTTCTTTAATGGTGTTCTCTCCACCTCCCAGATAAACATCATGCTCTCAAATTGTCTCAGGGTCAGCTTCTGGGAGAAGGGGAGCAGGCAGAGGGAACCTCACATCCCCAGAGGCCTGAAGGCAGCGGTAGAGGGAAATAGTTTCCAGTGGGCAGAATAGAAGCTATGTGGGAGAGAAGAGGCTCCTGGAGGTCTCCACCTTTGGGTCCTTTATTTGTTTTCTATCGTGTAGCAAATATCACAAACATAGCCATTCAAAATAATGTCCATTTATTATCTCAGTTTCTGTGGGTCAGTAGTCCAGCATGGCTCATTTGGGTCCTCTTCTCAGTCTCTCCTGGCTGTATTCAAGGGGTCAGCCAGGGCTGTGTGATCTCATCTGAGGCTCAGAGTCCTTTTCCAAGCTCACTTGTACTGTCAGAACCTAGTTCCTTGTGGTTGGACTGAGGCTGTCAGCACCTACCTAGAAGCCACAACAGTTCCCTGCCACATAGCCCTCTCCAGAACATGGCAACTGTCCTTCAAGACTAGCAGGAGAATCTCTGTCTTTGGATCTCTCTGATCTCTTCCATTGCCAACCTCTAGACGCTCTTTGACAAGGGCTCACCTGATTAGGTCAGGCCCGCCCACCATCAAGGTGAACAGAGCATATAGGGGGTGTGAATCTTGGGGTCATCTTAGAGTTCTGCCTACTACAGCATCCCATCATGAAGAGTCATGCACACAGCATGCAGCAGCATGGGATGGTGCTGTCTCATTTCTCACCAGCTCGCCTTGAGCTCCACAATGACTCCACAATGACTCCACAAGAACTCAATATGAAAGTTTTCACATGAACTCCCATGTGAAAATGTGTTCTCACATGGGAGCATTTGGCACATGGTCCACTGTGTCTTCCACGTGTCGTGTGTCATGTGTCATATTAAGGCTTTCTTCCCACTCCCTGCAGAGTGGGAAGAACCTTGGGAGAGATGGTTTTAGGATAAACTCTTTTCAGGGAGAATTAACACATTTTCTGGAGGGAAGAGTAGTGGGGCATAAGTGAACAGATAAGCTGAAAAACCTTGGGCAGCCTGTAGAGGACAAAGGAGGTATTAATGTAGAGTGTCTCCCTCCTCCATAGTGTCTCCTCCCTCTGCCCCAGGGTATCAGAGTTCTGTACCTTCTATCATCTTGTTTCCAAGCATGAAGTTCTGGACCCACTCAGCTTGGACTCAACTCAAAACCTCTGTGGAAACTTTGCCCATTACTCAGGAGAAGCTGAGATTCAGACTACTGCCTGGGCCCTATGTTTGCAGAAAAAGGCCCAGGAGAAGCCCCTTCATCTTGGGCCCTGAGACTCCAAGACATTCCTGAGACCTTGAATGTGAAGCAGGAAGGAGGCTCAGGCCCACCCAGAGCTCCTGCAGGATCTGCACGACACAATTACAAGGTTATTATTTCCCTTTTACAATGATGCTCAGAAAACATTGAGGAAGTTAAATCAAACCACCAGTTATTCAGCATTGCCACTGGAATAATAAATTCACATGTTAAATAAGAAATTTTACTTGCACTTATTTCAGAATTGATGGACATAGGAAGCGTGAAGTGCTTGGTATTTAATTTTTATTTCAAGGTAATCATGAAGGCAGTACCCATTTGTACGTCCAAAAGCCCTTTCATCCCTAAATCTTGAGAGCAGTTTCCCAAGCATACCAGGAATAAATTAAGTTGTAAAACCTCCATGAAAAAGATTAAAGTTAAAACATAATTTTGAAGAACCACTTGAGTTTGTCCATTTACCTGTTTTGTAAGTACCCTTGCCTATTTTTCTTATAACTCTTTTTCACAAAATAAGGGATTTTGTGTGACACACACAGCAAAATGAAATGGTAAACCTCCAACATCTTTTTTTTTTTATATGAAGTTTATTGACAAATTGGTTTCCATACAACACCCAGTGCTCATCCCAAAAGGTGCCCTCCTCAATACCCATCACCCACCCGCCCCTCCCTCCCACCCCCCATCAACCCTCAGTTTGTTCTCAGTTTTTAACAGTCTCTTATGCTTTGGCTCTCTCCCACTCTAACGTCCTTTTTTTTTTTTTTTTTACCTTCCCCTCCCCCATGGGTTCCTGTTAAGTTTCTCAGGATCCACATAAGAGTGAAACCATATGGTATCTGTCTTTCTCTGTATGGCTTATTTCACTTAGCATCACACTCTCCAGTTCCATCCACGTTGCTACAAAAGGCCATATTTCATTTTTTCTCATTGCCACGTAGTATTCCATTGTGTATATAAACCACAATTTCTTTATCCATTCATCAGTTGATGGACATTTAGGCTCTTTCCATAATTTGGCTATTGTTGAGAGTGCTGCTATGAACATTGGGGTACAAGTGCCCCTATGCATCAGTACTCCTGTATCCCTTGGGTAGATTCCTAGCAGTGCTATTGCTGGGTCATAGGGTAGGTCTATTTTTAATTTTCTGAGGAACCTCCACACTGCTTTCCAGAGCGGCTGCACCAATTTGCATTCCCACCAACAGTGCAAGAGGGTTCCCGTTTCTCCACATCCTCTCCAGCATCTATAGTCTCCTGATTTGTTCATTTTGGCCACTCTGACTGGCGTGAGGTGATACCTGAGTGTGGTTTTGATTTGTATTTCCCTGATAAGGAGCGACGCTGAACATCTTTTCATGTGCCTGTTGGCCATCTGGATGTCTTCTTTAGAGAAGTGTCTATTCATGTTTTCTGCCCATTTCTTCACTGGGTTATTTGTTTTTCGGGTGTGGAGTTTGGTGAGCTCTTTATAGATTTTAGATACTAGCCCTTTGTCCGATATGTCATTTGCAAATATCTTTTCCCATTCCGTTGTAAACCTCCAACATCTTAAGAAAAGCCCAAGTAGAATTAAACCTGCCTTCTGTGTCTAGGTGATGGTAATTAAACCGGATCTCCCATAACTAGGTGTGCTGATTAATAAATTATTTGATTACCAAGTATACCTACAATCAATACAATTGCCTACAAGCTCTGAATTAGAAATTGTGCAATAAAATATAATTGAAAGGTATTAAGAATTGGTAGTTTTAATTACATGGAATGATTAATTGACCATTTGGATGGTATTGATCTACAACTTATTTAATTCTTTGCAATTTGATTTGTCAAATTTGAATCCAAATAACTGATGATTTGTCCTGTTAATGTAGAGCTGGAAGGGATGGGGAAAATGAAAGATGAAAGGCTAGAACCATGGACTTGGTGGCTCTGCACAAAGGTCTGAGTTACTCCAATCCCCTGGCTTGGCCTTTGTGGGTGCTCACCTGCAGCACCAGTGTCCTCTCACACATCTCCTCTGGGTCTAGGTCCAGTGCAAGCTCTATGTCTGGGGAAGCCCTGGAAGGCTTAGGCAGACCTGGGTCAATGCCCAGCCTCTGCTTCTCATTCCATATCTCCTGGTCCCAGCTTTCTCATGGTAAAATGGAGATTATAAGAGAGTGTATATCACAGGAAGGGAGGGCAAGGGCTCAATAGGCAGTCAGCAGTGCAGATTGTATGCTGATTAGTATTTTAGCACTATGATTCTCACCAATCTCCCTCTTCTGAACTGCTGTAGGATGTAATGTTGATACTCTCATTAGGTTCCAAGGCACCACCCTATATTCTGTCTCCACTAAATAGACTCCTTAGGGTGGGGATTGAGTCTTGTACTAGAGTTTCCCCCACTGAAGTATTGCTCTGTCCACAGCTGCAGCAGAATGACTGAATTCCTTCTATTCAACCTATAATGGCATGTTATACACACAGATGGAGCCCAAGAAATATGTGCTGGTTGAAGCAAAGTTAGCAAATGCTTATGTGGGCTCTTGTGCTCCAGAGATAGAGAAGTACCCAGGCAGTGATTACCCTGACTGGAGACAGAGCCTGATACTTGGGGGAGGAAGGAACCCTGAGGTGCTTGGGGTAGGTGGGGCAGGGAAGGAAAGGAAGGCAAGAAAGATCAGGTGGGTGCATGACAGAAGGCAGGCCTGAGGACAATGCCGCTAATCAGGATGGAGCAAACATGGGTGGCAGCCAAGCACTGGGCAGATGCCTCTGTGGAAGGAGTCACTGGTTCCCCCATCAGCTCCTGCAGTGAGAGGAGTCCCCCTGGCTTGGCCTGGAAGAGATGGGAACACTTGGTAGACCTCTTCCCAGGAACAGGATGTGAACATCTGAAAGTTCTGAAGGTTGTCTCACCTTCCCTCTGTCTAGCCCGTCCCCAGCTGAGGCTCACCACCTCCTTTCCCTGTAACTTTGTCTCATGGTGAGGCCAAATACCCTGCCAGACACTAATGACTTCCCAGCACTTCTGTGGAAAGAAAATCTAGATCATAAAAGAACCCAGCCTGTCTTGCTGGTGACAACTAAAGACAGGGGCCACATGAGCTCTGACCTTTGGTCAAGACAGATGGAGCTGGAGACAGCAGATATGGCCTGGGGCTCTGCCCACCAGGGGAGTGAGGAAAGCTCTCTTGCTCTTCTGGGAGGCCTGACCAAGTACCCTCACATCTTCTAGGAACAGGGCTCTGCAATTGCATGCACAACCCAAAGACTGACCCATCCACACCAGTTATAGGTATGTGTCCAAAATAAACCATGAGACAAGTGCTTGAAGATGAATGTGCACAGATGTTCACTGCAGAATTGGGTAAATCAGGGCATGCTCATAAAATGGCTTTGCATCACTTCAAGTTACATTGTAGGTCTATGTTAATGATGGTAAATGACATTCAATGTGTTAAGTGAAAAAAGCAGCTAATAAATCAGATGTATGTGATCATGTTTTTGTTAAATGTATTTGCGTGTGTCTGTAAATAGCTATTTTGCAAACAACAAAGTTCTAGTGAGATGAACTTCAAATAGTATCATCTTTTCTATATTATCTGACTTTTTGTACATTGAATTTATATTACTATTTTTTACAATTAAAATATAAATTAAGAAAAGTGGTAAAAAGCAAATCTATTTCAACTGAATGAAGAAGACCAGACAGGAAGGAATCCTATGGATAAGGGCCTAGGCTTCCAAGGGAGGGGACCTAAAATTCTAGCCAGCCTCCTTCACTTGCCCTTCGAGGCCCTGCCCCTTTGAGACCACTGCCTCACCTGCTCTGAGTGTTCCAGTTTTCCTGGGCACCTTGCTGTCATCTGACATGCCAAACTCACTTCAGCTACAGGGCCTTTGCACCAGCTGTCCCTCTGCCTAGACATGCCACTCCCCTGGTCTTCAAACAGCTTGAGCCCTTTTGCCATATTCTCAAGTTAAATGCCACTTCCCCATGAAGCCTGCAATTAATACCCAGTTTAAACTGGTCTCACCCACAACACCCGTCACTCTCAATCAGGCATCTTTTTCATTTCTTTGTTGTACTCAATACCACCTGAAATGATGAGGCTTATTTCTTTGCCTAATCATTTATAGTCTGTTTTATTTACTACTGTAGATAGCTAAGGGTATCTCCTGCCACCAGATTAGGACCTCTGAGGAACCAAAACATGGACTCCACCATGAAATCTAACATAAAACAATACTACATTTTAAAAAATTTATTTATTTAAATTAGTTAACATATAATGTAGTATTGGTTTCAGAAGTAGAACCCAGTGATTCATCACTTATATACGACACACAGTGCTCATCCCAGCGAGTGCCCTCCTTAATGCCCATTACCCATTTAGCCCATCCCTCCACCTGTCTCCCCTCTAGCAACCCTCGGTTTGTTCTCTGTATTTGAGTCTCTTATGGTTTGCCCCCTCTCTGTTTTTATCTTATTTTTCCTTTCTTTCCCTTATGTTCAGCTGTTGTGTTTCTTAAATTCCACATATGAGTGAAATCATATGATATTTGTCTTTCTCTGACTGACTAATTTCACTTAGCATAATACACTCTAACTGCATCCACATTGCTGCAAATGGCAAGATTTCATTCTTTTTGATCACTGAGTAGTATTCCATTGTAATATGTACACATTATATATATATATACACACACACACACACACACACACACACACACACCATGTCTTCTTTATCCCTTCATCAGTTAATTGATGAACATTTGGACTCTCTCTGTGCTTTGGCTATTGTTGATAGTGCTGCTATAAACATTGGGGTGCATGTGCCCCCTCAAATCAGCATTTTTGTATACTTTGGATAAATACCTAGCAGTGCAATTTCTGGGTCATAGGGTAGTTCTATTTTTAAATTTTTAAGGAATCTCCATACTGTTTTCCAGACAGGCTGCACCAGTTTGCATTCCCACCAACAGTGCAAGAGTTCCCTTTCTCTGCATCCTCACCAACATCTGTTGTTTCCTGAGTTGTTAATTTTAGCCATTCTGATAGATGTGAGGTGGTATCTCATTGTGGTTTTGATCTGTATTTCCCTGATGATGAGTAATGTTGAGCATCTCTTCATATGTCTCTTGGCCATCTGAATGTCTTCTTTGGAAAAGTGTCTATTCATGCCTTCTGCCCATTTCATCACTAGATTGTTTTGGGGGTGTTAAGTTTGATAGTTTCTTTATAGATTTTAGATACTAACCCTTTATTTGATATGTAATTTGCAAACATCTTCTCTCATTCTGTTGGCTGCCTTTTAGTTTTGTTGATTGTTTCCTTCACTGTGCAGAAGCTTTTTATCTTGATGAGGTCCCAATAGTTCGTGTTTGCTTTTATTTCCCTTGCCTCTGGAGACATGTCTAGTAAGAAATTGCTGTGGCCTAGGTCAAAGAGGTTGTTGCCTGTTTTCTTCTGTAGGATTTTGATGGTTTCCTATCTCATATTTAGGTCTTTCATCCATTTTGAATTTATTTTTGTGTATTGTGTAATAAAGTGGTCCAGTTTCAGTCTTCTGCACGTCACTGTCCAGTTTTCCCAGCATCATTTGCTGAAAAGACTATTTTTTTTCCATTGGATACTGTTTCCTGCTTTGTCAAAGATCAGTTGGCCATACATTTGCAGGTCCAATTCTGGCTTATCTATTCTATTCCTGATCTATGTGTCTGTTTTTGTGCCAATACTATACTGTCTTCATGATTAGAGCTTCATAATACAGCTTAACCATTCTATGTTGATGGATTGGAAGAAGAAATATTGTTAAAATGTCTATACTACCCAGACTAATCTACACTTTCAATGCAATCCCTATCAAAATAACACAGCATTCTTCACATAACTAGAACAAACAAGCCTAAAATGGTATGAAACCAGAAAAGACCTCAAATAGCCAAAGTGATGTTGAAAAAGAAAACCAAAGCTGGAGCATCACAATTCTGGACTCTAAGCTGTTAAACAATACTACATTTTAATGTAAGGAACTCTGGTGGTTTCTTAATTTTCCCATATCTTCTCTGGTCACCACTGTGACCCACAACACCTGGCTGGTCACACTGTATATGTTCAGTGAATGCACTTTGGTGAATGATTAGGCAAATGAATACATATCTACCAAGGCTTAGGGAAGGAAAGGGAAGGCAGAAGAGGGTACCTCCGAGAGGAAAGGGTCTCTGGACAGGTAGAAACAATAGCAGGTGTGTGGTTGGTGAGAAGAAACACCCAGCCCTGAGCCAGACTGAGAGTCACCCCCAGGCGGACTCCTAGAGCAGTCAGGTCAGATAGCTACCATCCCTGGCAATGGCCTGGTTCACCCAGGCACTAAAGCCATTTTCTGTATGTGGGGAAATCTTAAGTTGTTAGCTTAAGTTGTTAACTTAAGCTGTTAAAATAGTAAAGCTATTTTTAAAAATGGAGAAGAAAAAGTAATCCTTTCCCAGCTGATACCATAACACTAACTTAGGACACAGTGAATTTATTTTTATGACCAAGTTATAAATTGTGGAAAATAAGAGTTTCAAATGGAAATGTTGACATCATGATCTTATCTATAGCAGCATGAATAACCAACCATAACCATTATTAGTTTGTCTTCTATTAATCTTTGCTTTTTTGAAATTTCAACTTGTTCAACATGTTCATCTGTAAACGTGAGTTAAGAGGTAATTTGCATGAACACAAATAATGTAGTATCAATTCAGTGGCATTATGAATTAATTAGCTGCAGCCCACCACAATGAAACTCAACTGTGCTTTCCATCTCTTTTATTTATAGCTCATTCTTGCTATGTTACACCTTTTCAGATATTAAGTGTTGAACATGCTTGCTCTTAAAAAGGTTAATTATCCAAGACAGGTTTATGGTACCTTATCTAAAGGTCACATATACTACTTCTTTGGCACCTGGGATTTATATGTTTATAAACAGTAGAAAGTTAATCAGTCCAATTTCCCTCCCTTCTACATCCCAGCAGTTACTCTTCTCCTCTTGAGTTCTGCCAGTATCAGGTGGGTCTCTGTTAGCAGGTCTTTGTTTCTGACTATGGCAAATTACTTTCCAGAGCTTGAAATACCAACTCTCATTGCCTTGACTGTGAGTTAGTGTAGAATGATCCAGGTAAGCAAGGCAGGACAAATCCAGCCCAAAGCTGACACATCTGGAGAGGAGCATGGGTTCTGGGTTTCTTTGGTCCAGAAGATGTTGAAAAACGGAACTGTTGGCCAATATTTAAAAATTTGGAGGTTTCACACACACACACACACACACACACACCCCAGATATCTGGTTTATCTTGAGAAATCATAAAGTCAAACAGCATAGCCACATTCCAGGCTGGCAATAACAAGAAGTTATGTGGAGGCCCTTCCTGCTTGCACAAGGCCTGCATGCTAGGGCTTATCTATAATCCCTACCAGTTCCTGCTGTCCTCTAGAAACAGAGGTTGAATGCATAGATCACCTTATCTAAGAGCAAAACAGTTACTCATTGGCTTCCATCCCCCATAGGCCAGGTGTGGTCCTACAAGCATTAACTTCTCAGAGCTTCTGGGCTTAATATGCATAATTGTCAAGCATATTCCGGGGTGTCTAACATCTCAGAGCTAGAGAGATCCTGGGGCAGAAACAAGAGATATACCTAGGTGACATGCTGTCAGAATGCATCCACGCAATGCTGGCCATAGCCAATGTGAAACTTCTGTATCAGAGCTGCAACAAAAGGTGGGCTGCAAGGATGTGAAACAGTGACAAAAGAGACCCAATATGGTAACACACAATGGAGACCCCTTCATCTTCCCAACACTAAATCCAAAAACCTCCTTTATCTGTACTCATACTCTGCCTTCTCTCCTGTTAATAAAGTTGATGTATCCCTGTGCCTTCAAAGGGTCCTATTCCCTCTTACCTCCACTTTCCTACATCATCAGATTCTCCCTCTACCTTTGGCCATAATACCCCTATACAAACATGCTCTAACTGCCATCTTTTTAAAAACTCCCTTGAGGATAACCTATGGAAAATGGACAAATTCTTAGAAACATACAACTTACTAAGTCTGAATCATGAAGAAATAGAAAATCTGAACTGACCAACAATGAGTAAAGAGATTGAATCAGTAATCAAAAGCTTCCCAACACAGAAAGCCCAGGACAAGATTTCACTGGAGAATTGTACCAAACATTTAAAGAATAACTAATGTCTATCCTTCTCAAACTCTTCAAAAAACATTGAAGAGAAAGAAACACTCTCAAACTCATTTTATAAGGCCAACATTACCCTATACCAAAGCCAGGTAAGAACAAGAAAAGAAAACTACAGATCAATACCCCTGATAAATATAGATAAAAAATTTTTCAAGAAATACCAGCAAACTGAATTCAACAGCACATTAAAAGTATCATACACCATGGAATCTATCCCTGAGATGCAAGGATAGTTGAACATGTGGAAACCAATAAATGTAATATACCTTATTAATATACTAAAAGATAAAAATTCATATGATCATCCCAATAAATGAACAAAAGGCATTTGACAAAATTCAAGATCCTTTCATGATAAAAACTCTCAAAAATTATTATTAGAAGGTATATAAAAGCAGGGCGCCTGGGTGGCTCAGTCGGTTAAGCATCCGACTTCAGCTCAGGTCATGATCTCACGGTTCATGAGTTCAAGCCCCGCGTCAGGCTCTGTGCTGATGGCTCAGAGCCTGGAGCCTGTTTCGGATTCTGTGTCTCCCTCTCTCTCTGACCCTCCCCCATTCATGCTCTGTCTCTCTCTGTCTCAAAAATAAATAAACGTTAAAAAAAAGAAGGTATATAAAAGGAATATACTACAACATAATAAAGGCCATATACGACAAGTACATATGTAACATCCTCCCTAATTGTGGAAACACTTTTCCAAGATCAGGAATGAGACAAGGAAGCCCCACTCATTACTCCAGTTCAGCACAGTCCTGGAAGTCCTAGCCAGAGCAATTATGCAAGAAAAGAAATTAAAAATCATCCAAACTGTAAAGAAATGAGTAAAATTGCATGTTTGTAGTTAAGATCTTATATAAAGATTTCACCAAAAAATTGTTAGAACTAATCAACAAATTGGGCAAAGTTGTAGGATACCAAATCAACATACAAAAATCAGTCATGTTTCTATACACTAGCAATGAACTATCATAAAAAATAATAAAATAAAGACAATAATTTAATTAACAATAGCATAAAAAAAGAAAATACTCAGGTATAAATCTAACCAAGGAAGTGAAATTTCTTTACACTGAAAAATACATGACTTTGATGAAAGAAATTGAAGAAGACACAAATAAATGGAAAGATATCCAGTGTTCGTGGATCAGAAATATTAACAATATTAATATTTCTGTATTACCCAAAGTAATCTATAGATTCAATGTAATCTCTATCAAAATTCCAATGGCATTTTTCACAGATATAGAAAATTCTATATGGAAGCACAGAAGATACTTAATAACCAAAGAAATCCTCAGTAAAAAGCAAACCTGAAAACATTATACTTCCTGATTTCAAACTATATTACAAAGCTATAGTATGATACTGGCATAAAAATTGACATATAAACTAATGGAATAGAATCTAGTGCCCAAAAATAAACCCACACATACAGCCAACTAACATCTGACAAAAAAGGCCACGAATACTCAATAGGGAAAGGATAGTCTCTTCAAGAAATGGTTTCGAGAAAACTGTATATTCACATACACAAGAATAAAATTAGACCCTTATCTTACACCACTCACAAAATTTAACACAAAATGGATTGAGTATTTAAACACAATATCTGAAACCATTAAAGTCCTAGAAGAAAACATAGGAAAAAGCTCCTTAACAGGGATCTTGACAACAGTTTTTTGGATATGACATACAGAGCAAAGACAAAAAAAGCAAAAGCAAAAATAGATAAGTAAGATTATATCAAACTAAAAGCCTTCTGCACACAAAAGAAACAATCAACAAAATGAAAAAGTAACTGACCGAATGGGAGAAGATATTTGCAAACCATAAGAACTAATAAGCTATCCCAAAAAAATATATGGGATTCACACAGCTCAATAGCAAACAACAAACAAATAATCCAATTAAAAAATGGGCAGAGGATGTAAATAGATATTTTTTTGAGGAAGATATCCAAATGGCCAACAGGTCCATGAAAAAGTGCTCAACATCTAATCATCAGAGAAATACAAATCAAAACCACAATGAAATATCACCTCATATCCATTAGGATATCTATTATCAAAGAGATAAGAGATAACAAATGTCAGCAAGGATGTGCAGAGAAAAGAACTTTTGTACATTATTGGTGGGAAAATAAATTGGTACAGCCATTATAAAATACAGCTTGGAGGTTCCCCAAATTATAAAAATAGAACTACCATATGACCCAGCAATCTCACTTCTGGGAACATATCTGAAGGAAGCAAAATCAGTAAACTTAGAGATATCTGAACTCCTATGTTTATTGTCAAGATACAGAAACAATCTAGGTATCTGTCAATGGATGAGTGAACAAAGAAAATGGGATCTTCCCAGGGAGTTCCCTCTCCCTTCCCCTTATACTCTCAAGAGCGAGCTTGGCTATCCATGCCCACAGGCAATGACCTCCATGAATGGGCACAACTTGTCAGAGTCAATACCTGAAATCAGTAACTGGGTTCCTTGTAGTTTATGTCGGCTCTTCCTCCTTCATCTTTGAATAACTTCATATTTAATATAAATGGGAAATTCACAGTCTTTACAATTTGAAAAGCCATAGATGACACCAAACTTCAATTTGTTCGTGATATCCCTAGCCTGGGCTAGGCAGCCAAATCTGTATCTGATCCCCCAGGGTGTGGAAGGTGTTGAGAAAGGGCCTTTGGCAGATGGTCAGTGAAAATAGAGTGAGATCAAGTAACAAGGTGGAGATGAGGGGCTGGAATAAGACATTAACCTAATAACACACCAGAGATAATGTGGTCTAAGGGCACTCAGTAAGGGAGAAGGCAAGAAGATCAGCAGTGCTTAGAGTACCCTACTCACTATATCACAGATGCCCAACTGTGTGTAGCTCCTTGTTGTTGTCTGCCCCCCACCAGAAGGTAAGCTCTCCAAACATAGATTCCATTTGTCTTGTTCTCTGTTGAACCTTAAGCCTGGCATGTAACAGGTAGATGCTTGTCTAATGAATGAGTGGAGGTGAAAACAACAAATGAGGGAAGTCACTTAAGGGATACTGTAGCTCTCTGTGCACTGTGGGCACTGAAACTGCCTGTATGCCTGTCAGTCCCTCATCACATCCTCAGAATGTGAGGTCCTCAGGCCCAGAACAGTCTGACACTTCTCTGACTCCCTAAGCTCAATGCTGGGCCTGACTTAAAGTTGGAATATGAGTGAATGAATGATCAGTGGGAAGAAGCTTCAGAGGTAGAGATTCTGGCTTACTATTATTTATTATTTTAACATCATCTCTGAGCCCCTGTTTGTTCCACATTGTGACCCGGATCCTGGGCCCACAGCGATGAATACCCTCTTTGTCTAAGAAGCCCAGAGTCCAACAGGAGAGGGTCTACAACAGTGACACTGATTTCTAGTGCATGCTTCATTTTCATACCTTTATAGAGCTTCCAGACTCCTACCTTGGCCTCACAACTCTGGCCAAGCCAGCTCCCTGTGCTGGGACCTCCAGGTCCTGTTGCTCTGCTCTGGCCAGCAGTCTTTGTGACTTCTTGCCCTCTGACCTCATTCTTGGCTGCTACACCACAACCTACAAGAGACCTGTGGACTTAACTTTGTTTTGTGTCTGGCCTTCTGGGTTTCAGCTTTCCACCCTTATGTTACGTGGTTACTGCTGCCTTCATTGAGATGTGTCACTGGTCAGTCACTCATGCCTTTGCTCTGGAGGTTGAGTAGAGCAGCTGAGATCAAAGCTAGGAGAGCAGAGGTAAACAGAAATGGAAGAAGAGGGAGAGGTGGGGGCAAGAGTGGGCCAACAAGCATACCAACTACTAAGGCAGTGTTTTTCAAACTTTAAATGAAGGATCCACTATTAGGTCATAAGTTCAGTTCTGTGTCTTTTAATCAGCATTAAAAAAAATAAAACAATAGAATAGTAAAGAAAATATGAATGGATCACCATTATAAGGATATCATTTCATGAACTTTTGTTTTAGTGTTATGTATGTGTGCACAAATAAGTGCTGAGTCTCAGAGTAAAAAGTATTTTTGGGGACCCCTGCCAAAGGGTCCCCCAGCTGCCCACCTGAGGAAAGAAGACTAAATGAAGCTGATGTGATGCCTGAAAAGTAAGGCAGAGCAGAAGGGAGACCCCATGTGAACAACACCAGAGGCAAGGACACAACTGCCATAATGGCAAAAGCCGTTCATGCTTAGCCAGAGAAAACATAACCAAATCAGGTCTCTTTGAGTAAGTGCCACCAGAGTCTGTCCAGTGTGATGGAAAAGAGCTTCCATGTATGGGGTACCTACTGGGTGCCAGGCACTGTGCACCCCTACCCTTGGTGAGTTGCATTCCAAGGGAAAAGTTCATACCTGTGTTGCTTGCTCATCATAGATGCATCAGGGCTAATCATCTACATGAGTTGAGTGTTTCTGGTCCTCATGACAACATTACAAGGCAGATATTGTCATCTTTGCTTCAGAGGTGAAAAATCAGGTCAAAGAGTAGTTGAATGATTGGCTGAAGGCTACATGACTGGTCAGTGGTAAAGCCAGGATTTGAACCTAGGTGAACCTGACACTAGGCCCGGGCCTTCTCTGCCATTACACAGCTCTCATAACACCAGAAGTGGGGGAAAGCACAGGCTTTCATACTATTTATAAGAAATAACATTTATAGAATCAATGTAAGGCAAAGGATACTGTGGACACAGCTTTGGGTTGGTTGGGAAAAGAGCAGATCAAAAACCTCCTCCTCCCAAACATTGACTACATGAGGACAGGAGTATCTGTCTTGTCTACCACTGAATCCCTGGCTTCTAAGACAGTGCCTGGTATTCAACAAGTATCTGTTGAATGGATGAATGTAGAAGTAGACGAATGCATGCATGGATATATGCATGCTTGCAGAGAGGCTTATGTTGTAGACCTGGATCTACCAATAGCTTGCCAACAGGCCACATCCCAACCACTAGCTTCATTTCCACACCCATGATATTTTTTTTTTAAATTTTTTTTTCAGCGTTTATTTATTTTTGGGATAGAGAGAGACAGAGCATGAACGGGGGAGGGGCAGAGAGAGAGGGAGACACAGAATCGGAAACAGGCTCCAGGCTCTGAGCCATCAGCCCAGAGCCCGACGCGGGGCTCGAACTCACAGACCACGAGATCGTGACCTGGCTGAAGTCGGACGCTTAACCGACTGCGCCACCCAGGCGCCCCTCCACACCCATGATATTAAGGCTCAAGTCAGACTGTGCATTCTATGAGCCAACACTCTCAAATAGGTATGGCAGCTTCCCTAGGAGCCATCAGGAAACTCCAGGGCAATCCTACTGGATTGGCTCATTTCTTCCCTTCATTCCCACAAAGTGTCCAGGGTAGCCCAATCAGTTTCCCTAGGAATGCATGTAAATTCATGTCACTAACCCCACACTGGGTAGTAGCTGCAGTTTTTACTCAACACTAAAAAATAAAATAAGACACAAAATCTGAGTTGAACTTGGAAAGTCTATTCGGTGTTCTTCCAGTGCAGGCAGAAAGTGTAGGGGATAGATGTACAGGCCCAGTAGCCAAACTCCCTGGGTTTACCTCTTGACTTGCAGTGAGACTGAGCCCTTGAAACTCTGTTCTTCCACTTATATTCTCTAACACAGAAACAACACCTATCTCTCCAGGTTACTGTGAGATGCTCTTCCTGAAGGGAGTGTCATCACTGGAGTTCAGTAATCTAACTGGGAGCAAGGACTCACCATGTCACTGGGCAGAGGTCAATGAAACTGTCCCAATGGCAGGGGTCCTCAAGTATAAACTCAGAACCACCCTACCAAGGGTAGGCAGGGGACATCCTTCTATTGGGCTTATAGTGTCCTGAAGTTTTTTGTGATCTGAGACCAAATGGAATCCTAGGACAGTGTGTATGTCATCCCTACTGGGTGGCCAAAGAGCCAGGTGCTGGATAATGACAATATAAAATACTGACTTCTGTGAAATATTGATTTTAAAACCAAAGAAAGTAGAAAGTAAATCTGGTATGGTCTTGGAGCACAGGGTTGGGAAGTTCTCCAGCTGGGTAGTCTCTGCAGGAATTAGCTGCCTTGCCTTTCACAAGCACTCATGTGGGGTCTCTTGAAGATCTTTGCTAGGTTGAAGCCCCTGGAATTTCCCATTAAGGGAAATCTTCTTATACAGTTTGTCTAGGAGCCTGCACACCTCACCCCTGCAGTAACCTCCCTCTTCTGTCATTATCTATCGTCCTTTTTCATCTTAGGAGAACTTTTCTTCCCTAATTTTCTGAAAGATACTTTATCCTTTATTATTGCCTCAAATCCTACTCTCTGTTTTTCCTTTCACAGTAAACCATGATGTTTTATTATCCCTAGAACCTGAATTATTAGTAATGGAAAACAAAACAAAACAAAACAGTGTCCTAGAAAGCAAGGATAGCTTACATATTATACCCTCCCAGGAGATAAGAGAACACTTTATATTACAATCACCTAGTTCAAAAGGTACTAAAAGCCACACATATATTACTTCATTTAGCCTGTATAACATCCTTGAAGTAGGTACTATTATTACCCTCCAGGAAACAAGGCACAGAGAGGTTAAATGACTTTCCCAAGGTCACAGTCAGTGGCTAAGCTGAAAGGCAAACCCAGACAGCCTATTTCTAAAATGTTCTCTGCTTTATTCTCCATATTACTGCCTTTCAAACTAAACAAAATATGTTTCTATATTAAAATTCACAAGCATTCACTACACATTGTGTTTCTCTACAGTGGGTTATTGGTACCTTCACGGATAGTGTCTATGAATCAATTCCCTCCCTCATCCCCACAGTCTTGTTAGATTCTGTCATGGAGTTGAAACTCAGGAAGTGTTGGCTGAGTAAAGAAAGGAATGAGTAGCTACCCAGACTCTTGGTAGTGGTGCCACAGTATCTGTTCTGAGCTAAGACAGAGTGCACATGTATGACCTCACCTACATCTGAGTGGGTCCCTGACAGCACAACCTCATCCAAGAGGTAGTTTTTTGTTTGCTTTGTTTTTAATAAGTGTGCTCCTTAATCCTCATCCTCTATTTCCCTCATCCTCCCACACACTTCCCCTCTGGCAACCATGCTTGTTCTCTATAGTTAAGAGTCTGTTTCTTGGTTAGTCTCTCTCTTTTTTTCCTTTGTTCATTTGTTTTGTTTCTTAAATTCCACATAAGAGCATAATCATACAGTATTTATCTTCCCTTGACTGATTTTTTCACTTAGCAGTAGTGTACTCTCTAGCTCTGTTCATGTTTTGGCAGATGGCAAGATTTCATTTTTTATAGCTGAATAATATTCCATTGTATGTATACCACTTCTTCTTTATCCATTCATCTATTGATGGACATGTGGGCTGCTTCCATAGTTTGGCTATAATAAAAATACTGCTATTATAGGGGTGCATGTATCCCTTTGAATTAGTGTTTTCATATTTGGGGGGCAAATACCCAGTGGTGCAATTCCTGGATGATAGGGTAGTTCTGTGTTTAACTTTTTTTTTTTTAATTTTTTTTTTCAACGTTTATTTATTTTTGGGACAGAGGGAGACAGAGCATGAACGGGGGAGGGGCAGAGAGAGAGGGAGGCACAGAATCGGAAACAGGCTCCAGGCTCTGAGCCATCAGCCCAGAGCCTGACGCGGGGCTCGAACTCCCGGACCGCGAGATCGTGACCTGGCTGAAGTCGGACGCTCAACCGACTGCGCCACCCAGGCGCCCCTGTGTTTAACTTTTTGAGGAACCTCTATACTGTTTTCCAGAGTGACTGTACCAGTTTGCATTCCCACCAACAGTGCACAAGGATTCCCCTTTTTCCATATCCTTGCCAACATTTATTTCCTGTGTTTTTGAGTTTAGCCATTCTGACAGGTATGAGGTGATATCTCATTGTGGCTTTGATTTGCATTTCCCTGATGATGAGTGATGCCGAACATCTTTTCATGTGTTCATTGGCCATCTAGTTGCCTACTTTAGAAAAAATATCTATTCATGGCTTCTTCCCATTTTTAATTGGATCATTTGTGGGTTTTTTGTGTGTGTTGAGTTGTGTAAGTTCTTTATTTTGGATACTAACCCCTTTATTGGATATGTCATCTGCAAATATCTCCTGCCACTAAAAGGTTGCCTTTTAGTTTTATTGATTGTTTGCTGAACAGAAACCTTTTTATTTTGACATAGTCCCAATAGTTTTTTTTTTTCTTTGATTTCCCTTGCCTCAGGGGACATATGTAGAAAAACGTTGCTACAGCTGATATCAGAGATATTACTGCCTGTGTTCTCTTCTAGGATTTGTATGGCTTCAGGTCTCACATTTAGGTCTTTAATCCATTTTGAATTTATTTTTGTGTATGATGTAAGCAAGTGGTCCAGTTTTATTCTTTTGTATGTGGCTGTCCAGTTTCCCCAACACCATTTGTTGCAGAGACTTTTTTTCCCATTGTATATTTATTTCCCCCTTTGTTGAAGATTAATTGACCATATAGTTGTGGGTTAATTTCTGGGTTTTCGTTTCTGTTCCATTTATCTATGTGTTTATTTTTATACCAATACCATACTGTTTTAATTACTGCTACTTTGTAATATAACTTGAAATCTGGAATTGTGATACTTCCAGTTTTGTTTTTCCTTTTCAAGATTGCTTTGGCTGTTCGGGGTCTTTTGTGGTTCCTTACAAATTTTAGGATTATTTTTTCTAATTGTGTGAAAAATGCTCCTGTTATTTTGATAAGGATTACATTAAATCTGTAGATTGCTTTGAGTAGTATAGATATTTTAACAATATTGGTTCTTCCAAACCATGAACAAGGACTGTCTTTCCATTTCTTTGTGTCATCTTGAATTTCTTTCATCAATATTTTATAGTTTTCAGAGTACAGGTCTTTAACCTTTTTGGTTAAGTTTATTCCTAGATATTTTATTGTTTGTGGTGTAATCAAAGGTAGTCTTGTGAAGAAGAATCAGGACCAAGGATATGTCTGTCCATTCTTCATCAGTTTCTGAGGGACAGCAATGTCTTAGGCCTCTCACTTGGGACCAGAATGACCCTCTGCATCTGACTGGGCTGCCAGTATCCCAAGGGTAACTTTCCCTGGCTCTAGAAGATTCTTTCAAGCTCTGGGCCCTAGATATCTTGCTTAGGATCAGATATAGCTGACTTTTACAACTGAGAGAAACACTAAAAATCTTTTTCCCAATGCTGTCAACATTATTTTATTCAAACCCCACTGTTACAGAATTTTGAACTCATGTTCAGTCTTTTTTATAGGGCCCAGAATGTGGAAATTTTTAAGCCTAATTATATAGCATGTGGAGCAAGAATAGAGTAAGAATAAGGCCAATGGTTCAGTAAGGCAAAGTGGTCTATTGGTCTGTTGTTCTCAAACCTGGGTAGATGTCAGAATAACCTCAGGAGGTTTAAAAAGAAGTCCAGGAGCTACTTTAAATAATGATAAAGGATTGATGTAATTACATGAATTCTCCCAAGATAACAATAATACAAACTTGATAAAATAATTTAAACAAAACAATTATTTAATAGTATGGGAAGTTATCTAAAAAAGACAGAACTTGAGAAACATTTACTCTCAAAAAGTTGTATCTGTAAGAGGTAAGAATTTTGAATTGGTGGCTTTGTGATCTAAAGTGAAGTTGTTTGTCAATCTGGCAACCATGGCTACAATAAAAATGGCAATAGAAAAATGAAACCTTGTCAGATACAGGTGCTAGAGGTCAGAGTTCAGGCTTAGAAAATTTAAAGAGGCAAAATCTTGGAAGCAAACCCTTGATGACAGCGAAATTACATATACATGATGGAGACTTGGATAGCCTGGCAAAAACAGCAGGCAGAGATAAGAAAGAAATGTGCTTATGGAAGAAAGAGCTACCCAGGGAGTGTTATAATAACATCAGCCAAAATAGACTTCAAAACAAAGGGTATTACTAGAGGCAAAAAGGGGCTTTCCATTACTATAAAAAGTTCAGTACAGTCAAAGAGATATGACACTTACCTACCTATATGCCTAATAACAGATCTTCAAAATATATGCATGAAAAATGACAAAATTAAAAGCAGAAATATACAAGGTCACAATCATAGTACAAGATTCTTGCACACCTCTTTCAGGAACTAATAAAACAATTAGACCAAACAAAAAAAACAGTAAGGAAATAGAATATCTGAAGAATATTATCAACCACTTAAACCTACTTGACATTTATAGAACACTACACCAAACAACTGCAGGATGCACATTCTTTTCAAGTGCAAATAGATGTTCACCGAGTAGAGTATATACTGTGTCATAAAATGAATTTCAATAAGTTTCAAAAGAACACAATCTTACAATGTATGTTCTCTGGCCACAAAGGAAGTAAACTCAAAATTCTAACTGAATTCAGTCAGTAGCAGAAATCTTACATTGTCTAGCATCCCTAGAAACTTTGTGGTAATGGTCTCATCCTCTCCAACTTTCCAGTAAGCACCAAACCAAGGCACTTAAAAATAATTTTATCTTCAACTGTCCTATTTCTACTCTGATAAGCACATGGACATTTATTTCCCAACTTTGAGCTACTGTCAGAAAATGACTCCAACTGGAGTTAGCAAAAAATGAACTCTTCATGTAACAGAAAAGCACTGTATGAGGATGTGGTCCCTGGCCCTCAGCTTCCAAGTTCTGCTTTTCTCTGGGTGGGCTCCCTCCCAGGCGACGTGTTTTGGTGCCCAGATGGCTACCTTCAGCTTCACAGCTGGCAGAAACACCTTCTATTTCCCAAGATGCACCACAAACATCCTTTCAGTATCATTGACTCTGATTGGCTAAGCGTAGGCCATGTGACTCCCTGGATTCAGTTACAAGTCAATGATGCCACTCACTGCTGCGTTTAATGGTAAGTCTGTGCTTTCCCAGAGGAAAATTGGGATTAAGAAGAGGGAATGAATTGGGGTGCCTGGGTGGCTCAGTCGGTTAAGCATCGGACTTTGGCTCAGGTCATGATCTCACAGTTCGTGAGTTTGAGCCGTGTCTGGCTCTGTGCTGACAGCTCAGAGCCTAGAGTCTGCTTAGGATTCTATATCTCCCTATCTGTCTGCCCCTCCCCCACTCACCCTCTGTCTCTGTCTCTGTCTCTGTCTCTGTCTCTCTCAAAAATAAATAAACATTAAAAAAAAGAAGAAGAGGGAATGAATTTGGACAGGCAGTAATGACTCCCTGCACTGTCTGCATCAGTGAGGCTTAAAGATGGCAGTGCAGGAGGTGGGAGGGGAGTGGAAGGTCCTGAAAGTAGATGAGGCCCCAGCAGGGTAGGGCTTGCCTCACAGCATAACTCCTGTCCTTCCAGACACTGTCCTTCCAGATACTGGTCACCTCCAGTGACCAGAGGATGATGAATGAAAATGTATACACCTGTACACATAGGCGCGTTTGAACACACAGACACTGCTTTGTGTTTACTTTTTTCCCCCACAATGAATACAGATTACATCTGTATAAATATTTCCTTTAAAAGTACAAATATTTAAGACAAAAACATTTAGACAAAAGCATTTAGGAATTAGACTTTGAGAAATACAGTAATATAGTGGAAAGATGTTTATCTTTAAGGTCAGATGTTTATCTTTATAGTTTAGAGGTGTTCCTGCCAGTTAGTAAATCACTATCTCTTTTAGCTTTAAAAATGGAAATAGCCCATGATTTAATAATTTTATATGTCGCAGGGGAATACCTTACCAAAATGTGGAGCATCAGAAATAGGGCATGTAAACAGGCATTCTATAGCATAGAATGTTTTACAAATGGAAGAGAATGTCCTTTGTATTTCAACCCTAGAAGCCACAGGAAAGTCACTTGTACTTTGTACCACCTATTCAGGATGGATAGGTTCTCACCCTTTTGAGTCTTCCCCTTGCTTTGCCAAAAGCAGAAGACTTTACCTGTTATATCTGCAGGCTTTAACTACTAAACAAATAGAAATAACAAGTGTAGCTTGGAATCAAACTGAGGGACAGAGGCAATTAAAAATAAATCAGGCATCTTGGAAAAAGTCATTTGCAGAAACAGTTGTGTCCACAGCATGAAATATGAAGGAAATGCATTAAAGCAAAAATTAATTTAATAAAGATTCATCCTTATTCTTTTTAAAGGAAAGAATACTATAAAATACTTCATTAGGCAAAGTCTCATCAGGGAGACACGGACTTTCTTTAAAAAAAGAATTTTTTAAATTAGAGAGATGAAAGAAAAAAGAGAGGGGGGGAGAGAGAACATGACCCTTGTCTGATTGTGCAGCTTCAAGAACTGGGCAGGACAGCTCAGATATGTGGAAAGGAAGATAAGTGTTCTTAGGAGTCCCCCTATCCCTATTCATTCATACTCCATTGAGTCCATCATGTTAGAACCACACAAAGCCAGTCAGACAATGGTAGTCTCTGTCTGCCCAGAGAATCCAGACACATAAACCCAAATGTGATTCAAGACCCAGAAATGGCCTAAAGTGTGCCATTCCCCACTTTATGCTTCAACATTTGCTTTCAGGTGAACAAAGATGCCACTGAAGAAGGTAATAATCTGGTCTCTTTTCAAAATATTCCAGAACCTACCATTGTTCTGGGAAATCAGCTGACCCTGCAAGATGCCTGCTGATTGATGTGGTGGGCATTTGGTGTATGCCATCCTAAAATTTTTTTCTCCTGTCCACTTCCTAACAAAACCAAGCTTTCTCTTCAGGTATCCATCTCAGCTCATGGCCCTACTCACAATTCCAAATTGGGACCTTGAGTGGCTTAAGTAAATTCAGATATCTCACTTACCAGTGCTGGCCATTATTAAAGAGGTGACATATAAACTAGGTTTACTCGATCAGAACAAATCTCAGGACTCTTATGATATGTTGAGACAGAAACACTCTCACCATCAAGACTGTGTGGTGTGCAGAATCATGGGAGCCACTGTGGCTGAAAGAAAGGAAGCTTTCCCAGTGACAAAGCCAGAGAAGAGCCCAGAGAGAACTGCAGGAAAATGAAGTACTCTGATCATGCCATTCTTAAAGCTGTACTTCCTTTGAATTCCAGTAATTTACTTCAGTAGGAATAAATTCTGTTTGTTTTGTAGGCTGGGTGGAATTTTGCTGTTGCTTAATGTTTGCACATTAAGAGTTCTGACACTGAGGCACCTGGGTGGCTCAGTCAATTAAGCGTTTGACTCTTGGTTTCAGCTCAGGTCATGATCTCATGGTTCATGGGATACAGCCCTGCATCGGGCTCCACCCAGACAGTGTAGAGCCTGCCTGGGATTCTCTCTTTCCCTCTCTCTCTGGACCTTCCCTGCTTGCACTCTATCTCTCTCAAAATAAATAAGTAAACTTAAAAAAAAAAAGAGTTGTGACATTGAGGAAGTCAGAGAATGGGAAAGCCTAAGGAGAGAAAAGAGAAAAGGAAGGGAGAAGGAAGAAAGAAGAGATGAGAGGGAGAAGGAGAAGAAGAGAAGGGGAGGAGGAGGCGGAGGAGGAGAAGGAGGATGGAGGAAGAAGAGAACCCTGGAGCAGTTTGGGGCTGTGCCGGCCTGTGTACCATGTCTCACATTTCACAGATGACAATACTGAGACCCTGAGATTTGGAGTAACTCTTGCAGGGCCACCCTACCAGCAGATACCAGCATGGGAACTTAAGGTTCCTGGAGTCCAGGCACTCTTTTCTTTTCCCCAAGTCATGAATAAAGAAGAGCAGCTTTTATAAGTTAAAGAGTTTTTTCTCATTACAGAAAACTTGGGATCTGTATATAAGTAGAAAGAAAAAAAAAGTCATAATTTCACCAGCCTCTACAACTACATCTCACCAGTTTTTCTGTCAGTATTTTTCTGTTTAAGGATAATTTTTTAGAACTGTAAACACTCTGTTTACATAGTTGTATTCCCTGAGTTTTTTTTCCTCTTACTGTTATTTCATGAGCATTCTTCCATGTTATTGTGTATTCTTCAGAAACATCATTTTTATGACACTATAATATTCAGTCATGGAGATCTTTCCTAATTACCTTAGCCATTTTCCTCCCTTTGAACATATGGTTTGTTTCTAATTTTTCAACATATTTTCAAAATTGCATAAAGCTTTTCTTATCAAAGATTATTTACTTTGAATAGATTCCCAGAAGTGAAATCTTAGGGTCATAGGGTAGAAATTAGGGTTGCAAAATTTAACAGCTAAAAATGCAGGGTGTTCTGTTAAATCTTAATTTCAAATTATTTGTTATCTGAAATTCAAATTTTACTGGGAGTCCAACCCTAGTAGGAAAGTTTTAAAGATTTCCATACATATTTCACATGCCCTGTCTACTCTAAAACATTTCCTCAGGTTAGAAAGGAAGGAGAATGACAGAATAACATCTAACATTTTATTTTGTGCCATGCACTGTTTGAACACTTCACACATTAGTACGTTTAAGCCTTGTGTCGACCTCAAAGGTGAGGAATTATCTTTAGTCCTGCTTTGCAGATGAGAAAGATGAGGTAGGTGAGGGTAAGTCAAATGCGCAGAAGTACCCAACTAGAATGTGGGGGCACTGCAGGGCCCCCAAGGAGCTGAATGAGGGGAGACAGCATTGGGAACAGAGAGCAGCAGGCTTCTGTGTGGTGTCTTGCTTGGGCCCACTTCAGTCAGCGTCAACTGTTCAAACAGCCTTCCCCACCTCCACAGACCCCAAGTCTTCACCAGACAGGAGCAGGACATTGTGTGGGAAGACAGAGAATTTACATTACACATAATGGAAATGATTTCATAAAATTAAGTTTGAAACTAGTCCTTTCTTTCTCAAGTCCCTCTCTACCTGCCAGCCTGAGTCTCCATTTCACACACCCATCTTTGCATCCTCTGGGCCTCTTCTCTCTCCACTTTGAATCTCCTTTCTCTCCTAGAACCCCCAGTAAGGCCCCGCATTCCCCTATCTTGTGTGAGGAAAATCTGGGGCTCCTTCATCTTCTTCATTTGCAGCTACATACCTAGTACTGCACTCAACAAATAACACCATCCCTCACCTAGACCTAACCTCCCTGGAAAGGAGAGGTTATGCTTAATAAATATTTCCCTGCCTAAATATCTCTGATTTTAAAATATCAGGAGATAACAGACCGTATTCCTTCTTTCTTGCTTCTCTCCCCTGCCCCCATGCTCCCTGTCTCCCCTGCTTCCTTCCCAATGTGATACTCAACAAGCAAAGGGTAGGAGTGGACCCCAGGTCAGTCTTTGTGCCAAATACAATTGCCTTCCTTGGCCTAGAGTTGTGAGGGCCTGGAGGAGAAACAGCACTCCACCTTGGTATCCTGGAAGGCTTTATGGCCAAGGTGCCACTTATCTGGGCATTGAAGGATGGTAGATGCCCACGTGGATATCAGATGGAAGGCCTAGCCCCACTGAGGACATTTTGATGACACAGTTCAGGAAAAGAGAAAGGCTTAAGTCTGAAGCATCTTAAGTTCTCTGCAGCCACCTTTCTACATTCATCAGGAACTTCCTTTTGGTTGAGGTCAAAAGGCTCACGGGTGAAACTGGAACTGATCTTTCGTGTCTCCATTTGGGCAGCATCCCTGAACAGCTGGTGCCCACCACATCATTTCTGGGACTGTTCGTAAATGGTTCACAAAATGCATCTAACATTTTAAAACTGCTCATGAAAATGGATCAATCAGCACCAGGCTGAAATAATTAGTTTCCTTTGCTAAGAAAAAGTAGTGCTTCTTAATTATTGTGCTGGTTCTGTGAGACATGTTTTTGAAGACAACAAACAGCCCTCTGAAGGCTCTGTCCTTCTACCTGCCTATAGGGGAAAGAATCTAATTAAAACAAAGAAAAAATATTAATATTTAATGGTGTGATTTTCCCCAAATCCTTTTTGCTTCTCAGCTTAACCCAGTGACAGCTCCAAAAATTCCCCCAAAAAAAGAGCACACAAGATCCCGTAAGTGTAATGCTGTCAGAGCACAGTTTTAATGAACAGGTCTGTGCAGCAAGCTCTGGGAGCTTCAGAGCTGACACGAGAGCTCCTCCCTCAAACGAGCGTGTCCCCTGCTTTCAGCTGTCCTCCAAGACTGCCCTGGCCTCCTGCCTCAAACACCTCAGGTCTCAGAGCTGTGTGTTCCTGCAGTCAGTTCAATTCTCTCCCTTTGTTGTGGAGAACGATGGAGGAGCGTGTGAAGCACAATCCCAGTACCTGCTGCTCTTCAGGAAGATCCAAAGAGGTGACATGAATGAACACTTAACAGAGTGCCTGGCACATAGTGAGCCCTCAACAAGGATGACTTACTAGCCTCAGACTAGGAGACCAAGGTCCAGCGGTGAGGGAGGGTGATATTTTGGAAGTCACACACAAATCGGTGGCAGAGCCAGGGTGTGAACACCCTGCTCATTATTCCTCCTGGTAGTCTGACTGGCATCCAAATATTGGCCTCCAGTGCTGGCCATATTCTTCACCATTGGTTGAAGTTCTGTCAGTACTTCTGTGTTTATTATTTGTGCCTAGACGAGTGTCTGTAGCCCCAACTGGGCCCACTTTCTTGCTACTCTTGAATGGATATGTGTCCTTCTATACCTGTCAAATTCCTTTTGGTTCTAAGAAACAGTTCAAACTAAGGAACTTAAGCCAAAAAAATAAAGGATTTTTGTCATTGAAATGTTCAGAGGTACGACTTCAGACATAGGTGGATCCAGAGGCTAGAACAATGTCATCAAAATTTGGCTTTTTCCTCTAGGGTCGTCTGTCATGCAGACATAATTCTCAGATAAACTGTCCTCTAGGAATTGCAAGATTGTTACTAATGCTCTCGACTCCCATCAGAGTCCATTCAAAGTGAATTTCCCCTGTAGGGCTCCTAGAAAAAGTTTCATTACATGTCATTGGTTCTGGCAGAATGGGTCACATTCTTGAACCATCCACTGCGTCCAGGGTGTTGTAAAGAAAGATTGACAGGGTCGCTTTCTCTGAGTTCCTGTGAGAGCCTTCCGTGCCTCTACTCACAGGTCACGCAGGAGGAGGAAAGGGTATGTTGTTTGGTAGGGTTCTTTTTTTTTTTTTTTTTTTTTTTTTTTTTTTTTTTTTTTTAGCTGGAATGAATTACACTGATTATGCTACATTTCTGTCCTGGAGACCAGTGAAATGTGGCTTGAGGCAGTGATCACACAGTGGAGACCCACAGACCAAATTCAGTCTGCAGATGGATTATGTCTGGTCCATAAAGGATCTTTGAATTTGAATTCATTGTCAACATTAAATATCTGCAGACTTACCATAAACATTCAAGTTCTCAGCTTCTTTGGTAAAATGAGTTTCTGGCCAGATGGGGCCTGCTGTGCCTCTGCTCTGGCCTGTCTTCCCAGTCAGCCGTAGAACCTGGCACCTCACTTCTCTTATTTACAGCCAGGACACTGCAGCCAGAGTTTGCAAGCCCCAGTACAAGTCAGCTCAGGGTTAATGCCCATCCCTGCATTTAAAGCACTGCCTTGGAGCTGAGCTGCCACACCAAGAATATAGCCTCCTCAGTCTCAGATGAGTTGCAGCAGGCCTGGCAGGCTGACGGGCAGGAATTGTTGGCACATTTTACACAGAAGGAAGGTGAAGTTTGATGAAGTTCAGGGATAGTGTAGTAGAAACAAGCATTAACCTGACTACCCAGGAAAGTAGTGGTCAGGGAATTGGGGGTGGTTCTCAATCCTGTCCCTGAGCCTGGAATTGATGAAACTCGGCTATATGACCCTCTGGTGTCAAAAGGAAGGGTGCTACAGAAGAGCCTGAGCAAAGCAGGTTCTTTCCCTCTGTGCCCTCCTCATCTCTCTGACTGGGGGGTGGATGGGGGTGCCTAAGCAGGATCAGGACTACAGACAGGCCACCTTTATTCCATCATCCGCCTCCTTCCCCCACCCCTCCCTTGGGCTCCTCTGCAAATTAAGTTCTCAGAGTGGGGGTGTCTGCCCCACCTCCTACAGAGAGCAGTGCTGGGTGGGCCTCTGGTAGGGTCATCCTTAAAAGCAGGCCTGGATCAGGGCAAAGCAACTGACTCTTTCAAAACCTCAACCCATTTCTCTCTTGTGGGAGAGAGGCAGGAAAGGAGTGGGGAAGAGAAGGGGAAGGGAGACTGAGCCTCCTTTCCTGTGGTGTTAGGCTCCTGTGTACACCCCAAAGCTGGCCATTTCGCTCTGCTGTTGGTCCACACCTAGCCCCGTTATACTCACCGTCAGCTGCCTTCTCTCTGCTGGTGTCCCAGCAGCCCTCTTGCCCTGCCACATCCTGCTTAAAATTCCTAGTGGCTTCTTATTTAATGGGGATGAAATCCAAACTCTTGGCCAAGACCCAAAAAGCCTTTAGGGATGTCTTTTTCCTCCCCATTGGACCTCATCTTAGCCACTCTCCCTCTGCAGCAGATTCTGTGGCTGTCTCCGAGAATCATGCCACCTTAGCCTTGACCAGGGACTATGCCCACTCAACCCTTGACCCACAGCCTGGCACTGTGCCTGCCACAGGGTGGGTGCCCACTGAGCGAATGCATGAAAGAATGCATGAGTGAACGCGGTTGAACAACAATCTGAGCAGTCTGAATTCTGTTTATCAGTAGTTAAAGACAACTATTTGCAAATCCCTATCAACTTCATTTAAAAATTTAACTGGGATACAAGAATGGCAAAGGAACACGCAGAAAGTTGGCATTATTTTACAGTTTATTTAATTCACCCCTCCTGCTGGCACTAATTTAATTCACCTCCATGGCTACAGGAAGGCCAGAGCTGAAATAACTAACTGCAAAGGCAGGGTGGGAACAGATTATGGAGCAGTGCCTGCAAGCACAGGGTGGAAAGAGAAAAGAGCTGTGACTTCCAGGGAAAAATTAAAGGGGGTGTGTGGGGGGTAATAGAAGTCTTTTTCCTAATGGTTCATTTTCTTTCTCTTTAGTCCAAAGTGATAAAAGCAAATAAATTTGTGTTTAGAATCACAGACATAGTACAAGGCCATTACATAAAGATATTATCTTCCTGGTGAAACTTCGTCAGAAGCTCTTAATGTTGAAAGCATGCAAAGTGGATTAAAATATCACAGGCAAGCAGCGGAGATTGTCAAAATGACAGAATATTATTAAACCTGTATATTTATCCCTTAATTTTCATCTCCACACGAGACCCCAGTGTGGTGCTGTTTCCGCACAAAGCCGTTGGCTGTGCGGCCAGCTGAATGGTGGGAGGGAAACCCGCTTGGGCAGAGCCCAAAATGCCTTCCCAGCTCCCCAGCCAGCCTCTTGCTTGAAGAGAGTCCAACTGCAGAGTCTAAATAAATAGTGAAAGGTGGCCCTTCTGCCTGGATGACATTTAATTGGCATTCCCTCCCTGGGAGCCACAAAGATCCCGAGGGAACTGGTAGGTGGTGATGACAGAAAACTCCCCAGAGAAGCCAGGGTGCAGGACCAGCTTCAGGATTTTTACAAGGGTGGGGGGCTGCTTCTGCCTTTGGGGTCAGTGGGGAGAGGAGAGCAGGAGAGCTTTTCTTGGCCTGCTTCCATTCTGGCTGTGTATACTACCAACTACAAGCTATGGGGTGTTCTCTGCGCCTGGTGCTGTACCTAAGCTATAGGCACAGTCTCTCAGCTAATCTTTATAGTAGCCCATGAGAACAGGGCAATTGTCCTCTCTGTTTTACAGATGAGGAAACTGAGGCTCAGAGGTCAAGCCACCAGGTCCTTCAGGTGGCCCATGGTGGCACCAGGTTGGAGCCCAGCTTTGCTCTATACCAAAGCAAACCATCCTCTATGGTGTCTGTGCTCAGGCAGCTCTAAGGGCAAAAAGAAAAGAACCAAGGTCGACACACCAAGATGGAGTTCTCTTCAAGGCAAATGCCAAGGGGGATAAGAGGGCACAGAGCAGTGATTCCAGATGTGTAAGGGAGCTCAGATGTGCCTGCATTTGCATATGGCATTCCAGAATGCTGCACAGGTGGGGACAGGTGGGAAAAGCCCCTGTTATTGGGGTAGGAACTGGAGACAGAGACAGAAAGAGGAAGGAGACCTACATTTCCCTGTTGACTTCTTTGTGCTATTTCAATAATTGAGTGGATTTTAAAACTATAAGTTAAACCCATGTGAAAAGTGGCTTAGCCAGAAGGAAAGAAAAGCAAGTTGTATTCATTCTTAAAAGTCCCCGAGTGTCACCACCTCTCCCAGACCACTCCCTAGCACACACACACCTTCTTTCCTGGTCCTCCAGGCCCACTGGGACCTTCTCAGGACCCCCTTCCCTCTCCACTCAGTGTCTGTTGCCTCTCTCTTCCAGTGTAACTTTTGCTCTCCTTCAGCCTCAGCCCCTACTCTGTCTCTTTCAGGTAGCTTTTTCTGAGGACTTTAAGCCCTCCATGAGGGTCTGCAGTGAACAGGGCGTCCTTTCCATAGCCCAGACCTAGAGCCTTGCCATTAACCATTATCAGGTCAGCTCCTAAGGGCGAGCCATGTTCCATACACCTTTCCTCCCCTCTTTAGTTCAGTGGGCAGCAGAGGGAGGCAAGATCAGGAGAAACATCTCTATTAAGGCAAACTGGACACTTGCCACCTACAGAAACAAATATGCTAAGCTCAATGTGAAGCCAGGACTGTGGGGCACAGGTGCTGTCAGGCAGGCAGAGAAAGGAGCATCCATTCAAAGCTTGCTCTCCATTCACTGAGGGTAAACAAAGTAGATCTGGAGAGGGGATCCAGTTTTGTGAGGCACAAACTTTATACAATTTGGGGATCCGCTTTAAAGAAAAGTGTACAAGATCACAAATATGAATTTTTTATGAAAAATAATATCTAATTAGAATGAGAAAATAAATCACAACAAATACTAGAGGCCAAGCAATTCAGGTTCCTTTCCAGATTTCTTCAGGCATTTTGCCAGCAATGCTTACACAGACGCATTTTCAGAGTGCACCCTGGCCCCTCCCACCCAGAGTAGTCCTCAAGCCCCACAGATTCCCAGCAGGTGGGAGAGCCTGATGCTTCCTGGGCTTTGCAATCAATTCACCTCTTTGGAGAAGACCCAGTGTCCAGCCATCCGTGTAACGATGAACATGACAAATCAACAAAAACCACCTGCCAACCAGTGAACACAGCTCCTATGGCCTAGCCCAGTACCCCCTGGCCCTGAGAGGAGCAGAGCAGCAAGCCGTCCCCAGACTAGGCTGCTGGGCACCCAGGCCAGGCCTTGTTCACAGGAGAGACACTCAGCAAAAGGCATGCGAATGGCTGGATCAAAGAAAGAGAAGAGGCTGGAGGAAGAACTCGTTGGCAGGGATTCATGGCAGAGGTGAGGTCAGACCCAGACAGCTCTCCTTGTGCATTCTATCAAATATTTAAAGAAGAAATAATGCCAATGATCCACCTCTACATTCACTCTTCTAGAAAACAGGAGAGGAGGGCTCGGTTTTATGAAAATGGCAATACCCAATACCAAAGCCAGACAAAGTTATTTCTGGGGGGAAAAGAAAACCGCAAGATTACTCGTGAAGTAACCACTGCAAACATACCAGAATGGCTAAAATTTAAAATGCCAAATGTTGGCAAGAATGTGGAGCAGCTGGAAGTCCCACACTGCTGTGGGAGTGTAAAATGGCACAACCACTTGGGAAAACAGTTGAACAGTTTCTAAAAATGTTAAACGTACACTCACCATGCAACCCAATAATTCCACTTGAATATTTATCCAATAGAAATAAAAACACATGTTCATACACATACTTCCATGTGGATGTTCATAGCAGCTTTATTCATAAGAGCCCCAAGTGGAAACAAGGCAAGCATCCATCAACAAGTAAACAAATTGCAATTTGTTTATGTGCATCCCACATAATGGGATGCTATTTGACAATAAAAATGGAAACACTAGCAACAACCTAGGAGAATCCCAAAACCACCATGATGAATGAAAAAGCCAGACAGAGAGAGTATGGGCTAATTCTTACCATTTACCTGAAGCTCTAGCACAGGCAAAACGAATCTGTAGTGACCAAAGCTTCCCAGTGGTTGCTTGGGGCCAGGAGCGGAGGGTAGGATCAGTGCAGAAGGCCTCAAGCAACCCCTGAGAAATTTTCTGTCACTACAGATTAGTTTTGCCTGTGCTAGAACTTCAGGTAAATGGTACCAATTAGTCCATTAATACAAAAGGCATCAAGGAACTTTCTGGGGTGATAAAAATATATTACATATCAACTCTGGGAGGTGTATGTATTTTTAGTGTGTTTGTATGAATTTGTCAAACTTGTCAAAATGTACAAGTTGATTTAAAAAAATAAAATTAATAAAAATAGTGTGTTTTATGCTGTACTCACAAATATTTTGATTTAATATCTAATGCCTGGGTGGGGGGCTCCGGCATTGGTATTTTTTTTTAATTTTTTTAACATTTATTTATTTTTGAGACAGAGAGAGACAGAGCATGAATGGGGGAGGGTCAGAGAGAGGGAGACACAGAATCTGAAACAGGCTCCGGGCATGGTGCTGTCGGCACAGAGCCTGACGCGGGGCTCGAACTCACAGACCGCGAGTTCATGACCCGAGCCGAAGTCGGACGCTCAACCGACTGAGCCACCCAGGCGCCCCAAGGCATTGGTATTTTTAATAACACTCCCCCTGCTGCTTCCTAGGTAGGACTCAGCTTGGGGAAAGGATGGACAACTTTTGAAAAGCTTAATCAGGTTCTGGCACTGCCCCGGCAAGCCCTGTGTGAACCTGTCCCTGTCTACCTTCCTGGCTGGTCTCAGATCTCTCTGTGCCTCTCGCACTGTGCTGCTGCCAGGCAATGTTGCATGGGTCCCCTCATGCCCTCAGCACCCCAGCTGTCCCCAGCCTGCGATGCTCTGCCCTTCCTGCACAGGGCAGTTGACTTTTGATAGTAAGGGTGGAGCACTCATGTCCTTCCTCAGAAGGCCTCCCCTGACCTGTGAAGTCACCCTCCACTCCGAGACCCCCTCTCTCCCATCACTGTGGTCATTTTCCTACAGTACCTGTCACTTCGTGAAAGAATCTCTGCTTCCACTGCTTCGTTACTCTTTGATGATCCCTCTCCGTGGTTTATAAGTGCCAGGAGAACAGGATCTTCGTCTGCCTTGTTCACTTCAGTACACTACCGTCCAAATGACCCCTAGTACATAGTAACTGCTCAATAAAATTTGACTGAAGAAACAGCTTTACAGTAGAAACTCTGTTAAGTGAAACTAAAGGGTTGGAGCTGAAGATTCGCCATCAACCACTGAAGAAAAAATCACAGAAAAGGTGAATAATTTCTAAAATGATACCACAGGCAGGCGAAGGAAACTAAATGCATTTTCTTCATTTTTCTTTTTCCTGGCATTTTCATAAACCTTGGCAACCAGCAAAAATTGTCATGAGCTGCTTTGGCTACATCTGTCTAGCTAATGAGTCCCCACCCCTTCTCTCTGGGAACTGTCCTGTGGATCCACAGGCATAAGACCCAGACAACCTTTTTCTATTCCTTGGCCCTGTCTCCCTGAGCACAGCTGATTGGAGCAGCAGCAGACACCTGACACTAACTGGACCAATCAGATTCTCTGCAGGTGGTTAGCGAGCTAGGCAGGAAGCCAGCCTCTTCTAGTGGAGGAAGGAGGGCTGACCAAGCTAGGCGTGTGGTGCCAAGGGGGAAAAGAGTAAAGCCAATGCCAGAATGAGCAGAGTTAGTCCACAGGACTCTTCTGTTCCAGAACTTTCGTAGACTCAATCTCATTCCCCCTGCTAGAATTCCACAAGACCCTCTGGACTCTTTCTTAGAAACCATTTATTCTGTTTTATTTTGCTTGTTTTCTTTTCTGCTTGGGCTAGCTTGAATGTTTTTGTTATTTGGTACAAAAAAGTTCATAACTAATCATGCATGTATTAAATTACTGTAATAATAAGACGAAATGGTGCTATAAGAATTTAATTTATGTACATTTTCAATATGAGCACATATTTACGACTAGAATGTAAAGAGAGGTCCACTTGTGGTTTCCATTAAGCCATTCTGGACTTTCAGGATATTTTTGTTTTTGCCCCACTGCCCCTCCATCCCCACCCTACCCCTATCTCTGTACTGGGCTTCCAGATACAGGAGGCCCTCAGGAATTTCTGATTTCCTAACCAAAACTGGAGTTAGCAGTGGAGATGCTGATGGAGACATGGGTGACTGTGTGTCCCAGGCTATCTGGGCCATGCATCTGGGACACCAGTGCCCTGTGTCTGCTCAGCACTAATTTGAGCTACGACACCATTTTCCAAGCTGTTGCCAACTTGGGTCACAAGGGAACCTCTCTGGGGGACCAGGGATGGTTGGTATTCAGTTTCCCTCCTCCACTTCTCAAGAGCCAAGCTCCCAAGTTCAAAGACATCTATCATGGGGAGTGATGGATTGTATTTCAGAGCAGGTTGGCAGCAGGAGGGAATTGGATTCAGAAACAACCATCTGGCTCTTGCAACTGTGTGCCCTTTGCCCTGCTCAGTGTCAAGTCGGCTGTCACACAATCTGAGTGGCCACAGCAGCAGAACCAACTCTTGTGTCCAGCTCAGACAGGCTTCCTCTGTTCTGGAGGAGCAGAGGTGGTCAGAAAGCCAGTGAGGACCCCTCCAGACTGATCGTGGAGGGAGCTATGGCTGAGCACAGTGACCTTTTTGAGAGCCTACTACGTACTGCACACTTGGGAGACAGACTATAACAGTCAAAATACCTGTCCACCAGGAACATGCATTCATTCATTCACTCATTCATTCAAAAATACCTATTTTTTTGATACCTCCTAGGCACAGGCACTGAAGCTTGCTTTCTGTTGTGGGAAGCTCTTAGCCTTTGTAAGCACTCTGTCTAGGGTCAGATCCCAGCTTCAACAACTGCTAGCTGTGTGATGTGGGCAAGTCTTACCGGCATGTGCTCCTATATCAACACCTTCCCTCTCTAAGGCTCTGTTTCCTCATCTTTTTTTTTTTTTTTAATTTTTTTTTTCAACGTTTATTTATTTTTGGGACAGAGAGAGACAGAGCATGAACGGGGGAGGGGCAGAGAGAGAGGGAGACACAGAATCGGAAACAGGCTCCAGGCTCCGAGCCATCAGCCCAGAGCCTGACGCGGGGCTCGAACTCACGGACCGCGAGATCGTGACCTGGCTGAAGTCGGACGCTTAACCGACTGCGCCACCCAGGCGCCCCTGTTTCTTCATCTTTAAATTGGGGATAATAACAACTCATAGAGCTGTGTTGATGGAAATAATGTCTACAAAGTGCTTATGAGTAGTAAGTGCTCACTAATGTTAGCTGTTATTGTTTAGTTGTATCTTTTTTCTTTTACTATTTTTATTATATCCACCCACTCCTTTATTCAGACACAATTCTCTGGCCATTTCTTTTAATTGAACAAATGGTGTGCTATTCTATACCATCCATCTCAAACAGCCATAACAATCATTGATTTTGATACAACAGCTGACACTAATAAGGATTGGTCCTATTTGCATGTGATTTTCCCTGGGGCCCCTGAATTGGGGCTCCCGGGTCATCCCTGAGCCTCACACACACAGCATCCCAGCACCATCTGCATGGCCAGGAGCTTGACTCTCAGGCTGCATTTTCCATTTTATGAGCAGATTGGGAGGCAGCAAGTGCAAGCACCAGTTTTTAGGATACCTGGGGAGAGATTGTGTCTTTTTACTGCTTAGCACAGAGATGAAGAGGCAACCAATCAATGAGCACCAGGCAATGACAGTACTTGCTGCTGACAAGCAATGTCACTCTCTATTGTGTTTTCAAAAACTCTTTGGGGTGGCAAGGCTCAGAAAGACACCGAGTTATGTCTAACAGGAAAAGCTTAGAGAAGCAAGGAATTTTTAGAGGGTATGTTTCGGCTATTCCTCATGATGAATCCTAAAGAAGAAAGACCAAGCAAAAACTTGGAGAGGTTCCTTACCCTCAAAGGCCTCTCATGTAGGTGCTCAAAACATAAATAAATAAAATAATCAAGGAAAAATGCAAAATAATTTTTTAACTCTGGATATACTTGTGTACACACATGTGCATGTACCTGAAAGAAACAATGAGAAAAGAGCAAATGGTAAACCCATGCTAAATACACAACACATTAGCTCACATTTATGGAGTGGTCTATTGTGCCAGACACTTCCATATACATTCCTTCATCTAATTGCCACAACATAATAATGTATGTAAACACTTAACAATGCCTGGCACCTGGAATTGTTGTTTCTATCATCATCCCTGTCTCCAGATGAGGAAACTGAGGCTCAGAGATGTAAAATGACCTTGCACTTACTTTTTAATGACAAAACCAGGTCTCAAACCTGGTGTGTGTGTGCTTTCTAATCTAAGGATAAAAGCAACAGAAAACATTCATTTCTCCAGCACCCCTCAGTGCCACATACTATAGCAGGCACTATGGCATGTTCACTCACTAAATCCTATTTCCCTCTCTTAGTTTACAGATTAGAACACAGGCACATGGGGACTCAAATAGCTTCTCCCAGGGTCAAACAGTGAGGAAGGCATGGAGCTGAATCTCTAGATGGGTGGGTGTATTTCAAAGCCTTCCTTCCGGGGACAGTTCATTCTCTGACTCAGGGTGTAGGGTGGTAACAGCATGATTTCTGTGCCCTCAGAGCCACTGACTATATACATGTACTTTGTCAGGAACAAATGTCAGAAGGCCTACTCAGGAGTGGCTGCTTTGGACAGCTGGACAGTCATAAGACCCCAACCCACTATCCTGTGCCTTGAAGGACATCAAAGTTCCACAACCGCTGAAGAAAAATGGCTTTTGTTACAGAACCAGAGAGAAAAGGGAGGCCTCCTGGGTAAAGATAAGAAAGGCTTCATTTTCTGCCCTGGGTCTTCCCTCCCCCACACCATGTGTGATTTTGTCTCCAGGTATCTCCCTGGCTGCTAGATATTCTCATGCCAACTGGGATGTGGTCCAGTCAGGTAGGGTTACAACTGGCCATTTGGGACCTCTCCTGCTTTTTACCATCAAGGTTGCAACTGCCTCCAAGAATGACTTTCCCTTCCCTTTGACAATGTGTGGGGCCCGGCCAACTCCACACTTCACTGCTTGCCAGTGACAATAGTAGCAACCACAGTATAGCCCCCAAACCCCCAGGGTGAAAGAAGAGGCAGCCATCACCTTGAATTTCAACCCCATAGTACCCTGTGAGCTAGAGAATCAGACTTGAGAAAATGTCCTTTGAAGACCCCCGGTTGGGAAGGAAGGACCAGACATTGTCTTGTCTACTGAAAGGGAAATGCCAGACTATTGTTTATCTGCATCTTGGCAGGACTCATCAATCCTTATGGCCTCTCATTATTCCCACTTTCCAGATGACAAAGCAGAGGTAACTAATTTTCCCAGGGCCACTGCTAGTCAGTGACTGAGCCCAGGCAAGCCCCACTCCAAATCCCCCATTCTTTTCTCAGTATTGCTGAACTATCTAGATGTTCCACAATTCAGCCTGTCAACTCTCCTCTGCCGTGCCTTTTATTTCAGTAAATACTCTATTTGTATTCCCCTGGGAATTGCACTCTGAAGGGAGAGTTGTTTGATGGAGGCATGCTGCATACCCACGACACCACTTTCCTTCTGTAAGGAGGGTGATGTAATCGTGCACTATCTCACAGATACGTGCAGAAGGTCAGCCCCTCCTGGCACTCCACAAAGGAATTCCTGGTGGGGAGAATGGCTGCAGCTACACATCTACACTTCTGAGCCAGGAATTTCTGCCTTTGTGTCTGTGGGTGTATTAATTAATCATTCCTTTAACACCAGCTGTGTCTACACGCATTACTAGAACGGTCAATTCCATTCTTAAAAATAAGCCGATTTAAACCAATGATTTGATGGGTTTTTAAAAACTAAATTAGTTAAATCTTGTTTTAAAATAGAATCGATCTTGGGGCGCCTGGGTGGCGCAGTCGGTTAAGCGTCCGACTTCAGCCAGGTCACGATCTCGCGGTCCGTGAGTTCGAGCCCCGCGTCAGGCTCTGGGCTGATGGCTCGGAGCCTGGAGCCTGTTTCCGATTCTGTGTCTCCCTCTCTCTCTGCCCCTCCCCCGTTCATGCTCTGTCTCTCTCTGTCCCAAAAATAAATAAACGTTGAAAAAAAATTTTTTAAAATAGAATCGATCTTAAGAACAGAGAACTGGTGAATTTTTGAAAGCAAAATATCATTCATTTGTTCATGTATTCATTCATTTAACAAGTGATTGACAGGGGCTGGGCTGGTACAGTGGTGCGTGGATCCCAGACAACTTGTCCCAAAGCCTCTAGGTCTAATGTGGGGAAGAAGGAGAGAAACGCATCACACAGGCAAAGAAATGCTCCTTGTTCTCACCTTAATCTCTAGATGGCAGTAAAAATAAATAAGCGCCCATCCTACAGTGCATAAAAGAGAAGTCTGTTCAATTAGCAAACCCAGGGAACCTTGGCAGTAGAGGCTGGGGGCACCTTTGGGTTTGCCATCAGTTGGTTGCCCAGGTCATTAGAACAGCAGCCTGCTCTAGAGAGTGGAGAGAGAGGACCCAGGTCAGCATCACCAGGGAAATGCAATGGGTGGTTGCTTTCTTGCACGGAATAGGCAGCTCTTAATTGCAATCCTACATCCAGAGCATGTGGTGGCACGGACAAGGTTCACTGTGTGTAAAGAAAGAGCTTTGTAAGTGTTCTCACCTGTCTAGCCTATGTGACAGATTTAACTAGTGAAGAGAATGGACTGTTTTCAGGGACTAATTACATGATGAAGCTGTTGATGTTACAAATCACTCTCAGCTGTTATCAGAGCTGCCTCCTGCTGTCCCCCACAAGGCCCAGCCCTGTTCACAGCCCCGGGGACCCTGTGCACAGAGCCAGCAGCCAGACCCCTCGGCTCACACCTGGGCTTCGCCCCTTACAGACTGTGAGATTGTGGTCACAGTTACCTAACACTACCTAACACAGACTCTGTGTTCTCTTCTGTAAGGTGGGGCTAGAGCCCATCTCCTAAGACTGAGGCCAATCAAGCATTTTGGGACATGGTAAGTGCTTAGCAAATGCTACTGTCACCATCATTTAACAATCAATCACACAAGCCTAGGATGGATGTGAATTGTCTGTGCAGCAGTCAAGTGCAATGACTGGAGCCCTGCTGGACGAGGCACAAAGAGGGAGGGAAGAGAGGGTCTCGGGCCTCTGGGGGACCACATCATATCTTGTGGTCCATATTCCTGAACATTCCCATACTTAAGGAGTGGGGCCTCTAGAGGAAGGAAGATTCCAGGTCTGTCTGTCTTCATGTCCCTCTTTACCCCTCTCCTCATTCTGGTGGAAACATGGTCTTCTCACCTGGAGAGTCCCATATCAGAGGGGAACCCCCTTATCCCTGAGCCTAGAAGGATGTGCTGGACAAAGTTGCTGCTTTTGAGCAAGTCCTGCATTGTAGCTCCCATTTAGGCCTATGTGTAAAAGTGACCATCCCTCTTGGGTGCACACTTGATGTTGCACCTCCTTGATGTGCTCTGGGATTCTCAGGCCAGCTCTCTCTGGATTCCTATGAGGCTCCATCCCTGGCAGCTTACACTGCAAGGCGGCTTGTCAAGACAGTTTGACTTAGCATCACTGTCCCAAAGGTGTACTCTCTGGAGCAAGGCCTTCTGTGTCTCCCCTCTCTGCACCCTTGGCAGCTGTAGTTCAAGGCAGGGCCTACATTCAGTGCCCAAAGCGTGGAACCAAGCACACACATCAGTCTAAGACTCTTCACTTAAAGTTCCTAAGGCTCTGTCTCCAACCTCAGAAATGTCCCATCCTCTTCAAAATGGGGCTCCCCAAAGTCAAACAGTGCATCACCACAGGGTCCAATTCCATTTCATTGCTCCCTCAGCACAGCTGCAATTAATAAACACCCCACTGGCTGTGTGATTCCAGGCTGGGAGCACACAGCATCCTGGAAATGACCCTTGGTGGGAAATCTGTCACTGTCAGCCTGGCTTCTCTTCCTTCAGCCCTATGCCCCAGCTGACTTGGGAAGCATGGCCTGCCCAGTCTGCAGAGCTTCTTCTATCAACTCCATCAATACCCAGAAGCTGGCCTCCTCCCATAGCCACCTTTGGAAAACCTGGCCCCATGGAGTAAGCTCCCAGGGAAAAACTGGGGCTTGGGTTTCAGTGTAACTATGCCCCCAATTCCTGGTCAGGGCAGCATTCTGTCCCTACCTAGAGTGGCACATCACAGATATGAGGTCCACAGAGAAAAGCCGGTGGTTCTGGAATCTTGACCTGGCTCTGACCTGTGTCCTATGTGACCCTGGGCAAAACTCAGGTGCTTTCTGAGCCTCGGGGCTGTGTTCCTTTATTCATATTGGGAAGTCACATGGCCTATGGGTTCATATTTCATGTCAATCACTTTTCTTGGTTAGGGCACATAAGGAGTCAGCAGACAAACACCAAGGCAGCCAAATAATGAACCAGAACATTTTGGATGGTGACAAAGCCCATGAAGAACACAGAACAGCTAGGGTAGTCAGGGGAGCCATCCAAAGAGGTGATGCCAAATCTTTGCCAGAATGATAGAGAAAGTCAGCCAAGAAAAGGTCTGAACCATTGTTTTCTAAGCAGAAAGAACAGCAAGTGCAAAGGCCCTGAGGCAGGAATGAGGTCAGCATGGTCTGGAGACTAAGAGAAACTGAGTGGTCAGAGCCTTGTGGACAAGGAGAAGAGGGTGGAAGAAGCCAGAACACATAAAGCCTGTAAAGCCACAAAAGGAGTTTCAGCTTTAGGCTAAGTATGTATAACAGAGGGACATGGTCTGATACAGGATGTAAAATATCTCTCAGCTACAGTATGGGTATTGGTAGTGGAGGTAGCAGGTATAGAAACAGCTGATTCAAGAAACTGTTGCAAGAAAGGGTGGAGGCTTGGGTTGTAGGTGGTGGCTGTGGGGATGGAGGGAGGTGGACAGCTCCAGAGTGGGGCCTGTGGGAGAGGGGAATGGGCATGTGGAATGAGGTGAGGAGCAATCTAGGGCACCCCAGGGGTCCAGCATGAGCAACTGGCAAGCAGGCCAGCCCTTCCTCATCTGGGATCAGCTTGCAAGGAGGTGACCTCCACCACTTGTCACAGTGTCCTGGCCCCAGTGCGAAATTTCCCAGGTGGAGTGAGCACTGATGAGAAATCATGCTTATTCAAGTTCCCTGGCTGCCAGTTTTTCTGTCTTTTCAGAAAATAGTCATTGCCTTCCCTCCTTTTCTTTTATTGCCAGGAGGGATGCATCCCTATGAGAGCCCAAATGCATGGGGTTGTAACATGCTCCTGCTTTCTATGCATTGCTAGAATGCTGAATAGTCTCTATGAACATGAATTAATGGTCTTGTCAGCAGCGACGATATTTACAGAGTATACTGTTACATTATAAGAAGAAATGGAAAGCAAGGATGTGTCAGCTCTGAGCAAGCAGAGGGACACCCTGAGGACCTGGAGGCTGGTGGAAACCACTTTCCCTCTGCTGAGCCCTGTGCAGCACCCATCGTCAGGCAGGCTGAATAGCCTGCTGGATGCTGTCCTCCGTGGAGAATGGGGAGGAAAGACACCGCGATACCATGCTGATACAGCAGACATTTTCTTAAACCATAAGAGAGGAAACCAAAGGCCCAGGGAGCCCCACACCTGGGCAGCAGATGGGCCCTCCATGGAGCAGACTCAGCAGCCTCTTTGCCCTTTAGGGCATTTCCTGTGAATGGAGGCTGCTTTGGCTCAGATGCTTTCTCCTTGAGGCTGCTCTGGGCTTGCTCCGAAGGCCCCAGATTGGATTTAGCACACATGAGAGCTGGAAAAGAGCTGCTTTGCAAAGTGGCGAGCACCCCATCACTGGAGGCTGGATGCAACAAGGAAGCTTCTGGGCTGTACCTGGGCTGCCTTCCTTGGACAGCCACACATTGGGCATTCCCTTGTGCCATCCTGGGCTAAGAGCTGGGGATGCAGGGGGTAACAGGAGTCTCTACCCTCAGTCATGGGAGAGAAAGAAAATAAACAAGGTAAAAATAAATAAACAAGATAAGTACCCTAAAAAAAAAACAAAAGAGGGGCACCTGGGTGGCTCAGTTGGTTAAGCGTCCGACTTCAGCTCAGGTCATGATCTCATGGTTCATGAGTTAGGACCCCGCATCGGGCTCTGTGCTGACAGCTCAGAGCCTGGAGCCTGCTTCAGACTCTGTCTCCCTCTCTCTGCCCCTTCCCTCCTTATGCTCTGTCTCTGTCTCTCAAAAATAAATAAACATTGAAAAATAATAAAAAAAAAAAAGAGCCTGCTGTCACAGAGGCTGTGGGGCAGGGGTGGGCATTCAATAACTGGGTGGACAGGGAGCAGAGGCCTGCTTGCTGCAAAGGAGTGGCTCCAGGAAGACCTGGACAAATGCCCTCCTCCCAGAGGGTCAGCTGCTGCTTGAGATGGCACCTTCGACCATGATTTCCAAAGTCTCATGTTCAGTAATGACAATGTCAGTGTCCTCACCTGGGGACCCAAGGCCTGGCAGGAAGCTCAGAAGGTGGGCTTTCAGTCTGTAGCTGGCTGGGGTGTGGGGTGTGGGAGTGAAGCTTCAGCCTCCCCCAGCCAAAAAGCATGGGAGGGGCCTTACACTCTCAGGGAATTAGATGCTGCCCCCAGCATCTCCCACTCACCTCCCTTACCCCCTCCCCACTGTCACTGCCAGTTCTCACACTGGCAGCATACTGGATTCTTATTTTAGATACTGTGACAATTCTTAAAATAGCCACCAAAGAGAGAAAAGGTGAGTTTTCCCCCATGGGCACTGGTGGGAAGGCCATAGCAGGGCCATTGTGTCCCCCCCTCGTTCCTGTAATACAAGTGGACTTTTCAGATGGAAAGTCTAAGAACTGCTCCAGGACCTCATGAAGCCCCTGCATGTGACCATGCTGGCAGAAAGTGCCAAAGAAAAACAACAAAGTGGAATATTTTTAAATGCCTTAAAATGACAGAGGATGGATGGAGTTTAACAATTTTGTCAGGAGGAAGGCTCTTAGTTCAGAAGATGACACAGATAATGTTTGGAATCACAGGAGTCAAATTGATCCCTTCAAGTTCACATTCATGATAAGCACACCCAGAAATGGAGGCCAAAGTACACGCCCAGGGACTTTAAAACTTTTAAAACATAGGTTGGGTTTGAGCCAACAGAAATGGCTTTCTCTCACTGGGGACAAGCAGCCCTCTCTCCAGGAAAGAGGGACATTAGCATTCCTCAGCCACATGACCAGTGTCAGGACTCTGGTCAGGAATCCACTGGCTCTGGGAACCCATCTACCTGTGGACAGATTGTGAGGCCACTAGCCAATACATACTTACAAGACTCGTTTCTCCTGACTGAGGATCAGGGCAAAAACCAGGCATTAAACCAAGCTAGTGCTACCCCTCAGCTGCTGAGCTGAAAGATGGCAGTGGAGACACCACTTCCTCAGAGCCCAAGGGCACTGTATTAGTTTTCTATTGCTTGTAACAAAATGCCACAAACCCAGCAGCTCAAAATAATACATTTATCCTCTCACATTTTCCGTGGGTCAGGAATCTGGGCACTTCTTAGCTGAGTCCTCTGCTCAGGGTCTCACAGGCTGTAATTAAGGTGCTGGTTGTGCTGTGATCTCCTCTGGAACTTGTGTTCTTCAAGCTCATTCAATTTGCTGCCAGAATTCAGTTCTCTGAGGTTGTAGGACTGAGGTCCCCATTTTCTTGCTAGTCATTATCTAGCTGGGACCACTGTCAGCAACCAGGGATGCTCTCAGCTCCCTGCCCTATGGACCCTATAGTCAGCTCACAATATTGATATCTGCCTTCTTTCAGCCCAGCAGGGATCTCTCCAAACTCTCTATCACTGACCTCTAGACCCAGATTTAAAGGACTCATGTGATTAGGTCAAGACCACTAAGATACTCTCCTATTTGTTAAGCCAACTGATTAATAACCTTAATCACATCTGCAAAACCTCTTAGTCATGCACCCTAACAACAACAGGAATGATAATCCATCATATTACAGCATCTGCCACACTCAAGGGGAGGCAATCATACAAGGCGTGTACACAAGGGGGTGAGAATCTTGGTGGCCACCCTGGATTTCTGCCACCACAGGCACACAAGACCACAGCCAGGGGAGTCCAGCTACACTCTGGCCACTGCATGACCCTTGGCAGCCTCACACCAGCCTATTTATAGACTACCAGGGCCACAGGGCCACAGGGAACTTGCTCTAGTCATCTCATCAGTGACAGAAATCAGGAAAAAAGGTAATTTCCCTACCCCAACATGGTGTTTGAGGACCTCTCAGCTAACTGGATTTTCTTCAAGGATCCGAAAGCCAAAATTCTCCTAACCCCAAAACTCTTTTCATCACTAGGGTAAGAGTACATGATCCAAAGTCAGCTGGGTTGCCTACCAGCTGTTGGCCTTGGGCAGATTGCTTAGCTTCTCTGAGCCTTTGTTTTCTTATAAAACAGGGACAAGATTTGCCTTACTTCATAGAACTATTGTGTTAATCCATTTCAGACACTTAGTGTGATGACTGACACGGAGCAAGCAGCTGACACATGTGATATGGTGTTCTCCATCAAGTTTCTAGGGAGGTTTGGGTGTGTGTGTGTGTGTGTATGTATGCACATGTGTGTGCACATGTGTGGCATTAATGTGTATGCACATTCATGTATGTGAGTATGCATATAGTTGGGAAAGTATAAGGTCCGGACTAAAGAGGCCTAACATCAGACTCAGTCAGTTAAGAAGGTGCCTGGTAAATATTTTCTCCTATTCCCTTGGTGGCAACCACCATTCTACTGTCTGCTTGTATAAGTTTGACTATTTTAGATTCCACGTATTAGATCATGCAGTATTTGCGGGAAGGGGATGTGGGGAAATGTTGGTCAAAGGGTACATAGTTTCAGTTACACAAGATAATAAGTACTGTGGGTGGAATGTATACCAATGTGACTACAGTTAACAGTACTGTATTATATACTTGAAATAGTTAACAGTATTGTCTTATATACTTAAAACTTGTTAAGAGGAGAGATTTTAAGTGTTCTCAACACACATACACACACATACAAAGAAGGCATCTGGATAACTGGCATGGGCAAGGTCCTTCCACTCTCAGGACTTCAGTTTCCCCATCTGAAAAATGTAGATTGTCTCTAAGAGCACTAGCATTTCTGAACGTACACCATCCCATGTGGAGAACTTCCAGAACTTTCTTTGGCTCTTTTTGGATTTGATTGTTTACATATTTTGTACACGTATATTGTATTAGGGTTTTCCAGAGAAACAGAACCAATAGGATGGTTCTCTCTCTCTTTCTATCTAAGGAATATACACATATATATACACATATACATATATATATACACATGTACACACATACGCATTATAAGGAATACATATTCGTATACAATATAAATAAAGAATACATATATTATGTACAATACACAATAGAATATATATATATATATATATTCTATTGGCTCACAGTTATGGAGACTGAGAAGTCCAGATCCAGGAGAGCCAATGGTTAAATTCCAGTCCAAGTCTGAAGGCAGAGGATACCAATGTTCCAGCTGGAAGACAGGCCAAGAGCAAGAATTCTTTCTCACTCAGCCTTGTGTTCTGTTGAGCCATTCAGGGACTGGGTGAGGCCCACCCACCCTGGGGAAGGCCACCTGCTTACTCACTGTGCCAATTCAAATGTTAACCTCACCCAGAAGCACCCTCAGAGACACACCCAGAATAATGTTTGACCAGATATCTAGGTGCCCTATGGCCAAGTTAAGTTGACAAATAAAATTAGCCATTACATATACTTTATGCATATTTGGATAAATAAAAAGCACAACTGTTTAAAGATTAAAAATAGGAAAGTGCCCTCAGTCACATTCAAGGACACTGCACTTGACAGGAAGGTGATCCTTAATGTGAAAGACCACTCTTCACCCTTTCTATCTCTCTCCTCAAGATCTTTATTCTCTTGAGTTGTAAGGTTCTTGAGTCTTCCGATCCAATCCTCCCCAGTGAAGAGACCAGACGTGATCCCAGACTGTAACACATTGTAGCTTTTAACTGTTCAGCCAGAGTTTCTGATTCAGCACATTTTAATCCATTTTATTTGCTAAGATCAGGAAGATGTCATCTGTAATAATCCCAGCTGACCTCCCAAAGTCAGGCTGATAAAAATATTAATGTCAGCTTCTTGCAGCCTGGCAGAGGGCAGCACCCAGCTTGACAAGCAAACAATGGCTCAGAGCTGTCTGTGGGAGGCTGATGAACCTGTAGTAATGAAGAGCTTCATCAGTGAAAGCCACCCTCCAGGCGGAGACACTGCGGGCTAGAGTCTCGCCAGAAGCTCAGCCACTTTCCTGGTGAGACCCTCTTGTCTATCTGTGAGGCTGAGGCATGCCAATTAGAAGGGTCTGCGGGATGATTCACCCCCCTTAGTGGTATGCTTCAGGTTTGGTGCTAAGATCACCCAAGCTTGCTCCTAACTTCTCCCTGCCAATGTGTCCTCCTCCTACCGTCCATCAGGTATTTCCAGCTGTGACACCAGAGGCATTGACCCCTCAGAGCACAAGCAATTCCAAATAGGAATGAAAGGTTGTTTCTAAGGGTCATAGCCTCATGATCCCCGGCCTCACTCAGCCCAGGAGTGTGTTTATTTGGTCACATTGCTTGGCACTTACAGCTTCTTAAAAGACAATTGCCAGGTGGGGCTTGTGCAGCTCACAATTCAAGCAGTTTGGCACTGCTACGTAACTCATATCCCTCTATGAATATTTATGCTTTTTATCTGGCCACTACAAGCTCTGAGTTTGTTGCTCCTGATTTAACTTGAACCATGCTAGAGAGAGGCAAGTGTTAACATGCTAACATCACTGATGCTTGTCACTTGGCTAGGCCTGTGCTGCACAGCTGGGCTCTGGACTCCTGCTCCAGTGCTCACTGCTTTACCCCTCCCAATTCGATCTCTTGCCCTTAGTCATGAGATGACCCCAGCCTGGCTCCTTCTGTTGGGAATGAGGAAGATCCCTGCTAGTCCCATACAGGGAGCAGCAAACCCAACCAGAGTCTCTTCACACTCCAAAGACAGGAAAACCCTTCACCTTGCTCAAAAGAGAAATGTGGTCTGAAAAGAGAGGATTTATTTGGAAAAGTTAGCAGCTCATGCAATGGCTCTGACTTCATGCTGGTCATGGGCGGTGGGTGCAGTGACCTTATGAGCACGCGACATATGATACATCTTCCTCCCTGCAAGGATGAGGCACTCCAGACAGAGTCACTGCATCCTCAGACCCCCCTGCAGCCAAACTGCACCACCAAGGCAGTGTGCTTTGCTCATGCAGCCTCTAGGCACAGCCCATCCGTGCAGCCTGAGCACTAATTGGAGACTTCAGAACTGCAGACATGGCCAAGGACTGCTTCTTGCTAAACGCCAAAATGTAAGGTCCAAGGAGGTGGACACCCGCATTGGCAGGTTTTTTTTTTTAAACAAAATTAGCGAGCAGAATAAAACACTCATCAAGGAGGTCGTGCAGCAGAGTAGAGCAAGCTGTCAGGGACTTTCCTGTCGCTGTGAGCGATGGAGGAGATGGGATGGTCTGAGGTGAGAGGTTCTCAGATCCAGGGTTGAGGGTCGAAGGAAAGGCACAGACAGAGAGAAATGGCACTTTTCACGTGGCCTGGAGCTTTGTAGACAACAGGGGAAAAGGAGGGGGAGGAAAAGAAATAATGAGGTCAGAAGAAGAGGCAAAAAGGAGACAGGAAGGGGAAAGGATGTGGGAAGCACCCAAGGAGCCATGCACCTGCCCCTCCTGAGGTCCAAAAAGACATTCTTCCACCCTGTCAGCAGCAGACCTGCCAGTGTGGCACCCCGGGGGGTGGGGGACTCTGTGGGAGGCAGAGGGGGGTGTCAGGAACTCAGTCAGATCTGGGGCAAGTCACTGATCTCTGCCTTCACTTCCTCTCTTTATCTGAAGGCTGACAGCAATAGCATACGCGTCCTGGAAGATTCAATGAGGTGGCAATTGCCACATGCTTAGCATGGGACTGGCTCCTAGTTACATACACAGTAACTGCTAGCTTTTGATAACGTCTTGTGTCAGATGTGGCATAAAGCCTTGTGTCCCTGGAGGCCTCCACTCTTGCTGGGATGCAGCTCCCTCAGGCATCAGGTATTCCCAGTGCTGGTGCACAGTGCTCCTGAGCAGCAGCCACACAAGCTCAGGATGCTTTCCCACCTCTGCTGGCAAACCACACCCTTCCCCCAACACATAAGATAGAAGAGCTGGGGTGGAAAGGGAGAGAGCCGCCACTCCTGGAGCACAAGCCAACCATGCCCTGGTCCCTGCATGACCTGTCATGCTGGCATAAGGGACCAGAGACATGTGAATCCTTACCCAAGCCAGCCTGGTTTGCACCTGCACTGGCTGCTAGTGGGATGATTAATGCTTCCTGCTTGGCAGCATAACTCCTTGATTTGAGTTTTCCTTGAAATTGGAAGGGGTGCTTGGATAAACATCAAAGGCCCTGCTGCCTGGAAGTGCTCTGGCCTCCCTGTCCTAAATGGTGACACAGAGTCACAGAGTGTCCAGGCATGAAGGGACCTCACAGGGGGAAAGGCAGTGTGTCTCAGAGGCAACCACTGTGAATTCTGGAGCCTTGATGCCATGTAAGACCCAAGGACATTTTCATAACTCTGCAGAGTGAGTGATAACAAGAAATACCGGACTCATGTGTGAGCTTGACTTTCCCATCAGCAAGATGGTAGAGGCAGGGGTTTAAGTTGATTTAAAGAAAATCAAGAACTGTTACATTTATTGTGTTCTTGTGATTGAGAGCTATGGTTCATACCTGCTGCACATCCAACCTCTCCTCTCTCCCTCTGCAGCCCCTTCAGTCCAGTGTGGAAGGAGCCAAGGTCACCTCGCTGGTCTACACACATTCTCTCCCTCTCTTCCAGCTCATTCTCCACGTAACAGCCACAGTGGGAATTTAAAATGCACATGTGATCATGGGTCTCCCTTGATAGAACCACAGAGGTCCCCTGCTGCTCTCCTGGCATATAGACCCGCCACTGACGGCCCTGCCAGACCCCCTGCTACTCCCCACCTCCTGTGCTCATGCTCTGGAAGTCACCATCACCATTATCATTGTCCTTGTCATCGCCATCATTGTCATCATCATCATTATTGTCATCATTGTCACCACCGTCATGATCCTTGTCACATCATCACCATCATGATCCTTGTCATTGTTGTCATCCTCATTGTCATTGTCAACATCATCATCATTGTCATCATCATTGTCACCATCATCATCACCATCATCGTCACCGTCATCATTGTCATTGTCACCATTGTTATCATCGTCATCGTCACCATCATCGTTGTTGCTGTCAGCAGTAACAGCAGCAACATGTACTGAGCTCTCACCATGTGCCAGACAAACTTCTACATATTTTATCAACTTGTTCAGTCCCCACCCCTATGAGTAGTTTCCATGTCCGTCCTCATTATGCTGATGAGGACAATGAAGCACAGAGAAGTTAGGTGACTTGCCAGGGATCACCCATCTAGGAGCCCCAAACCTGGTCCCACCCCATCTTTTCCACCTCAGTGAGTGGCGCGACCAGACACTCAGCCCTCAAAGCCAGAAATGCAGGAAACCCATCCTTGATCCCTTTCTTTATGTCACACCCCACCTATACTCCAACAATAAGGCCTTGTAGGTATTACCTTCAAAATGCCTCAGATCCACACCCACCTCCCATGCACTGCCCACAGCATTGGCCCAAGTACCAATCGCCTCTCACTGGAATGACTCCAGAAGTTTCCTTGCTGACTTGTCGGCTCTGACGCACCTCCTGCATGCAGCTTGTCTCCCTCTTTCCTTGCTTTCTCCCTTCCTCCCTCCTTGTTGCCCACCTTCCTCCCTTCCTTCCTTCTTTCTCCAACCCCTACTTTTCCTTTGTTTCTGTCTGTTTTACAATGTATATTTTATTGCTAGGAGGTAGTTTGTCATTCATAGTTCCTAAGTGGAGGAGGCACATTACACCACACAGGGCCATCCAGGGAAGCACCAGGGTCAGTAAGGAGACAGAGGCAGTAGGGGGATTCCGTGGCAAGGAACAGGTGAGGCAGGCTAAGCAGGTTAGGATTGGCAGGTTTGGATAACTATGGTGGCCTCTGGGGCACAGGGCTGTATCAGATGCCTGGCATCTGGCCCTGGGGTGATGAGGACAGGGGGACAGCAGCAGCAGGAAAAGAGCCTGAGGTGGCTGGGCACTGAAGGGGTTGTATAGGAAAGGTGAACTCACAGGTGAGAAGTTTACTATCTCTAGGAATGGGCATTCCCTCCAGGTCAGCAAGGCCCTCAAATGTCAAAGTGTTAGAAATCTAGCAAATAAAAAAGGCATGCTTAATACTTCTTCTTCCCTTCCTTCACTCTTTACTTCTGAACATTTTTTAAAGGAAATGACATGGCCTGGGTACAGCTAAAGCCCAAGTTGTCCCATTCTCTGAAGAACTGTTTTCATTCTCCATCACAATGTTTGCATCTCCTTAAATATTTGTATAAATGGCATCGTAAGTATGTGATGTGTGTGTGCATTTGTGTGTGTGTGTGTGTGTGTGTGTGTGTGTGTGTGTGTGTAGAATGTTCAAAATACACTTAAAGAGAGTGCCAAAAGATGAAAATAGACAGGAAATGAGTAAAACAAAGTTCAACTGAAAAATGTTCTCCAAAATTAAAGAAAGACTTGAGTCTACAAACTGGAAGGAAAGGGTAGCATGAGACAGAATAAATCCACACCTGGGCACCTCGTGGTGAAACTATATAGCATCATGAATAAGGAGAAAGATTTTAAAGGCCATCCAAGGGAAAAGAATAACCACAAAGTAGGGGCACCTGGGTGGCTCAGTCGGTTGAGGATCCAACTCTTGATTCCTGGTCAGGTCATGATCTCATGGTCCCAGGGATTGAGCCCCGAGTTGGGTTCTGAGTTGACAGCACGAAGCCTGCTTGGAATTTTCTCTCACCCTCTCTCTCTCTGCCCCTCATCCCTGCTCACAGACACACACACACACACACACACACACACTAAATAAACATTAAAAAAAAAGAATATCCACAAAATAGTGACTGCTGATTTGTCTTGAAATATTTTCCCTAAACAGTATGATAATATCTGCAGAGACCCAAAGGAAAATTAAAGTCAAGTTAGAATTCCCTGCCCATATAAACCTTTTAAATGTAAAAAGTTTACTACCGACCTACACTTGCTTAAAAAAAACAAACAAAAAAACCCACTACTAACAGATATTCTTCCACCCAAGGAAACATGAATCCAGAAGGAAGAAGGGGAAAGGGAGAATAACAGTGAACACAAAAATTGATAGAATATGTGTGATGGTTAACTGCAGGTGTCCACTTTACTGGATCCCAGGATGCCCAGATATTTGGTTAAACATTAGCCCTAAGTATATCTGCAAGAGTGTTTCTGGATGAGATTAGTGTTTGAATTGGTAGATTGAGTAAAGCAGATTGCCATCCGCAATGCAGGTGGGCCTCATCCAGGCAATCGAGGTCCAGAATAGAACAAAAATACAGAGGAATATAAAATGTGCCCTCCCTGAGTGATTGAGGTAGGAGATCAGTGCCATCTTGTTCTTGGAATGAAAGTTACCCTACCAGCTCTCCTAAGTCTCCAGTTTGCAGATGGCAGATTATGGGACTTCTCAGCCTCCATAATTGTGTGAGCCAATTCCTTATAATATATATCTATATATACCTTGAGATGTGGCTGTAGCAATAGATAGATATCCTATTGGTTCTGTTCCCTGGGCAATGCTGACTAATACAATATGTGTAATTTATCACTTATTTTAAAATCTATTTTTCCTAAAAGAAGATAGAACAAAGACTAGGAAGAGGGGATGGGATTTCCCATGAAGAGTTAAAGCATGTTACAGTCTTAACATGTAAGAAAAGGAACACACAATTTTCTTCAGAAAATTTACATATATATTTTTTCATATATATGTATATAGGACACAAATTTAGGAACACACACACACACTTTGTTGTTTTTACCAAAAAAATGGGATCATTAAAAAACTTCAACTTTTTTCCCATGACACATGTTGGTGTATCTCTGTTTCTACTGCATTCTCCCAACATGGATACTCTGGAGCTTACACAGCAGTTTCTTGTTGAAGAATAGGTGAGACCTTTCCAATTTTATAAGTCATGCTTTAAAGGCACCTAGGTGGCTCAGTCTGTTAAACATCTGATTCTTGATTTCAGCTAAGGTCACGATCTCATGGTTCCTGAGTTAGAGCATAGAGTAAGGCTCAGTGATGACAGTGCAGAGCCTGTTTGGGATTCTCTCTGTGCCTTTTCCCCGCTCTTTCAAAATAGTAAACTTAAAAAAAAAAGTCCTTGTGCATGTGTTTTCCACATTTTGAAGACACAGATTCATATTACATTCACAGTGAGATTTGCTTGTGGAGCAACACGTGGTAAGTGAGCATAACTGGTCATCAGCAACTGAACATCCTCAAAGATTTGGCATTTTCTGCTCTCAGGAAAATACACATCCCCTAGGGGAAATTGCATGCCTTATTGGCACTCCTAAATTTGGATTCTCCTGAATGCATAGACTTTCCATGGCAATGGTCAGAAACTGCAGCCAGGCAGCTGCAAATGTTGCACAGAGAAATTCTGTTTAACTCATTCAGTTTAACCTTTTTAGAAACTGTTTACCCACACATAGAAATCCAGACTGCCATCTTCCCTTGGAAGACTGTGCTTCTCAGCAGAACCACAGCCCTGGAATTTTTTGTGAGCCACTGGCCACAGGGCAGAGCTGACATTGGCTGCTCCTAGAGAAAAACCTTGCTTGCTTGCTTACTAGCCAGGCCAGTAGGCATCTGAGTATGCCAATGCTTTGGGGGTTTTTTGTATTCATAACTGTTTTTATTTGAGTATTTTCAAGCCTAGTCTCTGGAAATAGCTACCATAAAACAGTGGATGAGGTCTTCCAGATCTCTTCTTTGGGAAGAAGCTCACCAGCTGCATGGTCTTTGTAGGTGTTTCCCATTCCAGAATAGAATAGCTGATTGCTTCTCCCTGGCCCAGTTACTATGTTTTATGGTAATTGAGGGTCTCACATTTTCCCCAAACTAGAAGAGACGCTTCACTTTTCCAAAAAACACAGGCTCCCTTTGTTCAATCTTTGGGGGTGGGATTAGTATTAATTATCATTAAATAATTATTTGAATAGATAATATATCATCTGATTGGAAATTAAAAAATTATAATCGGTGTTCAAAGAACTTTCTTTTTCCCATTCTTTCTATCATCTACCCAAGTTCTATTCCCTCTGTCAATAAATGAACAGTTACTGGGGCTTCTGGGTTGCTCAGTCGGTTAAGCATTCAACTTCAGCTCAAGTCATGATCTTACAGTCCGTGATTTCTAGCCCTGCATTGGGCTCTGTGCCAACAGCTCAGAGTTAGAGCCTGCCTTGAATTCTGTGTCTCCCTCTCTCTCTTCCCCTCCCCCACTTGCACTCTGGCTCTCTCTCTCAAAAATAAAATAAAAACACTAAAAATTTTTTAAAAAATAAATGAACAGTTACTAGTTTTTTTGTGTATCCTCATAGGTATGTTTTTAATGCATACACATGCAATGGCAATATGTACTCTTTCCCCCATCTTTAACTCAAGTGGTAGCATGTTTCACTAATTTTCACATTTACTTAAAACATACACATTGGAATATTTTCCATGTTCCATGGAGAAGACTCCCTCATCCTTTTTCATACTGTCAATGAACATTCCATTGCATGGCTGTTCATCATTTATTCAAACTGACCCCAACTGATGAACTTTGAGTTTGTTTCCAGTTGTTTGTTATTACAAACATTGCTGCAACAAATAACCTTGAACATACTGACTAATCTAGACATCTCATCAACTATCAACTATCCCATAGAATCTAAACAAGCACAAATTCCCCAACCTTGTACAATAAATAAACCTCATCTCTTCTATTGATCATCTGCTTCTCCCCATTCACAGAAATACCACCACAGAATATCTAGACACTTGAAGCCTAAAAATTGTGGAAACCTATTGTCTTTTATGCTCTCCAATGAGTCTCACAGATTAAAGAAAGAAAAATGATTTAATCCATATCTCTCCCTATGGCAGTGTTATAAAATGTGGGTCTAAGAGAGCATGGCAAATTAGATGATTTTTTATGTTAGTTGTCCTTTGAATTATTAGCAGTATTAATATAGTACAATATGCACATAATTAGCAAGCCTTCCAAATTTATTATATATACTTATTCTTGTTCTTTTTAATTACCCAGCTCTCTAGTTGGAGGTAGCATGGTGACTCAAATGATGCCTAATGTGTCAGATGGTGACAAAATGCACTAACCTGCCAGAATGGGGAGAAAAAAAGTCTAGAAAAAGATTTTTTTATCCTATTAAATGCATAAAAGTTTCTCAATGTATTATTCATGTTATAACCATGGCACAAACAAAGCATGATTTATTGAGTATTTTAATACAGCCTGTTAATGCTATGCAATAAAGTGTATTTTAATATTTAATATGATCTGTGAAGTTTAAACTTTTTTCAAGAAATATCTTGTGGTTTTAAACTAAATTAAATACAGTAGGTGACAAATGAATCCCTCTAAGCATCCCTGGAGGCAGATTGGGCCTGTTTGGGACTGACCAGAATTCAGAAGCTCGTTTTGGTTTTGATGCTCAGACTCCTGTGAAGTAGAGGGTCACATGGCTGTTATTTTGAGACATGAGCTAAGTATGGCAGTTAATCCACTCACACAGACTAGTTTGGGTCATGTGCTCCTCCAGGTCTCCCCCTCTCCTCTGGAGGTGAGCACGTGACCCAAACTAGGTCCTCCCACCTGAGAGGACCCAGTATCAGTCTGGTTAAGTTTGATATTGTTATAGTAACAAGCAGCTCCAAATTCTCAGTGAATTAAAGTAATAAAGTTTATTTCTTTCTTATATCACATATCCATCCCAGATCAAAAGTAAGGCTTTGCTAACTGCGGTCCCTCAGTCCAGGTTGATGCAGGTTGTGTTTAAATGCCTGCTCCCACGATGACAAAGACAATAAAAAGAAAACCTCTTGAGAGTCTTGTCTCAGCATAAATGCTCCAGGCTGGCACATGTCATTCTCACCCTAAATTCATTGGCCAGAACAACACATATAGCTCTACCCAAGCACCAGAGGTCAAGAAGTATAATGCTATCACAGTCAGCCAAGGGAGTAGAAGAGGAGTATTGATCGATAACACTGACGACTTCCTCTCTGCATTCTCTATTGTGAGCAGCAGGATGAAAAGAATACTTCTCTTTGGAATCCATTTATCCCATAGAGATGTCTGGACCAGGCTCCAGAGCAGCCCCTGCTATTGAAACTCCCTGGTGCTGTCCTTCCAAACCCTCATATTTCTCCATGTCCTTCCAGTGGATCCCCTCATACATGAATAAGCCCAAGTCAACTTCTGTCTCTGACAACCAAAGAACCTCAATATATCTAGCTGTAAGTGTACTGTGACACAAGCCAGCCACTTGGTTAACATGTCTGGGTGTGGCCCCCCAAGGCTGGTGCCATGCCACAGTCCTGTGACAACAGTAGCCAAGGCACTAAACTGAGGAGGACAATACTGGGGACAGCGGGATTTGTGTGCAGGACAGGCTTTAGAATCCATCCAAACCACCATGATCTGCCTCCCACAATTGCTGAGGAAATATCTTGTAGATACAGGAAGTTCTTTGCACAGATTTGCTATGGAGATTGAAGAAAATTCGAGTCAAAAGGGACCTCAGACATGATCTTGCCTGGTGAGTAAAGAGGAAAGACACTTGCCCAAGGTCACATGATTATTTAGTAGCAGAATCCTTAACTCAAAACCTTGATGGGTGTACCTAAGAGAAAAGCAGGAAACCAATGAAGTCGCACATCTGAGCTTACTTGGGCTATCTAGTGCCCAGGCAGGAGACCACCATGTCTCTTTTGCCCCACTGTGGCTTGAGCTGGTTTTCCTTTGTTTCTTGCTTTCCCTAGAGAAGACACTATGTGCAGCCAAGAAGCTCGGCACATCTCCCAGGGACTGGTTTCTTTCTGTCAGAATGTATAGAATAGTTAAGAAAATCACAAACTATTATTTGTCAGCTTTAGAAACAGGAGATTAAACACATGGCAGTTAAAGCTCCCTTTAACTCAAATTTTACAAATTAGCCCCAAGGTGCAAAAAGAATCTTCTCCTCCAAGTTCTGAAGTTTGCATATAAAGCAAAAACATAACTCAAGTTGCAGGATGGAAAACTAATGCACATACACATATGCACAAATTTCTACACACATGTTATCCTGAATGTAAACTAACAATGAAAAATACAGATTTTTCCCTGCCTCTTCTCAGACTGGAGCACCAAGAACCTTCAATAAAAATTATTATCATATTAAAACTCATGACTGCTTTTAATAACATAAACCCCTTCCTCAGGAGGGCATGGCCCATGGAGATCATAACATCTTTTGGGTTTCTTCACAAACTGACACAATTTTGGGGCACCTGGGTGGCTTAGTTAGTTAAGTGTCTGACTTCGGCTCAGGTCATGATCTCGTGGTCCATGAGTTCGAGCCCCGCATTGGGCTCTATGCTGCCAGCTGGAAGCCTGGAACCTGCTTCAGATTCTGTGTGTCTCTCTCTTCTGCCCCTCCACCACTCACAGTCTGTCTCTCTCTTTCCTTCAAAAATAAATAAACATTAAAAAAACTGACACAATTTCATATCCTTTATTTTCTATTATTTGAATTAAAGAGCCTCTTGGTATTGTCTAAATTTGAAAAAAATTATGATATTAAATATTCTTTTTAAAACTTTACTCTTTGAAGATCTCTGTACCACTTAATTCAGAAAGATATTTCTTAACTTCAGAAAGATATTCCCAAATGCGCTTGGGAATATGCCGACTTCCAAACAGTGAAGTGACATAGCCTGAAATTAAAGGAATTAAGGATGGAAAGATTTTAAGTTTAAAAAAATTACTTTAAGGACACCATCCAGACAGTGAAAAGACAACCCACGGAAGAGGGAAGAAATATTTGCAAATCATATATCTGATAAGAAACTTGTATCCGAAATATGTAAAGAACTCGTACAACTTCATAACAACAGGGCAAACATGGATTTAAAAGATGTGAATAGAGGGATGCCTGGGTGGTTCAAGTGGTTAAATGTCCAACGTGGGCTCAGGTCAGGATCTTGTGGTTCCTGAATTCAAGCCCTGCATTGGGATCTCTGCCCACCCCCCCACTTGTGCTCCTTTCTCTCTCTCAAAAGTGAATAGACATTACAAAAAAAAAAAGATACAAATAGATATTTCTCCAAAAAAGATGTATAAATGGCACATGAAAAGATGCTCAACATCATTAGTCATTAGGAAAATGCAAATCAAAACCACAGTGAGACTTTACCTCACACCCAGTAGGATGGCTGAAATAAAAAAAACAGACAGTAACAGAGGTTGGCAGGAGTGTGAAGAAGTTAGAGCCATCATACATTGCTGGGAGAATGTGAAATGGTACAGCTACTTTGGGAAGCAGACCCTCAAAACGTTAAAGTTAAAAATATCCTCAAAAATTAAAACTGTTTAGCAGACCCTCAAAGTAAACATATGGTTTCTCAGAAAGGGGGTCTGTATGACTCAGCAATTCCACCCTTTGCTGTGTACCAAAGATTAACAACATGCATCTACATGAAAGCCTGTACATGGAGATTCATGAGAACACTATTGGTAATAGCCAAAAACTGTGAACAATTCAAATGACCATTAACTAATGAATGGATAACAAAATATGGTATATCTACACAACAGATTCAGCCATAAAAAGGAATAAAGCATGAATGAACCTTGAAAACATTATTCTAAGTTAGAGAAGGCAGACACAAAAGGCTATATATTAAATTATTCCATTTATATGAATGCCAGAATAGGCAAATCTAGAGACAGAAAGTAGGTTAGTGGTTGCTAGAGAGGAGGGAATGGAGATGATTACTACTCTTGGGGGTTTCTTTGGGAGGTGATTAAATGTTCTGAAATTAGTGCTGGTGATGGCAGTAAAAACCACTAAACCTACACTTCAGTAGAGTGAATTTGTAGTGAATTTGCAAATTATAGCTCAATAAATATGTTATTTAAAAAATATTTACTTTAAAAAGGAGAGAGAGAAGGGAAAGGAGAAAATAAGGAGGAGGAATGGGGAAGGAAGGAAGGAAGGAAGGGAGGGAGGGAAAAAAGGGAAACGGATACAGAAGCAACGTTCCTGCTTGAATTTCAGATGGAAATGTTGACTCCAGCATATTCCAATCATTCTTGCAAAGTTGGAGCCTAATATTTCTGCCCACACCCTACAATGTAGGTTTTGTATGTGAAAGGATGGTCTAAAGATACCTACTGGGTCTCCGCAGGTTTGAGAAGTTCTCCTCCACCTGTCTGCCCTCTCTGGGCAGGACTTCTCTGCTTCTGGAGGAGAAATGCAGGGCAGTGCAGCCAACCTTCCAGCCCCTCTCTGCACACTGCTCCCATCAGCCTCTTCTGGAAGACTTTGCACATCTCTTGTCCTTCCTTTTACTTATCCAAATTGTCTCCTCCAGGAAGCCTTATTGTGCTTACCTAACTGGCACTCACTTTAAAATCTAGTGTTTTCCAAAGTACAACCCTTGAAGTAAAAAGGGATCCTGTGTAGGATTGTCAGATAAAATATAGGATTCCCAATGAAATCTGATTCCAGATAAACAATAATTAACTTTTTAGTGTAGTATGTGTATTTTCTACAGGACTTCTCAGAGGCATTAGTGGACATTGCAAATTCCTGAGAGGGGGTATGGTCTGCAACAATTCCTTAATGTATAGGACCACAGGCCTAAGGTTGCCAGCTCAAGCAAATAAATGTACAAATTTGAATTTCAGATAAATTACTTTTTGGTATAAGTATGCCCCAAATAGTGCATGAGGCATACTTACACTAAAATTTTTGTTATTTATCTGAAATTCAAATTTCACTGGCTGTCTTGAATTTTATCTGGCAACCCTACTTAGAGGGCTTATTGATTATACAGACCCCTGGTGTTTTGATAGGTCTGGGTTAGAGGCTGGGAAACTACATTTATAAGAAAGGCTCCAGGTGGGTGAGCTTGATAAGTCTAAGAGAAATGAAATGGAAGAGGAGAGTGTATGTGTGTGAGTGTGTGTGTGTGTGTGTGTGTGTGCACGTGCATGTGCACATGCACGTGTGTGTGCATATATATGAAGTGGGGGGTGGTGTTTGGGGTGGGGGATGGCCCAGAAATCCAAAGCTCTGATCTATATCTTCTAACTATTTCAAAATTATCAAAACCTTAGGCTCTTTTTCCCAATAATTTATTCCATGCAGACTGGGCACAATGCATTTTTTAGGAGGTTGTTTGACAGTGCTTAACCGCTACCCACACTGTACATGCTCATAACAAAAAGGCAAGTCCCCATATACCATTCTGTAGCTTAGAAATGCATAAGTTATACAACATCTGGAATCTACCCAAGGAAAAAAAATGCCAGCCTACAAATCTAGCCTGCTGGAGGCAGAAACCATGTGCTCAGAATCATTAAAATCACATTTCACTTTGCCACAATGCGGCTCCATCCCCCTGCCAACGGCCAGATAAGCTGGCTGGGAGAGATTCACTTTCCTGGTGCTGCAAGAAGGGGCCACACACCTTTTGGTTAGTACCCGTCTAGGTTTAATACCTAATTACTATCCTCAGATTGCCTCTCAACACTCATTACCAGAACTCAGAGTTTCCAGCCAAGGTGATGGGACTTAAGATTAGGACAAAAGAGTAGTCACTTTTGTTTTCAAGTGCTGGTCTCCCTGGAACATTATCATTCAGCAGGACTGGAAGGAAGCATTTTGACTTTCTGCTGAAGGCTCCTGTAAGAATCAGACAAGGCAGTAAGCATTTATAAATATATTAAACTCCCTATTTGAACAAGAGGGCCTCCGTATGTCTGGTCTTATGCCTATGATGAATTTACCTGTTCATCTCCAGCACCTAGGCCCAAAAATCATGCTGACATATATACTCTAAACTACAGTAATCTCAGAAGGGACAAGCTCATCAGGGTGCCAGGCTGTCTGTTCAGCACCCTAGGGCTGTCTGGGGTTCCTGGGATAGACTGTCACATAGACATCCGTGAACCAGTAAAAAATTTTTCTTAGTCATGACAATGGCCATTGTGAGTAAACCAGGTGGGACTGTTTCCTTGTCTTGTCTACCGAGTTGCCTGCATCCTGGGCAAGCAGGAAGGAAAAGATAGAGGAAAGAGCAGAGTACAAGTGAAAGGAAGGGGAAGGGAAAAGAGAGGAGGGGTTGTAAGAAAGGAGAGAAAGATCACAGGGTGAGGAAGAGAGTAGTGAAGAAGGAGGGCATCGGTCTGGAGATAACAGATAAGTGAAAGTTAGAGTCATTATCAACTTTCTGTGAATTCCAGATGGAGGAATTCATTGTTAGGAATTCATTCATGTAACAAATGTTCTGTGGAACACCTACTATGGGTCAGGCACTGTTCTAGAGGCAACAGCTTGAATTCCAATAAGGAGAGGCAAACAATAGACAAAGAAAAAAACAAGCAATACCATTTTAGATAGCAACAGTACTGGAAGGAAATAGCTTGGTCATATGATAGAGAATCGGGTTTTAGACAGGGAAGGCCACTTGGAGGAGGTGCTGTTGAGGGGAGGCCAGCATGCTGGGAAGGAGCCAGCCATGCAAAGCAGGAAAGGAAGAGCATTTGTTAAGGCCCCCATCCCTCTCCTCCCCTCCCCACCTCTCACACACACAGGAACTGACTGGCTTGGCAGGAAGATCAACAGAACAGAGGCCAACATGGTTGGAGGGTGATGTGCAAGAGGACAAGTGCAGGGCATTAGTCTGATCCTGTGCAGGCTTATAGGTACTGACAAAAAGTTTGGATTGCATTCACCCAAATTTATTTGGGACAATCTGCAAAATGCACTTGTGATTAGACAAATGATTGACCCCTCTTGATGGGAAAACATTGGTTGTACACTGTGTCCTCTAATCCAGGATTTTCTCCTGAATGGCTCTTATGGAGCAGAGTAGAGAGGCTCTGTGTGACCCCGACATGTGTCTCTCCTCCAAGTTCTAACATCAGGAAAATAGCTTATTTCCTCGTGGAAGAGGGAAGGCATGTATTACAGGAGATGAAATCCGCACCTTTTGTTGCCTACATTCCTGCTTCCAAGGGGACACCAAGGGACTAAATACTTGCCCTGGTAAGACTTCACAAGACAAAAGGAGTCCATCCCTGTTGGGGTCACCATGATTGGACCAAATTTGGGTTCTCATCTCAGGGGTCCTCATGTTGGGAAATCCATCAGCAATAAAGCACCAAGCCCCAAATGTCTAGACTGTTGTCTAGAGTCCAGAACAACCCAACCCACTCTAAGGATAGCTGGGAAAACATGCGGGGATGGGAAGGCTGCCAGATGCCCAGAGCCAGCCAATGGACTTGCAGTCTCACATGCTCCAGTCAGTTCCAAATTCAGGAGAACCCGCTCCCCACTGAAGATCATCTCTTTGGTAGATATAGCATCTCCCCACCCCAAGCAGTGCTTAACACACACCTACAAATCCATGTCATCCAACCTGCCTCAAGTACCATCTCCTCCTGGAAAATATATTCTATTGGGGAAAACACTGAATGTGGAGTCAAAAGGCTTGGGACTGCCTTTGAACTTTACCACATACTGGCTATGTGGTCCCAGCTAAACCACTCACCCTCTCTGAGCCTCATTTTCCTCAACTATAGATTGAGTCTAGCAATACCCCCTCACAGGCCTCAGTATAAGGATTGGATTTAACATATGCACAGCACAAATACAGTGTCTGATTCACAAAGAGTATTCTTTCAGTAACTGCAATGTCCTGCTTCAGTTTGGTGCCCAGATTGGAGAGCCCTGAGGCCACCGAGCTGTCGCTGCTCTGGAGTGCTGGGGAGGAAACTAAGAGAAAATAGAGGAAGTCTCTCAGATGTGAGGGCTCCAGCAAGGAACCCAACTGTCATGGGAATTTCTGGAGACTGGGCAAAGAGAAATTTCACTGTTTTAAAGGATCAGGATGAGCAAACACAAAGCTGCTTCTCTGGTAGAATTTATAAGTCCAGCAGGCCCCTGGCTAAGACAGGCAACTCATTCTGGGGGAAATTAAGTGTCAGATGTAGTGCTGTGGAATTCTTTGGGCACCCATTGGCAGAGCTTTACAGTCATTCCAGCTCTCGGCCTTAGTTTCCTTGTCAAAACATTGACTTTCCTCTGCAGCTCCTAACAAGGCAAGAACTGGGCAATACCAATGAGTAATGCATCTCTTAACACTTCTGCTCAAAAAGATGAGACACCTCAGACTCGTTTCTACTGGAGTTTGGGGGCAGTAATACGACACTGAAATCATTTGCTCCATGACACACCAGGAGAACTTTATGGCTTTTCAGACTGGCAAAAGACTTGCCCCAGATGAATCAAGTTTCCAGACTTGAGATGTCTAACACCACACTCTAGATGAGAGAAGAGATATATGGGCAGATCCATCACACTAGCCTCTCGTCCCTGCAGAAACAGGAGCAGGAAAGTCAAGGATTTGTTAGCAAAGCTCTGCAGAATGGCTCTGAACCAACGGGCAGCGAGGAGATTCGAGGAGATTCTAGTTCAGCACCACAAGTAATTACTGAAGGCAACTGAATACACAGACAGAGTATCTGTCCTTGTTTGGGTCTCTCTGAAAGCAGACCCCAGACAAAGGCATGGTTGCCGGTAGCTGATTTGGGAAGTGATCCCAGACAATAGGAATGAGGGGGCAGGAGGAGAGCCTGCAAAAGGGGACACTACTGAGCTGATCACCACTGTGGGCAATGAAGGCCCAGTCCTACTGAGACCTTTTGCAGAACTGGTGAGAACAGATTGCTCCTCTGAAGGATGAGAGGTGGGGCATTTATTCTCTACCCGTATCCCTGGTGGTAGAGGCTTGCTCATTGTCCCTGAGTGTTAACCCTCCTGTACTTGCAGGCTGTGCCTGTGCATGGACTGGTCACTCCCATAGCTTCAGAGAGAGCTCCAAGTCAGAAAAGCAGAGACTCCACAGGCCTGCTGGCCTGGGGGTAGGACCTTGGTGGTGGGACTCCAGACATATGCCTGGCACTGCCCACCACAAGTGCACTGATGTCAGTGGGGACCAGGAGCGTGGCACAGGGCACAAGAGTCCTCTGCAGTGGTACATGCACCCATCACCAAGCTAAACATGACAGGAGGGCAGGAGATAGAGGAAACCAGGCACAGCTTCACCAACTTCTAGGAGAATTTGGAACAGAAGGTGACCCACAGGAACCCAGTTCAGCAGCTCAAGTTATAATTGAGTAATAAGAAGAGAATGCTGGTATTGAAAACAAAAATTGACTGCAGTGGCTATAGCATTCTAAGAAAGAGGCCAAGCTCTTCCTAGGGGTAGATGGCCTTTTAGTTTAGAAAAATGCTTCAGAGCATCTTTTTATGTGTGTGAAAATATAGGCCCCAGGCACAGTGGGAAGGAGAATGAGAGACAACTAAGCTCTGTTATAACTTGAAACCTTGTCTTATATGTTTGGAGAGGCCTTGGGACCACAGGAAGAGAAGATACAGGGCTGGGGAGATAAAGGAGGGCAGAAAAATGGTGGGGGGCGGGCCCAGGAAGGAAGACAGCCAGGGAGATATGTCCTGCAGCTGAGCTGTCAGGGAACCGCAAGGCAGTGACAACTAATGATGTAGCCACTTCAAGATAGTGCCCGTTCTGTGAGTGCTGACATTCCTTTCTGGTGACCCTAAACCTTCAGGGTGAAACATCTCACCCTCTTGTTACCAGTGCTTTGGGGAAAAAAGACAAGTCATGTGGCGTGATACAAGATAGAGAGAGGACAATGGCCATGGGAAAGAGATGGAATAGGAAGCAAAACTCACAGGGATGAGTACCCAGGGAGTGTCCCCTAAGACTTCTTGGAGAAACTGGGAAGGCACCTGACATCTCACAGAATGTGAATGTTTGAAACTAAAGAGAGTCGTGACTCCATAAACCTGGGAACGTGGGACTCTTTGCGTTATGAATTGAATCAGTCTGGCATTCAGTCATCATTGTCAGACCCCCTCCTGTGCCAAGACCTCAAGCTGGACAGTGGAAATAATGTCCTGGGTGTCCCAGTTGTCAGCACCCAACCTGGCCAAGCAATGCCCTGGGAAGGAGGAAGGAGGAAGGAGGAAGGAGGAAGGAGGAAGGAGGAAGGAGGAAGGAGGCAGAGGAAGGAGGAAGGAGGAAGAAGGAAGGAGGAAGGAGGCGAAGGAAGGAGGAAGGAGGCAGAGGAAGGAGGAAGGAGGAAGGGGGAAAGCTCAGTAAACTCTGACAATCATGGAGGATCCCCAGGCACAGATGGGGCATTAGGATCCTGACTTGAATAAAGAGGAAAAGCAAAGATTAAAGGAAGCATATGAGCAAAAGAAAGAGAATGCCTCCTCTGGGGTGAAAACTCCTTTATGGGGGCTCCCTAGGGTTACCAATGATACCAAGGTGTCTCCCCAGGTGGCTTCTTCTGAGTCAGCCAGGAACCTGGTCCTGGAGGAGGGACTAATGAAGGGACCCCTCATGAGGTGGGGAGGGGTGTGTTAAAGACAACCACGAGGCACGTGGGATCATATACAAGGCCAGAAACCATGAGCATTGCTACTTGCACCACTATGAAAGAGGTCTCAGGAAGGAGCTGTGGTTTTCCATAGTGGAGCTCAGCCTGGCAGCGAGGAAGCAAAGGGAGTAAACACTTCACTTCCCCTGTCCCCTCCAGTGCTGCCCTTGACCCAAGCTGCCTGAGAACCAGAGGATAAGAGAACTTGGTTGGTGCTGTTCTACAGACCTAGACTGTGGTTGGAGAGTGGACTGGAGGCCTTGCTAACAACTGGGTATTTGTCCTCTCCAAGTTGTCCAAAGTGGGCTGGCCTTATACACGGAGGTGATCAGTGGACTTGTAGATTCAGGAGAGGTTGTGCTGGCTGCCTCATGCTGAAAAGCCCCTTGCCTGACTCCTGAAGAAGTCCAGATTACTCAGAAGAGCTCAAAGAGGAATCTGTAGATTATGCCCACAGACAGAAAGCTGGGATTATGATAAGGAAATAAGTCTGTGACATGTACAGATCCCATGTGGCCTAGCATTTTAGAAGTCAGTAGCAGTATTTTTTAATCAATTAGACATTCTACTAGAAGCCAGCACAGCAGCTCTCCAGCTGGGAGGCTGAACCCAAGGACCTGAGTTTGTGAGCAACCTGAGAGCTGTCAGGTTCTCCCAGAAGCAGACTCTGAGGTGGTGATTTGTGGCAGCTGATTTTACAAGGAAGGAGAAACCAGGGAGGGTGAGGAAAAGGAGGGTAGGGAAGGAGGAGGAGGCCAAGCATGGGTGTGATTCCAGGTGAGGTCCCAGCTGCTGCCTGAACTGCTGGGGAGCTCTGGAGTATAAACAGCACCTCACACAGTTTTTGGGTCTTCCCTTGGGGCAAGGGAGCAGGGTTCACACTCCTGCAGCTGTCAGTGGATGGCCGCAGGCCTGGGAGGGAAGGCAGAGAAACTGCCTGGTGTTTCCAGCTCTCCTGTGCTTGCAGCTCAAGTGCCTTCAGTAGCTCAAGGGAAATCTTTAGATGTGGGCTGTGGGTGCTGGCCATTTGAACAAAGTACCCAGCAACTGGAGGAGGATGCATACAACTTTAAGTGTGACCCAAGGGACCCGCAGGGAGGAGGCCGTGATCACAGGGTCTACTACAAAGCCCATCACCCTGAATGACTCTGCAGTTGGGTTTGTTCGGATTTGCCTATCTGTGCAAGGATGAGGAAGGTGCCAAGTGGCCCCAGTTCCGGAACCCCCATGTCACTTACCAGGTCTGAGACTTGGGCAAGGACTTAACAACTCAGGGCCTTAATTTTCTCCTCCATGAAACAGGGCCCTACAATCTCTGTCTGACCTAACTCATGGAATGATTGTAGATATTAATGTAAAAGTGCCTTGGAAGGATGGAGGGTACAGGTATGTGACTTGCCAGGCTGCAACATCAGAAGGTCATGTTGAGGCAGGGTTCCCTGACCTCTCTGGCTGCAAGAGAATCTACAAGAGAGTCAGGAGCATGTCCTGGAAAGCTACCTACCTCCACTCCACCCCACCCCACTCTGGAGGGTTTACCAGAAGTATTTTGTTACAACACAATCTGATTCAAGTATTCATTAGAAAATGCAAGTAGCTGAATTAAAAAAAAAAAAAAAGACTTGGCAGGGCATTCCTGAAAATAAAATAAAGCCACTTCTTGAATATATAAATACCAATCACGTCCACAAAGGCCAAAATCTGTGAGAATTCTACCAAAACCAGGCTGTAGTTTGCTTCTGCACTTTGCATTAAAAAAGGATTTGCTAAGAAAAACTATAGTTTAACAAAGACAGCAGGATGACAGTTAACCCACTTACAAGGCAAACTCAGACCCTGGTCCTGCAGTCCTCCAGTGCTAATTTCATTCAGCACCTCCTACCCAGGACAGGGCCAGCCAGGGCCAGCAGGTCAGTGACTTTGGGGAGCCCTGCAGAGAGACAGGGTTCTCCCAGAATGGCTGGGGCACAAAGGCACTTTGACGGAAGTGGAGCATTCAAAACTAAATAATGACGGAGATTTACTAATCCAACAGCAGGAACCAGAGATATTTAGGCTCTGGCTGCCAACAGCCCACTCATGACAGTACTGATTGTACTGATGGGACCTGCTCAGGGTTTTACTGATACCAGGATATGGTGCTGCCTCAAGGGGGCAGTACAGCTAGCTGAACAAGAGGTCTCCGCTGCAATGCTTCTGCATGTTGGCAGTGGAGCACAAAGGGAATAGGTGCATCTCTGTTTAGCTGGTCAGATTAGAGACGTGGCTATACTAAACTGCAGATTTACTATAGTCAGTCATTGGACATTGCCTACTACTTAAAATGAATTGTTACCAAAACGTTCAGAGAAAACCATAGATTAAGCATATTGACTATGTTTCTTCTTTAAGTAATATTTAAGGGCAATCACAATGATGGAGCAGCCATGTAGATATTTTCCCACTGGTTATTAATAATGGCCCCTCAGCAGACTGATGGATGGCCATCCCCGTGATGGAGAGCCGGCAGCACTCACCCTGCAGCGGATCTGTTACTGGGAGGGCTTGCAAGATATTTGATTTGAGAGGTGTCTGGCTGCTGATCGATGAGGAGGGCCTGAAAGAAACACAGCAGTGTGCACACCAGGACCATAAAAGAGAAGAGGGCAATTATCTTGTACTTCCCCTTCCTCTTTCTCTGGGACAGCCATCGAGAGGCAAGCAGGGAAGAACTGTGGGGGTCATTCCAACTGTGTGCAGGTTCCCGCCCCTTCTAGTCACTAAAGCCACAGACACGAAGGCAGAAAACACGGATGCGGTAAAGCAGGATCCATGTATCTGTCGGTTGTGGGAAAGGAGGCTCTGCTCCATGCAGTCACTCGGGATCCAGGCTGATGGAGCTTTCACCATCTTGTCATGCTCTGTCCGGCACGAGCAGCCTCCAGGGGAGCCCAAGTGGAACGGGCAAGCAGGGGTTTTTCAGTGCCCCGACCCCTAAGTGACGTGTGGTATTTGCTCACCTTTCCTTAGCCAGAAGCAGTCCCAAGGCCTTGTCTAACTGTAGCTCCAGTTTGGGCTGGTCCCCACTCATGGCACCACACCCTCCTTATTCCCAAAGCCATGGTGACTGGCATGTTACCCAACCCCTGAGCAGTGTTAGTCCCACAGAGTGACCTCCTTGACCAAGCCTTCTCTCACTTCCCGGGTGCTTCATTGTATTCTCCTGTCCCCTCCCTTCTCCTGCTGCTCTGTGAGTTCCTCCTTACCAGATACCCCCTAATTGTTGGTGTTTTCTCAGGCAGGGCAGTCCCCATTGTTTTCTCTCTGTTCACTCTCTCCCTAAATGATCATATCAGTCCTATAGCTTTAAATGCATCACTTATATGCTCATACAGCTTAGACATGGATCCTGGCACAGATGTCTTTCTTGAGACCTGTCTACACTTTTCTATTCAACTGCTTACTTGCTACCACATAGTGACATTGCATAAGGGACCCAGATATCTCACATCTGAGTCAAGGGTGTCTCACGGTTCAAATCAGAAATTTAGGAGTGACACATCCTTGATAGCTCCTTTTGCTCAGCCTCAAATATAAATCATCCATATGTCTTGTCAATTAAACCTCTAAAACAGATCAAAATAGATCCTGAATCCATAGACATTGTCCTTGTCTCTACTGCTGCTCTCTCAGGGCCACCACCCCAACCTGGCCTGCACAAATGGCCTCTCTGTGGCCTGTCTGCATCTATACTTTCCCCTTGCCAAGTCATGTTCCCAGGAACTCCAAGATTTCTCTTTAAAATGCAAACCAAAGCCCATCACTCCCTGCTTAAATCGCTGTACCAGCTTCTCACTGCTTATCACTTTGCAAGTCAAGCCTGAGCCCCTCACTACAGCCTACATGATCCGTGTGACCTAGGCCCTTCTGTTCCCCCCAACAAACACAGCGTCCTGACTTGTCTTTGGACACACCAGTCCCTTTTCCATGCGGGGCCCTCAACACAGTGCTCTATCTTTGGACATGGCTGACTCCTTTCTGTCATATGAATCTTAGACAGGATGTCACCTCCTCAATGACGCACAAAGACATTGAAGAGAATTGCGGTGTCTTCCCACAGGCTGCAGAATGCTCTATACCAGCTGCACTCACACCCTGCCCCTAGACAGGGCATCTTGTCATGTGCTGGACTCACGGGCACCCACCTCTACTCCCAAGCAGCATTGTATGCCAGCAGCCCCTGGGGGCCTCTCTGACATGAAAAGAGACTCTGTGACTGCCCTCCTATAATCCACCTGCCAACCCACATAACATCCTTGTGCCCTGATTCCTCCTGGGATCCAGCTGCCCTATGTTTGAACCTGAACACTTGCCCTTTGTGCTAAGAATTGTTTCTGTCTCGGGACTGCAAGACATGGCTGCCCACTGCCTGGAAAGACCTGGATTTGGAAATCGACATAAAAAATCAGTTTCACCTTTTACTCAGCATTCATTGTGGTGACCTGAGGAGAAACACTGTGTTGGGAAAAACCCTTTGTTTGTGATAGTGCAGCAACCTTTGACATTTAGGGCATCTTGAGGATATAAATCAAGTGTTCACCCAAAAAGATGCCCATATCTACTCCCGGGATGTCCCAGGTGCCTTCCCACACCTGCAGATGGGAAGCAGCTGCCACATGGTCACAAGAACACTATCTGCCTATGGCCAGCCCCGCCCACACACTCCACACCTGTGCCCAGTGTCAGAAGACTTCCCAGCCATAGAAAAGGAAATGGAGCCGTTTGCAACAACATGGATGCACCTAGAGAGTGTAATGCTAAGCGCAGTAAGTCAGAGAAAACCAAATACCATATGATTTCACTCATGTGATATTTAAGAAACAAAGCAAAGGAACAAACAAAGAAAAAGAGACACAAACAAACAAGCAAACCATACTCTTAAATACAGAGAACAAACTGGTGATTACCAGAGGGGAGGGGGGGGATGGGTGGAATATGTGGTGGGGATTAAGAGCACACATATGACGATGAGCACTGAGAAATGTACAGAACTGTTGGATCATTACATTGTACACCTAGAACTAATACACCACTGCATGTATATTATAACTCAATTTTAAAAAGAAGAGAAAGCTGGCTACTTCCCAGGAGCTCAGACTTGCTCCCTGGGATGGGTCAGTGGGGGCTACAACCCCGACCCCAGACAACCTCAGGCCAATAAGCATTTCTAGGACTCAACCCCCCAAGGACAGTGCATCTCCAAAGGCCAACAGGGGGCACCATCAGCAGGACAAGCATTCTCAGAGCTGATCCTGGACCACCCCTCTCTTCCTTCCCACACAGAGGCAAGCAGAGAATGCAAGCAGATGGCCAGCCTGAGTCTGGGATGTAGGGCACTGGGGGCCGAGCATCTGGGGGTCTAGCCCTGGACAGTATTAGTGCCTGCCAGCTTCCCACGTTCCTGCCCTCTGGAAGCAGCACTGGTTTTACTTTGGAAACCTCCCCTCCCCACCCTTGGGTCCTGTAGTTTGGGTGCCTTACCCCATCACCCTATCCCCAGTCCCTCCCATGGAATGGGCACATGTCCCAAGACAGGCCATCAAGGCTATTCATCCTTAGCCACCAATGCTCAGAGGATAGGTACATGTGCTCAGGCAGAACAGATATTTTCTCTGATTTGAAGTCCCTGGCAAGTGTCCATTAAGGCTGGAACTGCCAGCATTCACCACATGGAAAGACGTCACCTGCACAGGAAGCCAACAGAGAGGAGAGGAGAGCCAAGATGGAGAGAACCAAGTTCCAAGATGGAAAGACCCCATGATTCGAGTCCCTGGAGCCAGCCATTCCTGGCAGTATCTTAGTGATGTATACCAATGCATTCCTCTCTTCTTCTGGACTTCCAGATTCCTCCCCAAGAGTGTTGCCCCTTATGGAAGGTGAAGCCAGCCTCACACAGAGACAGATAGGGTGCTGTGAACCAGGCAGATGGGAAATCCAGCTGTGAGGCATTGGACCTGGCACCAAGAAAGACCCAAGAGAGTGAGGTGTAGGCAGGATGAGCAGGAGCTTGAGGCAGGAGCGACTGAGCGAATCCCTGCCTGGGGCCACAGGTGTGTTTCCAGAGCTTTGCCAGCCTTGCTGAAGCTGGGACAGCCTCATTTTGAATGGCATTAAGGTTGCTCAGGCCACCCACCCATCCTCTGGCCTCTGAGTGCAAGAATGGGCTGGGGCAGAAAGTCTTCAGGTTCCTGAGTATCCCCAGGAAGTGACACAGGCAGAACTGTCCTCAGTCCTCCAAGACAATCTCCCATATCCTCCCTGAGCCCCAGATTCACATTGCCCCCTTTATGCCTCTGCTCACACTGGACCCCTGCCCTGAAATGCCTTACATTATCTTTCCACCCATACACAGGGCCACCATCCTTTAAGGCAAAGCTGGATGGCCCCTCCTCCAGGAAGCCTCCCCTGACTAGACAGCCCATAGAGAGTGCTTGTGATCTCAGTCATTGGGTCACTGAAATGATCATGTGAAAATATACAGTCCACATTGGATTAGATTCTGTCCTAAGCTGGTTGAGGCTAGCTGCCCTCTCCCCAGAGCAAGTGGCCGTGGCTAGCCAGTCATGAACAAAGAGAATTTAGTGTATAAAGGGGAGTAGTTCTGACTGTTCTGGGAGAAGTCTTTAGGTGGCCTAGAATCATTCCTGGATCCTTTTGTACTATATATCATGTCCTGGAGGCAAGTTGCACTGAATGAGGAGGGCAGAGAGGAAAGAACGCACTGCAGTCAGGTAGGTCTGAGTTTGAATCATGGCTCTGCCACTAGTTACCTGTGTGACCTGGGCAGGTTACCTGACATCTCTGAGTCCAGTTTCTCATCTGTGAAATAATGATAATAGTGACTTTATCATAGGCTGAAATGAGATAGCATGGCTTGACTGTGATAGATGCTGAACAAATGCTGGGAGACAGTACAGCATAGTTGTTAAAAGAACAATAACAGCACCCAGCCATCACTGAGGACGTTTATGTGCCTGGTACCATGCTAAATGCTTTAAGTTGTAACTTCACATAACCCTCACTGCAATCTTATAAAGTAATCAATCGCTTATTCTCCCCAGTATACCAATGAGGGACCTGGGCCCGAGGGTCATGCCAAGATCCGAACTTCTAACGACGGCAGAGCTGGTTCCAACCCTGAGCCAGCACCCTGCCTCTATCTGTGGCCAAGTGTAACCACAGGGCCAGCCTTGCAGTGGTGGATGGTTAAGAGCCTCGGGTCAGACTTCTAGGTCCACATCTCAGCTCTGACACTAGTAAGTTCCTTAATCTCTTGCACCTCAGATGTTTTCATTGTCCATCTATAAACTGGAGATAATATTCCTATATTTTATTGAATGTAAGCTACCATTGATTGTAAGATGCAACATGGTTTATATACCACTAACAAAGAGAAAATGTTCAACATGGGGTATCTAATGGGAGTCCCCCACATAAAACCAAGACATCACAGGCCAACCCTCTATACAGACAGATTAATTGGTTTGTTTGTTTATTGAATTGGCTGACATGGTTATGGAAGCTGAGAAGTCCCATGATCTGTCAACTGCAAGCTGGAGACCCAGGAAAGTTGGTGATGTAATTCAGTTTGAGTCTGAAGGATAAAGAATGGGGGACCAGTGGTATAAGTCCCAGTATGAGCCTGAATGCCTGAGAACTAGGAGCACCAATGTCCAAGGGTGGGAGATGGATGTCCCAGCTTCAGCAGAAACAGTGAATTTGCCCCTCTTCTGCCTTTCTGTTCTACGTAAGCCACCAATGGACTGGATCATGTTGGTTAGGGTCATCTTCTTAGTCTGCTGATTCAAATGCTAATCTCTTCCTGAGACATCCTCACTGACACACCCAGAAACAATGTTCCACCTGCTATCTGGGCACCTCTTAACTCAGTCCAGTTGACACAAAATTAACCATAATACTCTTCATGTGTAAGGAATAAACCCACCCCGTTAGAAAAAAGTAGCAAAGAAACTTGGCTTGTCTCAATGTTGGCACCAGATACAAGGAGGAAAAATTCTCTCCTGAGAGCTGGGGCCACAAACTTGTATTCAGGCAGATTTGAAATTTTAACTCACTACCCCAGAAGATATGAAGTGGAGAGCTTCCTTTAGAGAGAACTCAGGTTTGGGAGCAGCTCGTGCAATGGAAGAAGAAACGCAAATTCATTCTCTTGGAATTAGACATCAGTCCAGGCCATCAGCACACATAAGATGCCAGGAACTGTTAAGGACCAACCCAATACTTTCAGAAATGTTCAAAGCTGAAAAGAACGTATGCTGTGTACTCATTGAAATGGTAGGAACTAGCCATTAAATAACACTAACTGTTGTAACAAAGTGCCCCCAAGTCTCAGTGGATTAACACAACACTTAACTCTTGCTCAGGTAAAGCCCAAGACAAGAGTTCTGAAAGATGGGCACGCACCTTCAGTGCTGACTCAGGGAGACAGGTTGCGTCCACCTTGTAGCCCCACCTGGCTTTCATGGTCTCCAAGAAGGGGGAGAGATGGAAGAAAATGCCCAGGTGACACCTGTCACTTTCATCCACTATGCACTGAGCAGAATTCAGTCACATGGTCACACCTAACTGCAAGGGAGGCTGAGAAATGTGAGCTAGCCCTGTGCTTGGGAGGAGACAGAGAGTTTTAGTGAGCAGGCAGCCGACCCCTGCCGTCCTGCCTCATGGGACCATTGAATACTCCTAGAAAAGAATTGTTAGCAGCGATAGATCAGAATGTTGCCTGACACCACGTAGGGACTTGGTCAACGACTGCTTTGGATTTGATTAATAATAAAAACTTTGATTTATCAAAGCAATGCATTTTTGAAGACAGTGCTCACTTAACAAAAGAAGTCCCCCCCTGGTGTTCCCTAGTGACTTTCCACAGTGGATTTCAAATAGGGATTTGAATTTCAAAAACAAGGGATCTGTTTGTAGGAGTGCACATATGGTAGGAGGCTAATATTTGTATTCATAAATATTGCCTCCCTTAAAACCAGTCATCCTGCAATTCTGTTTCCACAGAAAAACATGGTGCTTACAAGCGTGCATTTTAGAATTAGTGTCAGCCTGGTTTTGAATCCCAGCTCTGCCATTTACCAGCTTTGGGAGCCTGAGCTACCCCTTGGACCTCTCACTAAGCTTTGGTTTCTATAACCATAACCTAGTAAAGGTACAGCTATGCTGGAGGTTGTTGTGAGATTTACCAAAGATGGTGAAAGTAGCAGGCACAGAACAGCGCAGGGCACACAGAGGCTCTTAGCAAGTGTAGCTGTTCTTTCCCTTGTTGTCATTGTCACTGATGCCCTGGATGCCATTTCTTAAAGCCATGGGGTTGGGTCCAGCAGAGGCTTGTGCACTCCTCCAAAGCAGTGTCAGGGTTTCAGAAAGCCCTGGATATATGCTGAATAACTAAGCAAATGCTTCAGATGCTAGATGCATATGATGCTGTTATTAGGGCATCCTCACCAACTGGTGGTCTGAACACTTAAATTTCCATTTTTAACAACTCCATTAATAGTTTTATCTTGAGAGATAACTTAAAGAATTATAGGAGTCTTCATGTAAAGCCTCACCTCACTTCCAACTCCCGCCTTCAGCTGAGGCCAGGCAGCGGCCACATCCGTCCACTTTCTATTTCTTACTGTCCAGCGGAGGCCCACAGACATGAGCAGATTTATAACCAAATGTAAGATGTAGCTCCATCCTTTATGGATGCAAAACCCACAGCTTAATAGTTGGACAACCACACTTTCCAACAACATCAAGAATGACTTCTGAGAACTGAAAATTCAATGTTTAGTTATGGCTCCTTGAAACGTTTCAGCCACAGATCCGGGGACAGGAGGCAAGAATGCAGCCCTGCAGAGCCTGGAAGGGAAGGCTCACTGACAGCTGGTAGCTGCCTGCCCCAGGGGGTTGCACTGTCAGGACAAGGGCTCCCCAGTTTTCCCTCATCCCAGCCCTTAGCTCCAGACACTCTGAAGGAGACAAGTCAGTATCAGCAACGCAGAGCACAGCATGCCTTGCTCCTCCATTCCAGCTGAATGTCAACTCGCATTCCCTGCCTGGATCCCTTGTTTTTACCTCTCAATGCCCATTCACCCAAAGTTTTCTCAGAGAACTGCTCCTCCACTCTCAGGGAAAGGTTTGGTGAGGAGCTGATGTTATCCCTAGTTCCAGACCTAGGCTGAAGCTGCTTGCACACACCCCACCTTGATGATTGGTCAGGGATAGGCACAGGATCAATCAGAGCCAACCAGTGCTAGTCCTGGGAGCTGGCTGGAACATCCAGGAGGGAGAGAAAGTATATGATTGGAGGGGGCTGGAGGAATCTGTGGCAGCCATCTCTCCTCCCTGTCCAGGATAGTGACTAAGAATGGCTGCCAGAGAGGAAGGGAGCTTCCAGCAGGGAGGAAGGAGGATGAGAGAGACAGAGAGACAGACAGACCTGGTCCACATAACATTAATTGGGTCCCTTATCCAGATGAGCCTGGGACTCCATGGATTTTCCAGTCATGTGACCTGCTTTTCCCTTGGAGGCACCAATTGAGTTTTCTGCTTCTTGGATGGGAAGACCTGTCTGATCTGACCTATGGATGATTTGCTTATTACCTTGGCTCTTGCACCTTCAGCTCTTGTTTTCAACCTATCCATATCCCAGCTCTTCTCTCTACTCATGCCACCCAAACCAAGTATGGAGAGCACATTGTGAGCTTGGTGTTATATGAGATCTGCATGATGCGGAGTTCTTAGTGCCCCTGCTCTGAAGGGCTCCAACACACTTGCTAAAAGACGAATACAAGCAGCACACTCAAAGCCCTTGTAATCCAGACTGGGGGTCAGGAAGGCTTCCTGGAAGAGGTGACACTGACCTACATTTAAGGATATATGGGAGTTGCGTAGGAAGGACAGGGGACAGCACAGGGCAGAGGCACACAAGTGAGCACGCTCCCACAGAGGGTCCCTCTCCTGGCTGAGCACTTTGGCCAGACACCTCTATCCTGGCTGTCCCGCCCTATTCCTTCTGAGTTTCCTGAAGTCCGCCTTGTCTCCCCTGATATTTTCTCCACACTTCCTGAGGCTAAGTGCAGTGTGATATATTTGAGAGATACACAGGCAGCCACATGCACAGGAGATGCCCAGGCTGGGGCCTCTCCTGCACGTCACAGACATCAGGTCCACAGGCTGCATGCCTCCCCCACCTGCTTCCAGCCATTCAACTCTCTTCTTTTCTTTCAATTTCAGAAATCCAAAATACACCAGGATAATGGAATAAACAACTGTATGCCTGCCATGTGTGATTAACAAAAGAAAACATGCTGTCGAGTTTGCTAACATTATTTTTTTTGTGAAAGAAATAGAATTTTATAGTTTTCATTAAAATGCCTCCCCCTTGCAACCATTCTTACATTTTTATAACTATTTTAACTTTATCTTGGTGGAGAGAGTGAGAGCTACCTAGTCTTAATTTTAAAGGGATGGATGGGGGCGCCTGGGTGGCGCAGTCGGTTAAGCGTCCGACTTCAGCCAGGTCATGATCTCGCGGTCCGTGAGTTCGAGCCCCGCGTAGGGCTCTGGGCTGATAGAGCCTGGAGCCTGTTTCCGATTCTGTGTCTCCCTCTCTCTCTGCCCCTCCCCCGTTCATGCTCTGTCTCTCTCTGTCCCAAAAATAAATAAACGTTGAAAAAAAAAATTTAAAGGGATGGATGGATGGATGGATGGATACATAGAGAGAGGGAGAGAGATGGCTAAATAGATATAGATACACAACAAACACATTGTTTTATGAGTCTTTTTATTTACATAAATGCCATTACAACTTATTTCTGCACTTGCTTCTCTGTCAGCATTAATTTTTCAAGATAGATTCATGCTGCCATAACTGCTCTATAGTAGTCCAGTACTTGAATATACCATAATTTGAGTCCATTCTCCTATTCAGGGCTCTTAAGTGGCTTCTTATTTTTTGCCATCCCAACCAATGCTGAGGGAAATACTCTTGTGCAGGTGTTTGGGACACCCGCTGGGACACAGAATGGACAGCAAACAACTGTGTCCTGGTGGATGTACGTTTTCAGCTTTATCAGGTGCAGTCCAGCACGGCTGAAAGTGGCCACGCCCACCTTCCTCTCCCTAGCTGTGTGAGAGCTTTCCTGCATCTCCACTTCTCTACACCTGGATGAATCAGACTTTCTGAGCTCTGCCAATTGGATGCTTCTCAAACAGTATGTAACCTTTTCATTTTACTTTGTATTCCTCTGAAAAAGTAATGTGGCTAAATAGTTTTCATTTATTTTTGGCCATTTGTGGTTTCACTTTGCCAACACTCCCGTTCTTGATCTTCCTCCACTTTTCCGTTGGGTTCTTTGTGCTTTTCCAGAAAAAGTCCACATGCAGGACTTCTTGACATGTGTTGGGTACCACTCTTTTATCAGCATAGCAATTGTCTTCTGCTCTGGCCACAAGCTTGGTTTATGGTGTCTCTTGCCAAAGAGATTGTGTGTGTGTGTGTGTGTGTGTGTGTGTGTATAAGTGTGTATGTGAGTATGTGTGTGCATGTGTGTATATAGAAGTTATAGTAGTAGTTGTCACATAACAATCCTTTCCTTTATGAGCTGTGCTTTTTGTGTCTCGCCTAAAAAGTCTTTCTCAATCCTGATGTGATGAAGAATTGATCCTCTATTACCTTCCCAAAGTGATAAAGTTCTGGTTTTAACCTTTGGATCTCTATCTGGAATTTGTTTATGGAATGAGGTAAGAATCTAAATTAATTTCCTCCTTGGAGGAGCCTGGCTTGTTTAGTTGGTAGCGCATGTAACTCTTGATCTTGGGGTTGTAAGTTTGAGCCCCATGTTGACTGCAGACATCATTAATAAATAAAGAAACAAGTAACTAAACAAATAAGTATATAAGTAAATAAGTAAATTTCCTTCTTTTTTTTTTTTTCCAACGTTTATTTATTTTTGGGACAGAGAGAGACAGAGCATGAACGGGGGAGGGGCAGAGAGAGAGGGAGACACAGAATCGGAAACAGGCTCCAGGCTCTGAGCCATCAGCCCAGAGCCCGACGCGGGGCTCGAACTCACGGACCGCGAGATCGTGACTTGGCTGAAGTCGGACGCTTAACCGACTGCGCCACCCAGGCGCCCATAAATTTCCTTCTTTTAGGAAAACTAATGTCTGAGCACCATCAATTGCAAAGTCCTTCCTTTCTCCTGTTCCGTCATGTCATCTCCATCATACACCAACTTTCTGTAAGTGGTCTGTTTCTAGACCAAGGATTGGCAAAACTCTTCTATAAAGAGTCAAATAGTAAATATTTTAGGCTTTGCTGGTCATATGGTCTCAGTCACAAAGACTCAGCTCTGTCATCACAAGGCAACAGCAGCCTTGAGCAATACAGAAGTGAGTGAGTGTGGTTGCTCACCTGTTCTACTGATAGAATTATCCTTGAAGCAATACGACACTTGGAACACTTTTGATAATGTCATAGTATGTCTTGATATCTGACTGAAAAAGTACCACCCTTTTCTCTTTGTTTTTAGAATTATCACGGTTATTCTTGGGCTTTAAGTCTTTCAAGTAAAAGTGGTTTTGACAAATTTCATTAAATCCTGTACTGGAGTTTTTATTGGAATTGCATCTTTACAATATGTGTTCATGCATCCAAGAAACGTTTTTGGGTGCATACTGGGGGCACAGAGCATACTCCCACCTGGCATGTTCAATTCCCATGGTGTCACCACCTTCCTGACCAAAAAGCTCACAGTTTTGTCCTCCACCTTTCCCTCTCTCTCCACCTAACCAGTCAACTACAAGATCACCCTTTCTCTTCTTTCCAGCATCCTCTCTGCTTTGCCTTTAGAAAAGTGCCATCACTTCTGACTTCAGTGGGCCCCCCTCCAGACTGTCCTTTTCATACCCACTGTGTATCACAGAACTCTGTCTTGTCACCCACATGCCCTTCGCCAGGACAACGTTCACCACCCTCAGCACAGCTCATGGCTCCTTCTTCATCTGCCTCCTATTTAACTTCCAGGCCTCACCACCACCTCCCCACAATACCCTATGCTTCAGCCATGCAAACACTGGCAACCCCACAAACACCCCACTTTTTCTCACTCCTCAGGGTTGTGCTCACCTGGAACCCCTCCATTTTTACCCAGCCAATTTCTATTCAAGAACCAGGTCAGGCATCATCTTTATGACCCTGTCCTCAACCTCATACCATCACTATGCTCCCACTGTGTGGGAGGCTGATCTTCCTTACAATCACATTGCACCAGGAGAGAGTAGGCTCCTTGAGGGCAGGTGTCCTGTCTGATTTGTTCACAACAGAGCCCGCAACATGTACCCTGGGATCTGGGTAAGCACTAATTAATGGTAGGCATTAATTAGGATTGGCTGCGCAAATGAATGAAAGATGTAGTCAGAACACAGCCAGACTCAGAGGCAGGTGTCCTTGTCTCAGGGGCAAACGTGCCAGCCCATTTTCCCAGGGAGGAGGCTGAGGGAGGGGGTGGCTGCACTGTCTTTGTGACCTGCCGCCCCTTTGGTAGGGCGAAAGCAGAGGAGCAGACAGGGCTGGAGAGAAGATCTGCCTTTGCAAGGAGAAGGCAGGCATAAAAATGCAAATGCAGGGCTGCCTCCCTCCCTTTCCACCTTCACTGTACTCATCTACCCCTCTCTGACAGATAAAAAGGAAAATGTACTGGTGAGGACAGAGCCCCTCTGGGTAAGAAAGCAATAGCAAAGTGACAAATGTCATATGGGTTTAAGCAAAGTCCCCCACGGTTACAAACCCTCGGGGAAATAAGCCTGACAAATGCACGCCCCGCTCCCTGCACCCTTTTCCTTTGAAATAACTTTGGCCCTGAAAAGGGAGAAAGAAGGAAATAACTCAAAGATTTTAAAAGCAAAGTTTCTGTCTGCAAACCAAATGGGCTGAATTTTTATAGGCTCGTTTGGAAGAGCATGAAAAATCCAGTTGTCGGAGGAGCCTTTGTCCCAGGGAGTCGCTGAGGGGCGGAAGGTACTGAAGGAAGTCTGCGCTCCTCTGCTTGACCCTCTGCCATCCAAGGCGGGAGCCTGCTCCACCTGCCCTTCCCTAGTCCTGGCAGCTGCTGAGCCCTGGAGAGAGGGCTCCTGTTATAGGGCCGAGGCCTCTGTGAGGCCACTCTGTACCCAGGCCTGCGGAGGCCACTGGGGGAGACCGGGGGGGGGGGCTCCTGCCCACCAGATGTGATCATCAGGGCAGCCCCCTCCACTGAGCCATCACGTATTTCCTCAATCTTCACAGGAACTCTAGGAGGGAGGCCTTATCATGCCCCATTTTACAGATGAGGAAACCAAAGCAGTGAAGCTAAGGTGTTTTTAAACAAGACAAAAGGTCCAAAATGGAGCGGATTTTGCTAAGCCCCATGTCACCAAATCAAGACTTAACTTCAGTGTCAGCTCTCCTAGAAACAGAACCTTAAACCAGAGTATCAGGAATAGCCTGATCAGCACTAGTTAGGTCATCTGCCAGGTAGACCCCATCCCCTACAGGAAACTAACCTTGCAATAACCACCTCTCTTTTTTGCCTTGTTGCCACCCACTTCTGCCTAGAAAGGGTTTTCACTTTGTACACCTCCTTGGAGCTCCTTTCTATCTGCTAAATTGGATACAGCCTGATTCAAATCAGTTTGACTCAAACTCTAAAAATTTTTAACATGCCTCAGTTTATCTTTTAACAGGTAGCACGACTTGGAAGTGGAGGATTCAGATGCAGGCAGTCTGGCTCCAGAGCCTTCCACAGGAGCTGCTGTGGGTGCCCCCAGGTCCTTTTCACCAGACCTTGCACTGGTCCCCTGCTGCTGGCTGCTGGTAGCAGCTCACAACTACCCCTGTCCAGGGGATAGCACCATGCCCAGAGATGCCGGGGAGGTCATGGGCCACCCTGCTGGGTGGCTTGAAGCCAGAGAGGGGACAATGAAAGCCCATCTCCCTTGCCTCAAGGGGCAGAGACCTCTGTGGTGCCATTCACACTTCTGAGCTCCCCATGAGAACAGGCTGACTTAAGGCTTCGGCTGAACCCACATCTCAGTGTGGTTCCCCCCGGCCCTATCCTGCTTCCCTCACTCTCCCAACAGGTTTCTTCCAAGAGCAGTCCCTCCTTAAACCCCTACACAAGAATCTCCATCTGGGACTCTACTTCTAGAGAACCTGATGTGCTCCACATAAATGATCTCTTGCCCTTACAGCGAAGCGATGAGCACTGTACCTGGCACACAGTGACTACTCAACAGAATTCATGCCAGTGGTGAGAACCACTTTTTTCTTTCCACTCTGCCACAGATCAGCAATCTGGGGTCCCATTCAGCCCCTCTCAAATCACCTGGACACATGGACACAAGAGCTATAGGCATATCGGGGGCATTCTTTTTAGTGCCTCTACTGACATAGAAATTGGGAATGAGAGGTAGGAAGGAAAACTAGAGATTGAGGATATTACTTTTTTCCTACAAATTCTTCATAATTAATAGATAGGTATGTGCTTCTGAGCCACAAGCCTATAACTGTTCCCTCCTCATCCCCCCAGATGTATGACCCCTCCCCAGTGGGGACCTTTCCTTTATTACCAGCCCAGACTGCAGGTGAGGGCTTGCAGCAGGCAGGGAACAGAGTGGCTGAACAGTGAGGTGTCACACTGACTGGGGCTTCAAAACAGAATGCCTGAGACCCTGCTGTTCTTTCCTTTTTGATCAAGTCCATGCACAGAAATTGGAGAGAAGAAAGACTCGAACCCACCCCTCCTCGTTGCCCTGAAGTACACCCTAATGAATCTCATTTACTGGCAAAGACAGTAAAATTTGCCACACGGCACCTGCAAGTCTAATAGTGAATATCCTCCCCCAACTGCTGGGAATGCGGCATCCAAGAATAGGGCTCTGTAATTTGGCCAGTGTATGAGTGACCATTTCCAGTGGGGTATATTGTAAGATGCTTGTCCCAGGGATGTTGTAAGTGGGTGGGAAAAGCTGTTTTCAAGGGAAATGAGTAGTCTTTAGCAGAGTAATATGAAGGGTGTACCTCTCAGACCAAAGGGCCCTGGCCACACCTCCGCGCAAGGCTAGTGCCATAGCTGCACTGTCCCTATGACCTCCTGGATACAGAATTGTTCTCCTAGATGAGCACAAGGCCAAGGGGTATAAGACAGCTGGGGTCTCCTTCCACCATCCACAGAGACCTGCAATTCCAACATCAGTGAATCATCTCTTTGTAAGAGAAGCTTTGGAGAGGCTTAGTCTGGGCAACCCAGTCTGGGAGTCAGAAGACCTGGCAGGGGGAGCGGTGGCTGAGTTTAGCCCTTATGTATGGGGTGGCCTTAGGTGATCTTTCCCTCATCCTGGGTTCTTCAGGGTGTGACACCTACAAAGACAACTAGCACCAGGACAGTTTCTGTTGGATCTGAAACAAACCCACCTTACACAGAAGAAAAAGGGTGAGGAAAACCTATCAGCAAACAAAACTGAAAAATCCAGGATTCTGGCACAGCAGAGATCTAGGGTTTCAGTCTGCCCCCATCTCTCTGAACTTTCCTTCCCCTGTGGATTTCTTCCACAGTAGAGTCTTCTCTACTGTGGGAGAGTTGTGTAGGCTCATGTCTTACCAAGAGACCATCCCCTTCCAGACACTTCAGCTCAAGGCTTACAATTGGCCCCATATGAACTGCATAACCATCCTCAACTCACTCACTGCCTCCAGGGGAATTTAGCTAAACTGGGGTCAAGGCAAGGAGAGGGGTATTAAAGAAAAAATTATTCATAACACTTATCAAAGAACTTACTTTGTTCAGGACCATAGCAATATGTATAAGGACCACTGCAATGGGGTTTTGCAGTCAAGGAGAGAGATTGGGCTCAACTCCAAACAACAAGGAAAAGTGGGAATCTATAGCCAGGAAGCAGGCAAGGGTCAGTGAATGGAAAATTGCTAAGGGTCTGGGGTGGAGCAACCTAATCCAGCAGGATTCTTCCTGAAGGCAGGCCAGAGTGATCAGACATCACCTGGGGGAAGCTGGAGGACAAGGAACTTGATTAGATATCAAGGATGGAAGATTCTGGTTGAACCAACTAAGCAGGATTCTTGCTAAAATTGGACAATACAAAGATTACCATGAAAACCCAAAAGTCAGGGCCAATCAAGGGTCGAGTTCAGAGGACCCCAAGGAGAGTCTGATCAAGGACAGGGGTCAGGCCCTCCCAACCACCTGCACTTAGAGTTGGTGAGAACCAAATTAGGGGGAGGGGAGAAAGGGTGCTGAACAGGCAGGAAGGTGAGATGCCTGCTGGGTACACAGTGGAAGCTGCTTCAAAGGACACATGAATCTGAGAGCATCTCAGACCAGCTCCAACAGCTTCCATTTGGCCACAGGATGGCCTTGTTACAAAGTCATGCTGATTTTTCCAAAATCACCTCAACTGCCAAGGCACATGCAGTTGATGGTAGGACTGACTGGTTGAACATCTTTATTTCAGTTGACATGCGAGGAAGGAAATCTTACTCTTAATTCAGCTGGATTTCTCTTAATTCAGCAACTATGTCTGTTGTGCCACTATGTCCAGGCATTGGGCAAGGACACAAGGGTGGCTTTTAGGAGATGGAGTCACAAAGACCTAAGGCTGAGTGTTGGCCTCAGAGGACCCAGAACCCAGAATGAGAATGGAGGCCAGAAGAAAATGGGCATGGCCACAGGAAGCATGAGCATTCCAGTGGGTTGAGACACAGGCAGGAAGGGCACAGTTGCTTAGGCTCTTTGGAAAGGTCTGGATGCCCAGCTGGGGAGCCTAGACTTGGTCCTATAGACACAGGGAGGCTTGAAGGTTGTAGAGTGAGAGGAGGAGGATGGGAACTCAGTGTTAGGAACATGAATTTGACACTGACTTGTAGAATGGAGTCGTGTGTGTGGCAGGGGGGGGAGGGGCTGTTTTGTGGGATGGGAGGAGCATTAGGAAGAAGAATTGGGAGGCAAAAAGAGCTGTCTGGAAGCTGTCCCAATGTCCAGGAAAAATAAGGTCTATTTTACAGTATTTGGGTGGAAGGAGGGAAGGGGAAGTGAGCATGCTTTAGTCAAGCCTCAGCATTCCAGAAATGCTTTCATGTCTATTCTTATCCTGAGTGATGCAAAAGCCCTGAGAAAGAAGCAGAATTAATGGTAGAAATTCCATTTTACAGACAAAAAATTGAGACCGAGAGGGAAAGAGCAAGGGACAAAACTGAGACATACTAGTGTCATCTTGCCAGCACCCAAACCCTGATGGATCTCTGTTGCCCCCACCTCAGGAAGTGTAAGGAGCCCATCTCAACCCTCTGAAGAGCTATGGAATAAAGCCATCTGTGCTGCTAATACTAATATAAAGTATTGATTATCTCACTGCAGGAGTTCTGAGACAACCGTCCCTGGGCTGCTGAGGCTGGCGGCAGCAGCTACTAAATTGTGTTTATGGGAAGCTTTTTACCTGAAGGGGTCATAATTTACTCTTGATCAATAACCGATCAATCCACCTGCTTTGCACATTGCAAATCCTCCAGATCCGTCCACAGAAAGGAAAGAGAGAGGAAGACAATCTGTTTATTGGAAAAAGACGACAGAATAACAGGCTAATGCAACCACTTAGGCTGGTGATTACGTAAGTTTTGATTTTTTTTTTAACTTTAGTGAAATATTTTCAGTGATATGCTGAGTGCATCAAAATGAAAAAAAACCTGATAGTGTTAGTTTGACAGGATCAGGTAAGAAGAGGATTTGGTATTCACTGAGTACCTACTGTGTGCTTTGCACTATACAGAGCTCCCTCATTTGCCCTCATGGCCCTGCAAAGGAGGAACCATCATTTCCACATTCAGGGAGAAGCCTGCAGCCCAGCAAGGTTAGATAGTTACCTCAAGGTTAGTGGTAGAGCTGAAAACCAGAAGCACTATATCCCAGTAAGAAATAAGTGGAGGCCAAGGGTTCATTCGGAGTGGGGGTGAGGCTGGTTACGGCAGGAGCTATAGTGGCCTGCAGGGCACTCCTAGGAGGCTGGCCTGGGCCCCCACTGCCAGAGGTTGTCTTCCCCACTGTTTGCTGATGGAGCTTCAGTCCTTCTTTTGGAGTCTGACCCCCCAGAATGAACTAGTCAGCCATCCGGAGCCACCACCTCCAGTTCACCAGCCCTGGGGGCCTCCCAAGGGCCCAAGCATGATGTCATTGAGTACCCCCAGCTGCCTTGCCAATCTCCAGCAACTCGCCTGCATGGAATTGTGGGTATCAGCCTGACTGAATCTCTCTTCAGCAAACCCTGCCTGGCCTGGAAGCCTGAGACCTCCCTGCATGCCCTCCCCTATACTCTGCCGATGACCAATCTCCCCATCTCCAAGGCAACCTTCAGAGTGACTGTCTTGGGGAGTGTCTCCTGAGCACTTCACCCCAAATCTTGGGGTGTCCTTCTCTGTGCCCCAGCTACTGCTCTTGGGGCTCTTCCTGGCAGGGTGGCATGGAGGAGGCTACATCCTCTTGGTTGAGGGGCCAGCCTCTCTCAGAGCCTCATGATAGACCTAAAGAGGCCTCTCTCTCTGAAGTGATGGATCTTCTCATGGATCACGCCCATGTGCTGCACTCCCCGAAGGTGGCTTCAGCCCCATCCTCACTCAGTCACAAGCAGAACGTCAGTCCTCAGAGACAGGATGATCAGATAAAGGATGGAATCTGGATCGTTTAGAAGCTGGAAGTGCCACTCACTGTGACGAAGCCTTGATCTCAGCCAATAAGCCTCCTGGAAGACCCTGTTCTAACAGTGGCCTTGGAAGGCCCCTGTGATTAGAGCATGCCAGGCTCTGGACCTTCCGTTTTTGGAATTAGATGAAAGAGAACAGTTTTCCATTAACAACTCATTCCCCTGCTTTTTACTGATTTGGCAAAAATTAATTTCTCCCTACCATTATGTAAGCAACTGCCCTGATTCTGGAGACTGTGGCTGGAACTGACCATCGGCCTTCCCAGAAAATGTCCCTAGTTGGATCTGTCTCTAATGAACAATTGCATGCGGCATTGATCATCCAGAAGTCACACAGCATTGCTCAAATAGCAAGCAGTTAAAGGTGACATATTGTATTTAAATAGTCTCCCTAGGAGTGACAGATGTCTACAGTAAACATAAGGAAATTACTCCCAGGGAAGCAGATCAGAGGCCAGTAGGCCTCCAGCTCCACCCACTGCCTGGTGAGGGCTGAGGGCTGAGGGCTGCCGACTAGGGTCTCCAGAAGTCAGTGCCTAGGAAAACACTGCCCCAAATAGTCTCTGCATTAGAGAGACCTCTTCCCGCAGAAGGCTGGGGCTGGGGTGTGGACACAGATGCTAGCCTAGTGGCCTTTGTCTCTGGTCTGTGCCCACTTTCCTGTGACAGCAGCAGAAGAGCTGTGAGATGACACCATGCACATTTTTCTGCTTAATTAACTAAATACGCACCGTCTGTAGCCTCAGAGCAAGTAGATCTCAGGATGAAAAGTGCTAATTTTCCTGCAGTCATGTGTCCAAACTACTTTCCTTAGCAGCTCTTACTCTGTCTGCCTCATCCTCTAAGCAGAGTAAATGTGTGGGTCTGCTGAAAGGCGCAGAATGACAGGGACATGGAACCACTAATTTAGATAAATGACGGAGTTCCTAGCTCCTGCAGGCATGCGGCTCAGCGCCTCACCAGGGCCTAACAAACTCCAGGGAGGCCGAGAGAGAGGGGCGCCCGGCTGTTTCCTGTGCAGCACGCATTAAGTGTATTTATCAGTGGCACGCTCCCCAGAGTCTGTTTAACTCTTGCATGTTGAGAGGATATGTCTTGCAAGAGGAACCTGAGGGACCTGATGGATCCACTGTGGGAAACACGGTAGTCATCTTGTTCATGCCTTCCTCCCACATCTGGTCCCCTGTCTCCATGAGGCTGACCTCACTGGCTGGCCTGGCTGCCCCACAAGCCTGAAGGCTGAAGGTCCCAGGAGTGGCCAAGAACACAAGACCGTGTTCACCAAAGCCAGCTGTCAGGGCAGAGCTCGATTGTGTCATAGAAGCACAAGGAGCACTGACTGGGGCATCAGCCCTAAACCTTCATGGTGCAGAGGGGGAGACCCAGGTCCTGCGAAGTGGGAGGAGTCCCCAGATGGGTTGGAAGGAAAATTCTGGATCAGGACTAAGATCACTGCACTGAAGAAGGAAGACTGTGTCCACCTCTCTACCTCTACCTGTAGCATCTCTTTTCCAAAGAGGCACCACCCACCTCCTGCAGTCAGAAGTGGCTTTGAAAGTTTTCTCTTTCTTGTTTGCTTAAATAAAAGTAATAATCTTTATTACTTCATCAAGGAGTTATTTTCTTTTTTTAAAAAAAGAAAATGTAATGTTTATTTTTTATTTTTGAAGGGGGGAAGGGGCAGAGACAGAGAGAGACACAGGATCCAAAGCAAGCTCCAGGCCCGGTGCAGGGCTTGAACTCACAAACCACAAGATCATGACCAGGGCCAAAGTCTGACACTTAACTGACTGAGCCACCCAGGTGCCCCAGGAGTTCTTTTCTTCTCAGCTTTATTGAAATGTAATTAACACACAACCATGTACACTTTTAAGGTGTACAATGGGTTGATTGGATACATTTAAACATTGCAAAATGATGACTACCTTAGCATTAGCTAACACCTCCACCACATCACCTAACTACCATTTTTTATGGTGGTGAGAACATTTAAGCTCTATTCTCTTAGCAACTTTCAAGTACATAATACAGTATTGTTGGTTAATCGCCATGCTGTACATTAAATCTCCAGAACTTACTTATCTTACACCTGGAAGTTTATACACTTTGACTGACATCTCCCCATCTCCCACAACTGCCAGCCCCTGTTCTACTCTCTGTTTTTATGAGTTTGGCTGTTTTTAGATTTTCTACATATAAGTGATATCATACAATATTTGTGTTTGCCATCAAGGTCCATCCACATTGTCACAAACAGCAGGATTTCCTTCTTTGTCACAGCTGGACATGTATATGCACCACATGTTCTTTATCTGCTCACCTGCTGACAGACCCTGGGGTTGTTTCCGTACCTTGGCAACTGTGAGTAATGCTGTCATGTGGCTGTCCTCTCAGTTTCTCTCCCCATCAACTGTGATTTCCTTCATACCTGGGGCAAGGGAGGCCCAAGCCCAGTATCTCATGGGCAGCAGATGTTGAAAAATGCCAACTGCAAGAGGACAGGTGCCTTCCCAGGGTTAGGAATTACACATAAAGGGGGCCTTTGCCCAGTTCTGAAGAAACAGAAAGTGTCAGGGGGAAAGGCAGGAAGACATTTTTAAAATAAAATTTAAATATATTTATCTGCTACACATTCCCCAGAGCCTGGTCTAGATGCTTAGAAGATCAGTTAGGATTACCCAACTCCCTTTTTAGCTTTGCTGTTAATCTAAAAACATAAACAAGACCCTCCAAGTTGCCATATAATAGGTCCTTGTAAGAATCATCCCTAGTGGGGTCATTCCAAACCCTGATGGGAACACAGATGCTAAGAGTTGTTTCCAGCCTGCTGTGATGGGGAAGAAAGCCATAGGTCCAGCCATGGGTATCCAGGGGGATCCTGGGCCAGGGGACTGTTTTGTTTATGTGGAGGGTCTCCCGTGTGTGGCTGCTAGCTCAGGAGAGAGTGTGACACAGCAGTCTGTATTTCATGTACATACAGGAAACAGCTAAGGAGGGCATGTGAGGCCTGATTTAGCAGCCTGCACAGAGGGCCTCATGCAGGCTAGAGAATGAAGTCCCTGGAAGGTAAATGTAGGAAGCACAGTGACTTCCAAGGATGGGCTAAGAAACACCTCAGCCTTCATGCTGGTGAGATGGCAGGAAGTGCTTGGCTCTGCCAAGGGGAAACAACTCCTGCACCAAGGATCTGGACAGAGATATCCCCAAAGGCCAACTGTGAGTTCCCAAGGCCAGGTTAAAATCCTAGCTCTGCTGTAAACCTGCTATGTGACCCTGCTAAGAACCTCAGTCTATTTGCCCATGAGGGCAGCATAACAGCACCCGACCTTCTTTCCAGGGAGATACATGGGACTCTTCCCTTCTCTTAAACTCCATCTGTGCCCTGATATCCCAAAACCCAAGGGTTCTGTCATGGGACTGTTTCAACCTTGAAACAAAGCATCTGGCTTCCAGTCCACAGGGCGTGTGTCTGCCTGGAGAGCTTAATGGGGGACCCTGGGAAGATTTCCCCAGTGCCGCAGCTGTGCCCAGCTTGACCTAAGCTCCAGGCTGGGATGGGCGTGGGTATTTCCATGGAATAGTTACAATCAGATCAGAGATCCTTCACTGAGGACTTCCAGGAAGCAGACACTGTTCTAAGCGCTCTTCACTACTAAGGTCACAGCCCTCCGAGTGTCTCTGGTGGTGTGAGAAAGCTGAGCACAGAGGCCAGGGAACCTGCCTGGGAGCACACAATTCCCACAGAGCTGCTTCCAGCTCTGTGGTTCGTGATCTGACAAGGGCCTGTGAGATAGGGGTTTTCGCTCCCATTGCATAGATGAGGAAGCTGGAAAGAGCAGGTCACTTGCCTGGGGGTTGGGGGGCACATCCCCCAGAGCTGGAGGCAGAGGCAGACTCAACCTCCACCTGAGGCATCGCAGGTACTATCCCAGCAACTCACCAATGTGGTCCTGGAGGTTAGAACCCGGAGCAAACAGCAGGTCACTCGTTCCTCAAATCCCAGGGTCATGCCAAGCTGCTACTTAGTTCACATCCTGTACCTGACCTACCTGACTGTAGCCAAGTGTCTCACTGTTGATTCTGTTCTAATTCCCTGGGTAGTTACCTCTTTTCTGCTGTTCCTTGAGGGTGTGTGGACTAAGATAGAGTGGTCTCTCACTGTTGGACCAAGACCAAACTTTTGGGTTTTGGTGGAGCTCCTTCTGCTTCTGACCAATGCCTCCTTGACCATCACAAAGGGAGTGTCTCCTCTCCAGTTATCCATCATTCCAGAATACACAACAGATGCAGCCAAACAGCACCCCCTCGTCACCATCTCCAGAAAGAATCTTTCTTCTATCTCTGACCTTGGGGCAGACTCAGAACAACCTAATAACATGATCCCTAATATCCATTATGTGCTTGCTAAGTGATCAGTACTGGCCTCTGCTTTAGTGCATGTCACCTCCTCTTATCTTTACAGACCCTGGAAGGAAGGCATGATGGATAAGGAAACTGAAGAATAGAGAAGCTCAGTCATGTGCCCTGAGCTCTGCAAAGCAAGAGTTACACCCAGCACCAGCAGGCTTCAAACAACACATCTAATAAGTTGCCAGGCATTTTTTAAACACTGATTACATGCAGATGAGGGATGGACAAATGTCAGAGAACGCTTCTGCCTCTAAGGTCCAACAGCCTAGGGGAGGAGACAACACATACATAAAACCATAATACAAGGCAGGTGATTCTAAGAGGCCTCACCGAGAGTCTTTAATTTCCCCTACGGATGATCCAAAGAAGTCCCTGCTGTGATTGGCAGGCCATGGTGCACACCACCAGCAAACCAGCCCCTGTCCCTTCAGTCCAAACTAATATCTTGAGCTCTCTTCCCAACACTTATACACAGGAGAGAAAGCTAGAATCCCACATGACATGAGTCATATGCCCAAAGAAAGCTGCGGTCCAGTTAAGCAGTCTGTGTAGAGACAACACATTATCCATGGCACTTTACATGTGGCCTGAACTTGCTTCAACACACAAAGAAAGTGACCCCTCTTTCACTCAGTGAAAATCCATTTGCCTCTGATGCATTTCAAGATTCAGCCCTATGTCGCCTGGGTGGCGCAGTCGGTTAAGCGTCCGACTTCAGCCAGGTCACGATCTCGCGGTCCGTGAGTTCGAGCCCCGCGTCGGGCTCTGGGCTGATGGCTCAGAGCCTGGAGCCTGTTTCCGACTCTGTGTCTCCCTCTCTCTCTGCCCCTCGCCCGTTCATGCTCTGTCTCTCTCTGTCCCAAAAATAAATAAACGTTGAAAAAAAAAAAAAAAAAGATTCAGCCCTATGAAAAAGTGCTTGGTTTGGTGTGCAGGGGGCGTGAACAGGCAGCTCTCATCTGAATTCACTCACAAGACCAGAAACACAGCACTTTGATTCTGGCTCTTTGAAATCCTATCCACATAAAGACAGTGAAACAAAACAAAGAATGGAATGTGGTTTGACCACCCACAACCTTCTGTTGCAGACTGAATATTTGTGTCCTACCCCCGCCCCCAAACCTATGTGTTGAGATCCTAATCCCTAAGGTGATGGTATTAAGAGATGGGGCCTTTGGCAGGCCCTGCCTTCATGAATGGGATTAGTGCCCTTATGAAAGAGATCCCAGAGAGCTCCCTTGCCCCTTCTGATATGTGAGGACATAGAGGGAGGACAGTCATCTATGGATCAGGAAGAGGTCTTCATGAGCATCCTCCCCTCCTGGACCTGATGTTGAACTTCCAGCCTCCAGATTTGAGAAGTAAATTTCTGTTGTTCACAAGACACTTTTTTACAACAACCTGAATAGATTAAGACACCTTCTCTTGGAAACTTTCAAGTAATGAAAGCCCAACATTTGTGGTGAGGACTTTTTTCCCACTAGAGTCAAAATACAACTACTCTGCCTCCCCTCCTAGCCCAATCACATTATTAGATACCATGGGGCCTTTTCAGGTTCCAAGGATGGGACATCGCATCACCTACCCCAGATCACGAGCGTTTCACCTCCACATGAGTTACTGCTATATTACCTGAATGGTTGCACTGAAAATTGAGCAGTCATTTTGGAGCCTTCTTAAAAGCAGTCACAACCATGCCTCAATGCTGCAAGAAATGGAGAGATAGGAAATCATGACAATGTCTATGTGAGATCTTCAGCAACTCAATATGCACTTCCTAACACATCCATACATATATACAACTGTATACTTGCTGTGCTTTTTTTTTTTATTGTAAAGATGATTTCCCTGAAGTATTTTTAAGCTGGAGAGACTTCCTACAAGCTGGTGAAAAATTGCTCACTACAGGAGATCCAATTTATTGGCAGAAATCCAGCAACCCAACGTATTGGTTACTAGCTTGGTAATGAGTCTCTTCCATGTAAATGGGCTCATTATTATCAATTTTTGTCAGCTCTTGAGTGAGTCTTGATCTGCTTCCCCACTCGGGCTCTGGGGCTGGTGCAAGGTGAACAGGAGCATCCAGCACCCCCTCCTTCCCACCCTAGGTGCTAGAGACCTCATGCCTCACAGAGGGGGGTTGGGGTTGACGGACTGTGTCATTAGAGCTTTGAATTTAACATTCAGAACAGAGATGTTAAGGAGACTTGCAATGAGGTGTTGTAAAAACAGAGTTTGATTGAAAGAGCTGGCACATAATGCAAATGAACACTTTGTCCCGTGATTCATTGCTATCAGGAGAACTAAATTTGTACAGCCCAGAGGAGAGATGACTAATGGGAGGCATAATAATTGTCGATTTATACCTGCAAAGAATTAATCAAGAGGCCCGGAGGAGACAGTGCTCTGTGGCCACTACAGGTGTGAGTGCTGGTGAAGTGCAGGGAGGAGCCTGGAAATTAGGCTAAATAGCAGGAATGGTGGTAATAACACCAAGGCCCATTAGGCAGAGACATCACCTCCACCACAGGATGCCGTGGAATTATCCCCAGAAACCTGCACAAACAACTTGGGTAATGGATGACAATTTTGGCAAAGATTAGTGGATTTGATGGTGCATCTGGAAGACTCTGGGGCTCAATTTCCCTACCCTGGGGCTCCTTCTCAGGCAGCCTTGAGAAGCCTCCTTTGCTTTATTTAGACAATACTTCCTCCACTAACCCGGTATAACCTATCTTAGAGCACTGACTTCAGAAAAATCCCTATGTCCAGCAAAATGTTGGTGAAGAAAGAGAATGCCATTCTTATATGAACCAAGCATTTATTGATCACCTACTATGTGCCAGTTGGTGAATAGGGCAATGTCTCTGATGTCATGAGCTTGCATTCTAAGCTAGTGGACAGCAGGGTGACACCAGGGCAGGCCGGACCATGCAAGAGATGCTGTCATGGCCAGGTTTTACACGATGCCCAAGGAGAAACAAAAAGCAGTGACCAGCTCTAATGCAAGCTTTACAGCGTGAGCCCTGAATAAATCAATCTTCTTTCCTGTAAGAGACCACAATTGCCCAGAGGTCATTTGAGAATTCTGATTCCCTGAGTGAAGGCTTAAGAGACCAATCAACTCCTTTCTGTGCACTACACACTGGTGACCCACAAGCCAATGGTTTGACTCACTCAGTAATGTTTTCAATTAATTGCCTATGTTTAAAAATTGGAGATGTCACATGAATTCAGATTCCTAACGTCTTTCAAAAAGTCTGACTCTCTACACTGAACCTGCATCTCTACATGATAGTGGTCAGCTGGGGCTGAGTATAGGGAGTATCCCTTTAAGGTCTTACTTTGCCACAGTCCCCACTGCTCCCTTCTGTATTACAGACGTCCTATTTCAATCTGTCATTTTCCTAACCCAGCTTCTCTGGGAATTTAATTTTTCTGCTCCCAGGCCAAATGACCAGGTAGCTGGCCTGTATTAGCTTAGGTTCTAGCAGAAATGCTTCTAACCAGTTATAATTGTCTTAATTTGATTAATGTCTTTGCAATAATCAGTTACCTAAAATATGTTTCCCTCTTCTGCATAGCAGCAATGCATATTTATGCAATTGTCTGGTATCCCTTCCTTTGGGCCTCAGCCTCTGAATGCTCCCCCCTGCTCACTGGGAGCCCAAAGTCAGTAATCTAGATAAGCTTGTTTTCTCCTTCCTGTTTCTAGGAGAAGCACATCACTTACTCCATTTCTCCCTTTGTCTTGGCCATTAGGAGGATGAGACTTAGCACAGGACTGCTAGGTAGTAGTTAATAATTCAGTTCAAGGCTTTGCTGCGTCTCTATGCTCCTCCCCCTAATTGATTTTTGACCTGTATTTCTAACAGGTGAGTTTTACTACAGCAGCAGTGGAATGCAGGAACACGCCAGAATAAGAGAAGCTGGTGGTAGTTCTTGCCCTGGAGCTGGAAGCAGAGGAAAACACAAGGCAAAAAGTAAGCAACTGGCAAATGTGCGGAGAGGCAGCAGGGGAGCAAAGCACAGTAGACAGCAGGAAAAAAACACACATGATATTATTCATCCAGTGCAGACATCTTGAGGCCATGGGGCATGCACTGTGGTGGGTGCCGGAAGACACAGGGAGCAATCAGGCCAGCTTTCCATCTCCAGGAGTCCAGTAGAGGAAACATAGATTTGACAAAGAAAGCCTGTCACTGCTGCCAGGATGGACCATGCATTTCCTTGGCCATCAGTTTTCAGCACACTCGTGGTGGATGATGCTCTGTGCTTGCTAGTGTCCAGACCAAGTGTGGACAGCAGCTTCTGAAAGCCATGAAGTGTTACTCAGCTGCACTTGGTCTCCCAGGAGGTGGGGAGCCTGCCTCTCTGAGGGCAGCCTTAGTTCTTGGGGGGGGGGGACAGAGCCTCACCACCACCCCCCACCCCCAGTCTTCCTATGGGACAATTCTGAGGCACATTCTGCATGGCTTCTCAGATGGGTGCCCCATAGTGGCAACCTGCTCCTTAACACATGTTTCACTGACTCTTCTCCCTTTCCTCAGCTCTCTCTCCCCACTTCTTCATTTCCCTCACTTCCATTACCTCCAAAACAAACTCTTGCACTCAAGCCCTTATTCCAGGATCTGCTTTACAGGGAGCCCAACCAAACTCAGACAGTGCCTTGGAATGTACCCGAGACAGTTCTCAGCTAAGAGGTCATGAGAGGCTTCAGTGGCCCAGAGACATTTGAACTGGACCACGCTTTGGTGCAGAGAGGATGGCACAGGAGAGACACGTTTGGAGAAGAGAGTATAGCATGAGCTGTAGAGAGAAGGTATACAGCTGCTGAAGGAAACAGTATGCAATGAATTTGTAGGCTACATGATGAATAATGGAAAATGGCATTGGAAAACTTGAGTGGACCTGGATCACCAGTGGGTTTGCACATCTCATTGTAGGGTGCAAACTTCATTTTGTAAATTGTTGATGTGACGTGGTTTGGGCAAGCAGGTGTGGAGACAAGAAGGGAGTCAGATGAGAGTGAGGACAGAGGTTATCTGGGGAAGCTGGGCTGAGCTGGGCTGCCGCCAGTGAAATATGCCTTCTCCCCATGTGATCAGATGATGGTGTGGAGGTCTTTGTCCTGTGTGCAGTGACTTCCAGCAGAGGTCTCCATGGGAGGCAGGCATGGCCCAGCTCTTGCAAGCTCATGGCTGAAGAACAGGACCGGAGGTGAATAAACAGTTGCTGTCCTCAAGCAGAGCAGGGGAGCTAAGTGAAAATCCCCAGGTGGGTGGGTGGCAGTTGAATAGGCCCCAAAGTGCATGTCCTGCTACCCTCCATTCAAATGGGTAGCTGATGGCACCTTAGTGGTGCCCCACATGGTTGTGGTGGGGGCAGAGCTACCCTCCTTATCAGAGTAGTTGAAGGTCTAGGAGGTCAGACTACACCACCCAATAAATGGTTTAAGAGTAAAACAAGGGGCGCCTGGGTGGCACAGTCGGTTGGGCGTCCGACTTCAGCCAGGTCACGATCTCGCGGTCCGTGAGTTCGAGCCCCGCGTCGGGCTCTGGGCTGATGGCTCAGAGCCTGGAGCCTGTTTCTGATTCCGTGTCTCCCTCTCTCTCTGCCCCTCCCCTGTTCATGCTCTGTCTCTCTCTCTGTCCCAAAAATAAATAAACATTTTAAAAAAAAAAGAGTAAAACAAATAGCAGAACTATAGATGTAAATCAAGCCTTTGTTCCTCACTTGTCCGCATGACATCAAATAACGTTTGACTCCTTTCTCTCCAGGTATAGTGACCACATTCTGTAGCAGCCTGAGCAAGTGTGTGGCCATAATGGGGAGCAAGGATGGAAATGTAGCCTTGGATCTGAGGTCAGCTTTTTCGACTCTGCCCAGCGTCCCCAGCCCCTACCCCACTTCCAGGGAAGTCCTGGTATGCACAGGCTGGATGTTTCTGGAGGAACTGGAGATTAACTTTAGGAACTTCAGATTCCATCTTCCCATCAGCCTGTTTCTGAGCTGCTTTCTCTGCAATAACATATTTCTCACTCATGGTGGCCTTTTGTAAAGTATCTTTTAGAAGACACAGATTTCACAAGTTGTTCATTGATGGTCTTTCAAAATAATGTTTCCAATTCAGACAACTTTGGAAATGATGTGTTGAGGAAAATTAGATAGATTTCTTTACTAGAGGTCATCAGAGACTTCAGTGTTCTCAGAATTAGCTACATAATTTGTGGGTCCCAGTGTAAAATAAAAGCACAGGGTGCCTGGTTCAAAAATTCTTAAGAATTGCAAGACAAGCATCACACCAAACACAGGACCTTTCTGAACATGAGCCCCGTGCAGCCTCCCTGTGTCATGCATTCACATCAGCATGGCTCTCCAAGAGTGGGAAGGAGGCCCAGACAAAGTCACAATGTGTCCTAAGGAATTCAACCAAGAATTATAGTCCCATGGAGCACACTCACAGAGCCCTGCATCAGGTTAAATTCTCATCTTCCTGTTGTCTCTAAACTCTGATACAGGGGGACACTGGTAGTTTATGAGGAGCCCCATGGACAACAGCACACAGGAAGAGAAGACTGTTTTATATCTGTTAGGTTTTTTCAAGCTATCAGATCAGTCTAGATTTTGTATTTTGGGTTTTTTAAGTGGGGTCCACTGGTACTTTCTCCTTATTCTTTATTTTGTCCCCTCCTTTTAAATAAAGCCCAGCATCCCTGAACTACCAAAACAAATTTCCAGCAATAATAGCAGGCAATTTGCAATGAAAGATGAATATAACAAAAATAGTGCATCTCGACCGGGGATGGTGCATAATTTTGCTCTTAGAATGCCGGCTCTGTTAAAGCACTGTCAGCCCCCTGCTTCATTCTGTTTCCCCAGGTGGCCCCATGACACTGCTTGGGGTCTGGCTTCTCCGATCTCCTCTCTTGGGTTATTTATGACTGAGGAGGATGGGGGTAGGAAGTCAGGAGCCCGACGTTCAGCTTTCTGAATCACTTAAAAGTGGGCTAAGAAGGGAGGAGAGTGATTGTCCTGTTACCCTCCATGTCCCTCTAAGGCCAGCTGTCTCTGCTGCTCTGATTCACCATCATCTCTGGGCTCCCACTCTCGCGAACTTCTGGGCTCAAAGGTAGTTTGTTCACCATGCCCCTCTACCCATTCCCCCTCCTCACCTGCTTTGTGTGGACGTACTGGCTGAAGGCAGCTGCCTCCTCCTGCAGGGAGTCATCAGCCACCTCTAAGTAAGATGACTGTGGCTCTCCGCTAGCCAGCCCCTGTATCTGAGCCCACATCTCCCTGTATCCTGGACACACACTGTCACTAACAGAACGTATATAGTTATGCTTTCATTGAGGGCCACTTGCATGCCAGGGTTTCTTGAACAATTTTCACACAAGGTTCACAGCTCTGGTCCTTGAGAAACTCAACTTTGGTGAGAGAGAGAGAGAGAGAGAGAGAGAGAGACTGGTTCCCATAGAGCCAGACAACAAAGCGACTGACATGCAAATCTGCCCACATCACATCCTTGCTGAAGCCCCCCAATGGACCCCTTCCATCCATTGTTCAAATCATCAGCCCCTCAAAGGATCTCTTCTAAGGCCCTTCAGGACCTGGCCTGTCCTATAGGCTTGCTGTTTTCTTAATGCCAGTCTCACACACTCTGCTGCACCCTGTCCATACTCAGTAGCTATTCCACATGCCCAGGCATTTGCTCAGGCTGTCCCACCTCCCAGATGCTCTTCCCCTTACTGCCCACCCGGAGGACACCCTCTCATCCCTCAAGGCTCACCTCAAGCATGAACTCCTCTAGGAAGCTTTCTGCAATCCTCACCTCCCAGCCAGGTGAGACTGGCCACCTCCTGCCACCTTTGTACCTCCCCTGGCCCAGCAGAGGTTTCCAACACAGACTTAGCCAGCATCTCCTTGTCTGGAGTCTCTCTCTCACAAGGCTGCAGGCAGCCTGAGGGCAGGGCCTGGCACACAGAAGCTACTCAGTAAATAACTGTTCAGTGAATCTCTGAATCAGTAGTGCAGACCCAAGCAGCTGAAGAGCTCTAAGGTGCTGGAGCCAGTTCCCCAGGATGGGAGCCATGACTGTGGCCCTCTTCCTCCTCATGGCCCTGCCCTCTCAGCAGTATCCCTTTCCTCTCCCTTCCCTGCTTTGCTTTCACAATGGGAATCTCAGAGTCAATATCAGTGTGTGAGAAGGCAGAGAAGAGAAAAAGGAAATTGTAATCTTAAGGGTGACAGCCCTGAAATGTTGAGTTTGAAAACTGCCTGGGGATTCAACTTCACATCTTTGGCAAAGTAAGTGCAAATACATATTCAAATTCAATGTAAATTCACTGGTGAATTTCCTCCCTCATTACTGGTACCTAGTGAGACTGGCAGTCCTGGGGGCTGGGCCTTTCCTGCTCTTCTCAGCTCCCTCCATGGTGTTCATCCCAGAGCTGAGTTCCAGACAGTGAGAGGTCCACAAGTACAGCTCCCTGAGGAGGAGATGTCTCAAGGGAAATCTTTCTGGAGACATTGCTTGGTGTGAAATCTTCTGGGGATGATCCCCATGAGAGCCAAGTTTCCTACAGGAAGAAGATGGGCCCAGTGTGAGCTCCAGCAGAAAGCAGGGATCTGGGAAAGCAGAGAGGGGGAACCCTCATCACAGTGAGGGCTCAGTGTTCATTGCAGGGAGAAGACCCTATGGGGCTCCTCTTTTCAGAGGCAAAACTCAAAAGGATGAGTTGGAGGGGAGGGAATGGAGGCAGAGAAAGTTCAGGTTTACTTAGGGTTCCTGCTGAGATCTCTGGGACCTCTCAGGGACCTGGACACCTCTGAGACTAGAAGAAGTAAGCCTTCACCTTGGCCCTAATCACAGGAATAGATAACATTACTCCAGGTGGTCTTTCCTGTCCTGGAGGCCACATGTCCCAGAACCATAGGCCTTGTGTTTGGGCAGAGAGCCCAAGCTACAAGGGAGCCATCACTGCCAGCAGCCTGGCAGACATACTGTTCTTTTGTTGTTGTTGACTCAGCATAGCAAGGCCACTTAACTCAAAACAGAGTCCAGCTACTAGCAAAATGGCTCAGTCAGAAGACGAACACATGGCTCATTTCTGTGGCCTCCACTCCAGTGGGCTGCTCAAAGCTAGCTTGTGTCAGCACCTGAGACAGCTTCTTCCTTGGGTTGGAGGAATAGAGTGCATGAGAAGGAAGCTAATTCCAACAAGCCCTGGGACACCAGAGCCAGAGCATGAAAGCTGGACCACAGAGACCTTCCCAGATTAAGAGTGCAGGCAAGGAGGAAAGAAGAACCTTAAGCTCTAATAGTTTCTTCTTAGTGAAAGCACCACTCAGTTGGAATATCCCTCCACCCAACATTCTTACCAGTGTAGGATAACACATGGTTGCCACTTACTAGGCACCAACTAGACACAAGACATTCTGCATACATTACATTAACCATTGCCACAGTTTTACAAATTAAGCATCATGGTTATCCTCATTTCATAAATGAGGAAACCAAAGCTCAGAGTGGTTAAGGGTCCTGTCTCTGGTCACACAGCAAGGAAAGAGGCACCACAGACCTGCCCAAAGATTGTTCTTGAAGGAATGTGGGGAACCTCCCTGTCCTCCTCTCTCAGAGGTAGACAGACCTGCCCCAAGTGTGGTTTTCATGTCCTGTTTAGAAAGCCATAGGAAACGAAGGTTTCCCATGTCAGTGGTGGAAGAAGGTTTCACTGCAGCTGGGCACGGTGGCCATGTCCTTAGGAGGCAATTGTGAGGACTCATTAAAGGTCAACATTCCTGGTAGGTTACACTTAGAGACATGGCCCTTTTCATGTTTATGGAGTGAAGGAAAAGGAAGAATGGCAATTAACAAATGTGATGCCTTGTCAGAATATATTATCAATTTGTCTTGGCCTTCAAGTCCCTCCACAAAACACACCTACCTCCAAGTACCTGCCTACTTTCAGTTTACCCTTCTCTTCCATGCATGGGTCCTCCCTTCACATCCCCTTCCTTGAGACTATGAAGTGATGCTCATGGTCTACAGTAGCCCAGCAAATCCAGCCCTTCTTCTGGTAACAGATACTCCACTGATGAATCACCCTCCCTATGCTCATCCTCATGGCTTGAGGAGTCTGACTCCAGTGTGGACTCCACAGCAAGCACATGGCCAAGCCTGCTTAGTCCAGCAGTTCACAGACTTCTGGAACCATTAGAAAAGAAAGTACATTTCCTCTGGGAGGTACAGAGGGATGCCACAAGGGCACACCTGCCTGGAAGTGAAGATGGCCTGAAGGAAAGCAGAACAGAAGAGAGTCCTACTGATACTCTCTGAGTGTCTGGATCTAGATGTTCCCAAGCCACATATTCTGGGCTTTCCAGTTAATGTGAACCAGTAAAATCTCCTTGCTTGAGCCAGCTCAAGCTCTCAAGGTCAGTTCCTGACAAATGCAGGCTGATGCCCTCTCCAGGTTTTTGCTTCTGCTGCTTGTTCACTCTAAATGCAACTTTCTAGGCTATGTAAGTCCTGATATTCTATGGCATATCTTCTAACCTCTCTCTTCTCTGAATTACTACAGCTCTGGATATGAAAAGTTTGGGAATCCTGTTCCATAGCCTGAGAGCCAGAACATACCTTCCCCACACTGACCATAGCACCCAGCCCAATGCTAGTCACAGCCGGGGTGTAAAAGTGGCTTAGCAATGTGTTCTCCCAACCTCTACTGATCTCTCTCTCTCTATCTCTCTCTCTCTGCCTGTCAGCTAAAGTAGCATACGAAGGTCAGGAAATATGCCCTCAGCTTTAAGGAAATGACACTCCCTCCTAACTTACTTGATCTTGCCTTCACAGCACATGGGTCCTCAAAAGAGGTGCTGGCAACCAGGCATGTTACATAGGGCACCTAGCTTCATCCTCTTTGCCAACAGAATAACAGTTTCTGAAGACCCATAGAGGAAGTCTCCATTCAAACACCCAAAGCATATGTGCTGAAATAGCTTATCTTCATCTGTAATGAACCATAATTCCCCTGGGCCTTTGCCAGCTACTGGCATTGCCATTTTCTCTCTGTAGGAAGTACAAAAATAGTTGGGGAGGGGAAGAGGAAGGGAGGGAGAATGGGAGAAAATTAGAAAATATGTATGCCTGAATATCCATCCACATTATATTCAGATTTGCCAATCCATGGCAAATTATACCAGTTTCCATTACAAAAGAATAGAATTGTGTTCCATTACAATAACATACAGATGTATTCCTTTTTGCATATATTCAAGTTAAAGAAAAAAAATTTAGGTAAATAACAGTACAGGTGGTGGGCTGGTCATGACAAAGAGAGGAGCCGGAACCTTAAGAATACACAAATAATTGTTATTACCTTACTGGGTGACCTGTGGTGAGTACCCTAACCTCTCTGAACCTCAGTTGCTTCATCTGTAAAGCAAGAGTAGTAAAGTGCATCTGCCCCACTTACTTCTGAACTAATACAATGACCTAGGCCCTGAGCAGATAGAGGTGTCAGGAGATGATTTCTGAGCCTTGGCCTTGGGTCAATACCAGAAAAAAATAAGTCTCTCACTGCATGGAACTCTTAGTATTAAGTCTTGGTGCCCTATTTTGGGTCTGTCCCAAAGGGCTGAAATTAATTAACTTCAGTATCTATTGCTTTTAAAACACCTTTAATCTATACCACTGCTTATGACAAGAGGACAAAGGTTCAAATGCCTACAGGGCTAGATGGTACCACAAATGAGTGAAAATGCCAGAGTAAACAATAGGGAGAAGTGAAGACTGTGGCAAATTGCAGAGTTCATGTCCATGCCCCATCAGAGGGAGAAGTGGACACTGAGCCCTAGCAGCATGTGCCATGTGGGATTAAGTCTCAATATTGATAGAAATTCCATTTTTTTTTAGTAGAAACCAGGAATGTTGATTTTTTTTGTGACATCTCCTATATTTTTAAAGCTGAAAACCAATTTTTAAAACTTGTGAAACACTTTGTGAGAACCAAAATAATGTATCTGCAAACTGGATTTCACCCACAACCCACCAAACTCTGTGTGGTAATACTGCCTTCTTCCTACTTTGATTCCTTTTTACTTATTTTTTATTTTTTTTAAAAAAATTTCGTTTATTTATTTATTTTGAAAGAGAGACAGCTCATGAGCATGAGCCAGGAGAGGCAGAGAGAGACAGAGAGAGATAGGAAGAGAGAGAGAAAATCCTAAGTAGGCTCCATGCTATCAGCCAGATGCGGGGCCCAAACTCACGAACCATGGGATGACCTGAGATGAAACCAAGAGTCAGATGTTTAACTGACTGAGCCACTCAGGCGCCCCTTTGATTCTTTTTTAAAAGTGGATACATAGGTCATGACAATTTTAAGCCCAAAATAGAAACAACCCAACCAGTGTCCCTGATTTGAGCAGGGAAGGATGCTTTCCAGTCCCCCTGCACTGGCACTGCAGCTAACGCACATGCGGATAGGCAGTGGCATTCACCACTTTCCAGTCCAGCAACCAAGGCTGGCTGTGAGGCTCCTACCGACGTTCCTCCTCCGCCAGCTCTACTGAATCATCCAGCCCTTCCAGAAAAGGTCGTTAGAAATGAAGAGGAATACTGGAATATAACTTACATGTTGTCCTGAGGTAAAATTGGATGTTTCTGTCAATTCTTGTTTTCCTGAATCTTACAAGTTCTGCAAATTAAGTGTAGCATACACCATTGGTGCTGCCTGCCTTGTTCTGTGGCAAGAAAGCCAGAACTGATGGGCCTCAATATGTCCCTGGGGAAAAAAACTATTTCTATCCAGGTAGTCTCAAAGCCCCACATCCACACACACACATTCAATGCACCTAGACACACTTCTGCCACCATCATCAAAAACTCCTTTGTGTTTGTACTGTCTACTTAAAATTTTGCTAAGAAGATCGATCTTAACCGTTTTTATCACATAATAGTAAATAAGAAGTCAGGAGGAAAGTTTGGGAGGTGATGGATATGTTTATGGCATAGATTGTGATGATGGCTTCACAGATGTATATCTATCTCCAAACCCATTCAATTGTATACATTAAATATGCATAGTTTCTTGTATGTCAGTCATACTTCAAAGCGGCTTTAAAAATCCTTTCATGTGAATGGGTCCCTTTAGTTTCAAAGGTATTGAAACTAAACCTTTCTCTTTTTTCTAGGACCTAAATGGACATGTGGCCACAAGAACTACCTGTGGAGGGGAGGCAGACCCCTTTAGAACCTCTCGGGGTGAGTGTTCAGAGCAGGGTATGTTTGTTACCATGATAACAAGAGGGTTACATGTTAAATCTGGATCTCTGCTCTTTCTAAGTGTCAGCAAGAACAAGTCATCTTGTGGAACAAAAGGAAAAACACACCCTTGACACAAATGCAGATCCCTGGGCACAGAGCTACAGAAGCTGATGGCTCTCTGGGCTGTTCAGGGCACTGGAGGTCGGGTTTTGGAGGCAACATCGCACATCTGTCTCCATAGCACCTATGCCCTTGGCACCTGGCAGAGCCCAGCACTCCTAGTGGGCAGAGACCCACCCAACATCAGAAACATGACTGGTTCATGGAGTGATTGCTGAGAGCGCCTTGTCCAGTTTACATGTCTCTGTACAGATAATGATTTTAAGGTTGTGCTTATTTTTTTTAAGTAAGGTTTTTTAAACAAAAGAAGAAATACATAAAAGAAGCTTCTATGAAGTTAAATTTCATAACAAGAGTTATCAGCTGTTAAACGAGGCAAAATCAGGGAGTTTGCTGAGACACTGTGCTGGGGAGGGTGTGGCACCCAGGTCTCCTCACTTGCTGTGGGGACCGGGTAAAGTGAGGTGGTCTCTGCAGAGCTCCTCGTGTGGCTGGCTGTTCTTCCAGACACATGACGGGACTGCACTGATCCACCCTGTGTGACTTGCTTTGACCAATAAAATATGAAGGTGTTACTTTAAAGCAAAAACTTTAAAACCAGCATGTGATTCAGCACATGTCCTATAAAAAGGTCCCTCTGCTGTGGTGAACACAGCTGATCCAGATTGTGGCTGTGCTGTCTCCCTGTGCCTCAACAAAAGGACAATGCAGAACAGAGTCCCCAGGGTCCGTGATGGACATGAAGTGGCAATGAGAAATGAACCTTTGTGATTTTAAACCACGGAGATTCGTGCTGTTTATTGCCACAGTATGATCTATCTTATCTGGACTCATAAGAAGATCTATTTGGCAACATCTATCAGAATTTAAAATATAAATGCCTTTGACTCTTCAATTTCACTTGTATGACTTTTATTCAATTTCTTTTACACAGCTTCACTTCTACACATGTGCAAAATGATATATGTACAAGGATAGTTATGGCCTTTCAAACATATTTATTTATGTTTATATAGCATACACTGGAAGCAACCTAAGAATGTGTCAATAGGATTCTTAACATGCTTTAATGTTTAATAAATCATGGAATATCCAGACTGAAGAAGCGTTGACAGCCCAAAAAGGGAATAAGCCAGATTTTTATAAACTGAGAAGAAACATTTCCCAAGATATATTGCAAAGTAGAAAAAGGGAAGCTGCAAAACAGTGTGTATAGTCTGCTGCTATTTGTGGAAAGGATGTACAAATGTCACAAACACCATACGATTTCACTTATATGTGAAATCTAAAAAATGAGCAAACAAACAAAAAAAGCAGAAACAGGCTCATAAATAACAAGAACAAACTTATGATTGCCAGAGAAGAGGGAGGTGGGGAATGGGTAAAAAGGGTGAAGGGAGGTGGGAGATACAGGCTTCCAGTTATGAAATGCATAAGTTACAAGGATAAAAGGTACAGCATAGGGAGTATAGTCGATGGTATTGTGATAGTGTTATGTGGTGACAGATGGTGCTTGTGGTGAGCATAGCATAAGGTATAAAATTGTTGAATCACTATGTTGTATACCTGAAACTAATATGACACTGTGTGTCAACTACACTTCAATAAAAAAGTTTACAAATGTGTTCACAAGTATATCTATGCCTATATGCTTGTTTATGCATAGAATATCTCTGGAAGCAGAAGGCTCAGGTGGTGGGGTCTCTCTGGGAAGGGGTAATGCAGTAGTGGGCATGGGAAGAAAATCTCTACCCACAACACAGCAATATCTCGTGGCTGGATTTTGTGTTATGCCTAGGTATTACTTCCTCTTTAATTATATAAAACACTGGACACATGCTCCAAAAACTAATACAAGTGATTACCTATAGAGACAGAGGCTCAGAGGAGGTGAGTAGAGACAAGAGTAGAAGCAGGACTTCTTTATGTGTACCTTTGACAGAGTTTCACTTTATGGACCATAAGAATATATTATCTTTAAAATTTTTTTAACTAAAAAAAAAATTGTAAAGAAACCCACCCTTCAATGTGAAAGTGGATTCATGTAGAAATCCTTGAGAGCCCAGAGCCACTCATGGGGGCAGTAGACAGCCCTCTGGAAATTCTCAGGGGCATTTCTCCATCTTTTAGCCAATGTTGAGGTACACCTCTTCCATGAAGCCTGCCTCGTTTTCTCCAGACTATGAAACGCTTCAGTGTGTGAGGCTTCCTGGCTGCTAGGCCTTGTGCTGTGGGCCCTTTTCAACTAATCTCCAATCCTCATACTTATACTGGTTGGTGAGGGGGCATTGATATAGAAGGTATTTTAGCAGAGAAACGGGAATGCAGCAGGTAGACTGAGTCCGAGGAAAAAGATCTTCAGCCCCCAGAGAGTGGTGCCTGTAGGAAGGGCCTGGGGCATGTCCAGCATATCAAGGAGAACTCACAGGGCCAAAAATAATTCTGGTCAAAGGGGCAGAAGAAGAGGACTATGTGGAGAGGAGGGAAGAGAGCCTTTAAAGTAGGAAAGGCTTATCTCCAGGAGATAAGCAGGAGAGAGGGAATTTTTTCGAGATCTCAATGGAAATGTAATTGGAGCCTTTGAATATTTTGGAAATATAGGGACAAAAGTTTCAGTTCCTCTTTGATCTGTGCTTCTTTCAAATGAGATCCTGTCTCAAGCCCGAGCTATCTGGGTCCTCGCATTATACTGGAACTTACAGACCATCTTATGGATGAGGAATTGGAGGCTCAGAATGGTTAAGAAACTTGCCCAAGGTTACAAGCTCCTATGTAAAAGAAACATAACTGTGTCCATGCTCTGTGTGACTCCAAGCACATACACTTTTCCTCCCCATACTAAGTGTGTCTCAGTCTCTAGGTGACATTCTCAACCAGACTTCACAGCCAACCGGCACAGAATGGAGCTCCTTTTTCATTGTTGATGTATCCAACTTCTATCTTACTATGTTTCATGACTGAATGTAGAGATGGCTGAATGGAGGGAAGGAGGGACGGACAGACGGATAAATGGATTCATGAGTAGATGAAGTGACTTAAGTCTCATTGTGATTTAAAAACAATGAGTGAAAAGGGCTTCAGATTATATTCTTCATCAGATATTCACTGGGCAGTAACTGTAAATGGGAGAAAATGGAGATAGACTAAATGTAATCCATTTCAGAGAGCCAGGTTTAGTAGTGCAGAAAAAGCAAGAATTGGAGGAACCATAATCCAAGTTGTTTAATAAATTTCCAGACACTTTCATGTGGAGGTTCAGACACATTAGAGGTTGTTTCTACCTGAGCAGGGAAGGAAGGCAGGCAGGGATGGATTCTGGATGCAGGCAGTGATTTTTATTTGAATCTTAAAGAAACGATAGGACTGTGATCTAAGGAAAAGTCAGGGGATTGGAAGAAGGGGTGAGAATTAATTTCAGACAGAACAACATGAGCAAACTCATGGAGGTAGGGATGTTTAGGAGATATTTGGCCTTGCTGAGTTGAAGTAAGCTTTATGGGTAGGAATATTAGAAGGTAAGACTGGAAGGGACCCGTAATTAGGGGCCTGGAATTTGAGATTCAGGATTTAAGATCTTGATTACTGGGAAGGTGTCAAAGATTTCAAAGTACAGGAATTGAGCTGGCACGCACATGCAAAACAGTCTGAGACCGAAGCAGTGGGTGCAATGGTGAACATTTGGGCTCTGGAGTCCTACACTTAGGTTGGAACAGGCTCCCACCCATTCCAGATGTGTGACCATTAGCAAGGTATTTTGATCTTTTTGAGCTTCCATCTCTTCATCTCTAATGTGGGAATAATAATAATGCCCATCTCATAGGGTCATGAGGATTCAATGAAATGAAGTATATAAAATGTTTAGCTCACCCAGGCATATAGTAAATATTAAATAAATGTAAGCAATTCGTTATTATCATCACCAGCACCACCAGCACCATCAGCAACAGCACCACTGCTGACACAATCACTTCCACCACCTCCATCATTAGCACTATCACCACCAGCAGCAACAGCAACATCACTGCCACCGCTATCTTACAAAAATCATCATCAACATCACCACACCATTTCCATTGTCACTGTTATCATCGTCAACACTGTCACTTCACTCTAAGCATAAAGGTTTGCATGGGCCACTGACCTGCTTAGGAACACAGCCATTTATTCCAAACACATTTGCTGAGCATTACTATGCTGAATGTCTTCCATTCACTCCTCAGGCTCACTCTCCACCTTTTTCTTCTTGCTTTGGCAAAGCCAACCTACTGGGACAACAGTAACAGGTTGCCTTGCCCCCTGTCCTCTGGCTGGGTTCCATTGAATGTGCAGTCCCTGAAGGAGTGTAGAAGGAGAAAGAAAGGCCAGCTATTGTTCTTTAGCTCTCTCCCTGCTTGTAATTGTAGCCTGATTGCATCTGTGGATGTGTCTCAGCTCCTTCCAGGTGACTCTCCACACCATCCTCCCTGCCTTATTTCCGGATATGGTGAGCTTCCCATATGCACGCTCCTGCACTATTCCTTGTGGCTTCTAAATCTATACCCTGTAGACAGTTTTGTAAACAGTCCTTATCACAATCTCTTCAGGTTGCTCTGATTTGAGTGTTCCATCTGTGTTCTGTAGGGCCCTGATTGATAGAACATTTGTGTTTTAATCCCAGTGGTGGACTCAAGGCTACAAAGATAAGAAAGAAACAGATCCCACCTCATCCTCTTCAAGCTTTCCATATCTCGTGGGGGAAACAGAAATGCAACAAAAAACTACAACACAAGTTCCCAAATACCAAACTAGAAATAGGTACTCAGAGTTTCAGCAACACAGAAGGAACAGTGGGGGTGAGTTTGAGTGAGAGTCATGAGGACAGGTTTCTCAGAGGAAATGACATTCAGAGTCTTGGAGAGTGAATACAAATTCTCTGGGAGGAAAAAGTGGGAAACCACATCATTTTTACGTGCATGAGAGTACCAAAGTTTGCACAGAAAAGGTAAGTTGCTCAGAGCCTGGGATCCACATTGAAGATAAGAGTTGCAGGGAATAAGACTAAAGCAATTTAGGGATTTACCAGTATCAAGTTGCTCACTTATTTTATTTTGCTAATCCAAGGCATTTTTTTAAGTTGCCATCTACTATCACTCACCACCAGAATATAATCTTGGAATAAAAGAAAGTCCTTTGCATCAGATAAATTTGACTTTATATGTGTAAACACTACCTGTCCTTATTTTTCTTATTTTGCAGTGGTCAACAAACCGATCCTTGGGCTGACATTTGGAAACTACTGATCTAATCTGATCCTCTTATTCTACCCATCAAGAACCCATGCCCTTTAAAAAATAAATAAAATTTTAAAACATGATCAATTCTCTTAAATGTTTATTTCCAGTCATGTAACTGCTCCCCGCAACCAGACCCCTGACCAGCCCCAGATCCTGTCAGGTACTTGGGCTCAGCCAATACTTGATCCTAACAGTATGGAAAAAAATCACAAAAGTTCCCAGATTATTTTCTCTGTAAATCATTTGATAATATTTTCTGCTTCTAATGATTGTTATGACAAGCAGCAAATTGCTAATTGCAGCCATCTAAGAATAGACATATTTGCTGGATTAATGACCAAAAAGAGTCAGATTTAAGTAATAATACCAGTTGGCAACCATTCATGCATTTATATTTAATTTGTATTTGTCTTTAGGAAAGGGAGAAGAGGCAAAGGACTGTTGAGGTGGAGAAGGTCTGAGTAAATCAGTCTCTCTCTCTCTCTCTGTCTCTCTCTCTCTCATTTGTTATGTTAGATGTGATGTGAGTCCTTTCTTGGTCTACCTAAATAATACAAGAGGGTACAGGGACCAAGGCTGAATCAAGTCACCACTGTGGAGTTATATATTTCATGGCAGGTAGGTGCTAAAGTCATCACAGAAGGTGAAAATTGCTCTAAAAATGAATTTTGGAAACTTCCAACAGATGTTGTAATAGATTCTGTTCTTTGGTAAAGCAACAGAATTGTTGGTTTGTGTTTAAGTCACTTTATATAGAAAATACAAAGATTCAAATGCAATGGTCACTCTGTGCTCAGTGAGGAACTCCTGCTGTGAGAGGTGCATACAAAACCACATTGATGGGAAGGATAGAGAGTTTGGTTCTATCCATGCTTGCCCTGGGGCCTGCCCATGCCAAGGGGTGGTGGGGGGTGGGGAGTGTTGCAGGCAGAATTGCTTGCCCTGTTTATGCTTCTGTCCTTCTCCATCTCTCCCCCTTTGCCAAGTGTGAGTTAAGTGCACATCTGCAGCAACACCATTTGTCTATCCAATGCCAAAGAAAAGGGGATTTTCTCTCCTCTTCCCTGACAGCATCTCCTCCAGAGAGAGTTGCTTTGACAAGGAAGCAAAGTAATTTGGGGCCAGAAAAAAACCCCATCTTCTTGCTCTCCCAAGACCAGGCCTCAACCAAGAGTGGCCTCAGGTCAGGAGAAGTCCAGCTTTTGGGCCTGCAGGACAGTACACTGCCGTACCAGATGAAGCCCAGACATTGAACTCAAGACATAAACTTTAAATCAGTTATTTTAAATATTTGCAAGTAAAAAAAATTATGTCTAAACAATTAAAGGAAAACATGAGAATGATGGCTCACTAAATATTGAATATCAGTAAAGAGATATAAATCATAAAATAATGAGCCAAATACAAATTTTAAAAGTAACTGAAATGTAAAACAGCAGAGTTGGGCAGAGAGAAGAAATAACTAGCAAACTTGAAAATAGATCAATTAAGATTATCCAGTGTGAGGAATGGAGAATAAAACATATAGAATAATTAAAATAGCTTCAGAGACCTGTGGAGCACCATCAAGAGTGCCAATAAATGCATAATGGAGTCCCAGAAAAAAAAGAGAAAACACGGGACAAAATAAATATTTGAAGACATCATGATCAAAAACTTACCAAATTTAATGAAGAACATTAATCCCAGAAGCTCAAAAAATTCAAGTATGATACATTCAAATAGATCCACACAATGTAATAAAACTGTTGAAAGACAAAGGCAAAAAGAAAATCTCCACAGCAGAAATAGACACACAAAGGATTCTCATGACACACAAAGGATTCTTAATAAGATTAACAGCTGATTTCTCATATGAAACCATGAAGGTCACAAGGCAGAGGGATGACATATTCAGAGTTCTAAGAGAAAGACAGCCAACGAAGAATTCTATATTTAGAAAACCTATTCTTCAATATGAAGGAGAAATTAAGGCATTCCCCAAAAAACTGTATGCCAACAAATCAGATAGCCTAGATGAAATGGAAAAATTTCTAGTAAGGCACAAGCTACTAAAACTGGCTTGAAAAGAAATTAAAAAAACTTAGGTAGACCTCTGAGAAGCAAAGAAATTAAATTAACACCAATTTAATTAACACCACTTCTTCAAAAACTCTTCTAAAAACAAAAGAGGAGGAAACACTTTCTAATATATTCTCTGAGCCCAGTAACACTCTGATACCAAAACCAGACAAATATATCACAAGGAAACTACAGAAAAAATATTCCTCACAAATAGAGATACAAAATTCTCTATAAAATACCAGTGAATAAAATCCAATAGCACATAGATTGTGAGGTAAATTGTGGAATAGAGATTTCTATCACTCATGTCTCTCCCCCATAAACATCAATTTGAGCAACTATATGTGCACAAACATACCTTCACAAGAGCCAAAGATTGTGGGTGAGGGATTCTAGGACTTGAGAAAAGCACATAAATAAGAAAAGGCACATTATGGAGTGTAGGAAGGATAGATTTTCAGATAGACATATACAGAACATTCAACCAAATGGCAGCAGAATACCCATTCTTCTCAAATGCACAAGGAATATTACTCAGGATAGATCATATGTTAAGTCCAAAAATAAGTCCTGAAAATGTAAGAACAATGAAACTTGTACCAAGTACTTTTTCAACCAAAATGGTAAGAAACTAGAATCAATAACATAAGGAAAACCTGAAAATTCATAAACGTGTGGAAATTAAATAACACACTTCTTAATAATTAATAGGTCAAAGAGGAAAGCAAAAGGGAAATCAAAAATATCTTGAAATAAATGAAAATGAAAACACAAAATACCGAAATCTATGGGATGCAGAAAAAGCAGTTCTAGGAGGAAAGCTTATAGCAATAAATGCCTACATTAAGAAAGAAGAAAGATCACAAATAAATACCCTAAGTTTATACCTCAATGAACTAGAACAAAAAGAATAAACTAGGCCCAAAGTTTTTAGAAGGAGGAAAATAGCAAAGATCAGAACAGAAATAAATGATATAGAGACAAGAAAAACAATAGAAAATATCAATAAGAGCTGACTTTTTGAAAAGATAAACAAAATTGAAACCTTAAACTACACTAAGAAAAAAAAGGCAAGAAGCAAATAAAATCAGAAATGTAAAAAGAAACATTACAACTGACACAACAGAAATACAAAAGATCATCAGACACTACTATGCAAACAAATTGAATAACCTAGAAGAAATAGATAAATTATTAGAAACATACAACCTTCCAAGACTGAATCATAAGTAGAATATCTGAACAGATCAATAATAAGTAAGGAGATTGGAATTAGTAATCAAAACCTCCCAACACAAAAAGATCAGGATAAGATAGTTTCACTGGTGAATTCTACCAAATATTTAAAGAAAAATTAACAACAATTCTTCTCAAACTCTTCCAAAAATTGAAGAAAGGAGAACACTCCCAACTCATTTTAGGAGGCCTGCGTTACCCTGATACAAAAATAATATAAGGACATTTCAAGAAAAAAATTTACAGGCTAATATATTTAATGAATAATTGCATCCTAGATTCAAAAATTCTCAACAGAATTATAGCAAATTGAATAGCATTTTAAAAGAATCACACGCCATGATCAAGCGGGATTTATCACTGGATATAAGGATGGGTCAACATATACAAACCAATACATGTGATACACCACATTAACAAAATGAATAATAAAAATCATATGATCGTCTCAATACATGCATGAAAAGCATTTGACAAAATTCAACATCCTGTCATAATAAAAATTCTTTAAAAATTAGGTATATAAGGAAAGTACCTGAGCATGATAAAGGCCATATATGAAAAATCCACAGCTAATGTCCTACTCAGTGGTAAAAGGATGAAAGCTTCCCACTAAGATCAGGAATAAGACAGAGTGTCCACACCACTCTTATTCAATATAGAGTTGGAAATCCTAGTCAGAGAAAATAGGGAAAAAAATATATATATATATATGTATGGTGTCCAAATCAGAAAGAAGTACAGTTGTTTTTATTTGCAGATGACAAGATCTTGTATACAGAAAACCTTAAAGATTCCATTAAAAAAAAAACCTGTTAGAGCTAATCAACAAATTCAGTAAAGTTGTAGGATACAAAATCAAGATGAAAAATTAAGTTACATTTCTATACACTAACAATGAACCATCTGAAAAGGAAAAAAAGAAATAAAACTCATTTACAACAACAACAAAAATAATACAATACTTAGGAATAAATTTAACCAAGGCAAAAGAGATGTACAGTGAAAATTGCAAGACATTGATAAAAGAAATTGAAGAAGACATAAATAAATGGAAAGATATCCTGTGTTCTGGAACTGGAAGAATTTACAGTTGAAATGTCCATACTACCCAAAGCCATCTATAGATTCAATGCAATCTCTACCAAAATTCCAATGGCATTATTTCACAGAAAAAGAATAAACAATCCTAAAATTTTTATGCTACCACAAAAGAGCCCAAATAGCTAAGACAATCATGAGAAAGAAGAAAAAAAATGGGAGGCATCACAATTCCTGATTTCAAACTATATTTCAGAGCTAAGACAGTATAGTAGTCAAGACAGTATAGAGTCAAGACAGTATAGTAGTGTCACAAAAACAGACACATAGACCAATGGACCAGAATTGTGAGCCCCAAAATAAACCCTTGCATTACAGTCAACTAATGTTTGACAAAGCAACCAAGAATATTCAACGGGGAAAAGATAGTCTTTTCAAAAAAATGTTATCAGGAAAAGTGGATATTCACATACAAAAGAATAAAATTGGAATAAAATTTTAATTCACACACAAAAATTCAGTTGCAATGAATTAAAGATTTAAATATAAGGCCTTAAACCATAAAACCCTTGGGAAAAAAACAGGAAAAATCTCTTTGACCTTGGTAATGCTGTTTTTGGACATGCCACCAAAAACACTAGAAACAAATAAAAACATTAACAAGTTGGAGCACATCAAACTAAAAAGCTTTCTGCACACAGAAGAAACAATCAACAAAATGTAAAGGCAAGCTATGAAACGGGAAAAGATAATTGCAAACCATATATCTTATCAAGTGTTAATATGCCAAATATATGTAGAGCTCATACAACTCAAGAGGATAAAACAAATAATCAAATTCAAATAGGTGGAGAGGCTGAACAATTTTTTTTTTCCAAAGAAGATATCTAAATGGCCATCAGGTACACAAAAAGATGCTTACTATCACTAATAATCACGGAACAGCCAATGAAAACCACGAGGAGAAAACCTCATACATCACACTATTATTATTATTATTAACCTCACACCATGACTATTATTACAAAGGCAAGAGATAACATGTGTTGGTGAATATGGGGAGAAAAGGAAATCCCTGGGCACTGTTGTTAGGACTGTAGATTGGTGAAGCCCTTACAGAAAATACAATGAAGTTCCCTTAAAAAATTAAAAATAGAACTAACATATTATTCAGTAATACCCCTTCTGGGTATATATGTAAAAACCAAAATCACTATCTCAAAGAAAGATCTGTACTTCATGTTCACTGCAGTATTATTCACAATAGCCCAGGTGTCCACTGATTGATGAATAAAGAATTGTGAGCTATATATACAATGAAATATTATTCAACCATAAAATAGAAAAAAAAATCTTGCCACTTGCAACAACATGGCTCGTCCTTGAGGTCATTATCCAAGTGAAATAAGTCAGACAAAGACAAATAGTGTATGATCTCACTTATATGTGGAATCTAAAAAAGCTGAACTCAAAGAAACAGAGTAGAATGGTGGTTGCCAGGTACTGGAGGGAGGTGAAGGAAATGGGGAGATGTTGGTCAAAGGGTACAAATTTCAAGTTTTAAAATGAATATTTTCTGGGGCGCCTGGGTGGCGCAGTCGGTTAAGCGTCCGACTTCAGCCAGGTCACGATCTCGCGGTCCGTGAGTTCGAGCCCCGCGTCAGGCTCTGGGCAGATGGCTCAGAGCCTGGAGCCTGTTTCCGATTCTGTGTCTCCCTCTCTCTCTGCCCCTCCCCAATTCATGCTCTGTCTCTCTCTGTCCCAAAAATAAATAAAAACGTTGAAAGAAAAAAAAAATTTAAAATGAATATTTTCTGAGGATCTAAAGTACAGCATGGTGACTCTAGTTAACAGTACTGTATAATATACTTAAAAATTGCTAAGAGCCCTTGCCTCTCTCTCTCAACACACACACATACACACACACACACACACACACACACACACAAAGGTAATTATGTGAGGTGATGGATATGTTAACTAACCTTATTGTGGTAATCATTTCACAGTATATATGTGTATCAAAGCATCATAGCATATACTTTAAACTTATATATGTTATATGTCAATAATATCTCAATATTATTGAGGAATCCATTAGCACACAAAAAGGATTACATACCACAAACAAGTGGGATTTTTCTCAGGATTTTAAGTTTGGTTCAATATAGGAAATCTATCAATGTAATATAACATATTAATAGAATAAAGGGGAAAACTGCATGATCATCTCAACAGAGACAGAAAAAGCACTTGACAAAACTCAATACCTTTCATGTCAAGAAATACTCAACAAATACTTACAGAAGAAAACTTCTTAAGCCTGACAAAAGGCATCAGTGAAAACCTTTTCAACATTGTGCTGGAGGCTCTAGTCAGGGCAAGTAGGCAAGAAAATTAGTTGAAAGATATTAGATGGAAGGGAAGAATTAAGACCATATTTATAGGTGACATGACCTTATATATAAAATCCTAAGGAATACACCTCCCCACACACATTAGAATTAATAAGTGAATTCAGCAATGTTGTAGTATACAAGATGAATATACAAAAATCAGTTGTATGTCTATACTCTTACAATAAACAATCCAAAATGAAATTAGGAAAATAATTTGATTTATAAGAGCATAAGAAAGAATCAAATGCTTAGAAAAATATTAATGAAAAAAAAGAAGACTTGTAGACTGAAAATTATAAAACATTGGTGAGAGGAATTAAATAAGTTCTAAGTAAATGGAGAGACATCCTGTATCCAGGAATCAGAATACTTACTGTTAAAACTGAAAAACTCCCTCAAATTGATCTACAGAGTCAGTGCAATCTCTATTAAAATTCTAGTTTCATTTTTCCCCTTTTCTCCCCAGAAATTGGCAAGTTGTCCTAAAATTCATATGGTAAGACAGGGTACCCAGAATAGTGAAAAAATCTTGAAAAAACAAAATTGGAGTACAGTAGCCCTCCCATGTATGCAGTTTTGTTTTCTGTGATTTTAGTTACCATGGTCAACCACCGTCCAGAAGCAAATGATCCCTCTTCTGATATATCCTGCCAGAAGGTCAATAATAGCCTGATACTACATCACAGTGCCCACATCATTCCCCTCACTTCTTCTCATCACATAGGCATTTTATCATCTCACATCATCATAAAGAGTGAATACAGTACAATAAGATATCCTGAGAGAGAGAGACCACATTCACATAACTTTTATAACTGTATTTTGTTATAATTGTTCCATTGTTCTATTATTAGTTATTGTTGTTAGCCTTTTATTATGCTTAATTTATAAGTTAAAGCTTATCATAGATATGTATGTATAGGAAAAAAAATAGCATATATAGGGTCCATGATTTTAGGCATCTACTGAGGGTCTTGAATTGTATCATCTATAGATAAGGAAGGATTCTGTACTCACACTTCCCAATTTCAAACTTTACTGCAAATCTACATTAATCAGGATAATGTGGTACTGGGATAAAAATAAAAACAAAAACAGATAAAAAGAATTGAGAGTCTAGGAATAAACCCACACATCTCCGTTAATTGATTTCCAACCAGGGTACCAAAACAATTCAAAGAATTATCAAAAAAATAGTCTTTTCAAAAACAATGCTTAAACAGACATCAAAATGTAGAAGAATGAATTTTAACCCTAACTTATACCACACACAATAATTAATTCAAACCTATCAGTAACAGCTAAAACTATGAAGTTCTTAGAGGAAACTTCTTAGAGGAAACAAAAAGTTCCAAACCTTTACTACATTGGATCTGGCAGTAGTTCCTTATATATGATACCTAAGACATAAGCAATCAAAGAAAAAGTGGATAAATCAGACTTCATAGAATTTAAGAACTTTTTGCATCAAAGGAGGATGCTGTGTAGAAAGTAAAAAGACAATACAGGACGGGAGAAAATGTTTGCAAATCATGTATATGATCCGGATTTATCCAGAATATATAAAGAACTCTTACAGCTCAACAATAAAAAGACAAATAACCCAATTTAAAAATGCTCAAAGGACTTAAATAGGCATTTCACCAAAGATATGTAGATGATCAATAGATACGTGAAAAAGATGTTCAGCATCATTAGTCACCAGGAAGACACAAATCAAAACCAAAATGAGATACCACTTTACATCTACTAATATGGCAATACATCAATAAATAAATGCATAAACATGGGCAATAGTGATTGTCAGAAAGGATGTGGAGAAATTGGAATCCTCATATATTACTAATGGCAACATAAATGGTATAATCACTTAGGAAAATTTTGGCAATTCTTCCAAATGTTAAACATTGAATTGTCATGAGTCAGCAATTCCACTCATGATATTTACCCAAATACTGTTCACACAAAAACTTGTACGTGAATGTTCACATAAGTTATTATTCAAAAAGTGGAACTACCCAAATGTGCATCAACTAATGAATGGATAAATACAATGTGGTATATCCATACAATGGAATACTATTCAACCATATAAAGCAATGAAGTATTGATACTCTACAACATGGAGAAACTTTGAAAACATTATGCTAAGTAAAAGAAGGAAGACACAAAAAGATAAATATTGTATGGTTCCACTTATCCAGAATAGACAAATCCATAGAGACAGAAAGTATATTAGTGGTTGCCAAGGACTGGGGGTAGAAGGGAATGAGAATTGTTTGCTAATGGGTAAGACATTTCTTTGGGGTGTGATGAAAATGTTCTAGAATTAAGTAGTGGTGATGGTTACACAACCTTGCACTACTTTAGATGTTGAATGAATATATGAATGGAAGGAAGGAAGGAAGGGTGGGAGGGAGGGAGAAAGGGAAGGATAGAGGGGAAAAGGAAGGAAGGAAGGAGGGGAGGAAGGAAGGAAGAAAGGAAGGGAGGGAGGACGCAGAGGAAGGAGGTAAGGAAGGTATAAAGGAAGGAGGGAGGGAAAAAGGCAGCAGGAAGGGAGAGAGGAAGAAAGGGAGGAAGGAAGGGAGGGAGGGAGGGAGGAAGGAAGGAAGGAAGGAAGGGAGAGAGAGAGGAAGGAAGAAAGGGAGAGAGGGAAGAAGGGAAGAAGGAAGAAAGGAAGGGAGGAAGCAGAGGTAGGAGGGAAAGAAGGTATGAAGGAATGGGAGGGAGAAAGGCAGGCAGGAAGGGAGGAAGGAAGGGAGGAGGAAGGGTTGGTGAGTGAGAGGCTGTGTTCTCCTGGGTGAGAGGAGGACAAAGACAATACATCTTGTGCTTAGGCATTAAATTGGATTTAAAATCAGCCAGCACACTAGCACACAGGGGGAACTCATTACATGTCTGTTGAAGGAATGACTTAATGAGCAAGTTTCTCTAACTTGTGTCTTTCACTTTCCTTGATTAATGCCACCTTCCCCTTCCCCGCAACCTGAGAGGACCTATAATGGAAAGCTGAGTATTCACAGGGGCTCATAGGACAAGCTCTGTAGGGAGAATTCTACTTTCCCCTGGTAAGAAGGTGGAGCAAAGCCCTTAAGCCTTCTGAGTCCTTGTGCAGATGTACTGTGTCAGGGTAACAAACATTTCAGGCTAGTGTGTGTAGAGACCAGTGACTAGGAAACAACAGTTCTGGTTCTTGAAATGTACACTAACAGCTCAAATAGCTAAATTGGGTACTCTGTGGAAACAAACTCCTTCCATTGATTCTGGTTTTATTTTACCTTGCCCTATAAGAGCAAGAAATGTGTTTATTTTGTTCACAGAAGCTTGTCCACTGTCTTTGACCCTTATAAAACGAAAATGTTGATGCTGATGAGGAAAATTTTGATTTATAGGCTTGCTTATACCAGGGAGTCACACTCAAATAGCCACAGGGCCCAGTTCTGGGGTGAATAGTAGGGTGTGCTGGAGACTGTGGTAAACCAGACACCTCATGTGACCTGATTCCACTATGATGGTCATATAAGAATCCAGGCCTAGGACTACAGGGTTGTCATGTCAGACTCTCTCTCTCTCTCTCTCTCTCTCTCTCTCTCTCTCCACACACATGCACACACACACACACACACACACACACACACACATACACTTCTGTCTCTCTTTCCCCTTCCTTTCTCTATCTCTCTTTCCACTCTCCCCCTTTCTCTGTCATTAAGATAAGCTGAATGTCTAAATTTTCTATGCAAAATATAGTAATTTTTAAACACTGGTAAATGATCCAATTTGCTTTTTAAGCATCATTATTGAGATACAACTTAAATTCCATATCACTCATATATTTAAAATGTACAAGACAGAGCTGTGAAACCATGACAATCTAATCACTATCCCAAAAGGAAATCTGGCAGCCATTAGCAGTCCCCTTCATTCCTGTTCTTCCCCATACCAGTCCTAGACCATCACTAATCCATTTTCTGTCTCTGTAGATCTGTCTACTCTGGACATTTCACACAAGTGGGATCATGCAATTCACAGGTTTTGGTGACTGGCTTCTAGAACTCAGCACAGTATTTTCAAGGCACATTTATGTTGAAGCACATGGCTATGCTTCACTCCTTCTTTGCTTTTGTTCTTGTTGACTCATCCTCCCTTGTGTGGCTATAGCACACTTCATTTACCCATTACCTGTTGGACATTGAACAACACACGCATGAGCTGGGCTCAGCCTGTGGCCATTTATCACCTCTGCCCTGGACTGTTACAGCAGCCTCCTGACTGCTCTCTGCCTCCTGTTTAATCCTCCTACCCATTGCTGACAGGTGACATGGATGCTACCAGCCAGGCAGTCCAAGTTCAAAACTTTGAGACAATTTTTCTAAAACAAGTCTCTTAGCATGCATGTTACTCCTCAATCCCACCCCAATGCTGAAACTGCCCTTCTCCCTTGGCTTCAGAATGGAGTCCCAGCCCATGAGTCCAGCACACAATCTCCTTCAAGACATGGTCCCATCACTCCCCACAGCGTCCTCTGGTCACAAACCCTGCACTCCAATCCACCACATCACCTTCCCCTTTTCAACTGCTGAGCATCCCATCCTTCCATTCCTGACCATACTGTGCCATGTGGTGAAGCAATTCCTCCCATTGCCTCCTATTGGATCATTCTCTTCTACTGAACAGTGAACTCCTTCTGCCCAAGGGTTGTTCCTTCTTCATTAGTGTCTCCATCCTCAGGGGTTGAGACACAGTAATAAATGTCTTATCATGTAATAGGCTCAGGCTGCTCCTCCCTCTGACAGGCCCTTTCCTGCTTGTGTGGGACTAACTTTAGAATCCCCCTCTATTTACTGCTTTGAAATGAAGCTTTTTTAAAAGAATGTATCTGAGCCATGCATCCAAATGTCAGATTTCAAAACACGTTGTGAGCTAAAGAGTCCAAGTCATAAACTTCAAAGCTAGAGCTTATAATGGGAATTCTGACTGACAGCCCCTTAATTGCAGCCTTTAAATATACACAGTCACTCATGGAGCCCAGCTTTTAAAGAAGGACTCCTGCTTAACAGCTTGAAAATGTTAACAGTGGGGTAGAATTCCTTAAGCTGCATGGAGCCACAGATCAGAGAGAATGCAAGAGAAACTCTAAAGACCCCTCTAGCATGAATTTTACCCTTTGCAGAGGCTATCAAAACCAAAATAGGTGGGACAGCTTGGACAAATACAAACAAATATTGTTTGTACTCCAAACTGACACATACAGTTTATTTGCTGGTATTTGGAGTGGTTTCAAAGGAAGAGTAGCAGAGAAATTATAGGTTTATACCCAAGGGGAGTGTACATAGGCTGGTGAGTGGGTGGTGACTCCAACTAGAGCGGCCAGAAACAGAGAAGGCCGTGGATCCCAGACTCCAGTGACCCATGGGAGGCACCATTGCCTCACATGTGTCAATCCCATGTTGGCCATTCCTCTTTCTGCCTCGAGCATCAGGATGCACTGTCTTAGCTGGTGGCATGAATACAGGCTGTTCTCCTTCACCAAACCCTCAGACAACAGTACTGTAACTGGTTTGGCAGCTGGTACGCCACATTGAGATCTGAGACCTTGTCACTTTGTTCCCAGGCTGTGCTCAGCCAACAAGCATGTCAGGTTGGTGCTTTTGACACCACAGCACCAATTTGGATGGAAAGAGTCATCCTGAGTGGTAGTTGGTGATGAATTGAGTGGGGAATTGAGGATAAAACCACCAAAATGACCATATCAGAGTGGATTCAAGTCCTGCTGTTGCCAGTTAATAACTACGTGGTTTTAACCTTGGGCTAGAGTTACCAAGTAAAACACAGGACACCTGGCTAAATTTGAGTTTCAGATACACAATAAGTAAGTTTATAGGACATGCTTATACTAAAATGTTATCTAAATTATGTATTATTTTGTTTATCTAAAATTCAAATTTATCTGAGTGTCCCATATTTTGTCTCATCTGGCAAATGGCTCCTTGTCACTGAGTCTTGTTTTCCCATTTGCTTCCACGTGGTAGCAATGCGTGTCTCAAATGGTGATTAAGATTATAGCATAAAGTGAGATTATGTCAGGCCGGTACAGGATTCTTATTCCGTTGACTGTCAGGGATTATGATCATGACAAATTGATGTCCTAATGACTTTTCTCTTTCCTCACCACCTTTATCTGCATTTCAGTTATTTCTAAATGTTAAACTTCTCATAAAGGCCAATGTAAGTTTTCTTCGTGATGAAACTCTTCCTTTCCCACCATAGGAAGCACAAGAACCTCAAGTGACGTGTCAAAAAGGAAGGTAGGTTTTAAAGGTGGCTGAGTGCCTCCTCAGTGTAAAGATGATGTGATAATGCCGGTCTCACCCACATTGCAGTCCTTTGTGTGGCTGCCAAAAGTGCCTTTTATTTCTCTTTCTGGGCCAGAAGGTGTGACTACAGCATGCCTTGTGTGGCTCAGATCAAAACGCCCTGCTTTTGTAACGGATGGGGAGGGAAATATTGCCAACTTAAGAGATCCACTCAGAAGTAGAAATATGGGGGTGCCTTGGTGGCTTGGTCTATTAAACATCTAACTCTTGAGTTTGGCTCAGATCCTGATCTCAAGTTTTGGGGGATCAAGCCCTGAATCAAGCTGTGTGCTGACAGAGCAGAACCTACTTAGGATTCTCTCTCTGTCCCTCCCCACTCATGCTCTCTCTCTCTCTCTCTCTCTCTCAAAATAAATAAATTAATTTTAAAAAAGAAGTAGAAATACGCACCCAGGTCCTTCCGGTCACCTGCACACTTTGACCGGAGGGTTCCACTCACCACACTAGGAAATAAACATTCCAGAACTGCTCCGGCTGCATTTGTATGCCATTCTGCTGTATCCACCATAACGTCTAACTGCATATGCGCATCCATAATCTTTTATTATGTCATAATGCATTTTAGTATGTGGATGGTTACTATCTTTTAGAGGCTCCCATTTAGATTTATGAAGCAAAAGAGAAAAGTTTTTTTTAATGTAATCTAATTAATCTGAGTGCATTTGTATGCCTATTAAAATTCACCTGTCCGGGATTTTTCATTTATCATTATTACGATGGAACAGCCATATTGACAAAGGGGCTGCCTCCTCATTGAATACGAAATGATGATTTATTATCCAGAGTGCTTTTAGTTATGGGCTAGACCTAATGGACAGTTCTGTATGGTGAATCCTCCAATGCATACTGTAAAATTAGACATGTCCTTTCATGTAAGCTATATCTCAGTGAGGCAGTGGGGGCGTCCTCTAGATCACGGCAGGTGGGTAGCTTCCTCTCTGATTACAGTGTCCCTGGACAGCAGCCTAGTCCCTCCACGAAGTTTGGCATGGGGAAGGTGCTGCCTTGGAGCCTCCAATGCCCCTTGGTTGGTAGCCCTGCTCTGGGAGGGAGATGTTGTGAGCACAAGCAGCGAGGACTTGCCCTGGGACCCTCCCCATATGAAGACTAGTGGAACAACTTTTTGATTCAACCCAGACCTAAGGACAGCACTGCCCATCTGTGAGTCCACATTCCCCCAACCTGGAGACTCTACACTGGGAGGCAGGACCCTGATACTAGATTGAGCAAACCTAGCAAGACAAGCCCAGGATGGGAGTCACTGGGGACCTGGGGAGACTCAGAGATAAGACCACCTGCAAAGCACCCCAGAGTGCCAACCCTTCCCCCAACCTGCAAGCAGAGCAGGTTCGAGGTGTCCCACTGAATTTGCCCAGAGCTTGTCACCTGCTTAACAACTCTGGTGGGATAGGGACTGTTCTTGGGTATGTGGGCCCTCACCACCTTTCTGACTGTCTATTCTGCCCTGAGTAGTTGCAGGGCTCCATCCTCATAAACCACAACCCTGAGCTATTTGAGTGATATTCCCCATACTCCACCCACTGAATCTTGTGGCTTGGCTTTTGTGCTATTTGGGCCCTCCTCCTACCCCCAGATTAGATCACCAGGAGGTCAGGAAAAGAGGGGTGCCCTAGCTTTAATTATGAGCCCCAAGCCCATTTACCAAATCAAGCTGAGCTCATCACTGCTTCTACCCCTGGTCCCACCACTTTGCCAGCAGGCAGGTTTCCTGAGGGGGCTGTGGGGGTGCTGACAATCCTTATTGATGTCTTTGATAAAATGAGGTTTGAATGGAGATGAGTTTAAGCAATAAAAGGACTGTAACTAACACTGGACAATCACAGGGAGAAGGAGAACATTGCTCCCTTTTCAAAGCTTCCTCAGCCCTTGTATTTGCATTAAGAAGAAAGTTTCAGGTGCTAATGTGTCTTTGGCAGCTTTCTAGCACTTGGGAAAAGGGTGGACAGGTGGGGGAGAGGGGAGAGAGAGAGAGGAGAGGAGAGGAAGAGAGGAGAGAGAGAGAGAGAGAGGAGAGAGATAAGGGAGATGGGGGAGGAGGGAGGGAGAGAGGTAGGGGAGAAGAGGAGGGAGGGAGAGGAGAGGAGACGAGGGAGGGGAGAGAGAGAAAGGAGAGAGACAGAAACAGAGGAGAGGGGAGAGAAAGAAGGGAGAGGGGGGAGGGAGAGGAAGAGAGGAAAGAGACGGAGGGAGAGAGAGAACAAAGGGAGAGAGAGGAGAGAGGCAGAGAAAGAGGAGAGGGGAGAGAAGAAAGGGAGAGGAGGGAGGTGAGAGGAGGGAGAGAAAATACCAATTCTACTTAAAGAAACATATTAAGTAGGGCGCCTGGGTGGCGCAGTCGGTTAAGCGTCCGACTTCAGCCAGGTCACGATCTCGCGGTCCGTGAGTTCGAGCCCCGCGTCGGGCTCTGGGCTGATGGCTCGGAGCCTGGAGCCTGTTTCCGATTCTGTGTCTCCCTCTCTCTCTGCCCCTCCCCCGTTCATGCTCTGTCTCTCTCTGTCCCAAAAATAAATAAACGTTGAAAAAAAATAAAAAAAATATTAAAAAAAAAGAAACATATTAAGTAAATAATTGTGTCAATAGTACACAGACATGACAGATCCTAAAAATGCCCAATGACTGGAGTTTGGGAGACCTCAGTCGGGGGTGGGTGGGCGGTGGAGGGCAGATAATTTGTTCTGAACCTGGACCCCTCCTCAGGAAATCTGACCCAAGTCAAGACACACTGGTGAAGGTGTGAAGGGGAAAGAAGGAAATGGGCATAAAGAGAGCTATTTCCAAGGAGGGAGAAATTGGGCGGGGTGTGTGTGGGGGGGGGTACTCTTTTTTTTTTAACCCATTTTCAAATAATCTCAGACACCGATACAGAATTTGCACTAGCCATCATTTCCTGCACTATGATGGCATGGCCATGCTTAGTTAGGACAGATGTGATTTTCCTTTCTGGGAAGATGATGAGAGAAGCCGAGTAGACTTCCTGGTGCCCCTGCACCAGGGTCCACGTGCTCCCACAGGGCCCAGGAACGGGGCCTGCAGGAGTCCGGTCAACCCAGAAACAGGCCGTAGTTCGAGTGGAGGGAGGATCTAGAAATCTCCCATGTAAAAGCACCTCAGATATGAAGTAGACAGGAAAACCTGAGTGTGCTAGTTGGGGAAGACACAGGAGAAAGAAGAGGGTGACTAGCACATAGATGAAAAGGTGGTGCTGTTCATGAAAAAGGGTGCTGAACAGGGCGCCTCTCCCAGCCCTGGCTCCTTCCTGAACCCTCTCCTGTCAGGGACAAGCTCACACAATACCTTCTGTGCAATGCGTGTGATGCCTCTTGGGGCTGTCAGGCTGTGATGAGAAACCAAACTTTGACCCTCCAGAGCTGGGAAATGTGGCTTCATTTTAGCACCCAGCCCACAGATGCTCTGCAAGCAGACAGTTCTTTCTTCTTTTCCACTGACACCCACATGGAGCTTGCTCTCAGACTCATCCCAGACCTACTTCTTTCCCGCCCTGACCTCCTGGCCTCACTGGACCCTCTGGACTTCTAAATGGGTGGTCTTTGGTCCCAAATGGCAGTCAGGCCTCAGGTCTGGGGTCTGTGGGTGGCAGCTGAGTCATATATAACTAATTCCAGCCCAGAACAGAAGAGATAAAGCCCCTACTTTGGGAACACACGCTGCATGCCATAAACAGGTAGAGGGAGAAGCAATGGGATCTCTCAAGTGTGCAGGAGGGCTTCTGGGAGGAGTCACCATCAGAAATGAGCCCTTTAGTACTTACTGGCAGCCATGACACACTGTGCACCTCCCACGCAGTATGTTGTATGTTTAATGAGGGTCCTTGGCAGAAATCGGTGTGTGATGAGCTCACGGGATAAATGACTAAGGCTGGGTATGGAGGAGGCAGAGCCTGAAACAGATTCTGAGCAAGCAAGACATTCATTAGGGATGTGTCCCCAGCAACCTCAGGTAACGGAGTGAGAGTGTCAGGTAAGAGAAGGAAGCCAGTATATGGTGCATCAAAGGTCGGGTTACTGCAGCAGTTAACTGGAGCTCAGCCCTGCTGGGGACCTCTGGGAGACTGCAAAACCCACCTCAGAATAGTCCCATGGCCCACGCAGGGGCAAAGAAGTGAGGGCGCTGGCTGAAGGTGGCTCCTGGAAGTGCTGACTCCCAGCCGCCTCCAGCCTGCCCTGCTTGCAGGCAGTAAAGCAAGCTCCTGCAGCCAGCTGGAGAAACGGCTCAGAGAGCCTCTTTGCAATGGTAGCCACGGTGTGCATGCGAATGCTCTAGGGGCATGCGAATGCCAAAGGGGCCAGAGCAGGGGCAGTGCCAGTATGTGCTACCACAGGGAGATAAGTTTGGGCTGGGACACTCAGGGAAGCCCTTCTGAATGAAGAAGTGCAGGCAGAACTTAGCCCACTGAGCTGCACTGAAGGGCAAACAGCACATTGCTTGTGCCTGGTGAGAGGCACTCCTGGGTAGAGCCACAGGAGGTGCTAGGCATCCCCAAAGTCTTCACTAGGCAGAGGGATGGTAACATAATGGGGCAATGGCAAACCCCATGGAAAGTTGATCTGTGGGTGGTCCTCAGTGGAAAGTGTGGGGCAGTGGGGAGGGAAGGGTGTCTTGTCTTCTAATAGCATCAGGATAACCTTGTCTATTCCTCTCTGGCCTCTCCAAATTCTAGGATCCTGGGGCAGAAAGGGAAGGTGGCTGGGGAAGCAGGACATGTATGCAGAAAGCATTTCAGAGTAACATGTAAACATAAGCAGATAGGGGGCATTAGGAACAACAGAAGAAGTGAAGTTGGGAGGTAGCCATTGAAATAATCCCCTTCCCTTCTACCAGGTGGGTTATTCATTAAAGTTTGGATCTGGTTCATCTTAGAATTCACTGAGTCGCTGAAACATTTAACATAGTACCTAGCATATAGTATGCACTTAATAGATATTGATAAAACCTTTACTTTTAAGAAAATGTTTAACATTTTTTCCAAACTGGCTCATTGACCTTTGAAGAACTAATAAGATAATGATTTCACTAAATTCAATCCTTTATTTATTTATTTGTTGGTTGGTTGGTTGGTTTTGAGGTCTATTTTCCCAAAGTCAATGTTTTGGCAAAGGATATACATGAAGTTGAGGAGAAAGAGCTCATGAACTTAAGGAATCAGCTTCTTTATACATGTGACAATAGAGGTTCATCACTCATCAACTAGTATTAGATTCTGTATCTGCATCTTAAAGGGTTGACTGATCCTGGATCCCTGGCATAAATTCCAAACATGCCTGAGGAAATTCAGTACATTTGCAATTGCTGATAGGCATGAAAACCTGAGTCAAGGCAGTGTTTCTCACTACTATTCAAAGAATTATACCTGACCATTGAGTTTAAAGCAATTATTTTTCCTGCTCTTCTGCATGGAGCATGGGACCCAGCAGAAAACATTTGTGGCCTTCAACTGAGCAGAGACACAGATTTAGTGCAACTCTCTCTCTCTCTCTCTCTCTCTCTGTCTTTGGGTTTGTTGCTTTATTTTATTTTTATTTTTTAAAATAAAACTTATTGGGGCGCCTGGGTGGCGCAGTCGGTTAAGCGTCCGACTTCAGCCAGGTCATGATCTCGCGGTCCGTGAGTTCGAGCCCCGCGTCAGGCTCTGGGCTGATGGCTCAGAGCCTGGAGCCTGTTTCCGATTCTATGTCTCCCTCTCTCTCTGCCCCTCCCCCGTTCATGCTCTGTCTCTCTCTGTCCCAAAAATAAATAAACGTTCAAAAAAAAAGAAAAAATAAATAAAAATAAAATAAAACTTATTGTCAAACTGGCTTCCATACAACACCCAGTTAGTGCAACTCTCTAAATGCTTTGCTAATCCTCACCAAGGAGTGAAGAACACCACTCTGTCAAAGCTCAGAGCCTGCAGGGGCCCGGGCTCCCACTAAGCCACTTTCTTGTGGGCCTGAGTTGGCAAGAGAACTTCAGCCTTCCCCATCCTACCTCCAAACTCAGAGATGCCAGTGGGAGGGATGTAAACTTTGCCAAGGGAAGGTCTTGGGAAAGTCAAATGCCATCATTATTAATTCCCTGCTGTTTGCCTGGGATGGAAGCCACTGGTGCACCGATGGAGGAGGCCTGACTCAAATAAATAAACACACGTCCTTTGGGCAGATGTCAGGCCGGTTCTGGCTGCTAAGTGATGGCCCCTCGCTGTGGTGGCAGGCACAGCACAGGGGGATGAGGTGACGCTGGCAGCCCAGAGTCTTCCGCTTCATCACAACAAACACTCTGGAACCTTGGCCATGTTTTAAAATCTATCCCTTTGAACCGACACAGACAGCTTAATGAAGCAATATTTATGGAACTGATACCACTGGGGAGACGGCTGCTCCTTTTCTCCATCTTCTATTTTTAATATTTGATCTGGCAAACGTATTATTAAAGGAATATTTCAAATCTGATTACTCTTCTGTTTGACTGTGTGTGTTATTCATGCACACCGAGTGCTGGGGGAAATTATACCGACCAGTTTGGGAGCTTTATTATGTCATTCTTTCAAACAGCTCTCTGCTCAGAGTACAAGTCCCATTCAAGTGCAAGGCTCCAGGTCTCCAGTTCATCTGGGCCATGTTGCCTTAATTACAGCAATCCCCACTTTCCACCTAGTCTCACTTCAGGACAATTTTGACTCTTCCTGGACTTCAGAAACTCTCGTTGTGAGAAGTGGTCTCTCTGGATATCTGCCAAGTTGTTTTGTTGTGGTGATTTTGTTCAACTGCTGAGTTGTTTACTGAACTTCAGTTCTCCTCTTAACACACAGGCAGAAGAGAGCAGAGACATGTTGAGTGTGCCCTAGTATGGCCACTCCTGCGATGTGAGACTTTGGCCCAGCCATTGGCATCATGGTCATTTCCCCTGAGCCTTCAGGTCTCTTGTCTCTCTACTATTCCCTAATTTTCCCTCTGTTAGCTCTGCCTTGAATGTCTTCAACCACCTGATAAATCTACCCTTGCCCCACGCTGGGCAGCTGGCCCTATTTCCAACCTGGGGAAATAGAGGGAGCCTTTGAGCCCTGAGCAGGGGACAGCATTCACACAGTGGGGCAGAGTATGACCTTACCATGCCACCAGCATCAAAGGCAAAAGGCTTTGTCTCCAAAGGCAGATGAGCACAGAGATAATTGTGGCTGGCTCTAAGACTTTCTGGGCCTCACAAATCCCAGTGCTTTTTGCCAATTATTTATTTTTCCTGTAAGGACCATGTAGTGAATATTTTAGTATTTGACCATACAGTCACCTTTACAAACTCTGTCACTGTAGCACCAAAGCAGCATGGCTGTGTTTCAATAAAACATTATATACAAAAATAAGCAGTGGGCCAGATTTGGTCTGCAGGGCATAGTGTTCAGGCTCCTGCTTTAGAGCTTTCCTTGAATTAGACATATTTAAAGAAAACAAAAAGTTAAGATACTTTAGCTTCATCTTAAGCAGCGCTCATAAAATTAGAGGCTTACTTTGTGATATATATCCTAATACATGAAAAATATTTAACTGTCACAATTTTTAAAATTCTTTCATGTTCTACCTGAAATCCCTCTGGGAAATGCCAGATCAGAAGACTGCCAGGTGAGCATGAAAACTCTCAGTGGCCCAAAGCAAACCACCCCTGCCGCGTTTTGTCAGACAGAAAAAGTGAGGCCCGAGAAGCAAACCACACTTTTGCTCAGCCCTGGGTCTCTCCAGTTCCAGCTCCCTGCCCCCTCCCTGACCCCGTGCACTCTGACTCTGCAGGGATCCTTGCTCTTATCTCTAGGGATCCGGACCAGACCCCACCCCCCACATTCCTGCAATGACAGCCTCATCCACTCACCCTCCGTGGGTGGAGGCCCATTCGGAGGCAGGCCCCAGCTGCCTCCACAGAGCCCACATTCTAACAGGAACAGTGTACGATAAACAAGTGAGCAAATAAACACAGATGTAATTTTAGATAGTGATTATAGCAATCAGGGAAAAGTAGGCAGGGAAGGGGGAGCAAAGCATGGGGCTCATTTAGACAAGGCAGTCAGGGAGGGCCTCCTGAGGAGGTGATGCTGAGGCGAGACAGAGAAGATGGGAAAGAGCTGGCCATCCAGACGGAGGAAAGAGCAGGTGGAAAGGGAGCAGGTGGGACAGGGCATGGAGTGGGGGGCAGTGAGTGAGGAGGAGGATGGCTGGAGCGGGGATCAGCAGCCCTCAAGGCCTTGCAGGTGAGGTTGGGAGGTCCGGCCTGCCTGCCAGTGCTCTCACCAAGCCTCCATCCACCCAGTTTCCTGCCCCAGCTGCTATCAGGACAGCCACCTTGGCCCCCAAAACTGTGGATGCACAGCTTCCAACCCACCCCTTCTTACCCATTTGCTTTCTAGTCCTCAGAATAAAAGTAAAGGTCTGTGAAATTTCAGAGCATCAAACACAAGGGCACATGTGGACAGCCAGATAAATTCCCCAGCTGACAGCAACAGACAGGCACCCACCTAATGAAATCTTCAGTAAGGATTAGGCTGATGATTCTTTCTGCAAAAAAAGTCTGACTCAGGTGGCCTAGCTACCACCCAAGTGCAATTTCCACAGACTTGCAGCATCACAGATACTTTGATTTCCCAACAGCTGCCATTATACAAAAATTAAATGCAAAGCGGACAGTTCACCAAAACAGATGTTTTTGGAAATCCGATTAATTCCAGAGAGTCTGGAAAGGCTTGGAAGCTGGCTTCTTCAGCACATTTGCAAGCTTTAGGTTCCCTTGATGTGTTTGGACGAAGCTTTACTGCATTTTATATCCTTCACTCCACTCTAACACCACAAACCAGATGCTACAGAAATGAACATCAACACAGTACATTCTTAAAAGTGCCATAGGCTACTTCAGTCAGGCCACAGTCTCCTGAAAACAGGTATTTACTCAACAGTAGCACGGACAATTAAACGCAGAACAGGGCATCTAGATCCAGACTCCCAGGTTAGAGCCCGCGAAAAGCGCGTGGGGAGAGGGAGACTGTGATGGAAATCAGGGAAAGCTTGTGTTTTTCTAGGTGTGTGGATTTTTTTTTAATTTTTTAAATATTTATTTATTTGGAGAAAGAGAGAGAGAGAGGGAGAAAGAGACAGAGCATAAGTGGGGAAGGGGCAGAGAGAGAGGGAGACACAGAATCTGAAGCAGGCTCCAGGCTCTGAGCTGTCAGCACAGAGCCCAACATGGGGCTCGAACTCATGGATCACAAGATCATGACCTGAGCCAAAGTCGGATGCTTAACCAACTGAGCCACCTGGGTGCCCCATTAGGTGTGTGGATTTGAACCTCCTGAAGTTCCTTCCTTCTCTGCTCACTTGTTTCCCTCACGGAAACTGGGAGTGTCAGCAGGGCTGTTTGAAGAGCCAGTGTGATGATGGAGGTCCCACGGGCTCTGGAGACCATCCAGGCAAAGACGAATGCCTTGATCTCTACCATGGTCCATGCCCCATTCCCACTCACCTGTCCCCTTGCTCTGACTCTCCCCAAGGCCCAGGAAGCTCAGGCCCCTGCTGACCCATGTGTTGGGTCTTGCTCACAGTGACAGCAAGAAAAGGGCCCAAGCAATGATGCCTTGTGCCCAGGGAGGAAGTCACAAGCATCCAGGAGAGTGCAGTGTTGGGAGGGAAAGGAAAGCAGACACCTACCTAAAGCTTGGTCCCTTTGCAGGGGCCTGTCCACAACACAGGGACAATCTGAGGTGGGACTGTCTGCCCTTTGGCCCTTTCACTCTGGCCCAAATCTGCATATCCTGTTATTGTTCCTAAACCTATTCATCTCCAGGTACAGATGGCCCTGAGAGCCCCTCCATCTTCTGCCTTTTTCTCTGGCCACATGCCATTTTCTCTCCCTCCTCTCTGCCTCCTTCATTCTCTGCACGACTTGTGTCTAGGCCAGCAGTAGCAGGCACAGTCTGTCACGCTGAAGGTGGTACTCAAAGCAGACAGCATCCCCCAGGCTCCAGTGTTCACACCAGGGTCTGCTGGCTCTGCCCCCTCTGTGAGGGAGGATGGCTCTCACATAGAGACATACTGAGTACCCATTGCTTTCTAAAAGAGACAAATAAGTCAGAGGAGGTGGCCCAAAGCCATCCCACCCAGGCACCCAGCTCAGATAGGAATGAGCGGGTGATGACTCAGTCCTGTAAGCACTCCACAGGCAAAGGAAAAACCTGCATGTGTTTATCTGCAGAAATTAATGTTTATCAACATGGCTAATGCGTTTATGGTAGAGAGTTAAGGAGATTTTTGTCTCTAAATAATCCATGTGTCATACTCACTTGTCCAGTGCTTCTTTTTTTTTCAATATATGAAATTTATTGTCAAATTGGTTTCCATTCAACACCCAGTGCTCATCCCAAAAGGTGCCCTCCTCAGTACCCATCACCCACCCTCCCCTCCCTCCCACCCCCCATCAACCCTCAGTTTGTTCTCAGTTTTTAAGTGTCTCTTATGCTTTGGCTCTCTCCCACTCTAACCTCTTTTTTTTTTTTCCTTCCCCTCCCCCATGGGTTCCTGTTAAGTTTCTCAGGATCCACATAAGAGTGAAAACATATGGTATCTGTCTTTCTCTGTATGGCTTATTTCACTTAGCATACTTGTCCAGGCCTTCTGAGGACAGCTATGCTAGAAGGCCACCTGCAACTGAGGGCTGCAACAGAGTGTTTGGGGATTTGGTTCAGGACATTGAGAGGACCAGCCAGGCAGAGCTAGAGAGCCACAGGGGCCTCGGGACCCTCAGTCCTTCTTTGTGCTCTCTCCTGCTCCTGCTCACTGCTCCCCAGGGAAGGCCTGATTCTTTTTTTTTTTTTTTAAGGTTTATTTATTTCTGAGACAGAAAGAGACAGAACATGAGTGGAGGAGGGACAGAGAGAGAGGGAGACACAGAATCGGAAGCAGGCTCCAGGCTCTGAGCTGTCAGCACAGAGCCCGACACGGGGCTCAAACCCACAAACTGTGAGATCATGACCTGAGCCAAAGTTGGTCGCTCAACCAACTGAGCCACCCAGGCGCCCCAGGGAAGGCCTGATTCTTAAGAGCACCAGTGTTCCCTACTCAGAATAGCCCTGGGCTGTAGCAGTGGGACTGATATGTTTCCTGCAGAAATGCCATCTGGGCTCTCCTAGCCTGCCTCCCCCAGCCCACGCAGCTAGTGCTGTCGGTCCCCCGGACTCTCCTCTCCCACGGCCTGGGACCCAAGCTCACAAAGTGTCACTCCTTCCGCACTTACAGTCCCACATCTGCACTAATGGGGTTGGAAAGATGGCTTAGCTGGAAGGTGCCTGGGTTCAGAACCATCATCGCCATACTGGACATGCGTTGTTACTTACCCACTCTGGCCCTGCAGCAAGGATTAGCTAAATCAGCACGTAAGACGTTTGGCAGATCAGCCAAGATCCTCACAGGTAGGTGTGTTTATATCTGTGCCACCCTGTTTGTAAACTCTTTGAGGGCCACAGCCCTGACCTCTGTTCACAGCACTGAACAATGTCCCCTCACACCTGGTACGGGGCCTGCACACAATGGGCCCTCACCCATGGTCTGTTGTAGTGAATTGATGCAACGTGATTCACGTGGCCAGCATTCACCTCACCCCACTGCCTGAGACGCCTGTCTCCTTGTCTGGCTCCTTCTCATCCTGCAAGTAACTCAGCATCTCCTCCCCAGAGAGGCCTCCCTAGGCCATCCATCTAAAGCAGCTTTTCCCACCCTCTCTCTGTCCCTTCCTCCAGTTTTATTGTCCTAATAACAGCACTTTCTAGTAATGGCCACTTGTGTGTTTTCTTGTTTTCCACTGGCATGAAACTCTACTTGGCCCCTGACCCTCAGAGCTGCCGAAAGTCATCCTTGTGACTCGTGCATGAGGCTCCGGTCCCTGGAACCACTGTCTGAGTAGCCATGGGGTTACTCATAGGAAGGATAGTTAGCATGCTGAATCTCACTATGTGAGATGGGCCGAACTGAGGACCTCAGCAGGGGCTGTGAGGATCCCTGGCAGCTACTCCAGGAAGCTGAGAACAGAGGAAGCCCATCTTGGCTGCAGCCGATTCTCCACATGCATGAGCCTCACCCCAATCCAGGTCCCACGGGAACCTCTCCAGCCACGGCTCCAACTGTGTCATCGGTCAGGGTAGGCTGGGACAGGCGGCAGTAACAAACGCCCCCGGCATCTTCAGGGCTTAGCACAACTAAAGTTATTTCTCTTTCACTGCGTGCTCCCCGTGGGCCCCCCAGGAGGACTTCCGTCCTGATGGCACTCAGGAGCTTAGGCTGATAGAAACTCCGTCTCAACACGTGATTCCATAAAGGTGGAGGCAGGATGTGGCAAAGCATGCAGTGACTGTGGAGCTCGGCCCAGAGGTGACGCATATCACTTCCTCCATGGCGTGCCGTCAGCCAGAGTCAGTCCCGTGGCGCCACCCACCTACAGAGGCTGGCAGTGCAATCACCTGGTGCTCAGGGCAGAAAGCTGGGCATATTTGGTGCCGGCCAAGTAACCAGCACCTGGTCTGTGCACTATCCACACAGGGAAACTGGAAAGGAGAACGGCAACAGGAACAGTCTTAGGACAGCTACATTGTGCCTCAGTGTCCTGACTGCTCTGTACACATTAACTAGATCATTATTATCCTGTGGGATGGGAGAGGAAACCCACCCAGAGAGGACAAACCTCGGCCAGGATACTGAATGGGAGAGGCAGAACCTCAACACTGGTGGTCTGACCTCAGGCCCTTTGTTCTTGACCACAAGATACAAGCCTGTGGGTGCTGCACGGCAGAGGCACTGTCTCCAGCTATCGAGGGGCTCTGGGTGTACGGCTGGCCTTCTCTGAGGGTTACATCATCCTTCATTTGTGAGTCTGGGCCTTAATTCCTGACTTACTCTCTACCTCAGTCATCACTGTGTGTTGGGAGCTTGCACGCACAAAACGAGGCCCATTCGTATGGGTGGTCTCCGGGAAAACTTTGGTCCTCTGGGCCGGGAGGCACCCTGTGTCCCCTTGAACAGGTGACAGAAGGAAGCCTGCCGACAGCCTGCATGAGGTTCCCAGGAGGGTCCAGGAGGAACTGTGTCCCACCAGCAATGGTGCACAGAGTCAGGCTGCAAGAGGCTGGTGGTGGACCCACGGGTGAAAGCTTTTTATCATGACAAGCAAACAACTCTTCATAATCATTATCATCTCACCACACAAAGGGCTACGCAAGACCAGAGAGTGGAAAAGGTGTCATCCTCAGAACAAAAGAAAATCATCTAAATTGAATAAGTATAGCTTTATGGAAAATTCACTTGTGTCTGTTTTCCTCATTTTACTGCACATCAGGGCAAACGTTGGTACAGACCAGCCCCTGCTGATGAGGACCCAGGAGCAGCGGGACACGGTAGACTTACAGAGGCAGGAGGCCTGCTACAGTGGACCAAGGGCCCCTCTCCAGAAAGGAGGGAGCTGGTGCCCAGCAATAAAGGATGGCTGGGATACCAGAGTCACACTTCCCGGACTCCAGTACCACAGCACGTCACTGTCCCAGCTACTCTGAGCTGGGTATTCTTCCTCCCCCCTGTTCCTTCACACTGTCCCTCCCTACCCCCTGAGAGCCCAGGCCCCTGCCCCCGGCCTCCTGGAATCTCTGAACTGGAGGCATCCACAGCTCCCTGGATGAACAGCACTTAGAGTTTTCTTTGAAGAATTTCCATGAGCTTCTTCTCTTTGTTTATCTGGTCTTGATTAAAAGGTCATAAAGAATTGATTTGCCAAAGACTTAATAACCAGGCACAGTGGACACGTGTGTAATTTAATGACATCTCCAGACCCATCTTTCATAGCAACAGTGGTCCCAGGGCTGCTGCATCAATGACAGAGTGGAGACAAATGAGCCCTTTTAGCATGGTGCTAATTGCTCCCAAGTCCAGCCTTGTGGGGTCTTTGAGCTAGTCCTGCAGGGGAAGTAGCCATGATTCTATAGTCAGAGAGAGGAAGCAGGAAAGTTCAGATCCAGTTGCCAGGAACTGCAGGGGGAGACAGAGTTGGTCTCTTCTGGATCTGGCTGAGTTTCCAAACAATTACAGCACTTACTGGAGATCCCTGAATTGGCCAAGATATTTTGGTGGTAAATGACAGAAGCCCAACTCAGTTGGCTCAAACAAAAATGGGAATATATTGGCTTATGAAAATAAGAAGAGGTTAATCTCAGCTTTGGCTAAGCTAGATCCGGGTGCCTGATGATATTGTCAGGAAACAACTTTTCCACTTGTAACTTCATTCTCAGGAAGGCTTGCCCTGGAGTCAGCAGTCCCCCATGGACAGCCTCCAGGTGAGCATCTCTGGCTATATGAAGAGCTTCCCCTTTCTACTACTGGCTCCTGAAAAAGTTGGCTTGGCTTGGCTGGGGTGCCCATCCTTGGTGTATTTAACACTCAGTAGGCTCTGAGGACATGCATATGATTAAGACACACCACCTTCCCTCTAGGAGCTCACAGCCTTGCAGGAAAGACTTAGTAGCTAACAGTCATTATGGGTAACCCATGTACAATGCTGTCCCCTGTGGAGGCTGAGGAACTAATTATGACATGAAGCCTCTACAACAAAATTAAATTTTTCTTTCAAGTACAGCCATCGTTCAAGGTTCTAGCCCAAATCTCTTAATCTGGAAAAGTGATTAAAAAATTCAGGGTCCTGCAGTTTGTCAGCTCTGTATTTGAATGCCTGCCACTTATGAGCTCTGAGAACTTGGGAAGTGAATTTACCTCTCTGATTTCTGTACAATGGAGATAAAAATATCTCCCTAATAAGGTTGTTTTGAGGATTAAATGAGATGAGGCAGTTAATTCAGTGCCGACACATAATAAGAGCTGAAAATGGCATTTGTGACTGCTCCTATTCCCTGGCAGCAGTGGGACTGGAGTTGTGGGGATTTGAGTCCCCTCTCCATGGCAGGAGGGCTCTGGAGCATCTAACACAGGAATAGAAATATGAAAAAAGGGAGCAGAGGTGAGAGAGAGGGAAAGATGGAAGCAGTGGCTGCTTTGCTGGGTCTCACCTAGTGAGGCTGGCTGGCTGCCCAGCCCCACAGAGTCCCAGAGCTGCCCCTGCATCCTTCACATCCCGCAGATTCCCAGGCCCTTCAAGGTCCTCAGCGGGTTCCTGGGAATACCCATCAAGGCAGGAACAAAGCTTCTGCCACTGTAAACAAGGTTGAAAGTCTTTCCACTTGGCTTATCTGCTGCTTCCCCAAAGACCCCAAATTTGGCGCCACTTGGGCTGGGCACAGTGCAGGGTCTGGGGAACGAGACCCACCCCCAACCAGCACGGAGCATAGGACACTCAGGAAACGTTCCTGTGATCACAGCGCGGTGCATGTCTCTGGCTCCTTGATTAACAGCAGACTTAGCTAGCAGCATATTTCACTGCCATTTGCACAGCACATCTGTGTGTGTTCTAGTCCAATAAACAGGCATGGTTTGTTTCTAAGGCCAGTATTTCTTTTGTATTTACTACTTTGGTTTTGGTTTAAAAAATCAGCTCACCTGTTTGTTTTATATCAATTGGCTTATTTCTATGGACTTTCACTGTCCCATCCCCATCTCTTCCCCTTTATGAGTGCTCGTCATATATCCTCTAACTGGAAGGAGAAAGCCATCCTGACATCCAAGCCCACTGTGGTTTCCCTTCCCTGTCTCCAGCCTGGATCCCCGCCTGCTCTATTGATAACAGCCTTTTCTTTTCGTTTGTCTTTGCCAGGAGTGGCTCCTGGCAGGCAGCTCATTGGAAAGGCAGCACTGTGGGGTGGGAGTTCTCTGGTATGTATCCCCTGTAACTCACCATGTGACCTTGAGCATGCCTTCTTTCCCTGGGCCTAGTGCCCTGGTTTGGAGAATGAAGGTGCTGGTCCAAGAGCACCTCCAAGTTCCCAAAAGTCTGGCCCGTCATGTGGCTGTCTCCTTGACCTCCCATGGCTCTGTGACAATGGGCTTAGCCAGCGCAGGTACTCCTCCCACCAACCCACCTCCAGCCCACCACAGACACACCCCCATCTCAGCCCAGGCTCAGCCTTTCCAATACGTGTAAACACTCTTTCCAGTGTCTTGTCGCTGTCCCACCTTATGTGGTCCATGCGGGTGGGCTGTCCTCTGCTGCCCAAATCTCCCACTGGGCCTCGGGCCCTCTTTGTTCCAGACTGGAGATAAAAAATAAGAAGATATAACAGGTGAGGATGGGTGAGTGCAGACCTAAAAGCCTATTTTTTTCCTTTTTTTTTTCATATGTATGGTGGTTTTTAACCCATCTACAAAACTTTGACCTCCTCCCTTCAAAAAATAAAATGTAACCTCCCATCCATACTCAGTGACTCACTTCTAATGAATACAATGTGGTAGAAGTATTGCTGTAGTTTCCAAGGCCTGGTCATAAGAAGGATAGCTTCTGCCTAGATTGATCTCTTTTTCTCTCTTTCTATCTGTCTCTCTGTTTCTCTTTCTCTCAGATCACTTGCTCTGAGGGAAGTCAGCCATCAGGTTAGGAGGACAGTGAAGCAAGACTGTGGGGCTGGAACTATGTGGGAGGAACTGAGGCCTTCCACCAACCCCTAACACCAACCATTCCTGTGAGGGAGCCACCTTGGAAGCCTTCCAATGATGGCAACCTCATGAAAGACCCTGAGCCAGAGCCACCTGGCCAAGCCACACTGAACTCTTGACACATAGAAACTCTGAGGATGATAAATGTTTGGTGTTGTTGCGTATTTTTATTTTTTATTGAAGTATAATTAACATACAGTGTTATATTAGTTTCACGTGTACAATATAGTGATTCAACACTTCCGTACATTTCTCAGTGCTCATCATAAGGGCACTCTTATTCCCCTTCACCTATTTCCCCTACACCCCCTGCCCACCTGCCTTCTGGTAACCATCAGCTCTCTGTATTTAAGCATCTGTTTTTTTTAATAAATAAATTAAATAAAAAGAGTCTTGTTTTTGTTTGTTTCTTTTTTTCTTTGTTCATTTGTTTCTTAAACTTCACACATGAATGAAATCATATGGTATTTGGCTTTCTCTAACTGACTTATGGCAGTTAACATTCTACCCTCTAGATGCATCCACGTTGTTGCAAATGGTAAGATTTCATTCTTTTTATGGCTGAGTAATATTCCATTGTATGTATATGACACATCTTCTTTTCAATGTTTATTTTTGAGAGAGAGACAGAGACAGAGCATGAGTGGGGGAGGGGCAGAGAGAGAGGGAAGCACAGAATCCAAAGCAGGCTCCAGGCTCTGAGGTATCAGCACAGAGCCCCACGCAGTGCTCAAACTCATGAACCATGAGATCATGACCTGAGCCGAAGCCGAACGCTCAACTGACTGAGCCACCCAGGTGCCCCAACACTACATCTTCTTTATCCATTTATTTGTGGATGGACACTTGGGTTGCTTCCATATGTTGGCTATTGTAAATAATGCTGCAATAAACATAGGGATGCATGTATCTTTTCAAATCAGTATTTTTTGTTTTCTTTGGATAAATATCCAGTAGTATAATTACTGGATCATATAGTAATTCTACTTTTAACTTTTTGAGGAACCTCCACAGTGGCTGCACCAGTTCACATTCCCACCAACAGTGCACGAGGGCTCCTTTGTCTCCATACCCTCACCAAAACTTGTTATTTCTTATGTTTTTTATTTTAGCTATTCCGACAGATGTAAAGTGATATCTCATTGTGGTTTTAACTTGTATTTCCCTGATGATTAGTTATGTTGAGCATCTTTTCATGTGTCTGTTGGTCATCTGTATGTCTTCTTTGGAAAAATGTCTACTCAAGGTCCTCTGCCCATTTTTAATCTGATTATTTATGGGATCTTTTGGTGTTGAGTTGTAGAAGTTCTTTATATATTTTGGATACTAACCCCTTATCAGATACATCATTTGCAAATGTCTCCTTCCATTCCATAAGTTGCCTTTTTGTTTTATTGATGGTTTTCTTAGCTGTGCAAAAGCTCTTCATTTTGGTGAGTCCCAAATTTTGATTTAGCTTTTTGTTTCCCTGAGAATTTATTTGACATTGGCTGTTTCTACAATCTATGTCAGAGAAATTACTGCTTATGTTTTCTTCTAGGAGTTCTATGATTTGGGTCTCACATTTAGGTTTTTAATTCATTTAGAGTTTATTTTGCATATGGTGTAAGAAAGTGGCCCAGTTTCATTCTTTTGCATGTTGTTGTCCAGTTTTCCCAGCACCATTTGTTGAAGACTGTCTTTTCCCCATTGAATATTTTTGCCTCCTCTGTTGTAGGTTAATTGACCATGTAAGTATGGATTTATTTCTGGGCTCACTATTCTGTAGCACTGATCTATATGTCTACTTTCCTGCCAGCACCATATTGTTTTTATTACTACAACTCTATAGTATATCTTGTAGTATATCTTGAAACCTCCAGCTTTGTTCCTCTTTTTCAAGATTGCTTTGGCTATTTGGGATATTTTGTGCTTTTATGTAAATTTTAGGCCTGTTTGTTCTACATCTGTGAAAAATGTTGTTATTTTGTAGGGATTGCATTACATCCAAGGATTGCTTTGGGTATCCTGGGCATTTTAACAATATTGGTTCTTCCAATCCATGAGCATGGAATATCTGTCCATTTGTTTGTGTCCTCTTCAATTTTTTAAATCAATGTTTTATAGTTTTCAGAGCACAGGCCTTTCTCCTACTTGGTTAAATTTATTGCTAGATGTTTTATTATTTTGGTGCAATTGTAAATGGGATTGTTCTCTTAATTTCTCTTTCTGCTACTTCATTTTTAGTATATAGAAATCAACAAGATTTGTGTGTATTGATTTTGTATCCTGTGACTTTCTTGAATTCATTTATCAGTTCTAGTACTTTTCTGGTGGAGTCTTTAGGGTTTTCTATATAGACCATCATGTCACCTATAAACAGTGGAAGTTTTACTCCTTCCTTACCTGTTTGTTACTGTGTATAGGTATGAACTTTGTGATAACTTGTTACACAGCAATAGATAACTAACACAACCTGAATCCTTCATGAACTTTGGGGTAACTTGTTACACAGCAATGGATAACTAGCACAACCTGAATTTCCCACTGCAGTTATGTTTGTAACACTCACCTCTTTCTCTGCAGAGATAAAACAGGAGTGCCCTTCTATTTATGGCAGAATTGACTTTAGTAGAACTCTGAGCAGCATGAAGCTTAACTGTGTTGCTGCCTTGTGACATCATGTTTTCCCAGCACAGTGACCCAGATTTGGTCCACATGACCCAGGTACATTCATGTATCAATAGCTTTTATCTGAGCAGGGCCTGGTGTGCAGGCCTGTTCAAGACTCAAGGTTACTACCCACATTGTGAGGAGCACAACTGAGCCCAGGGATGTCCTGTCACCAGGCCCACAAATACCAACACTGAGGCATCCCCAAGCATCTTGATGCAAATGAATTTCCCTCCAGTGCAGAGCCAGGGCCCAAGCTGCAGCCTGTGCTCTGAGAACCACAGCAGGATTACGTTGGCAGCTGGGAGCTATTGCTAATGCTGCCTGCTGGCTTCCCCAAGGCATGTCTGGGCCAAGGTGTGTGAGGCTGCACCATTCCCTCCTGACACGGGCTCTGGATGCCAAGATATCAGTGAGAGTGAGAGGGATCACATTTGTGCTGAACTTAGGCCTCTAGCCAAGAGTGCTGGAGGCAGCCCAGCCTTTCATCCCTATAGACAATGACAGATCCGTCATCTAAGCACTCATCATGGGGCCCAGCACTGCCAGGAAAGCCTGCCAGCACTCGATGCGCCCTTATGGGCCTCCCATTACAAGGAACAGACATTCAGGTCAATCCAGTTTAGCAAACATTGTCTGACCATCTAATGCGTGTGGAGCACAGAAGTGGCTAGAGGAAAGAGAAGCTAATGTGACACCTGCCTTCCAAAGCCCCACTATCCAGTGAGCGGAGAAATACAGGATAACCAGGGAAAATAGAGATAGGAATTGAACCCAGGGGTCAACAGCCTCTGCCTCTTCAGAGCACCCAACAACTAGGAATATTAGAAGAGTTTCCCTGAAAGGATCTAGCCTGGGCCTGGTCTCTGAAGGGATCATGAAGAAAGGCTTTAAATGAGGGCCAATGGCAGATTTTGCCATGGAGAATGGGACAGCAAGGTATGCCCAGGGTGTGTGGACATCAGTCTATCGTGGCAGTAAGCTTATAGATCAGGTCGTGACCCAACAATGCTGTATAACAAAGAACGACAAAAGAGCAGCAGCCAACAACAAGCATTTGTTTACTGCTCACAGGTTTGCACGTTGACTGAGGCATCTCCGCTGTAGCCTGTGGGCAAAGTTCTGCTCATGTCTTTCACTCCAGGACACAGGCTAAGGAAGGAAAAACTACTTGGGGCACACTCTTCTCAAGGTGCAAAGCAGGAGTACAAAAGACGAAGCCAACCTACACAAGTGCATTTTAAAGCCTCTGGTGAGATGTGACACGTTCTTATGTTGACTCATATTCCACTGGTTACAGCAAGTCACATGACTGAGACCAAAGTCAGTGGGATTCTGCCCTGGATGAGCCACAGTAAGGATGGGGCAGGAAGGAAAACTTGTGAACAAATAATGCAATCTTGTTAACAGGTGGTGGCCAAGAAGTCATAGGAGGTAAGACTGGACACAGACTAAAGCTTCCTATGGGATAGACTAGCCGGTTGTTCACCAAACCATTTCTCTTTCCTTCCTGGGCACAAAAGTAGACTACACTTCCCAGGTTCCTTTGTAGCTAGCATCTGAATGCTTGCCAGTGGAGCATGGTAGAAGTGATGGGCTCTGCTTCTAGGTCCAGCTGGCTCAAGTCTCCACCATAACCCTCTACTCTTTCCTTGTCTACTAGGTAGGTACACAGATCCCAGCCAAAGAACAGGAGGCCCGAGGTGATGGCAGAACCACAATGTGGAAGGAGCCTGGGTCCCTGAGGCACCACTTAGAGGACGGTACCCAGGAGAGCCACCTGATGAGGAACTCCCATGTTAGTTCGTTTCAATAGTTCTGAGTAAACTGTTATAATGTTAAGTCACGGAAATTTGTTACAACAATTAATCTACTATTATCCCCTATCACAGAGGTCTTTCCTGTATGACTAAGTGGAACACACTTAGAACTGGAGTCAGAGAGGCCTGGATTGAAATACCAGTGCCAGCACATTATAGTGGGATGACCTTGAGCAAATTGCTTTACCTCTCTAGGCCTTAATTTCTCATCTTTAACTGGGGATTCATAGTTCCCACCACAAAATATGTACCAGTGACAAACTGTTACTGAACCAGGTGGGGTGTCTTACTGATCTCAGCAGGATTGCCCCGTCAGCCCAGAAATTTACAAGGGGCTTTTAGGAAGTTATAAGTCAACTCCATGACATGTTGAAGGTTAACGCTTACTGGGGGCCGTCTTCACTGGGACAGGTCTACAGGGGCAGATGTGCTCTTTGGGGCTGGGGCCTGGGAAGATCCACACTGGAGGGAAGGTAGAATCTTCTGCTTTGCTAAAGGTTCCCCCTTACACAGTTACCACAGAGCTGTGGGAATAGGGGTGGTGATTCTGTTCTCTCAGCCCACTGCCTGTCCTTGGCTGCCCTGTGCCCCCAAACCTGCAAAGACCACTTTGAACCCTAGATGCTAAGGCTTAAGGCCAGCGTGGTGGACAGAGATTCCCAGAGCGAGACACATAGAGGCGGCTGGGGGGCCCAGAAGTACCCAGAGACAAACACCAGTGCAAAGAAGGGCCAGCAGCCTTGAGTCTGGATGGCCAGGCATTATTGTGATTTTATTATTTATGTTTTTTTTTTCTGAAAGATACAGAGAAAGAGCAAAACCATTGGAGATTCTCAAACCCTAGCTCTGCTACTTCCTTGCTATATAATGTTCAGTGAGTCACTTAACTTTCTGTGCCTCAGTTTCCTCAACCATAAAACAGACAGTGGTAGTACTCTCCTCACTGGGCCTTGTGTGACATGAGCTGATACTTGCAAGTGCACAGATTCCCCGGACCCAGAAAGGGCTGTGTGGGGCTGCTGACTGGATGGCACAAATAGAAGAGAGTGAGGTGGGGGAGAAGACTGGAAATGGGAGAGAAGTGGGGGGATTCAAACAGAGAAAGAGCGAGATGGATGCAGACAGGCAGGTCATCCAGAGGACAGATGGGCACATGGACAGGAACAGACGAGCAGGAAGAGAGGAGCAGGTGTCTGCAAAACTGGAGGAAGAGTCCCAGTGAGAGAGCAGGAGACCAAACCCACAAAAACCCCTGGAGAATGGAACACAGACAGTGTTCCCAATCTAATTACAAAATGCCCATTCTCTAAGTGGCTTTTTGGGTTACAGTTAGGTGTCCTGCTGGGAGGGCCTGCCACTCGCCATGCCCCTGAGCAGAGCCGCTGTGAAGCCCCAGGTACCGGGGGCAGCCTGTGCGGCCTGTGTGCACAGAAAAATGAGCAGGTCCCAACGGCTTCTCCTACACCCACAGGGCAGCCTGGCTCCACCCAAGGCCCAACCCCTGATCCCATCAAAAAGCCCAGGAAAGTTTTGGGACAAACCAGAAATTTTAGTCAAATCTCGATTTCCAAATGCAGCCAAGCTGACAACCTCTCTCTCTCAAGTTCCAGCCTGATGTGATTTCAAATGGCAGTGTCACACGCGCTCCAAAAACAGTTTATAATCAAGGCGCCAGCAGCTCCTTAACCGTAGGGGCACTCCTGGGCTCAGCAGCAACAGCATTAGCGTGTTTTGAGCTGTCAGGGGTAATATCACTAATCCGTGTCTACGAGGGAAGCGGCAGTGATGAATGAATGTTATCTCCCGCCCTAACTGCCTTCCCCAGCCCAGGAGCCGTTGGCTGAGTGGACCTCCAGGCCTCGTCCCTGGGGTCAGGGTCTGCCTGGCGGGCGCGCACAAGCACTGGACCTGGGTGGAGAAGGAGCGCGCAGAGGCCCGGTGGCGATGTGGAGAACGCCTCAGCTCAGAAATACAGCAGAGCTCAGTGAGGAATCAAGACAGTGACTTGCTTGCATTCGTGGGATGTGAATGCCGCGCGGCTGAGACTAAACCCCAAAACTTCAGACTGCCAAGCACATCACACACTCACTCTCGATTTTATCTCACAAATGATGTAATCAAGTGCGCATACGGACAGAAAGCTCTGTTTTCTCATTTATAAGATGAGGGCGTTACACGGACAATAGGAAATAATGGATTACTGTGACACACGGTGCTCAATGACTGACACGTCGCCTGCACTCAGCGAATGTTTGCTGTTGTTGTAGCTGTTATAATTAATAATTGCTATGATTCTGTACTATTAATAACAATCATAATAAAATGGAGTTGTGTGACATGCTCTTCCATGCATACTGAATTCCCCAGAACCCAGGTCTGCTCCCACTTTTGTGTCTGACCCCACATGCAACTAGAAAACGCACTCTTGATTTTTCCTCCCTGGTACCTCCACTGGAACAAATTTGAGACATTCAGCATGCAGCCACTGAAGGGACCATAACAAACATTTCCAGAGGCGTTGCTCTGTGCCTGACATGGTGCTGGGGCTTAACGTTTATCATCTTAAATCCAATTGCAGGGTCATCAGAGTCCCCATGGTACAGAGGAGAACACAAAGGCTCAGAAGGGTATGCAGGAGGAGGGGCTGGAGGCTGACCTGGGTCTGGAAACCCAGGACCAGGAGCTCACCTCCACTCCCACATCTGGCCGTTCAGACCATTAGTTTCCACAGCTAATAAGCCTTGTTTCTGCAGTGTCAGGCTTCCCTTGTTGGGGAAAGAAAACCCCCCACGGGGCATGCATTCCTGCACAGGTTAGGGACAGAGTTGGATGGGGGCAAAAGGTAAATTAGTGAGGGTGACAGGAGAAAGGTGACCAGCCATGGGGAGCTGAGGGCAGCTGTACTCAGCCTCTTGGGAGCATGCACACATGGACTCCCTCGGAAACACACACAGGCAGGAGCATGGACACAGGCACACAAGCATGTGCACACACAGACACAGCTGTGGGTGCACTCAGATGTGAGTGCACATGTGTACACACACAGACATAGGTACACACAAGGACACACAGATGCGTGAGCACAGATGCATGAACAGTCCAGTAGGAGCAAACAAGACATACAGAGACATTGGCACATACAGGGATACACACAATGTCACACACGTGTAAGCATGTATGACACACAACAACAGACATACACACACGTGCTCATGTACACACACACCCGTGCACAAGTAATCCTGAACCCCAGGATAAAAACTTTGGGACCCTGCAGATGTCCTCCCTGGAAGAACAGCTGTGGAGCTTACCCAGAGAGAACTGGCATATCTCTTGCCTCCCTCCCCAGCACCCGGACTTGGACGGGGTGCTCCCTGCATGCCTCTGAGCCTCCTTGGTTCCAGCAACTGCAGCCTTGGGTGTTCTTGTGAATCTACCTCAGGTGCTCAGCTAGTACAGCTCCTGGACCAGGCCTCAGGGACTTCAGGAGCATTCTGTGAATGGGTGTTCCCTTTGATCTACAGGACCCTGTCTCCTTGGCTTCTGTCCCTGCCTGTCTTTTGGAATTTCTGCAGAATTTCACAGACAAACTCACTGACCTCCAGCCACTTAGATTCAGGAAATAGGTGAGTGCCAACAGGAGCTGTACTTCAGAGCGTTGCACATGGAAGGCACCAAAGCTAGGGATGTGCTACCTGCACTTAAAGAAGGTGAGGTAGAGAAGGAAATGCCCTTTCTGCAGCCAGAGATAGGGAGGAGGTCTCCTCTGGCTGAGAGGCCCAGGGAGCCTCGGTAGGGTTGGGGTGGACCAGAAAGGCTCAGGGTCCCTAAGCCTGGGCCTTCCTCCTCTATCCTCCACAGGGAGTGGGGAGCAGGCCTACAGTGGCCCATTGATGAGCAGATGGGGAAGCAAGGGCATAAGATGTACCCCTTTGACCTTTTGACTTCTGTCTTCCTGTACACCAAGTTCTGACCACTGAAATAGCAATCACAAATTTCATGAGAGCTGGGCTCTCACTCTTAACTATGGGCATATCAGCATATCACCCTAAGGCTCCTGAAAAGCTCCTACCCTGGCTGTGTCTGCCCACCCACCTGCCCACACCAGTGTGGGCTCTGCCTTGGGGAGACCCAGTATTCCTTTGGACCAGCTGAGGAAGGGATGGAAATGATATCAAACCATGGGAAAGTTGCAGAATACACTGCATGCAGAGGCATTTGTCTTTCCTCCCCTCCAGAGGGGCCAGGGCTTTGTGAAGGCAGGGAGTCGGCTGTCAGCAAGCTCCTCCTTCCTCAAGCCCAGGAACCCAGAGCCCCACCTATCCTGAATGTACCAATCATGCATGCATTCAGCAAGTCTCCTAGAGCAGCCAGGCCCTGGGCAACCTGGTGCCAAAATGAGAAGCCAGTATTTGGCCAGGGAGGTGCACTCTCCAGAGGGAGAGATAAGTCACCACCCCACTCCACATACACACTGAGAGACACGTACTCTAAGAGAAACTTGAGCAAGAGTATAATTAACTGCAGGGACTGAATCTCAAATGGTAGAACAGGAAGCATCATGAGGAAGATATTCCTGAGTCTAAACATTAATTTAAACACATCTTTCTACCCATGTGCCACCCATAGTGCTACTTGCTCCTTTAACCAGGAGGAGAAGGGAGGTCCTGCCATACTCCAGCCCCCAGCTGTCTACCTCTGGCCCTGGGGGAAGAACCCCGCCCCCCACCTCAGGACAGCAGGGGCTCCTACTTTCCCAGGGGCATGGTCCAGAGTAGTCTGGTCAGCCTCATGCTTCCTGCAAAGCTAGGGACTAAAGGACTCCAGGCCCAGCACATCTGCAGTGGCCTCAGCCATTCTCCCCATCCCGCACCCCCCACCCCATCTGGAGGCCGTGGGCAGCCCTGAAAGGCTGTGGGCTTGGGACCCAGCTAGGTCTGGTTCAAAATCTGTCTCAGCCACATTCTCCTGTAAGCAGGAATCCTTACCTGCAGTGAAGGAGTAAAGAATACCCAGCCCTGCAGGGCCTTGGAAGGTGGGCGTTGGGAAGCGGGTATACAGAACGTGTGTAGGCACCAGCTTCCTCAGCACCTGTCTAATGCCTCCTCCCATCTGGAGAGTATCCAGGGAAAGGCAAGGTGGCCCAAGGTGGCCAAGCAGGGAACACTAGAGAGGGCCAGGCCAGGTCTGTAGCTCCCTTCAGACAGGATCCTCTTGCCTGGGACTGCTGCTTCTTGCCAAGCCCCGGCAATTACTCAAGTTCAACAGACACCTGTGCTGATGAAGTTGGACAAGTATGAGTCCATTTAATGATATTTAATTATGCACCTCTTTCTCTGACAGGCGTAGGAAGATCTACACCTGGCTGCTGACCCCTGACAGACTGCAGCCATGTATATGTTCCAGACAGACCCTAGGGCTGTTCGTTGGAGATTGTACTTCTTCCCAGGGAAAAATGACTCTTCTAGAAAAGGAGATGGAGGCCCTACTGGAACCTGGGAAGTGTCCAGCGGCCTGGTCTCTTAATTAACAGTATTTGCTGAGCACCTACTACAGGCTTAACACTGTGTGAGGCTCTGGGAATAAAACCATGAACAAGACAGATATATTCTAAAACTTCTGGCCATGAGGTTGTTGGCATTGTCCAAGTGCAGGGAACATAGACATGGGGGAAGGGAGTGGAGAATGAATGGGCAGGCTCCAGAGGCCCATGCACCCAAGCCCTGGGCACTGTCTACCCACACTCACACTCCAGTGCTGCTGGTTCCAGCTTCTGGGCACTGGAAAACAGACACTGAACTCCTTCTCCAAGATGGTTTCTTGAGGTTTGCATCCAGGAACTTCTAGATGTATAATCTCCCTAGATGTCAGGACCACCACAGTGTGTGGATCTGTGCACAAGCAGGCAAGCTGTTGGTGAGGTACAGCACTGACAAGCCCACAGGACTGCAACCCCTCTGCCCAGACAGAATCCCATTGTGCGACACCAGAATTCAGACCCTCTCAAGGCATGTTGCTGTGGTCCTTTTTCCCTTGTTCTTTAGGAGAAAGGAAGAAAGGAAAGTGGGTAGGAAAGAGGAAGGAATGGAATAGAGAATGAAAGAAGAGTGAGGCAAGAGATGGAGAGAGCCACTGTCGGGGTACATACATCAGTCTGCCCTTCTTTGAGGACGACAATGATTTCCTCGGTATATAGGAAACTATGGGATTTTCCCTCCCCTCCATTCTTCTGGGCTTGTGGCTGTTTCCCAAGCTGGTCCCAAGGGGCTGAGGCCAGGCCGTGAGCTCCATGGAAGAGCTCTTGCTGGAAGACGCTTGGACACACAACTCCTGTCCCCACAGGCAGAGGTATTGACATCTAGTTAGTCAATCTAATTGAAAATGCATCTGCAATTACTGTTCTGTTCTGTTTTGTTTTTAAGAATTGCTTTTTCTCATCTATTGATCTCCAGGCCTGAGGTACGGCTTCTTTAATCACATCAGAGCCCATCAGTCAGAGCAATGAAATGCCCTGCATGTAGTCGGCCAAGAGTGATATGACTTACATCTTGGAATTTTCCCTGGTCCTGGCATTGCAAGGTCTACTATAACACATGATCTCTTGGGGGAGACTGTGTTTAGAAACAAAGTGCTTGCACTGCCCACAAAAGACACCAGGTTTCTAGAATACTTGCAAAGTGTGAACAGCACAGACGGGCTAGTTGAAGCCAAATGCTGGGGTTGCTGGGGATGGCCCAGAAGACTCCCATGCATTTGTGCATAGCTGTCAGAAAGTACCCAGCTGGAGGAAGGCCTCCCAGGGCCCCAGAGTACCAACCCATCAAGACAAGGGCCTCCACTGTCTGCCCCGGGGTGGGGGGGGGGGGTTCTTCATCATACCCATCCACTGAGTTGTGCATCCCTCCCCAACAATTCCATGAACTTCCCCAGATAAGACTCTGAGATTAAGGATTTGGACACACAACAGGTTATGTAGAAGGTGATCCCAGAAAGCCCTCACATGGGAGTGTGACAGTGGATAGGGAAGGGGCAGTGGCCAGAGCACAGTCTGATAATAAGCATGCTGCCACTGAGGGTATCAGAGAGATGTTCAGAACAAGCTTTAGAGCTGGGCTCTGAACGTGAGCAGGCTGGAGGGTGCATGGACCCGCTTTGGCCCATCCTTGTCTCCTGGAGCACTGACTTACCAGCACTCCTGGGCTGCTGCATTGCGTGAGTCAAGTCTGCTCATCCTCAGGCAGGCCCTCAGGAGACAGGACCAGTGGTGGGCATGGGAACAGTGGGCGCTGAGTAGATGTGGGCATGAGGTTAGGGTCTGCTGGTCTCCTGTATGCAGTGTGTTTGGCCTGGGGTTAGGATGAATCAGATACAGTCTCCACCTTCAAAGAGCTCCCAGCTGCCACAGGGAGTGGGGCTGTCCCCTCAAGACCCTCCATGGCCTCACCACAGCAGCAGCATCACTCATACAACCAGTCCTTGGAGGTGGCCTGGCCTCTGGACACAGGGGCAAACAGAAATCCATGCCTACTGGCTGGGCTCCTGTCACCAGCAGGAGACAATCCCAGTAAAACACACCACAAACTGAGTCCACGTGCCTCTTCCTCCCACGCAGCAAACCTGGGCTCCGGAGACGATGGAGGGTGGGAGGAAGAACCTGTTTCTCATACTGGGAGACAGAAACAGGAGGCAGGGTACTGCTCTCTCTGAGGCCCATGGGTGATTCTTCTCCCTCACACACATGGAGCCCTGGAGCTGGGAAAAGGAGCAGTCACCTCTCCTAAAACTGGAGCCTCTCTCCTGGCCCTGCACAGATTCCGCAATCTCTCTGGGCTCCAGAGTCTCCACGGGGAGGCCCCATGCCCACAGGTCTGCGAGATGGCCCAGAGCGGAAGCAGCAGAGCAGGGTGGAGTCTGGGGTGCAGCTGGACTTGTGCCCTGCCTGTTGGGGGCAGAGGCCAGCCACTCCTCTCTGTGCTTGGGGCCCATCCTCAGGGCCTTCCTGCCATGTCACGATGTGTGCAGAGCACGAAACTCAGAGGAGGGGCCCTCCAAGCCTGCTGCCAGGCGCAGCGTTAACAGACTCTCTTTCCATTATCCCTCCCTCCCATCCTGCAAGATAAAATAGATTAAATCAAAAATGCTAAGATGGAGTGTCTAAGGGCTGTGTGGCATGAATACAGATCCTGCTGGCTGCCTGCCTATTCTCACAAAGTGACTCAGCTCTTCTGGATTCCCAAAGACCAGCCAGCTTGTCAACCCTGTCTTCCTCCCCCTCCCCACCCCGTGCCTGGGAGACACCTCTGGAAGCCTCACTTCATCCATGAGCCCAGGCCAGGTGGCACAGCTTGGGCCAGGTGGGAACCTGCTGTCCTCCAGTGCCCTCCTGCCCCGGGTGAAGGAGAGGAGGTGTAAGAATTGCCTCACCCAGAACATGAGCTTCTCTCACTCCCCCATCAGGGAGGACCCTGAGTAGGGGTGCCTGGACTTGGGGGGCACCTCAGTCACAGCTCCAAGGGGAGCCTCCTCAGAGCCCCATCTCACTCCGTCAGGAAGCCCTTTGCATCTGTAACCCATGTCCATCAAGCTGGAAGGCAGCCTTCTTCCTCTCGCCCTGCTGACATCCAGATGGACTGAAGCAGGTCACCAGCATCTGAATGGGAGCTGCTCTCGACCCAGTCAGTCTCTTGGTTCCCAGAGGGACCCTGCTGTGAGAGTGGTAATAGCAGGAATAGTGACCAGTTAGTGAGGGCTTCCTGTGTGCTAGGGAAGGATCACGTGAGTATCAGCACTGCTGGATCACAGGTCAGTTATGCATCTTGGCCAAAGCCTGGCTGTGGATGAGCACAGAGCCAGAACACAGAGCAGACCCCAACTGGCCACCTCGGGCCCTGACCGCTGTGCTACTCCCCCCTGCTCCCCCTGTTCCCAGACACCTGCCCCCTCCATAGGGTCCTCAGAGCCGGGTCTCAGAAGGGACAGACTTAGTGGCCCCCAGAGCCTGTCAGTCCCTTCTCTCTTGTCCTTCTGCCCACGTACTAGGCCCTCTTGGAGCAGTCACCAAGCCCCCATCCTTCCAATCCACTCTCCCAGCTTGTCAGCTTGCCCACTCCAGGCCTCAACCCCTCTGTGGTGTGTAGGGGCCAGCAGCCCCATTCGGGGCCAGAGGGTAAATGGCAATATCGCCTTCCCATCCACCCCCACAGTCCCCAGGAACAGATGAGCAGCTAAACACCCCCATTGCACTGCAGGTCCCACAGGGCACCAGGCAGAAGCAGACACCTGTGGCCTCCAGAAGACGTCAGCTGCCTAAGGGGGACAGCGTGGGCCCGGGGGCACTCCAGCTGCCTCTCCACCACAGGCCACAGGCTCTGCTGGGCAGCAAGACTCCTGAAGCCCCAGGCAGCTTCCTGGAGTCTGCTTCTCTTCATGGAGTGGCCAGGCCCACCGCTAGTAAGACTCAGCGAGATCTCAGTGAGGCTTGGCCCACCAACGGTAGTGTGCATCCAGCCTCAGTACCCTGCATCTCTGAACAGCCATGTAAATAAAACAGCCCTGCCTGCCCCCATGTTATGTAATGACCAGGTGGATCTTAGCAGATGGGAGAATGTACCTGCAGAGCTCTCACTCAAGGGGCCCAGGCATTCTGTGGGCTTACAAGGCCAACCCTGAGGCCCTCAAAGGCACCTCAGAGAGAGGCAGGGGCCTCCTCTGCAGAGGCTAAAGCTGAAGAGTGCTACACACCGTTCCTGCAGGGACCCCCCAGGCAGGATGTGCCTACCACAAACCTGGTGTGCCAGCTACAGGGCGTGCCTACCACAACCTGGGCAGCTAGCTCTGTGCTGTGGGCCTCAGTGGCAGGGACAGGAACATATTGCACTTATGGGGTGTCATTCTCTGAGCACAAGAAGAAGCGAGGCTCACTCTTGGCTTGTGCCCCTTTCAGCCAGAGGAAGGGTGTCGGGCCCAGCAATTCCAAGAGCCCTTTGCCTCTAGGACTGGGCACATTGACTACTTGCTTCATGGGGCCCACGGCAGTCTGCATGTGCAAGGGTAGCAGGCATTATCTTAACCACACCACCAGGTTACTCCTTGTGGGGAAACTGTGCGGGAAATTATTTGGCTACACTGCCCTTCTCTGTGTACAGAAGTAAGGTAGGTGTAACTGGGCAGGTGCTGCAGGCTCACTCTGAGCCATGCTAGCATTGTCTCTGCTGGAAGAGGCCAGGAAGCAAGACGTGGGCCACAGGAATATGGATTTGGACAGGCAGTAGGGGGAAAAGTTCTAGGTGGAGGTGCAGGGTGAGCTGTGAGCAAAGACCTGGAAACAGAAATGCACTTGGTGGTTGGAGGCTTGCCTGGAGTGGAGCACAAGGAGCCCCTGGGAGCAGGATGGGAACAGGAGGGAGGGAACATGGTGGAGGGCTTTGATGCCAGGCTGGACAGTAGAAGAAGGCTTTAGAGAGAAGATGGGCCTTATGGGCTGAAACTCCCTCTGGAGAAGAGCAGAAAGACAGACAGACAGGGTGAGGGGGTGGCAGGAAGAGGCAGAGAGAAGGAGGCAGAAGAGAGAAACCAAGAAGAGAGACAGGAGTAAGCAGAGAAGGAAATGGTCCCCTGGGAATCCTCCAGACCCCCCCCCCCCCCAGACCATAGCGCTCACCTTCCCCTGAGCTCAGGACAAAGATGCTCTTCTTCAAGCCTTATCTGTCTGAGGATAGCAAGCCAAACACTCTTTCTCCTGGTCCGGGAAGTACTGGGGCTCCTGCCTGGGCCAGGATGCCGCTCTATGCAGGGCAGAGGTCAATGAGCAGCATTCTGCTGGGGCCCCAGATGCCCTATATTATACCATGGCACAGGCCCTTCCAGACTGAGCTCCCACAGGCCTCATGTCTTCCAGCCCTGGGTCCAGGCCAGATGCAAGGGGCCCAGTGCTCTGCACAGTGAGGCCTCTGGTATGAGCCCTGCCAGGGTTTAAGCACTTACTCCAGAGGTGGGAGGGAAAGGTCAGCTTTGACAATGGGACCATCTGCCTTATCACTTTCCAACTATGTGGATACTCCTCTGTAAACCATCTTCAATAACATTCCTGGATTACATGCCAAAAAGAGAGAAAACTTTGGACTCACAACCATGGGCATAAATGCCTAATTAAGCTCATTCTTTGAACCAAACCGTATTTGTGTGCATCTGTCGGCTCTCCTTCATCTGAGACACTGCAGGGTGCTGGGATAGCATTAACAGGAGGACCGGAGGGTGGGAGGGAGACAGCTCCCCCTGGCAGACAGCCACCACCCCTCCCCCAGCACTTCCCTGTCCCTGAGCTGCCCTGGCTTAACTGCTGGATCTTAACAGCCACCAAATTCATCCATAGCCCTCTGTCCTGGACTTGCAGCCTCCACCTACCCCAGCCCCCAAAGGGCCTGGCAGGCACCTGCCTCTTGCTCTGCCTCCTCTGTTGCAGTGCCCACTAACAGTGGGTCCTGCCTTGTCTGGGAAGGTTCCTGATGCTGAGGCCTGTGTCCAATTCCTTTATGCAGGACCAGAGAAGGAAGACTTCCCCTTTCTGAGAACCTTCTTCAAAGCTGCTCACACCAGAGGCTGTGTTCTAAGGGGAGGGGACACGGTGAGCTAGGAGAGGATGTGTGTGGGCTCTGATCCCACCTCTGCTGTCATCTCACTAGATGACGGCAATAATCTCTCTCTGCCTTAGTTTCCTTATCCGTACCCAGAGGGCTAAACCCAAGGCTCCCTGTGTCACCTGCAGGTCTATCTTCAGGGACCAGGTCACTCCCAGGAGCACCTGCCAACCTCTTCCAGGGACTGGCCTCAAATTATAAAAAAGGAGAATTGGGAGGTGTGGCCTGGCCAAAGGCAGCCAGCTGGTGACCGTCTCTGGGCCTCAGCTGACCTGACAATTCATCGGAGGAGGGCACAAAGCCCTAAACAAAACAGAGGCGATCCCATCATCTCCCTGCCCCACACTTGTTACCCAGGCCACAGGTGACCAGATCTCTAAAAGCCAGCCTCCCCAGCCCCACCTTACAACTCTCCCCAGAGTTCCCAGCTCCTGATACAATAGCCCCATAGACTGTTACAAGCTCCATGGGCCATGCTGCTTCTGGCCTGGCCTTCTCACATGTACCCCTCCCTTCTGGAAACACTGGGGCCTGGCTCATCACTGTTCAGGCCTGCACTGTGGTGTCAGCCCCTCTGGACCCTCCCCTGCCCCCATGCATCCCCTCTCATCCCAGCACCAGTCACACAGAGCTGAAATTCCCCTGTGTCTTGCTTGTCTCTTCAGCTAGCCCATGGGCTCCTCTACAGCTGGGGCCTTAGCCATCCTCCTGACCACTGTGTCCCCAGCATCCAGTTCTGCACTGACTTGGGCTGAGTGCTCTAGCATGAATGCGTGTGAATGAATGAACATTGGAACCACAGGACCCACAAATCTCGACCTTTCATACAGGTAGATCCCAGAGAAAGCACACCCTCCCTGCTCTGGACCTCCTGCTCCCCCAGGCAGCACCCATAGCCCCCCGGAGTCTCCCAGGAGGCACCTCCCTAGGGAAGCATCAGCATCAGCTCCCCACTGTTTCTTTCACTTTGCTTCCTTCTTGCAAACGTGTTCAAATGTTTAAATTCTGTTTGGGGAACAATTGGCCCAACATATGGTCGAATCACATTTTGTCTTCTGATGAAAAAATACACAGAAAACTTGGAAACTGATGACTGACGAGGCTTTATCGTGTTTCTTTTTTTTTCTTTTGTTTAATAGTGCTTTTTATGAACATAAGCATGTCACAGATGAAAGGCTCTTAGCAACTGTCTGTCCCAACTCCTCATCATACTTAGGGGGAAACTGAAGTCCAAAGAGGGGATGAGACTGACCCGAGTTTTCTCAACATGAAATCCAGATCCCATGGCGATTGCTGCTTTCTTCTCAACAACCTCAAGGGGGCTGGACCTGACTCTCCTGGGGCCATTTTAGGGTTCCTGTACAGTTCCGATGTCTTCAGATTCTGTGGTTACAAGTGTTCCCATGTTGGGGGGCAGGAGACGATGGCAGGGTGGAGGGCAGGTGTGGGACCATATCTCTGTCTGGCAATAATGTAGCAGGCCAGGCTCCCACTTTACTGTCCTGTGATATCCAGAAGCCATGACCATCCACCCGCTAGTCCTGAAAAGTCCCAGATGGCACCCACCAGGGAAACACTAAAAACCCATTGGGAAGCCAGAGAACCTGCCGCTGCGGCACTGTGTGAGACCCCACTCCCCCCCTCCTCTGTGACCCTGCTTCCCTGGGTTGCCTCTCAAGCAGTGCCGTTCTGGCCCCCGAAGGCCCCATGTGGGCATAGCCTGAGTGCACTAAAGGTGTCTGGGGTTGTTTGTTGAATGTCAGTCGCCTCCCTGGTACAGTATCAAATGTCTCGAGTAGCAATAGTTCTTGCTTCGCTGGCCTTACTGCTGTGCCCCGGACACAGCGGCGGCACGTCCTCGGTCTCTGCACGATGGGTGCCTACTGATGGCTCACAGCCAGCACAGCGCTGCACAGCTTGTCAGGCTCTCTGCGTCGTGCAGAATACTGTTTCCCTCGCATTACCCCAGGTGAGTGTGGTCGGTGTTGCTGCTGCCCCCACTGTATGAATGAGAGGGCGGAGTCTCTGAGAAGGAAGGAGACACATCCAAGGCCACTGGGTCATAAGAGGGCAGGGCCAGGACCTGCAAAGCCCCACTCTCTGCAGCATAAGCCCAGGAGCTTGGATGTGCTCCCCTCCAAGGAGGGCAGGTTCCTGTAGACATGCTTGGAGGACATCCCTGGCCTTGAGGTGAAGGAAGGTGGTTCTGTCCCTTTGTCCTGGGGGTGTTGGGGTCCCTGGTTGCTGTGCTCACTGCCACACTTCAGTAGGGTGGGTGTGGGGCCAAAAGTGGGCCCTCCAAGCACCATCCCCTGCCAGGAGGCCACGTTGAGATACCTGAGCCCACATTTTGAAGGTCTGGCTGTGAAACCAAAGGGAGGGCTCCACGTGGGGACCAGCCCAAGGCAGGAGGCAAGACCAGAGGGAAAGGAAATGGGCAGGGAGAGAACGAGGGCCTGTCCCACCCTGAGGCCTGGGCCTGCTCTTTCTCATGCTGCAAAGGCCCCACCACATGGCTTGGCTGTGGGCCTGGCAGATGTGCCTTCTGTGGGCACCGAAGCCTGGACACCCGTCACCCCAGAAGCCGTGCTGCAGACAGCACAGGCTGAGCCTGCAGCTGACAGGACACAGCCCCAACAACACTGACCAGCTGGGGGACCATGGCTAATTAGTTTCTAATTAAGAGGAAATACATGTCTGACCTTCTTTCCTGAGTCGCTCCCCCCTGCAGGGCCTGGCCAGTGGCAGTTTCATGCATCCAGAGGCTCACGGGCTCACTGTCGGAGGACAGGGCCTCCTGGCTGGAGGCGGGTCGGTATCTGTGCAGGGGCCTTTCCAGGGTACCTTTCCAGGGGCCAGGACCTTGTGGATGAACATCACTGCGTGTAAGGGGGTGCGAGTTGGGGGGGCTCCTGCTGCTATGAGAGGATGATTGTTTGCTGTAACCAACCCTGTGGCCACCAGAAAGCCAGGACACTGCCTCCAGCTGTGGGAGCACACGGGGAAGAGAAGCGCAGTCCAGGCATGGGGCCTGGGAACATGCAGGATGGAAAGCTTCCCAGGAGAAGGACGCCTAACATCTGGGTCATAAGGATGAGTAGGAGTTTGCCTCCAAGGGCAGGCAGGCTGAGAAGTATTCCAGACAGAAACAAACAAACAAACAAACAAACAAACAAACAAACAAAAACAGCCTTGTACAGAGTCACAAAGCTCAGAACCGTTCAAACCCAGGTCTTTCTGATTTTAAAGCCGGTGCTCTTACACTCTGTTCTTTGCTACTCTGTGTGAGGAGCCTTGAATGTCATGCCAAGGCTCGCAGAAGGGCCAAGGAAGGGAGGCACATGTTCAGATGTGTTTGTGGGGAAGCTCTGCCAAGAGAATGTTGAATGAAAGGGGAGATTTGATAAATAGTTCCGAGAGAGAATCCACAAAATTCAGTCCAATCTGAGCAATTGGACATTGGGCAAGTCGCCTCACCTTTCTAAACCTGTGTTTTGTCATTCGTGTAAAATGCATCACAGGGATATCTGATGTCCCCCTCTGCTGCCCACCTGCAGGGTCTCAGGAGGAGCCAAAGGACCTCTGGGGCTAACTGCCTGACCTAGGGCTTCTGCACGCCCTGTAGTAGCCATGTGCCCGTGGGCAAGTTACCTGTCACGTGTCTCCCTAAGCCAGAGGTCTGCCATCCAGAAGATGAGCCTCCTGAGCTGTCGTGAGATCAGGGTGACAAGGTCCATGTGTATTGGTCAGCACGGGGTCTGGCAGAGCGTGAACCCTCAGTGAGGGCCCCAGCTTGCAGAATAGTACACACACCACATAAACATGCACAGCATCCATGAGAAGATAGAAAGAAGCATCCGAATAGCAACGAGTGGTGTTAGGAATGAGGATTTAGAGGGCGGAGTAAAACACACTGTGTGTTACTAAGATATCAAATCATATTTATAATATTTAATAATTTAAAACGACTGTTTATGAAGTTATGTGCTATAAGTAATGATGGTCATAGAAAAGCTTGGATCCTGAACAGCTGGGGTTTAGAGCTTTCAGACACCAGGAAACACCTGGGAACATCAAGGGGTCCCCTCCCCTTCAGAAGGACAGTTCTTGGTGCTCTCTGGAGCTGACACCTTCAGAAGGTTGCAGTGTTGTAAAGCCTCTACCTGGCTTTCTTTGGATCCTGTCCCCAGTCCAGAAAACAGCACAAAAAAGAAATGGCTGCTGTGGGCTCATCATGCGCCAGACCCCGCGGTGAGCTCTCTATGTGGACTGTGCCATCTGATCTTCCTGCACCCCAGATGAAGAGATCACATGGCCCCACCTCAGTGCTCAGGGTCTGGACACCGTGGCACCTTCCTGGTGCGTAAGTCCCCAACCTGTCAAGGGAGGCCAGCTCACCATGCCATAAGTGCAGTGGACTCTGTCCCAAGGCTCCCTCAGAAACCCAGGAGCATCAGCCTCACGCTCTCCCTCTCCCCACCAGGCTGTGCCACACAAGAGGAAACACCCAGACCTGGCTCTCAGAAAGAATGCCAGTCTTGGCTCTTAGGAACAGAGGAGAGTAGACAGGGGTGGCCCCAGCCCAAGGGTAAGCAGGGTTTGAGAAGATAGGGGGGGCCACAGCAAAGGTTTGGGGCATGCAGAGGCATCGGGAGGACCTGGCAGTCCACACTCAGGGACCAGAGAGGACCAACCTTGAATGCCACACTGATGATGGACATTATCCATGGAAGGTTGGAAACAGAACATGACAAGAAAAGAGCTAAAAATTGAGGAAAATTAATGTGGCCATGGTTTAGTCAGATAATTATTGGGTAGGCCAGGAAAAGACTGGGGAAAGAGATTTCTAAATTCAATCCTCGGGGTCTAAAATAAAAATTATCTTCTGGGGCCACTGAGTTAAAAAAAACTAAGGCTCCACTCCTGGCCACTCAGAACTCCAGGAAAATTCTGGAAAGTGCAAAGCCTATGGTGGAGTCACCCCTTTTTCCATCCTTCAAGCCAAGAGCCAGGTTGGGTGACTGTGGCCACGGTGGCTGTCTAGGTGAGAAGCAATGAGAAGAGCTTTCAAAGACACGACACATGGGCATTCAGGGATGCACCAACTCACACACTCACACAAGCACACACACTCGCACAGGAGCCTAGGGGTGGTGTGCAGTGTCTGAGACAACAAAGAGACAACAAAGAGACGTCGTGAAATGCAGCCAGCAGATGGGAGCCCACTGAAATGTCAGCCAGAAGAAATAGCCCACGTCAGAAAAACAAAATTCCAGTTTAGCAAAATTCTTGCCTCCTTCCTCCCTCCTCAGAGAGAAAAAAAAAAAAACTCGTGGAGGGCTCTGGAACTTTGGCAATCCAAAATGAGTTATTTATTCAGGACCACCACACCATCGTGCATGTTAAGTACAAAAAGGAAAAATGCTTTCAGATTTGGAAATGGGGTTGCAGTCACAGATGGTGCCTGAACATGCATAAATTCGGTTGCTGCGTGAACAGATGGAAACTTGAAGGAAAAAAATAAAAAAACTTTAGCATTCATCTGCCAGACCACTGCCAGGCTGGAGAAAGGGGAGTTTATCACTTGACTGGGAGGGCCTCGGTCTTCCGATCTGTGGGATGGGGGTAAAAAATTGTGTCAAGTTCAATGGTCAGGCTAAGTGGAATCTGACTCTTGGCTCTGCCATATACTAGCTGGGGGAACGTGGGATTGTTGCTTAAGCTCTCTGAGCCCTAGCTCCTCATCTAACAAGGGGATAGTGAGGATGACCTCCCAGGTCTGCTGTGAGAATCATCCGCTATGAGACATCTCCCTTCCAGAAGACTTCCAGGGTCTGCAAAGACTGTGCCATGTGTGGGAAGAAGGGCAGTTCAAATGGAAGGTTCTGTCTCCACTGACCAAAGATCCTCATTCAGGAAGCAAGTCCATCCTAAGTTCTGCCCCGAAGCAGGCGTCCACCTATGGGGGGTCGATTGCAAAAGTGGCCACATTCCCTCACCCCTCCCTGTGTGCAGGGCCCTTGCCATGTGACCCACCAGGAGGTGAAGTTTCCTAGTCCAGCTCACCCTTAAGACTTTGGCCAGTAGCACGCCATGGAAGTGGCAGCATTCCCGCCAAGGCCAGATTCCCACTCTCTTCTGCTCCTCTGCTTTCTCCAGGAGAACAGCCTTGGGCTACCCAGCTGGAGGAGCAGAGCCAAGTTGGCCCTGTGGTCCTAGCTGAGGGTCTGGATGTGGAAGAAGATCAAAGCTGAAGATCAATAAAGGCACCTCGAGAACCTGCAAGTGACCACAGGCCACTGAGTGAGCCCTGCCAAGCCCAGCTCAGGTCAGCGGACCGCCTGGCCTGCCCGCTGGGCAAGGACAAGCATACATGCTCAGAACTGCATGTCAGAGCTGCCAGGTGGGTGCTAGTTAGGCAGCGGGTTTGCAGCAATAGTCATTGACCTGCCCCTTTCAGCTGTGTCACTCCAAACCAACCTCCTTGCTCTGCAGACGGTGGGGAGGGGGAGGGTCTCGATACAAATCCAGAACTGTGATTCAAAACTCACAAACTGTCAATCCAGAGGCAAGGAGCTCCCTGTCCCACAGGCCATGCTGCCAGCCCCACAGCAAAAGGCCAAGTCACCAGTCACTTGAAAGCCCCTTTGCTGGCCCAGCTGGCTTCCCCAGTGAATGGCAGAGATGCTGACCAGCCTCAGCACAAGGAAAGAGCAACAAGTGGAGACTTCCTGGCCCTTAGCTGCTAGCCCCGCACCACAAAGAGGGCAGCCCCAGCCCTATAGGCACCCGCAGATGGAGGGAAGCCTGAGGGTCTGGCCCCAGTCATGGCTAGAGAGACGCCGGAGCTGGGCAGGAAGGCTGGCACCAGCAGCGTCCCCCACAGCCTGCTGATACTCTCCAGGGAAACTCTCTCACTAACCACCCCCACATGGCCTTCCTGGTAGACACACTCTGGATAATTGTAGCTCTGGGGACCTAGCAGGCTCATAGCGGATGTTAAGGAAACAAAATACCCAATGACACTTGTTAACGATGGTAGGACAGACTTTATTCAGGGCCATAGAGATAGGTGTAAGGACCACCGCACTGGGGCCTTGCAGTGAGGGAGAGAGATCACGCTCCAGTTCTGAATACAGCACAGGCAAATGGGAATTTATAGCCAAAGAGCAGGTCAGTGGATGAACAGTCACTAAGAGGAAACATCGGGGGTGGGAGATTCTGGCTAAATGTACCTAACAAGATTCTTGCTGCAGACAGGCCAGTGTGATGAGACATCACCTGGGGGGTGGGCGGTGGGTGGACAGAGGAGGACCTGATCAGGTATCAAGGGTAAGGGGTTCTTGCCAAAACTGGATTTTACAAGGAAATGCACAGGTGGGGCTAGGAGAAGCTTCAGGAGTCTGAAATAACTCTGCGATAACTCATAACTCTGTAATTTATGTAGAGTCTCATTCTTTAGAACCACTCATGTAGGGCAGTTTTTCAGGTGCAGTTACCTCTGTCTGGGATGCCTTTCCCCTAGATTTCCATCCCACAAACTCCTTCTCATCCTTCAAGACCTGACTCATATGACAACTCTTCCGTGAAGGCTCCCATGGTTTCTCTGGGCAGAGCTAATGACACTATATTCCGGGATTTCTGAAATTTGGGCTGTGTATCTCCACAGTTGCTGACCACAGGTCAGAAAACTATGGCTCACAGGCCAAAACCAACCCGTCCCTCGTTCTGGCAAATACAGTTTTATTAGAACACACCATGCCCATTTGTTTACATACTGTCTATAGCTGCTCTCCTGCTACCCTAGTGACAGAGACTATATGGCCCACGGAGACAAAATATTTACTATCTGGTCCTTTACAGAAAATGTTTGCTGAACCTTGATTCAGACTATGAGCATCTTAAGAGCTAGGACAGGGACAGGGGCTGTTTGCCTCCATCCTGAAGCACTAACCTAAAACCTGGTCTACAGAAGTTTGAATAAATGAATGAGTGAATGAATGAGCAAATGGAGATGTGATGCGCGTATCACAAACAAAGCCTATGTTTGCAATGTCATGCATGTTCCCAGGTTCCCAGAGGGCCCAGTGGAACTTTCCACTGACCCCACAGGTCAATGTGTGCTACTAAGAAGAGAGTTCCGGGTTTCGAGAAGTGCAGGCAACCGTGACATGTTGGATATGGCCGTCCCCCCTCCCTCAGCCAGTGTGGGAGCAGCCAGCCGCAGACGGGAATGGCTGCCAGCACCTGCCTCCAAGCCCTCTGCATCTCTTGCTCTCTGTTCTGGGGCCTTCTGCTCCTGTGCCCTGCAGCGCCTGGGAAAACTCACAGCCACCCTGATGCATGCCCCCGCTAGGATGTGCAGGGGAGCTAACACCCCTGGCAACGCCTAACCAATGGAAGAGGAGAGCCAGCACTTAAATTCTTCCCTCCTCTTGCACACGTGTTCTGCACATGGCTTCAGAGGGCTCCCAGGAGACGAGAGTGCCAGTTGTCCACACTGGCTTCACCTTTGTCAGTGGGCCACTCCTGCTCTGCAGGATCACGTCCCCAGAATAAACCACCTGCACACAAGCCATCAGTGTTGACCATGAGGTTAAATGGCCCTGCCCTTGCTGTGGTGGGACCGATAATCATGACCTTCAGTGCATGTAATGCCTCATAAGTCCCCATAGGGGACATAGGGTGCATCCATTTCCTGAGACTGTGCAGGTATAAGACACCACTTGCTTGGTGGCTTTAAACTACAGAAATTTATTCTCTTGCAGTTTTGAAGGCCAGAGGTCCAAAATCAAGGTGTTTGCAGGGCAGCCCTCCCTCTGAAGGCTGTAAGGGAGGATCTTTCCTTGCATCTTCCAGCTTCTGAGGGCTGGCTCGGTGTTGCCTGGCTCATGGCAGCATGACCCCAGTCTGCCTGTCTTCACATGGCCTTGCCTGTCCTCTTAAGACACCGTCACTAGATTTCGGGCGTGTTGGCTCTAAAGAGAGAGAGAATCTAACCCTCCAACTAACCCACTGGGGGACTTTCAGGGCCATCTTCCCCTGGCCAGATGCTGGTACCCTGTCACTTGGCTTCGGTGTCTTCTTGGAGTTTAATTTGTCAGCAGGTAATGAAATTGTTCATGAACTTTTTCAAATCTCCTCTGCTGGACAGGGAGACCCCAGGCCATAGGCACTGGGCCTTTCACGGCTCTAAAACCTCCATGTCAGGGGCCAGGAACTTTGAGCAAACCACTTCTGAAGGAGCAAGTGACCAAACCTGCACACGAGCCCTCCTCCGCATCTGGCCCTCCCCAACCGTGAACTTCCTTTGCAGGCTTTCCTGATTTCTCTGGTCTCCAAAGAGGGGATCCTCACCCCAACAGATGGAGAAGGCAAAGTTGGGAGCCCCAAGACTCCCCACAGGGTTTCCTTGGGGAAAGGGGGGGATGTCTGGTCCTCCCCTGATCTTCCTCCAACTACTGTGATCAGTACAGGGTCTCATATACAGTAGAAGCTTAGTATGGACTTGCTGAATCATCAAAATGTGGCCTGCTGCTAGATTTTCTAAGCTCTTCCTCAGGAAGCAGCCAAAACTGGGGCTGCTGGCCACCCTCACGGAAGAGACTCTGAGTCAGAGAAAATGAGGCATTTTTGTTTGATTGGATTTCTACTCCTGGCTCAGCCTGCAAACGGTAAACATTTAACTTCTTGTTCCACAATTACATTAAAAGGTAGATAAACCCCTGTAAGCCTTCATTTGGCCTTTTGGTTCTAATGGCCCTTTATCCTCTCTATGTCTCTCTCACGTGTTCTGGGGCAGGCAGGGGAAGGCCAGGTGGGGTCCTGGCCACCTGCTCTCTCTGGCAGAGCACCCAGCTCTGGGCCAGAGAACACCCCGCATGAGGCAGGGCAGCAGGGCTGCTCCCTTGGCCTCCTGGGCTCAAGCTCTGGCTGGACCCTGACTTGCAGGACATCTCAGGACCTTGGGCACATTCAGCGCTCTGCAGTTACAAAGGGGACACATGGTGAGCAGCTTCTCCTAGACTTCTTTGTAAAAGGCCCAGCCCACACTAGCCAATAAAGGAGGAGACAGGAAGCAAGGTTCCATCTGCCCCTGCAAGGGCCAGTGAGTGGCATCCTGCTGTGACATTTTTGTCCCTCCCTGGTGAGCAGCAGAGGGGGCTGTGGAACACAGCCTGGAATCCTCTCACTGGGGACAGCACTGTCTCTGAGGTCAGCCAGACTTGGGGGAAGCTTGAGCCACCACAGAGGAGAGAGACATGGGCTGTAAAGTCAGAACATCCACTTTCTGAGTCCCACTTGGGTCATCACTGGCTGTGTGACCTCAGCCCAGCTTTCACCCTCTCTGGGCCTCACCCCCTAGCCAAGAGAGAAGCACAGCAAGATCAGATCTGTGGCCACACTGAGTCACTTCCCTGCTACCAGTGGCTGATTCCTGGGAAACAATCATAGTTTTTAAGCACATCCCCTGCCCCGGGAGAGGCTGTGGAACTGGAGGCCATTGTAGCCTGCTAGGCTGCTGGGCCAGCTCAGAGCCTTCCACTCCCCACCCATTCGTCACCACTCCAGACCTTGTTTCTCTCTCCACAAAGGAATGCCTAGTGTCCCCACCCCGTGGACCCTCTCTTCCCAGCACCTCCCACAGCCTCTCCCTCCTCCCATCATGTATCCGGCCTGTCCTGGCTAGTGCAAAGCCAGAGACAGCCAGACTCCCCCTGCCAGGGTGTGGCGGTCAGGGGTGTGCAGCCATGGCCATGTGTGCCCAAGACTACACATGGCTCTGTGTGCCTGCGCACTCCTAAGGTACGCCCACACCTGGGGAGGCAAATATCATCTCATTGGCCCTGCACCGCTCCCTTGGTCTGGAAGTTACCTGCCACTCCAAACAAGGGGTTCACTTTGGGTCTTTTCACCAGCATGCCTGGAAGCCCTGTGACCTGAGCGAAACCAATCAGGCTCCCACCCTAAGACTTTTGCCACTGGAATTAGAGAAGACAGGTCACTCCTTCGAGCTTGTGACCAGGAGTTCTCAAGAGGCGCTGTGCACTAAGACAGCTGAGCCAGCAGGCCTGAAGGAGGAGGGGAAGGGGAGCAGCCCCCAGATCTTGCACCTAAGCTTGTTTGCATCGGGCTCTGCCACCATTAGGGTACCCAGGTTGCCCCCTGACACCTTCTGCCCAACAGCATGGGGGGGAGGGGCCTGGGGCCAGGGAGCTAGGGGCTGATCTCACAGGAAACTTCAGACAACATTTTCCATCTCAGGCACAGTTTAGTACAGTACCTGGCACGTGCTGACAGCTTGGCCTGGGAAGCTATTATTATCCTAGTTCCTCAACTCCCATTTACTCTGACTCTAAAGTCCCCATCAGGAGCTGGCAGTTCCCATGGGCCAGTACTTCCTCTTCCCCAAATAAAGAGCCAAGACTCTGAGCTAGTGCCTTTTCCTTTTAACTGAAATACCTGTGGGAATACTACAAATCTATCCCTACTCTGATAGCCCCACCAATATGCATGCACATGCACTGTCCCACACGCTCATATGCATACATGCCCACATGCTCACACACACATACATGTATGATCTAATGCATGCACATATACTCACACGTGCGCACTCTGACACACGTGCCCATGTGCACGTTTGCACACGCTTACAGACTCATATGCGTATGTGCTTGCATGTACAGGTTCATATACACATGCTGACATGTGTGCATACCCAATGCATGCTCTCACACATGCACACATGCTTTCTCTACACACTCACACACACATGCTCACACCAGCACACACACATGCTTTCACACATGGACACACACTCTCACATGTGTGCGCAGACATACGTGCACTCATACTCACATGCACACACGCATACACGCAAATACACACATCTCACCGCCCCCCCCTTACTCTCTTCTCCACTCAGAACACATGAGCTGTCTTTTCAGCCCAGTAAATCCACTTTACTTCCCCAGATGGAGGGGGTGGACATGATCACAGTGAGACCTTATATGCCAAGTCTCAGCCCTGGAGCCAGTTTTTATGACTGAGTTATAAACCTCTGTAGCGGAGGTTGGTGCTAGACGTGCAGTCAAGCTCAGAGAAAGAGAGGCCAGTGGGGCCATGACAGAGGAGGCTGTGCGCCGGAGAGCTAGGGCTTGGGGCACTGGCCAGCCCATAACTCAGGACCCCCAGTGCTGGGCAATTATGAATATCAGCTGCATGCTTTTCTATCCCTCATATAAAAACCACCACTTAGTCTTCCAACATCTGGGCTCTTTCCTCTCAAACGGATAGAATTTCCATCCTATAATGTGCAGATTTTGTTCTCTGCTTGCATGCTCCAAAAGCACAAAACAACCCACAGACACTGGCTTTCTCCATCACAGGGGCTACTGCTCCCCTTCACCCTGCCTTTATTTTTTTTAACCAGTTTTTTTTTTTTTTATCAAATCATGACATTTCTGGTTCTTCCCACTCCCTTCAGACGTGCTGGATTTGCCCAGAAGATGGAAGCAGGAAGCCTTTCTCCCACTCGTGAAGGGAGGCAGGGGCACTCTGGCCCCCTCAAACTCTGACTTTGTGGCCAGGAATGAGACATCAGAGCAAGGAAAGGTGCAGGGTGTGGCTGGCATACCTGTCCTCAGATCTGGGTTCTGGGGAGGACAGAGCTCTCCTGGTGGCCTCCCTCTGAGGTGGGCAGGGCAAGAGGCAGAGTTCTGGCTGACCCAGCAGCTAGCACATCCAAGGACGGGTGGGAGATGCAATATGTAGCTGAAGGCCTGGCAAAGCACCGCTAGAGAGCTACTCTGTTGGGTTAAGCAGTTCCTTTTTGACTCTACTTTTTAAAGTTTCCGGGGAAGGCAGAGATGTGACATCCTGGCACTTTGCTGGGGCTGATCAGAGCAGCAACTGAAATCAGTGTGGATGGGAGGACCCCTGAGCAGTGCAAGAACAGGACTGGGAATTGAGGGGTCACCTGTTCAGACAGCAGTGGCCACTCATAGAGGTCTCCTCGAGGCCCTGGCCACAGCTTAGCCTCCTGGACCAGGGCGTGTCAACCCCCATCCCTTGATGGAGTGATGAGAGAACCGATCCTTGCAGGGCCAGCCAGACAGGGCCCAAGCTGATCCCCACAGGAGAGGTCCTACTGCCCCAGGCCTTTCCAGCAACCTGTCTTCAGGGGCACACACCATCCCCATAGCTGCAGGGCCAGGAAGGCACTTCCACAGGAAGACTTTCAGACTGGCCCATGGGCCCTGCTGCCACCCTGCCCACAATTAGCCCTACGTTCTTCTAGGCCAGGGGTCACAGACCAGCAGTGCTGATCCAGATCCAGCCCAAGGAGGGGTTTTGTCCTGTGTATTGTAATTTAACTTTATTTATTTATCCTGAGAGAGAGAGTGCAAGCAGGGGAGGGGCAGAAGGGGAGGTGGGAAGAGAGAGAGAATCCTAAGCAGGCTCCTCACCACCAGCACAGAGCCCAATGGGGGGCTTGAACTCATGAACCGCGAGATCATGACCTGAGCCGAAATCAACAATCGGACACTTAACTGACTGGGCCACCCAGGTGCCCCCTGCGTATTATATTATTATATTCTTCAATATTGGAATTAGTTTCCAACTTTTTAGGATTAGGTTTTCACACACACACACACACACACACACACACACACACACTTACTGCCCCTGTGATGTGACTTTTTATGGTGTGGAGACCACTTTTTATCGTGGTCTCATGCATGATTCTGAGCTCCAAAAGCAGACGCCTCATGGACCTCATGCACACTGCCCCAATAGGTCTGCCACAGGGCTCCCCAGTGTTTACAGGGACCCCAGCCTCATGACCCCATGGCTTGAGAAGGGGACAGCTGGTCTGGGGCTGGCACCACTGCCAGTCTGCTCTGGAAGTGACACACACCTGAGGAAGCTCACACACACACTGCATGCTGTCTGCACCCCAGCCACCTGCCTGGAGCACCGTTCCATAACATCCTACACCTGCTCCCCTGCAGCCTGTCTCCCAGGAAGCCTGCAAGGCCTCCCGCTCCCTCCTCCTCTGCTAACATGAGGAGGCCTTGCTAGGTGCTTACTTTTACCCTTGTTTTCTAAGTTAATCTTTCAACACCGCAGGAGCAGACACTTTCATGACCCCCATTTAACAGGGCCTCCAAGAGATGCACACCTGAGCCAGGCTCACACAGCTGGCAGGTGACAGGGCCAACATTTGAACTCAGCCCCAAGAGCAAGCTCCCCTCCCTGCACCACACAACCTCCTCCTGGCCAGTGTGCCTGTCCTTCCCTTTCCTTGTGTCCCCGCACATGGGCCCACTCTCCCCCACCTGATGGGACGTGGCCACGATCATCACCAGCAGCACCCTCCCAGCCCCTCTGAGGCCAAGATCCTGCCCAGGTGCGTGTCCTGTTTGACCAACCTCGGGCCTCACCTATTCTGAGGACTGAGCCATCATCATCCCACTTTGCCCAGGTGTGGGGAGTGGGCATGGCCCTAGTGTCTGATAAGCCCCTGCCCCAGACCTCTCTTCAGTGCTAAGCCTCTCTGCCTCCCCCTCCTCCAAGGTGGTGGGCCTTGGGAACATGGTCGCCCTGGTTACCTACAGTGAGGGTAGGGCACCGACGTCCACGCAGGACGCACATCTCAGCTTTTGGACAAACCTGCACTGCGACTGCTTCAGACACTGCAGGACGGAACCCAGTCACAGGAAGCCAATCTAGCCACAAGAAGCTGGGACAACCTGCCCCTGAGAAGCGCACCAGGGAAAGTCAGCCAGAGGATCGCCCTGCAAATCAGAAGCATTTCTGTGCCTGGAACCCCACTCCCTCCTTCCAGGCCTGGACCTCTGGCTCTTCACAGAGACATCCTGCCACCTGAAAAATGCTTTTGAGAGGAGTGACACCATATATATATGGCATCATATGTGCACATATCTTTTAAGAAGAAGGTTAATTGTTGCAAAGTGTATATTCAGAATAAGATTCAAAATATATTACCCCAATCAAAAATCCTGTGAAAAGATATTACTCTTTCCTTTGAATGGAAGAACATCTAGGCTTAGAAAGATCTCAGACTCCAGTGCCCTCCCAGAGGTTGGTCAAGCTCTGTAAATGATGGCTGCAGGGCGCTATCGTGTTGACAGTAGGGAGCAGTGAGGTCTGCATACTTGACAAAAGTCTGCGATGACAGTCGTGTTAGCAGTGCCCCTAGAGGAGGGCTGTAGGCTATTTATGGTGACATCACTAGAGAAATAGGCATATATCACAGGCTCTTAATTTCCAGAAATGTGGCTACTGTGGCAAATACTCCTCAAAGAATGGTCACGGAAAGATGGTGTCTTAGAGATGAGAGGAGGCATTGGCACCTGGGCCTCACACACACCTGCGGAACCACCCAGACACAGAAGAGATGCGCCACCCCTGCGCCACCTGGCTGTGACCCCTGAGGCAGGCTTGATGGCCCAGGGACCTTGGCTAGACCCTCAAGTCAAGAGACTCTGGCCAGTCCCCACCCCAGCCCCCACCCCAGGCCAAGCAGTGGATCCTGGGGCTGGCACTTTGACTGGGCTGGAAGAGGGCTATGCCATGCCAGGCCTGAGGAGTGAGGTGTCAGGCACAGCCATGTGTTGCGGGGGTGGGGGGGGGGAGGGCTCCTAACTGGTCTTACTGGAGGCTTGTTGGGAATCAGGCTCGTTTGTCAGGGGGCTGGCAGATGGCAGCCATGATTCAGAGCTGGGAGCTAGAGCAAGGGCAGGGAGAGGTCTCCACTCTAGCTTCTCTAGTGGGTAAGCACACCTGGGAAGCCCAGACCCAGAGGAGCGCACAGGCCCTTCCCTCTCCTGCCTGGCCAGTGCCTCCTTCTGGTCTCCCTGTCCCCCAGCCACCCTCCATGTGGCCCGTGCCTGTCTCACAGGGAATAACAGGTGCTCGCTGCTCTGCCTAGAATCCTCCACTCTACGGGTGCCTCAACCTGGGGGTCATGGCCCTCTGCCGTCTGATGCAGCCTGGCTGTCTGAGGGACCACCCAGGCCCCTCCACCCACTCTTTGCAGAGTCTGGGTCACTGTCTCCCCACCGCTGAGCCCCCTCACCTAATCACCCCACTCTGCTCCCCAAAGAAATGCTTTGAAGCTCATGGGCACTCTCCTTTGCATCAAGAAGATCCACAGGGCGTGACCTGCTATCAGAGGTTGCCGGTCAGGACCTCAGGGCAATCGGGCCCAAATAAAGACAGACCCCTGCCTTCACTGTGCCTCCCTTGCTCCCTGAGCTCCAGTCACTCTGATCTCTTTGGAGCTCTTCTCCAGAAAGGCCAGAATCCACAGAGTCTAGGCACACCCTGAACCCCACCTCTGTACACACACCCCCATCCCCACCCCCAGCCTTCCTGTCCCCCTACCTCTGCATACACCACCGCTACACCCAGGCTTTCTGCCCCCCACCTCCAGCCCTTCCTGTCCCCCCACCTCTGCACACACCATCCCCACCCCCAGGTTTTCTGCCCCCCACCTCTGCACACATCACCCCCACCCCCAGCCTTCCTGTCCCCCCACCTCTGCACACACCACCACCTCTAGACTCCTGTTCCTTGTATTCTCAGCAGTTCTCTGGCAAGGGCAATTCTGCCCCCAGGGGACACTTGATAATGTGTAGAGACATTCTTGGTTGACAGAACTGGGGGTGCTACTGGCATCTAGTGGGTAGAGACCAGGCACTGGTGAACATCCTGCCATGCACAGGACACTGAGAGCAAAGACTGATCCAGCCCCGAATGCCAGGAGTGCTGAAGTCAAGAAACCCTGCCCTTGGCCACATTCTCCAGTATTGCCTGGCATACCCAGGCAGCCTGCCTGTCTGCCATTGTGTGGCCTGGCCATCCACTGGCTCCCTGGAACAGCAGGGGGGCAGACACTGAGGACTGGAGTCACAGGGAAGGATTCACAGAGGGCAGGGTCTGGAACTGCCTCTGAAGGATGAAAAGGCCTGCTGCAGTGATGTGACAGTGTAGGGGGCAGGCCTGGGAGCCAGCGAGCAGAAGTCTGAAGGCAGGACCAGGCACATCTGAACATTTAGAGAGGGTCCTGCTGAGGGAGCGAGGCTTTCAGAAACCTGTCATCAAAGACTCTGCCACCTGTGCCCCCTCCCCATCCCCCTGGGAGTAGGAGGAACCCTGTGAGAGTGGCACTAGCCATTTTCCCCTCTCAGGGTGTAACTCCCTCTGGGCAGACCAGCAGAGCTGCAGGCACCAGACCCTTCCATCCCCAGGCCGTGGCTTGCCTTCTCAGCACTGTCAGAAAGCCCCTAGTGCATCCCCCAGACTCCCTGTCCCCCCACCTCTGCACACACCACACCACCCCCCAGACTTCCTCTGGGAAGAGTCTGGGCATGAAAGGAGACCCTCATCTTACAAACCCAGCTCCCTGGAGAACAAGGCCCATCAGTGCCTTTGACCATGTGGAAGAGGGTGGAGGCCAGGGGACCCCTGCCTTGTCCTGCCTGGTCCTCACACACCCCAGCTGCATCCCACCCACCCTGGCAGAGGCCTGGCCTGAGCCTCTCACTCTCTCAGGCACCCAGGAGGGGCTGGGAGGAGGCAACTTCAGCCCACAGTGTGAAATGGGCAGGGCCCTGAGGCTTGACCAGCTGTGGGTGCACACTGGGCCAGCCACCCCAGCCTGGGTGGTGAGCATCAGGGCTCAGATGGGCTGGGGCTTTCGTGGCACAGACCCACGGGGGGCTCACCAGCTTGGTCAACGGGTTCCCAGGGCACTTCATCCTGCTTTTGTTAGTTCATTAGTGAAAGCAACATCTACCACACGCTGCAGCCAGACAGAGGACAAACTTCCAAAGTTACTGCTTGTTCCAGGGGAGCAGAGAGAGAACAAGTGAGCAAGTGAATACACAGTAGTCAGTGGAAAGGGCTTGGGTGGGGGGGAGGGACTCTGCTTTGGTCACAGTGGTCAGGAAGAGCCTCTTGGAGACATGATACATGAGGAGGTATGTAAAAGTTGAGGAGGAGCCAGTCTCAGGAAGTTCTGGGGATGGACTATTCCAGGGACAGAAACAGCAAGTGCAAAGGCCCTGAGGCATAAACAACATAGAACACTGAGGAGAGACTCTGCTGGTGTTTTGAGTGCCCTTGCCCTGGTCAGCTCACATACACTGTGCACTCGACACTCAGTGACCATGTGGCCTCCCTGCTTTTTCACAGTGGCCTTCATTCCCTGTGAAGGCACAGAGAGGAAGGACGGAACAAAGGGCAGGTGGCCCCAGGGCCTCGGAAGGAAACACTCTGCCAATCAGGAATGGCTAATAAGGTGGAGGAGTAGCCCAGAGAAGGAGCTGAACATTGGCACAGCCTCCTTGCAGCCCTGGGCCCGGGGCACCTGCCCACCTGCTGTCTGAGTCAGCTCCACGAAAGGCTCAGCTACCCAGAGAGCCTTGCTGGCATGAGGGGATATGTGCTGGAAGGGAGGGGAGAGGAAGGAAGGAGAGAAGGATCAGCATCTCTGACCCACAATCTCCCTAACTTCCTTTCATTTTTCAGTGAGTATTGAGCATGTACTATGGGCAAGGTTCTTTGCTGGATCTTTTGGAGGGAGGGTGGATGCAGTGATGACCATGCTAGAAGAGGAGAAACTAAGTCTTTAATGGGTGAAAGACATTTTCCAAAATGTATTATTGTTAACAGTGTCAGACACTGTTCTAAGCGCATTCTGTGTGTTAACTCTTTCAGGCCAACAACAACCCTAGGAGGTAGGTACTATTATCATCATTTTATGGATAAGAAAACGAGAAAAAAAAGAGAAGGTAAGTGACTTGTCCAAGGTCACGCAGCCAGTGCGTGGTGGAATCTGGATTTGGACCCAGGCATTCAGGCTGGGAGCCTGTTCTACCTTCCATGCCCTGCTGCCTCTTGGAAGATGGTGTTTGAGCTTGTAGGATTTTGACAGGTGGAGGCAGTTTGCCAGAACGACAGCCCAGAGAGTGGAGTCGGCACAGAGAAGGGGCCTGAGATGGGAAAGTCCACACATGGTGGCACCTGAGGTGGAGGCAGAGGCCAGCCTCTCTTGCATGGGCTGTGAGCTAGGAGGCTCCCTGGGGTCAGGGCCTGCTAACATCCCCCCCACAGGCCCCTACTTCTTCTCTCACTGCTCTTCCAGGGACTCCTGCCTTCAGGGCCAGTCACAGCAGTGACACATGCTGAGTGCTCTGCTGAGTCCCTCCCTGACCCTCCCCGCTTGGCCCTCCAACAGCTCTGCCAGGTACTGTTATGGTGCCTGCTTTACAGATGAGGCAACGGAGGCTCAGGCAGACGGAGAGACCTGCCCCATCACAAGAGGTGCAGAGCCTGGAGCTCACAAGGACTTCTAGAGCCTTCCTCTGAGAACTGTCTCTGTCCTGCCTCCTGCTCCTTCCCCTCCCTGCCCAGAACTCCTTTGCCGGCACACACAGCCTGGCGAAGGCTCACAGAGCCACTTGCAGCCTTAATAGCTGCAGCCTGCAGAAATGGAGCAAACTGATGGCCATGTGCATCATTTCTATGACGTTTGTAAGAGAGTCATAATTAATTTCCCAAATGCACACAAGACTCAGGGGATAGGCTGGGTGCTATTCACAGATTGCACGATGCTGTGACGGTTTTAAGCAAATGAGGAGAGAGTATTATTTGCTTTTCTAACTATTGCCTGGTGCATTTTGGTCTTGATGATGGCATTTCCAAAGCAGTTTCAGGAATAAATTATAGAAGTAGCTTTTTTAATCTTTAGCAAAAACCCAAGATGTAAGGAAAATTGTAATGTCTGCGTTTTTTGGTTTTTGTTTTTTTCTTTTTTTAGCGCTATGTTTTCTAGAGTTAGGGCAAAATGTAGCACAAAATAAAGCAACAATGGCACTTACTATGTAAACAGCTACATTATCTCCAATTACTCCTACTCAGACTATGTGCCCCCCCCCACCTCAACCTCAAGAGAGCAAGAAAGAAAGTCCACTTATCTCCACATTCAAGGGGGCAAAATCATCAGTGCATCCACCATCCACCAGGAGGATTTGGAGCACTGGGAGAAGCCCGTACCCCATCCCCACTGTCTGGGATTCCACCATTAAGAGATGCATTTCTCAAGTGATACAACTACTCCCAGGGACAGTGGTCACTTTAGTGCGTCACAGACTGGAACTTAACTGGGTCTTTGTCCCAGGTTGGTGGCACACAGCTCCTAAAACTTTGGGGATCTTCTGAGTGGTAAGAGTGTCTTTTATATGCTAATGAGGACTTGGGGGTCCTTAGATGACTTCAGGATGGGGGGCTGGCCAAGAAAGACCAAGGCATGATTAGACAGCTAGAAATTTCAGCTTTTTTTTCCCCCTCCCGCACACTTCCCAGAAGGGGAGGAAACTATAAATTAAGTTTGTCACCAATGGCCAGTGATTTGCTCAATCATGCCTATACAGTGGAAACTCCATTAAAAAACAGAAAACAGGGGTACCTGGGGGGACTCAGTTGGTTAAGTGTCCAACTTCGGCTCAGGTCATGATCTCATGGTTCGCGAGTTCGAGCCCCGCATCAGGCTCTGTGCTGACAGCTCAAAGCCTGGAGCCTGCTTCGGATTCTGTGTCTCCTCCTCTCTCTGCTCCTTCCCTGCTTGCTCTCTGTGTCTCTTTCTCAAAAAATGTATAAACATTAAAAAAAATTTAAAAAAAAAACAGAAAATAAAAAAACAAACAAACAAAAAAGAAAACAAAAAACCTAAATGGAGTGGTTAAAGAACTTCCCAATTGGTGTAAGCATCCACGCACTTGCAGGGTTGACATGCTGGAATGGATGGATGCTCCCTGCCCCTCCCCCACACCTCATCCTCCGTATCTCTTCCACTTAGCTGTTCCCAAGTTGCATCTTTTATAACAAACCATTGGCAGTAAGTAAAGCACTTCCTTGAGTTCTGTGAGTCAGTCAACCAAATTTTCAAACCCCGGAAGGTGGTTTTGGGAACTCACAATTCATAGCCTACTGGTCAGACATCCACGTGGCCCAGGACTTGTGACTGGCATCTGAAGTGAGCGCAGTCTCACGGGAGTGAGCTCTTATCCTGTTGGGTCTGCGCTGACTCCAGGTAGTTAGTATGAGACTGGAATGGAGTTGTAGGGCCCCTAATTGGCATCTGGAGAAATGGGGGATTGGTTGGTGTGCAAGGGAGAACAACCCACACACTTGGTGTCAGAAGGGCTGGTTGTAAAACACAGTTCCTAGAGGGATAAAGAAATCCAGAACACACCCTGAAAAGACAAAAAGGGGACATGGTGGCAGTCTCACAAGAAGGAAGGCCAGGCAAGGTGGCTTAGGTTCCGTAGGTGTTGGGGAAACAGGCATGGTGCTAAGGTGCCTACTCACTCCCCCCCGTCATTCACCATTTAGCCCATGCCAACCTCTGCAACTGCACCCACAGGCAGTCTCTGCTCACAGGAGTGTGCTAGGCCAGTGCCCAGAGCAGAGCAGTGCAGAGCAGAAGGGTCCTGGATCAAATGAGCCCAGGAGCAGCCTTCATGAAATGTGCCCAGGAGCTGGTGGATGAATAGCTGGTTCCCCACCCTTCCATCAGTGCCACTCTGAGGCATGTTCCACAGCATCTCCCAGAGCTTCCCAGAGCCACCGAGCCCAGTTACCCACAGCAGAAACCTGCTTACTATCTTCTTTCCCTTCACTCACTTATCCCCACCTGTACTTCCTGGATCAACTCCAAAGCCAATTCTGTGCACTCAGATTCTCATCTCCAGGTCTGCTTCTGGGGAAACCCAGAAGGACACAGCCTCTCTTGGTGGCCCAACTCAGGTCAGGTGCACACCCGACTGTGGCCGGGGAGGTACTGCACTGATTTTCCAGGCCTGGGCCACATGGCCATCCCAGACTCAGATGGAGAGCTGGGGTCACACCCACCTGAATGAAACACATGGGCTGAGAGTAGGAGAGGGCAGCTCCCAGAGGAAAATCAGGATGTGTTACCAGAAGAGAGAATTCACTGGTGAGCAGGCAAAGCAGATGTCCATGGTGGCCTACAATGAGAGGGTAGGGTATGTATGGGTCACGAAGCATTCCAGGGGCATTCTGGAGGCTAAACACAGTCAGATGGTGCAGGGCACAGGAAGGAGTTAGCATAGAGTTAACGCCACCCCAGAACACCACGCTCAGCCCTAGGACCGGGGGTACAGGACCATAGGAACCCTACCCCACTAGGCCACAAAGCAGCTGTGCCCCAGCCAAGCCTCTGCCTTGGCACAGAGGTCACATGAGAGGTTGCCCACCCCATCCTCTGACTCACGTGTTTGTGCATCCCAGGCTGGAATGAAGGAGCCAGTGGAGAATGAGGTCCCTGAGAGCTGAGGCACAGGACCCACACACTGCAAGCTCTCAGGAATGCTGCTGTTTAGTAACTGGGCCCAGCCGGATACCAGGAGCCCTAGGGAGGCCTTTCCCAAAGTTTGTGCCTCAGAGCTCCTACTTCTACAGAATGTTCTGGCACATGCTACCCAGGGTGAGTGGAAGGGTGCGATGTGATTCCGCCATCAAGAAAATGTGGGAAAGGGTGGATTAAAAGAAATTGAACAGGTATCTACCACGGGACTTCTCAGGGCCTTCACTGTGTGGTATATATACAACTCTGCAGGGAGAGCCATCAAGTGCAGTGTTTCCCAAACTAGACCGCAGAACACTTCTCAGAGCATGTGTCAGGACCAGGGGTCAAGGAAAGCCACTTTGGAAAATGGTGACCCAGCAAAGCCACCTTTCCTTCCCTAGAAGCAGCCTTGCCCGAGAATGCATTCCAGATACTCTGCCAAACAGCTCTGCCCTGGCTGCTGCCTCACAGTCACCCATTACCTCCTCTTCCAAATCTGATATTAAAGACAAAGCAGGCTAAGCCTGCAGAGCCAAATGCAGTTGCTAAAGCCACTCCAATTGCCTAGACACAACGGAGCCTGTGGCTGTGGATGTGTTGTGAGAATCCTCAGGCTTTCCAAATTGCTGTGTGTCAATAATTAAAAGACTTCTGTGCCTGAGAGCGGGGTCCGTATAACCCTGGATGCACATTAATGTCAACAATTGTCAGCAGTAAACATCTTGTGTCATTAACTGGAGGAGACATCTTATTATAAAAATTGCAGCAGAATCTTAATTGCTTCCCTTCTATCCCCGCTATTACAAGAGTTGTTTTAAGGCATTTTTTTTTCTTTCTTTTTGCTTTTTGGCATGCAGCATCATTGTTGAATGCCTCATCACATCTCTGATAAGACACTATCCTCATGTGATAATTCTTCCAGGAGTGTACTGGGTTTATAGCCTCCACAGTAGGTACTTTCTGGAAAATTAAGTGCCCGTGATGTATGCCTACTTGTCTAGTGGCGCCACCATAAACAGCCTGTAACTGTCACCCCGACACCCCCTGAGACACTGCTGAAAACTGACTGTATATCCTCACGGTATTTTGTCTTGATGACACTTCTTGTGTCCTCATGAGAACAGAACTATACAGAGATTTCCCCTCGATGCAGTGCTCTCTGCACAAATCCACTTGGCAATTTTTGAAATATCCCACTTGGGCTCCCAAATTTGCAGTTAAGGACTAAAGGCCGCTTTGACTCCTGGGAGTCAGACAAAAAAGCCTGCATTTGGTCCCTTCAGAAGCCAAGTGCAGGCAATCACCCAGCCTCGCAAATAAGAAGAGAATTAGCCAGCCCACAGCCATGTTTACAAGCCTGCCCCCATCACTCACACTTACAAGGTGCTGTACCCTTTGCAAAATTCTTCTGCATCTAGTACTTAATTTTATCTTCTTCACAGGTCTGGGTGGTGGACAAGGCAAGCTCTTTATTTACCTAGTGTAGGGGAGAAAACTCAGCTCCGGGATGGAGGGCTGCTTGCTTAAGGACATCAAAGTGTTAGCAGCAGGATGAGAGCAGGTTCATCATGGGACTCCTGGTCAGTGCTCTCTCCCTTCCTCAAATATCTTTGCTAAAAAATCAAGCCGGGCTCTGGGATGGAGCGGGACTGCAGTCAGGCCTGGAGGAATTCTGCTTCTTGCAACAGTGCAGGGCCCAGGGGTCTGGAGGAAGCCACATCCTGCTCCAGAGCCACACAGGGCTCTCTCAGCCTTCTGCTTTCTGGTTCCTTGCCGACAGTACAAGTGTGTATCCTCTCTCCCTCTCTCTCTCTCTCTGTCTCAACTAAAATGTCTTTTCATATTACCCCAACTTTCCCATCTGATTGTCTCTCTTGTCCTCTCCCAGCCTCTGCCTGGGACCTGAGTGGTGTTTCCAGTAGGAGGGTGGCAGTAAGCCCAGCCCCAGGCCCAGCCCAGCCTAGCCTAGCCAGAGTGTGCCCGTATGGTTGGCATCAACTAGCTGAAACCCAGTCACTAGGGAGGAGCCTATCTGCCCAGCCAAAAGCCCTTTCCTGGCCAACTCAATGCCACTTCCAAAAAGTTCCAGCGATATCCCTATAGGAGCAGCAGACATCTCCTGCCACAGCCCTCTTTGCCTTCATGCCTTCAATCTGCCCACTGCCCCCCTATCCTGGGAGTTCCGTGGGGTCAGGCTATGTGTCCCTAGCTTCTCACAGGCTGGGAACAGGTGGCGAGCACCTTCCCTGGGTGAGAAGTCAAGCTGGATGCACTAGGACCTAGTCTCACCACCCTCATCCTTGGGTACTGTGTTGAGGGCCAAGGGCACAGGGGCAGACAGCCCTCACAACCAGGCTGGACCTCCCCAGCCCCTGATGACAAATCTCTTCCAGGGGGTGATGCCCTTCCTGTCAGCCCAGGCTATGGTGGGAGCAGTGGGTGGCTCTGAGTCCTCAGGCTGTGACAGGCGCCTATGGTGTTCTGCAAATCACTCAGTGGGTTTGCCTCACCCTCACCCCCATCACTCTCCCTGGAGAAGAAAGATGTCCCGTGGGGGCAGTCAGAGACCTCCTGATGAGGAGCCTAGAAAGTAGAAGCTGGATCAAATGTCTGAAAGCACAGCCTTTAAGAATCCTGGGTTGGGCCAGGGACATGCCCCTCCCCTTTGCTCTGGGTCTACAGAGTGTCCAGTGGGGGAGGGTGGCTGAGCGTTTGCACAGGGGCAGCAGGACTCCACTGATTTGCAGAGTAGCTGACGACCGCTTCACACCAGCAGGGCCTCCAAGTACATAGCCACTGACCTTGACCAGCCAAGCCCCACCATCTTGTTTTAATCCCTCCAGAGCACAGCTGAGTTCCCGGTGAGGCCCAGTGTCTTAATCCTTCAGACTGAGTGTGCGTGAGCACAGAAAAAAGAATGTAAAATACCTCATTGATAAATTTTTTTTGTGTTGATTATATGGTGAAATGATAACATTTCGACTCTATTAGGTTAGGGAAAGTATATTATGAAAATTAACATCTCCTGTTACTTTCCACTTTTTTTAAACATAGCTACTAGAAAAAAAAATTTTTTTTCAATATGTGAAATTTATTGTCAAATTGGTTTCCATACAATACACAGTGCTCATCCCAAAAGGTGCCCTCCTCAATACCCATCACCCACACTCCCCTCCCTCCCACCCCCCATCAACCCTCAGTTTGTTCTCAGTTTTTAACAGTCTCTTATGCTTTGGCTCTCTCCCACTCTAACTTTTTTTTTTCCTTCCCCTCCCCCATGGGTTTTTGTTAAGTTTCTCAAGATCCACATAAGAGTGAAACCACATGGTATCTGTCTTTCTCTGTATGGCTTATTTCACTTAGCATCACACTCTCCAGTTCCATCCACATTGCTACAAAAGGCCATATTTCATTCTTTCTCATTGCCACGTAGTATTCCATTGTGTATATAAACCACAATTTCTTTATCCATTCATCAGTTGATGGACATTTAGGCTCTTTCCACAATTTGGCTATTGTTGAGAGTGCTGCTATAAACATTGGGGTACAAGTGCCCCTATGCATCAGTACTCCTGTATCCCTTGGGGAAATTCCTAGCAGTGCTATTGCTGGGTCATAGGGTAGGTCTATTTTTAATTTTCTGAGGAACCTCCACACTGCTTTCCAGAGTGGCTGCACCAATTTGCATTCCCACCAACAGTGCAAGAGGGTTCCCGTTTCTCCACATCCTCGCCAGCATCTATAGTCTCCTGATTTGTTCATTTTGGCCACTCTGACTGGCATGAGGGGATATCTGAGTGTGGTTTTGATTTGTATTTCCCTGATAAGGAGCGACGTTGAACATCTTTTCATGTGCCTGTTGGCCATCCGGATGTCTTCTTTAGAGAAGTGTCTATTCATGTTTTCTGCCCATTTCTTCACTGGGTTATTTGTTTTTCGGGTGTGGAGTTTGGTGAGCTCTTTATAGATTTTGGATACTAGCCCTTTGTCCGATATGTCATTTGCAAATATCTTTTCCCATTCCGTTGGTTGCCTTTTAGTTTTGTTGGTTGTTTCCTTTGCTGTGCAGAAGCTTTTTATCTGCTACTAGAAAAATTTAAATCCCACATTGGCAACGCATTTCTATTGGTCAACACTGTGCTTACAGGCCCAGCTTAAATCTGGAGAGAAATGGATCTAGCACCCTTGGCAAAGCCGGAAGACATGTCCTCTGTGGGTCACACTGAGGAGTCTGGTCTTTATCCAGCCATAAGACACGGCAGGGTATCTGGGGTGCAGACTCCTGCAGGTCCTGAGGGTACACAGTCAAGAAAGATGACATGGTTCCCCCCCCCGGTGTGACTTATGCTCTAGTAGAAAAGACAGCCCACAAACTGCTAAACAAGTAAATGAGCAAGATAATGTCAGATGAAGAATAAACCTCAGTGATAGGGAGCAGAGTAACGGGGGAGCCCTTTAGGAAGAGTGGTCAAGGAGGGCTTCTTGAAGGAGGTGGCATTTAAGCTGGGACTAAATGAAGACATGGGGCCAATGGAGCAGATAGCTGGGCAGAAGGAGCAGCGAACCTTAGTGTCTGGCAGGAGTGGGGTCAGCAATGGACATGTGCAGATGTATTTGACAGTAGAGCCAACTGACCAGGTGGAAACAAGAATAAGATCCCCTCAACCTCAGGCAAGGGTCTCATGTCTCAAAAAGAGTGGCCATCCAGGGACAGTGGATGATAATTTCTGTTACTCAGAAATCAGGGTACCTGGGCTGCTGTCCTCCTTTATCCACTTACTGGTGGTTAATTAGGCAAACCTTTCTTCCTGCTGAGTTCTCATATCTGAAATGAAGTAAGAATCTTGCAAGGCTGCCTCATGGGGGCTTATTCCGACCAAAAAGAACAGTGGTTGTGGATGCTGCCCTAACTCTACACCACCGAAGGGGCTCCCACTAGGGTCTGGAAGTGAGCACTGAATTGAAACGTGGATTTGTGGCTTAGAGTGTGAAAAGTGTTACAACAGCAACACACACAACCTGGGGAAGACCAAAGTTTGGACAGAACCATGGGGAGGGGAGGGCATCTTGGAGGAAGTGGCTTTTGATCTGGGCCTAGACGTCTGGCTCACAGTCAAGCAGAATGGAAGGAGATACTACTGCCAAAGGAGAGGACAGGTGCGGGCAAGGGTGTGGAGGTGGGGAATGACAAACACGATTGTAAGACAGAGCACATGGCAGAGACTAGCCTCAGTAAAACCCCAAGGGAGGAAATGCTACTTACCCAAATGCTGTGATTGCCAGGAAACCACCGACGCCTCCAGGGCAGACCTTCCCCCATTACCCAAGATGGCCCCAGACCAGCCCCAACACCCTCCAAGACAGTGCCAAAGCTTGTTGGTAAGAGCAGACAGCACCAAACATGTAGATAAGAAATGTATAATGAATAAACATTATTTAAAGGGACTGCGTAATGCCATGAATTTTTCAGTGGCAAAAACAGCCGAGAACTTATTAAAAAATGCATGAATTTCATATTTGATTATAAGTCAAGAGCAGCCAAAAAGAGAGAAGGAGAGAGTTCAGGGTTGGCGGGGGGCGGGAAGGGGGGGCCAGCGATGGCAAAAGACACCAGCAGCCTTGCAGACTGGAATTAATGAGGTTGTTCCTAACAGAGAAGGAGTGACATGGTGATTAGTTAATTACTATTCAGCCGCCTGTAATTAATGCACAACTGAAATTGGTGTACAATGAATTAAACCACCACATAAAGCTGCTACCCAAATTGAGCCGAGGACCTTGATTACTGATTGAGGAGGCTATTACCACAGCTTCAGCATTGTGATTTCAACAGTGTCTCCCTCCGACAACATGTTGTGCAACTAGCGGGAGAGTCTAGCTGAAGAAATCCACTGCCTGGGGCTGGGTGTGATGGTGATGCTCATGCACAGGGTGGGGCTCCTGGAGCTGGAGCTGGGCTCTGGCTGTGCCCAGCATCCAGCCCAGGGCTGGCCCACTGTGCAGGAAGGGGTGCAGGGAAGAAGGAAAGAAAGATGAGATCGATGGGGATGCAGCTCAAAAGGAAGACGAGAATCTGTTCTCCCCTCTCCAAAGGTATCCTTGTCATCCTGGGCTCCAAGTCACCCTCGCCCCTTTCCAAGACCACTGCACCCAGGATGGGGGCTACTTGCTTCCTCTAGTGCATTCTCCACACAGAAACCAGGATGATCTTTCATAAAGTCAGGTCAAACTATGTTTCTCCCCTGCTTAATGCCCTCCTGTGGATTTCTACCGTAACGTGGATTGAATGTATTCTCCCTATTATGATTTACAAGGCCTGGTGTGACCTATTTCCCACTAGTTCCCCACTTCATTGCTCCCCCTCATCCTCATTCACATGGCCCAGCCGTGTTGGTCTTTCTGTGCCACAAAATCTTCAAACTTAATTTCACCCCAAGACCTTTGCATGTACTAATCTATCTTCTTGGAACTCTCTTCCCAAGCTTTTCTCATCAATGAAGTCTCAGCTGAAATGTCCGCAGAAAGGCTTGTCCTAACTTCTTTGTGTAAAGTAGCCTTCCCACCACCACCATTGTTTTCTGTCACATGAACCCTGATTGTTTCCTTCATGGTATATCCTAGGATCTGAATTATTTTCTTTAGCCATGCTGTCCCTTGTTCATGCTCTGTTTCCCCATTGGATCATAGCCTCTACAAAGGCAGAAGGTATCTGTTCTCTTCTATGTATACTCAGGGCCCCATGACTAGGGTCCAGTGAGGAAAAGCCATGGGGAGACCCATCATAAAGGCTACAAAAAGGCCCACTACAAATAATGGGCTTCATCGCTCAGAGACAGTGAAGGTGGCTGCTAGGGAAGAGGAGACTCAGAAACTCCTAGCAGAAGTCCTGGGACTGCCCACTGTCCCATTGTTATGTGCTATCCCCACACTCAGTGGCTCTGAAGAAGTGGCCTGAGAGCACAGCAAGAAGGACCCTACATAGAGACGTGACTATGGGAGTCAGAGACTGGCTGAAGCAGCCAATCCACACAGAAGGCTGTACCAAGTCTCTTCTGGAGCCCACCCCCCCATGCCCAGAGCTCCATGAGGACTTCCTCCTCACAGACAGGGTCCTGGGAGAGTAGAGCCTGTCCACTCACTGCATCTTAGGTGATGCTGTCATTTCCTAAGCTAAACACCCTGGAGACTGTGAGGTCCCTGGGAACAGGAACCACATCTTCCTCCTCTCTGTGCCTCACTCAGAGTGGCCCACCACTGACACCCCACACACACTATTGTGCCAGTCAGGGACCTGTGGTTATAAGTAACAAGACCTAACTCAAATTGACTTAATCAAAATGGGGGGAGTTGTCCTACTGATGGAAAAGTCCAGGGATGGCTTCAGGCATTGCTGGATCCAAGGCCGGTAATCAGGACACTATCCCTCCTCGTCTGTCAGCCTTGCTTTCCCCTAGGAGACTTATCTCTCAACTAGGATCTCCCTAGGCCGGGGAAGCCTTGCAGCTGTCACTTCTTTGGGCCTCAGTTTCCTTACCTAAAAATGAGTATACTTATTCTCATCCTGACCGCTCCTCATGGGGAGCTCAGTAAGCTGAGGTCAGACAACGGGCACAGTGGGTACCAGGTCAGGATGAGTCCTGGCTCCAGAGGGTGCAGACTGTTTGCAGATGCCCTGCCACCTGGAAGTGAATGACAATGGACCTGGAAGTCCCAGAGACCTGGCCAAGTGCTCTCACCACTGCCTGCTGCCACACTGGAGGGAATGGAAGGCAATCCCCAGGGGGCCATAGTAGACTCACATGGTCTGAAGTGGAGGAGGAATAAATGCCAGGGCATAAGTTCCCCACTCTGAATAGCATGGCAGGGAGCCTGAAGCCTGGCAGATTGTGGCCAGCATCACTAGCTGGAGAGAGGCCTCCATGCAGGACAGTGGTTTGGGGCAGAGTTTTCTTGTCCCTCCAGGACCTGGTACCATAGGCCACACTGCCAGGCCAATAGCCAAAACTGAGGATGTGAGGGGTCCCCAGGAGTTCTCCCTGGAGAATGGGGAGGGGGCTATCTGGCAGGCCCTTGGGATCTCGGAGAAGAGCTCCAGGGGGCTTGGAGTGGGGTTGGAGACATCCACAGGGGTACAGGGTGACCCCTACTGATTGTGTGAGAGGCCACAAGGCCATGTCTTCAACTAGAATTTTGGTTTATCATTTTTAAAGTATAACACATATCCAGTAAGGTTTCTCAAGTGTCCAGCTCAATGAATTTTAACTTGCATATACACTGTGTAACCACCACCCAGGTCAAGATCTAGAGCATTTCCATCACTCAGAATTTCCATCCTGTCTTCTGTCACTGACCCCTCTGCCAAGGTAACCATGATTCTAACTTCTATCACCATCAGTTTTTGGACTTCATTTAAATGGTTTTGTTTGTGTGTTCAGTGTAATGTTTTTGAGACTCACCTGTGCCGATATACATATCAGTAGCTGTTTTCTATTTTATTTCTGAGCAATATTTCATCGTGTGGTTGTACTCAACTGGTTTATCCATTCTCCTGTTGGTAAGCATCTGGGTGACTTTCCAGTTTGGGGCTGTTACGGGTAAAGCTTCCGTGAACATTCTTGTTTCTATCTTTTGGTGCACACAAGTCACTCATATTTCTTGATATATACCCAGGAGTGCAAGCGATGGGTCAGAAGGCATGCATATATTCAGCTTTAGGAGAAAATGCTAACAGTTTTCCAAACGATCATATCATTTTACATTCCACTCATAATGCACGAGAGGTCCAGGTGCTCCACATCTTCACTCGTAGTTGGTAATGTCGGTCTTTTTACCTTTGGCCATTCAGGTGGGTGTGAAAGATAGCTCATTGTAGTGTTACTTTGCATTTCTCTGGTGACTGATGATGCTGAGCATTTTTTATGTACTTATTGGCCATTTGTATATCTTCTTTGGTGAAGCACCTGTCCAGATCTTTTGCTTATCTTCTTATTGAATCATATTTCCTGTCCTTGACTTGTAGGCATTCTTGATATATTCTGGATGGCAAGTCCTTTGTCAAATATATCCATTGTGAGGAGTTTGTTGAAATGTCTGATTCCTTGGCTGCGCCCCTGAAGGTTCTGGTTAAGAGGGTTTTTAACCAAGGCCCCCTGGGGATCTCTGCCTTGTTCATATCTTGCTTTGAGAACCCTGTGAGGCACAGGGTGGAAAGGCAAGGCATAGGGTGAATCCCCATCTGAACAAGTCTGAAAACTTGTGGAATATTGGTAGGCGGGTTCTTGACAGTCCCTGACCACATAGTTTCTAAAGCACATGATTTGAACATTCCAGTATTCTAGAGTTTTGTATTGATTCCACCCCATCCCTACCACACTGAGCTGGAGGAGGGAGGAAGAAAATAGTCTCATCCAGGCAGCAGAATGTTCCAGGTTCTGCACACAGTTTGCAAAGTCAACAGATGGCTCTGCCACTCCTGAACCTCCTTATGTCTCAATGTCCTCTTCTGTGAAATGGGGATAGGAACTGTGTGTACTTCATAGGATCACTGAAAAAATTAAATGAGGCAATGCATGTCAAGTGCTTAGCCTAGCATACAGACAATACTCAATAAATGGTAGCCCATTTTATTTATTAAATGACATGTGGCCTTTCAGCTTTAAATGGCCACCAGTTATCTCCATACAGGCTCAGCTTTTCCTTCCAGGAGGCCTCAACCAGTACACTGGCATCTGCCCTGAAGCTCCATGCAGAAATTTAGGAAGGTCTGGGAAGTACCGAGCATCAAGCCCCAGCAGCCCTGTCCTGTGCCCCAGGGCTTATCATTAAAGTACACTAAGAACGGACGTGGCTCTGGCCCCTCCCTGGAGCTCCCAGCTGCCAGGCCACCTCTCTCCCAGACAAAAATTTCTGTCCCATCCCTTCCCAGACAGTGCCTTTGTCCTCATTTGTGCTGGTTCTATTTTGCTGATGGCTCCAGCTACCTGCTGGCAGCAATTTCAGCCAAAGAGTTTACCCAATATAATAAAACAGCCATCACCCCAAGAAAGTAGCAATAGAGCAAATGCCTATGTGCCCTTTAGATCTCAGGAGTTACTCAATTACTTTGCCAACCCCAGAGAGGCAGCTGCCTGAGGACTGGGAACATGTCAGAAAATCTTGCCTTGTCCTACCCGCAGCACAGGGCTCTGGGATCCTCTGGCCGGGGGGCTTGTATACCATTAGTACTGTTCAGTCCGCTTGTGGAATGAATAAATTAACTAGTCTCAGATTCATTTATTCATTCATTCATTCAGTTTCAATTAAACAAGCATTATGGAATAACTCCCATTTTCACTAAATGTGTGTGACCAGACCTGAAGAGTTCTTTTTGCAAAACACAAAGCCCCTACGATGGGATGGGATGGGATGGGATGGGATGGGATGGGGATATGATTTGGCAAAGCTGTTCACCAGCCCAAGGGGCTCCTCTTCTCAGGACCCCATGGGCTTAGAATCCACAGCCATGATGAGAAGTTTTCCTATTTGCCTGATCTCTACCCACCCTGCTTTGGCTTAACTGAACTCATTTCCTGAATCTGTACTCTGAACATAACAGCCTGGTATATCCCTCAACCCCAGATTCCACCTCTGTCAACAGCATCTTCTCCATCAGGCTCAAGGAATGGATCTGTCTCAGGAGCAGCTAATCTAGGAAAGAAGGAGCCACAAGGACCCAGGCTTGGCCCAGGAAGGAAGATGGACAGACCCCCATGCACACTCAGCCTCCCACTGTGCAGAGGGACCCAGAGACAGGCAGGTAGGCCTTCTCAGTAACCTCCTCAGTGGTTCCCTGGTTCTCACTCAAATTCTATCCTCTCTCTATGGCTCTCTCTCTCTCTCTCTCTCTTTCTCTCTCTCTCTCTCTCTCGCTCCCTAGCTCAGCCTCCCAGCCTCAAGCCTGGGTGAATTAGGTGGCTGAGTGTTATATATTTGGTGCTGCTGATGCACCCTGGCTTCCATGCTCTGGGCTAGGGGTTTCATCTCCAAGGTGGTGTTTCAGAACCCCCAGTGACCAAAGACAGGACATAGCCAGGTTCTGTCTTAGGGATCAGGAACAATACCTATATTGATCACCTTCTGAGACACTACAGGAATTCTTTCAGTGGAACACCCAACTAAAGACAGCCCAGAACCAACTTTATGTACCAATCCTGATGGAAACTGGGCTTCCCCTGTGGACACTGGGCTGTAGCTGGACTCAAGTCTCCAAGGATCTGGTCACCCCATGGGCATCTAAGGACAGATTTTACAGAGCTCCCTGGTAGGGCTGGACAGTTTCTTCAGCAGGCACAGCTGGCCAGTTCCTCTCCAACCCTCTCAATACCCCAGGCCTTCCAAACAAAACTTGCTAGTGTGGTGGCAGTGGCCAGATGGGACAACATGGAGACATCCATCATCTCTTGATCCAGAGGTACAATATGTCTTATGGCAAAAGCCCTGCAGTTCTATACGCTGTCTGACACAGCAAACATGGTTGAAGTACACAAGCGGCTCATGACCCAATCCTGGAAATGTGATCATTACCAAGACCCAAGTCAGCTTCTTGATGGAGTCTTCACACAGGAAACCACATCTGACCTAGCACCTTCCACTTGGCCAAAAGATGGCCCATTATCTTAGTATCAAGCATCCATGCTGAAATGTGTCATCTGTTGGTGTCAGAGTGAAGCCCCAGATAAGCTGGCTCATTAGACACAGTCAGAACTCCCTGCCACAGAGTATTGACCAGAGGTTGGCCATTTCCTCTGACACCCTGCCTCTCCAACTTCAGAAGCCTTTTGTTTGTCATGCTTGCCCACAGATGACCCATGAGCAAATCTGCCTGACCCAAGAACTTTTAGTCCCCACCATGTCTGTTCCCTGTGTGATCTTTCAAATGACTTGGTCATCGCTACACACAGTCATGGACACAAAGCATTACAGGGCAAGAGCACACAGCCACTAGTTAATGATTTGCCAACACTTCTCAGCATATGCCTCTTTTAAGCATTGTATAATGTCAACTAATAAGAAAAAAATGACATCCACAAATAATACAAGCAGTCAGCATGCCGGAGGGGTAAGTGCTTATTCAGAGAGCTTTGCTCCCTGACAGTGGGAAGGAAATTGGCCAAACCAATGGAGACTCCCCAAGGTGCAGTTTTAAGAGACATTCTCTCCCCAGAAGTCCTCAGCAAAAAGATGGCAGGTTCCATAGAGAGACAATGCCCCCTCCCGGGCAAACAAGAGGAAAGATGTGATAGTCATTCCATGATACAAAAACCTCACAGGAGCCAACAAGTGAATGAAATAACACCAACCACTGGTATTTATTGGGAACTTCCTCTGTGCTGGACATGAGGCTCAGAATTTCACATTTATCTTCTCAGTTAACCCTTGAATTATATCATGAGACAATCACTATTATTACTTCTATTTTACTGTGAGGAGATTGGGAGTCTGAGAAGTTAAGGAACTTGCCCAAAATCACAGAACTAGTAAGTGGCAGAAGTAGGTTTATGCCCAGGCCTGTCCGATTTTAAAATTCATTCAGCCTACTGTCTGTCCATGCCATGCCTCTGCAGCATGCCTGCTATATTAGGACTGGCCCCAACATTGTTGGGACCTGGTGCAGATCTTCCCATACAGGGCTGAGCCAGGACATCCATCAGCAAAGCCATCTTTGGACCATCCTTCAAGGTTTCCACCTGGACCTTGAATGGAGCTGGGAGCCCTGGGTTCCCAGGGTTACCCTAACTTCCTGAGGCATGAGTACCTGGTCATCAGCTTTGTATCATCAGTACCATCTTTGCCACCTGACCAAAGGAAAAGTTTCCATTTAGTTGAGGAATTTTCTTCCCTCTCTTTAATTGATAACAATGATCACACTTCAGTTAACCTCAAAACTTGCCTTGGCCCACCCTCTATTCCAGAAACCAAAGACGGAATTGCATCTCTAGTACTCCCCTGAAGCCAACCAGCCTGCACACAGGTCCTGACAGCCCTCCTACCCAACTCACTCCCAACAGAGTTCTGGGGATTCTGGAGTCTAGTTGCAGCCCAATATTGCCCACCCCAGATCCCTGGCCTCTCCCTGAAGCCAGCCTGGCCCCCAGGCTGAGAATCCCCTCATGTCCAAGCTGTCTGCTCAGGAGAGTCAGAAATTCCACTGACCACTGATCAGCGACAAGGAGGCATAGATTGGCCAGGCAGCACTGGACTCCGTGAGCAGTTTTTGGGTACAGCTCACATCATTGCTGAGCCTTGGTTTCCTTCTGTGTAAAGTGGGGGTGCTTCCAGCCTGTCTCCCACCCCCAGGTAATGAGGTAAAGTGCTTGGTGAACACTCACTTGCCAGACAATGGCAGGGAAAGATCTCCCTGCCATGGGAATCAAGTCCTACCACTGTGCCAGGCGTTCCATCAGCAACAACTTCAGATAAACCGTCATGAGTCTCACTTGAGAAATTGTGTATACAAATCCCATTATTAGTGATATAGCCCCCTTTAATTTCACTCTGAGAGCTCTCTGTGGGACCTTAGTCAATATTTGCTGAAAATCAAATACAAACCTTGTTATGATTCAATGCAAACACTGTACTAAACTCCACCAAAGCATGACCCAGGCTCAAGACAGGGAACATTAAATTAATTTGCACAAGAGTCCATGGGTTGAAAGGCATCTCCTGACCCCTCTTCCAATTTAGGGGACCCAGGCTCTGCCCAGACATCCTCACTAACTCAAGGACTACACCAGCCCCATGGCAAATCAGCACCAACACTCCTGAAAATAGAAGGCACAGAGCTTAGAACACTCTTAGTATTCAGCGAGCAAGCGAGTGAATGAAAGGGAAGACTGTGGAGTGGAAGGAACACCAGACCTGGAGTCACCGAGTCTGTGGCTGACCTTGCCCTTCCACCCCCTGTCTGTTATTCTCTGGTTTACCTTATGAGTCTCTACTTTCTCATCTGGAAGATAAAGTGAAGATTATATGTAGGAATGATTAAATGACATAATCTTGGTAAAGGGCATAGCACAATGCCTGACACATAGTAGACTCCCAAAAACTATTATAATAAATCAACCACCACATAATAATAACAAAGCCACATACCAAAAAAGCACAGTTCAGATGTATGCACTTAGAGACATCAACTATTTAAAAATGTAGACATAGGAGGGGCACCTGGGTGGCTCAATTGGTTGAGCCTCCAACTCTTGATTTCAGCTCAGGTCATGATCCCAGGGTTAGAATTCTCTCTCTCTCTCTTTGCCCCTCTCCCCACCCCACCCCCCAAAATAAAAATAAAACAATTTAAAAATAAACAAAAATGTAGACATAGGAAAAGACTGGCTGGGACTCCAGTCAAGATTGGGTTGTGAATTCCTGTTTAGAGCCCGCCCTGCTTCAAACTCATGCCACTATAATAGGTAGAATATAATTCAAAAAATTGTAAAACACAAACTGTCTTCAAAAACAAGATAAACATCACAAAGATGAGTGATGAATATTAGATACACAAAGTGGCAATCATCTGCCACATACAAACACAAAATTCCCTGGAGTGCACCGTGGAGGGGCAATGGGAACTGAGACTACCCCCACAGTGAGGTGGGGGCATGTGGGAAGCCATTGCATGAGCCTGCAGCCTGGTCCTAATTTATGAAGAGTGTGACCACCACAGTCAGTTGAGAAGGGGTATGCTAGATGATTGACAGATCTAGAATTGGAGATAATTGGATGAAGTCTCAATGATAAGATCTGTAGAATTGGTTGGGTGCTGCTAAATGCTACTGATGCACTGCAGGGTCAGACAGACTCAGGTCAGCCCATAAATGACCAACTTAAGGTATGGTATGACATACAGAAGGCCTCTATGATAGTGTTTGAAGAGATCACCCCTCCTACAGTCAGAAAACAGACCAGGCTTAAAAGGCATCCTAGGATCAGACTGCAAGAGCAACAAATCTTCAAAAGACTATGCCCAAGTTAAGGCCTTGATAGAAAAAAAATGGGCTCCCTGAGACTCGTGATAGCAGCATCTGAGTGCATGCTTGAGAACATTGAACCCCCAGACTCCCCAGACACTCTCTACCTTCAGAAGTTGTCCCCATCCCTTTCTAGAAGACAGCAGATCTCCTTGCCTGAAATATATTCAGAGCCCCCATGGTGGCAAATCCCTTGCAAGACATTTTCTTCCCTCCTCAAGATCTGTCCCTACCTCCCCTACTGGCTACTAGAATGATGATCAGGGTCAAATCTCACAGGCCCCACCTGGGGAAATGCTGGCCCTGTTAAAGAAAAAGAAGGATTATTCACCAAGGCAGTGGAAAGATGTGACCAATATGAACCCACGGGAACCCAAAAAGCTTGCATGGAAGTGGACCTTAGGGGTGTCAAACCAAGGGTAAGTGGGAAAGGGGTACATAATATAAGGCTGTAAAGAGATTTACACTTTGTCAGGTTCTGGGAGCCAGTCCTAATAACTTCTGGAATGGCTCCTAGAATCTTAGAAAAAATGTCTCACCTAAAATAATATATGAAAATATGAGATCAGGCTCACTAGAGTGTTAAATAAGGGATTCAGATCTTTAGATCACAGAGTAATTGGCAGGGTAGAATAGATCTATTATATAAGACCCAAGTTCTTACTATATGACCATGTTGCTAGAGGGAATCCATAGGAAGTGTCCTTAACTAAGGAGCAAAGAAGGAGATAGGGGGTGGGGCAGTAGGGGAAGCATGGGCATCACTGAGAAGCTCAGGGGTCACTATCTGCTGTAAAATGTGCTGACTATAGATCTTATTGTAGAGCTGGCTCCCCAGTGTCACTAAGGACAGAAAGGTTCTGAAACAGCACAGGCCATGTGGCAGCACTCAATCATCAGAGGCAAGGTAGTAAGCAAGTTCAGGATGCCAACCCAGACTTTGATCTACAGGGATATGTGGTGATTCTCCATAGACCATGGCATATATAGAGGCAAGATAAATGGGTGGCTGGCAAAGGTATTGATCAAGAATGAATGAAAATGAGCAGAAACTGGAGACAAACCTCACCAATGGGCAGTCACAGTGCTATGTCACTTCTCAGACCCAGAGCCCATCAATTGAAGAAAGACCCTGCAGCGCTAGTAGGTGCATAAACATCAGCAATTACTCTAGTCTTGAGTAACAGTGCATTGAAGCAAGGGGAAATTCCCAGTCTCTAGTATTGGACAGAGCATCTGAGCTGACATTGCTACTAGGGGACTCAAAGCACAATCATCCTCCACCTCTCATTATAGTAAAGGTGCATAGGTGCAAAGAATGAATGGAATCTTTCCCACAATGGGTCCAGTAGGTCCACAGACCCACCAATCGGTCATTTCCTCTGCTCCTGAATACATAATCAGGATGGGAATACTTAGCAACTAGCATGGTAGGAAAGGCCAAATGCCAGGCTCTGAAATTGCTTGCCCCTGACCAATCGAAATCAATATTAACATCCTGAGGGTAAAGGCAGAAATTAGCGCTATTTTCAAAGACTTAGAGAATGTAGTAGCAGAGGCCCTATTATGCCCCCCATTTAATTCACTCACAAGTCTGAAATTTGCAAAATCCACAGTGAATCATAGTGGATGATGGTGAACCTCCTCAGACTTTGCAGAATTATGCCCCAATCATAGCTCCTGTGCCAGATATGGTGCCTAGAACATGTCAAGAGCCCCTGCTACCTGCAATGCAGCTAGTGATCTAGTGAATTTTTTTTAAATTCTCATCAGGAAAAATAACCAAAGGCAGTTTTCATTCACATGGGATGGACAATAATACATATTTCTGGTCTTTCCCTACTAGAGATGTGTTAACTCTCCTGTTCTGTGTCACAGTGCAGCCCAAGGTAACCTTGAACATTAGGACATTTCACAGAACATCACACTAGTCCACAATTGTCCTACAGAAGTTTGAGGATACACTGCAAAGATCCCAGGGCTGTCACATTGACCCAGTCAGGCTTAGGCACATTTGTGCACCTCCAACCACCGAGCAAAAGCATGGTGCTTGAGTTCTGAAGAAGTATGCCCTATACTTGAAATATTTCTCTGACTCACGTAACACTTTTGAGAAAGGCCCGGAGTAAGAGAAAGTTCTGCATTCTGTCCATAATGCAGTGCAAGCATATCTGACACTTGGGTCATATGATCCAGCAGATCCTGTGGTGCTGACAATATTTGTGGTTGATAAAGGTGCAGTGTAGAGCCACTCCAGTAGGAGAGTTGCAGCACCGAGTTCTAAGATTTTGGAGCAGGCCATGGTGTCTGCTGCAGGCAAATATACCCTACTCAAAAATCAGCTCTTGGAATGTGAATGCCATGTAGAGACTGGGCTTCTGACCAGGGCACATCAAGTGACCACGACCTTAGCTATCACTACAAGCTGTCAATACAAGCAGTGCGTCATTCTGTGGGAGTTATACATCAGCATCAGGCACAAGCAGGCTCAGAAACACAAGGAGCTATACAAACCAGGGACCTAGGCCCTCATATCACTAATCTATGTTGTGCCAACTCACACCAACAGCTTTATTGGGAGTGGGGAATGATCCCTATAACCAGCCAACAAAGGAGAGGAAACCTGAATCTGGTTCATGGTTTGGGTCCACTCAGCGTGGTGATGCAGATGAATGTCAATTTCCATGTACAACTGCTCTTAGGGGTGGCTCTGTGAGCCCAAGCAGTGCATCTGGTCATCCACTTTGCTTAGAGGAATGGTCTGAGGTAAGGATATACATAGATTCCAAGGCAGCGTGAATTGTTTGGCTGATTGGTCAGGGTTAAGAAAGAGAAAGAGTCAAAGATTGGGAACAAAAGGTTCTTGTATCCCATGTCAATGCCCACAGGGAGCACCCATTGCAAGGGAGTCACTTCAGAGCCAGGTGGACAGGTGCTCTTACACAGGAGGTGTCAACTAGCATCATCAGCCACTGAAATACCTTCCCAGGACATGTTCAGCCACTCAGCAGAAGCCTTCCACACAGTGTCATCCTCAAGGATACCAGCAAAACACCAGTAGCAAGTTAATTATATCCAACTTCTTCCTTATCTTGTAAAAGATTAATACATATTTCTGGTATGGGTTTGCCTTTTGTGCCCATAGCATCACTATCCAAAGCAAAAGTGCATGATTTATTGTCACTGAATCCCACAGAACATCACTTTGCATCAAGAGACCCACTTTATGAGAAAGGAGGTCAGAAATACACAAGACTCATTGAGCCTGCCACATATGGTGTCACCCCAAAGCTACCAGCCTGAGGCACTAGCTTGAAGATGATACTCTACAAGGTTGGCATATAGTCCTCAAGATGCAGAATATACCTTTTTTTCTAAGAACCAAGAGAAGAGTGCATGGCTCTGCTATCCATCACTCCCAATGACCTCCTCTTTTCCTCCTAGACCCCTGAAGTAGAAGTTTCACCAGGAAACACAGTAGAGTCCCACTAACCATAAAAGTAAAGTAAAGCTACCACCTGGTCGTTTGGGGCTCCTCATACCAGTAGGTCAACAGGAAAAGAAAGAAATTGTCACACTTTAAGAATTACCAGAGAAAAGAGGGTTAATGATACATGATAGAAAAAGGAAAAGTATGTTTGGGACACAGAGGAACTGATGGGGCACCTCTTGGCACTAAGGTATGGTCATTATAAATGGTAATTATAGCAATCATAGCCTGAAAAGATATAGTTCAGACCCCTCAGAGAATGAAGGTCAGGCCCACCCACTACATACGCCACCTAGACCAGCAGAGAATAGTCTTAATTGGGTGGTTGAGGAGGGATCCACTGAGTATTAGTTATGGCCTCAGAACCAACTGGAGCCATGAGGGTCATAGCTTATCCTACTTCCCCTCTTTGTCTGTTACATTTCCCCAGAAATCAAACCCATCACTCACCCAAGGAAGTTATCACTGGATACAGTGAAACTGAGACATGAGAGGCAGTACTCCACCCAAATCCAAATCCTTTTGACTATCTTTGGGCACACTCACCTATCTCCTGGACCCAAGTCTGGGTAACTCTGAAGCATAACTTCCACTATAGAGTTCCCTGTGTGATCCATAGGATGGGAGAATGTCCAAAAGCCTTAAGTTATCTCCCACAGGAATAGCAATACTCCTGTCCAGGTGCAGTAAGCCACAGAACATTTAACAACACCTCCAAAGAAGTTGAAGAGTCCAGTTATTCCTACAAAGCCTGCATACCATCCCGACATGCTCTCAATTCCCATGCCCCATACCATCACTTCAGACAGTGGATAGAAGGCAGGTATGCAGCCACCACCCACAGCTAAGAGAAAACCCATGGGGAAAACCCATGGGGCTCAGGTACAGTGATCAGAGCAGAGAAGATTCCCAGGAAGATACTGTGCATGAACAAGACAAAATGCCTCAGTATGGAAGCCACACAAGCACAAAAGAGAAAGAAGAGAGGTGGGAACACAGCACAATGAAGACAAAATCACCAGACAACTAGACAAGCTAGACAAATGCATTACTCCAGAGCCAGAAGAAAAAGGTTCACCACTGTTTGAAATTAGAGAAAATTTAATAGAAACATGAATTTAATAAAATTAAAATTCAAAGATGAGATAATAGAACTACAGAAATGAGATGGAAAAAGAGATTGAGAACCTTGGAAAACAAAATTAGAGCCCAAAAGGCATCATTATAGAATGGACACTGTTGACCATCTAAGTAGTGCCATAGAGGAAAGACTTAGGATGATAAAAATGAATGCTAAAGAAGGAAAGGAAGGAAGGAAGGAAGGAAGGAAGGAAGGAAGGAAGGAAGGGAGTAAGGGAGGGAGGGAGGAAGAAAGAGAGGGGAAAAAAACCAATGAAATCAAAACCATTACAGACACAGACACTGACTATGAAAAAGGACAGATTATCTTAGGAATAGTTGGTGTTCCTGAAGAAAAAGACCTAAGATATATATAGTATTATATATATTACTATATAGTAATATATATAATACTATAATACTATAATACTAATTATAATTATAATACTATAATACTAATTATAATACTATAATACTAATATATAATACTATATATATAATATATATAATACTATATATAGTATATATATATAATATAGTATAGTATATATATATATACTATATATATATGAGTATATACATACACATATATATTATAAGAAATTTTCCCTGCATTGAAAAAAATAACTGAACCTGCCCAAAACAAAACAAAACAAATAAAATAAAAGAGCACAATGTTTTTTTTAGGAAAATTTTGATACAGAAATCTCTAAACAAAAACACATCCCATCGTAATTAAGTTAGTAAGTAAACTTCAAAGTTGAGAGAAAACTTCACATATCTGAACAGAAAGAGCAAAATCATACACTGTAGGAAAATCAGGCCAGAATCTGAGTTCTCTGCAATAACATTTAGCCAGAAGAAAAGGTATTCATATCTCAAGAGTTCCAAAAGAAAAGAAAAAGTGAGCCAAAAATATGACACCCATCCAAAGTCATTCTTGTATAAAGGCAAGAAACAGCCATTTCAAAACATTAAATTCTTCGAGAAATATAGAACACATGGACCCTTATTTTGGAAAAAAGAGAAAAAAAGAACTATTCACAATAAAACCCAACCAATTAACAGATCAATAATGATAATAATAACAATAAAATAAACTCAGGAATTTTGACACAAGGTAAAAGAGCTGGAGATGATCAGAGAATTTATCTAAGTATACAACAAATCTTGAACAACTAAGGGAATGAGGATTACAGAACACAGTACATTAACCTGAGTATGGTAAAAGTCAGACCCTAACTAAAAACACTCAGCAGATGGGAGGGAAGCTAATCAAAGTCTCCTCTTTTAAAGAAGGGAGTCCATTGAGTAAACTTAAAACTTTGAAATAAACTCAAAACTTGAAACATACTTTATTTTATTTTATTTTATTTTATTTTATTTTACATCCAAGTTAGTTAGCATATAGTGCAACAATGATTTCAGGAGTAGATTCCATAATGCCCCTTACCCATTTAACGCATTCCCCCCTCCTACAACCCCTCCATTAGCAGCACTATCAACAATAGCCAAAGTATGGAAACATACTTTTAAAAAATAATGACTATAAACTCCTGATGCTTCTCAAAATCTCTTTTTATTTTTAAAGGACCTTCTAGAAATTAATTTTGTTTACATTTAAAAATATATTTAATGTTAATAATTCCCTTAATTTCTCTTCAGTTACTTTTTTTCTAAGTTTTAAGAAAATTAAATATAATACTTTATACTCTGAAAGAACATATAGAGATGGTTATATTTTTATAAAACTAAAAGTCAAAGTCGCTGTATCCATGTTGCCTTCTATCATATGTATGCATAGATAAGTGTCTAGAATTATGTTTTCCCAGAGTAATGGAACTTTTTGTTTTTAACTAGCATGAATTTTTTAAACTTTTTTTCATTGTACATTTCTGTCTTGTTTAAAGTCTTTATAATAAGCATATTTCATTTTTATAAAAGTAATAGAACGATTTCCTAGAAACAAATATGCCAAGATAAGTGATTAATTTCTAGTAGTGGTAATACTGATGGTTGATTTGTTGTGTGCTTTGTAACTTTAACCAACTTAAACTTTAAAAATATGTTTAAGAAAAAATAAGGATAATCATTTAAAAATAGAAATAAAATCTATAATTTCCAAATTGACAGAGAAAATAATAAAAGCTTTAGTAATCAAATGTAAAGTAAAAAGGGGCTTGGAGAGAAACAAAGAATAGACATGGCAAAGAAAACATACAAAATAGATGGTAAAAAAATAAGTCCAAATATATCATTTAAATATTCATAATGAATTCAGAAACAGATTTAAGTTACTCATTAGAAGACAATCTAACAGACTAAAATTTTCTTAATCTAGTGATATGGTGCTTCCTACAAAAGATACACTAATACAAATAATCCAGAACAAACAAAAATAGAGGAATGGAAAAGAATATTCCTGGCAAAACAATAAAACAGGAATAGCAATATTAGCAGATAAAATCAAACTTAAGACAAAAGCCCTTGGGGCGCCTAGGTGGCTCAGTCGGTTGAGCGTCTGACTTCGGCTCAGGTCATGATCTCGCGATCCGTGAGTTCGAGCCCCGCGTCGGGCTCTGTGCTGACAACTCAGAACCTGGAGCCTGTTTCGGATTCTGTGTCTCCCTCTCTCTGACCCTCCCCCGTTCATGCTCTGTCTCTCTCTGTCTCAAAAATAAATAAACGTTAAAAAAAATTAAAAAAAAAAGACAAAAGCCCTTTATAGAGATAAAAAGCAATATGTAATTGTAAAAGGAAAAGACTCACCAAGCAGATATAGCAATCATCAATACTCATACCTTACAGCTCATAGCCCCAAAAATACATAAAGCAAAACTGAAAGAATTACGAAAAGAAGCTAACAAATCTATAATCAGAGTGGGAGACTCTAACTCACTGTATCAGAACCTGATCCTGCAGACAAAAATTACTTTGGATATAGAAAATTTTTACAACACTGCAAGCTTGATCTAATAGATATATAAAGAACCATGCAGTCAACAAATAGAAAGTATGCATTATCTTACAGAAAATCAGGAATGTTTACAAGTAACTACCCTTGCAGTAGAACAAAGCAGAAGTCTGAACCAATTTCAGGGAATCAAATATCAACAAATATCATTCTCATACTCTAATGCAATTAAATTAGAAATTGCCAATTAAAAGAACTTTAAGGCAAAACTATAGAATATTTTTAATGATATTCCTGAACTACTTAAGTGTTAAAAATGCAAATCCCAACCCCAAATTAAAATATTTAGGGCTAATGAAACAGTTCTACATACCACAAGTTGTGGGATAAATTCAATATAGTGCTTGATAAATTCATTTACATAAAAAGTAAAAGGGAGTGAAAATAAAATAAATGAGTTAGTCATACAATTCAAAAAAGAGTCAACTCAAAAAAGTAGGTGGAAGATATGTAAGATAAGGATTGGAATATGAGTAGTCTATTAAAGAAGTACTCCCAGAAGAAACCAGTAAGTAAGGAAGGAAGTGGGAAAGTGTAATCGGGAAAGAAAAGATTTATTCATTCTCCCCCTCACCACCCCCAGCAAATGAGTTGAGCCAGTCCTTGGCTAAAAGTTGCATGAGTTTGGGAGGGTTGTAAACTGCAAGGACTTCTAGTTCTCCATGCCAGCAGGTGGCTCCAGTGCCCAACAGCACTCCTTTGAAGATTTCAAGTACAAATCTTTAACAGCAAAGCACACAGAAGCTGGGAGATAGGCATGCTGAGCTGCAAAGGCATTTGGTAAGGGCACCAACAGAGCCTTCTACAGAATTTCACCTAAGAGAATAGCAAACAGGTCTTCTAAGAGAGATGCTTAATACAATAACAAAAAACCCAGTTATTGTAAAAGAACAACAGAGCAAATAAATGTTGAGAATAACAGATGAAGAAAAATAACAAAACTGTACTTTTGAAAAGGCAACATTTGGGTAGCCAAGATTGACTAAACCCACTATAACCTAACTTTCCCATCAATCACAACTAAAATTTTGGACAAAGTAGAGAAAACGACTACCTGAAGATGTTAAGAAGTTAAAAATTGCAGAGACACTACTAAAAACAAAAGAACCAATAGATTAATAAAAATGAAGTGTAACCAAAAAATCCAAATAACATAAAAGTATACAGGAAAGAAAGAAGAATAAAGAATAGACAAGACACACAGAAAACAAACAATAAAATGCTTGACCTAAATCCAAACACATCAATAATTGTATTAAATATAAATGATTTAAACATACTAAATAAAAGACAGAGACTGAATTTAAAAGGAAAAACATCCAACTAAATGATGTACAAACACTTAAGGGAGAAATAATAACAACTCTACCCAATTTATTCCAGAGCATAGAAAATGAATTAATATTTCCCAGTTCATTTTATGAGTCCCACAGTACCTTATTCCAGATAATATCTTATCTGACAAAAGATATTATAAGAGAAACAAACAAACTACAAGTATGCAAAATATATAAAGAACTTATACAACTCCACACCAAAAAAATCCAATTAAAAACAGGAGGAGATATGAACAGACATTTCTCTACAGAAGACATGCACATGGGCAACAGATACATGAAAAGATGTCCAACATCATTAATCATCAGGGAAATGCAAATCAAAACCAAAATGAGATACTACTTCATACCTGTTAGAATGGCTAAAATCAAAATCACAAGAAATAACAAGTGTTGGCAAGGATATGGAGAGAAAGGAACCCTGTGTACTGTTGGTGACAATGCAAACTGGTGCAGCCACCATGGAAAACAGTATGGAGGTCCCTCAAAATATTAAAAATAGAATTACCATATGATCCAGTAATTCCACTACTGGCTATTTACCCAAATAACAGGAAAACACTAATTTGAAAAGATATATTCCTCCCCTAAATTTATAGCAGCATTGTCTACAATAGCCAAAGTATGGAAGCAGCCCAAGTGTACATCAACTGATAAATGGATAAAGAAGATGTGATATCTCTATACAATGGTGTATTATTCAGCCATAAAAAAAGGAATGAAATCTTGTCATTTGCAACAACATGAACGGACCTAGAGGGTATAATGCTAAGTGAAATAAGTCAGTCAGAGAAAGACAAATACCATATGATTTCACTCATATGTGTAATTTAAGAAACAAAACAAATAAACAAAGAAAAAAAGAGACAAAAAAAGACTCTTAAATAAAGAACAAACTAATGGTTACCATAGGGAGGTAGGTGAGGGGATGGGTGTAATAGGTGAGGGGTTTAAGAGTACAATGAGTAATGTATAGAATTGTTGAATCACTATATCATACACCTGAAACTAATATAACACTGTATGTTAGTATACTGGAATATAAATAAATAAATGCATACATACATACATACATGCATAAACTACAGACTAATATCTTTCATGAGTGTAAGTGCAAAAATTCTCAAGGAAAAGTCAGCAAATAAATTCCAATAATATTTTGAAAGAATAATAAATCATGATCTTGTGAGGTTCATCCTGAGAACACAAGGTTATTATTTGTAATAAATATAAAGCACCATATTAACAGAATGAAAAATAAATAGCTTGTGATCATTTTCATAGGTGCAAAAGAAGCATTTGATGAAGTTCAACCATTTGTAATTTTTTTAAGTTCTCAGCAAGCCTGGAATTTCAGGAAACTTTCTTAATCTGATGAAAGGCATCCACAAAAAAACAAAAACTACAACTACAACTAATATCAAATATCAAAGATGGAATGCTTTCTCCCTAATGTCAGAAACAAATGTCTATGTTCATTACTTTCATTCAACATTATACTAGAAGTCCCAACTAATACAATGAGGCAATAAAAGGGAAAAAAAGGTATACATTTGAAAAGGAAGAAAATAAATATCCCTTTTTTCACGGGCCACATAAGGGCCTAAGCAGAAAACCCAAAGGAATCAATAAAAAATAACTCCTATATGTAATAAATGAGTGTAGCCAGGTCATGGGATACAAGACAAATATACAAAAATCAGTTGTATTTCTATATACTAACAATGAACAAAGGGAATTCAAAAAATTTAAAACAGTACCATTTTGTATTTATACCACTTACCAAAAAATGAAACACTTAGGTATAAATTTAGCAAAACACGTGTAGGACTTGTACACTGAAAATTATAAAATGCTGATAAAAGAAAACAAGAACTAAACAAATGGAGTGATAAATTTGTATTCAAGGCTTGTTGTCTCAGTATTGAAATAATCTGTAGATTCAGTGCAATTCCAATCAAAATCCCAGGAAGGAATTTTATAGATATTGACAAACTATCTCCAAAATTTATTTGGAAAGGCAAAGAAAATAGCCACAAAATTTGTGAAATGTTAACAACAAAGGTGGAAGTCTTCCACTACCTGATTTTAATACTTGTCATAAAGCTTCAGTAAGCAAGACACTGTGATTGTGTAAAGATACTGTGACAGTATAAAAAATAAACATATAGATCTATGGAACAGAATAGAGTCCAGAAATGGGCCCAGAGAAATGTAGTCAATGGATTTTTTATGGAAGGGTGAATGCAATTAAAGGGAGAAAAAAAACAGTTTCAACAAATGATCAAATGATAATTAAACAATTGGGTAGATATAAGCAAAAAAAAAAAAAGAAAAAAGAAAAGAGAAAGAAAGAAAGAGAGAAAGAAATGAAAAAGAAAAAACCCACCTCAACTCATATCTCACACCTTATACAAACATTAACTCAAAATGTATTGTAGACACAAATGTAAAACTATAGAATTTCTAGAAAAAGAAAGGATAAAATCTTTATGATCTTGGGTTAGGAAAAGAGTTCTTAGATACATCCTCATACATGACCTGCACTCAGAAACAAAAACAAATTGAACTTCTTCAAAATAAAAAACTTTGCTTTGTGAAAGACAATAGAATGACAAGCTATGGAGTGGGAGAAAATATTTACAAATCACATATCAGACAAAAAAAAAAAAAAGCCCCGGGGGCGCCTGGGTGACTCCTCAGTTAAGCCTCAGACTTCGGCTCAGGTCATGATCTCACGGTTCATGGGTTCAAGCCCCACATCGGGCTCTGTGCTGACAGCTCAAAGCCTGGAGCCTGCTTCAGATTCTGTGTCTCCCTCTCTCTCTGCCCCTCCCCCACTCACACTCTGTCTCTCACTCTCAAAAAATAAATAAAACATTAAAAAAAAAGCCTTTATCCAGAATAAGCAAAGAATTTCAAAACTCAACAACTGGAAAACAATACAAAGCGGGTAAAAACTTTGAAAAGACATTTTGACAAAGAAAATATACAGATAGCAGGTAAACACCTTTATTTTTTTTATTTTTTTTTTAGAGCTAGACAAGTTGCTTTTATTTTTTTTTCAATATATGAAATTTATTGTCAAATTGGTTTCCATACAACACCCAGTGCTCATCCCAAAAGGTGCCCTCCTCAATACCCATCGCCCACCCTTCCCTCCCTCCTACCCCCCATCAACCCTCAGTTTGTTCTCAGTTCTTAAGAGTCTCATGCTTTGGCTCTCTCTCCCACTCTAACCTCTTTTTTTTCTTTTTTTTCCTTCCCCTCCCCCATGGGTTTCTGTTAAGTTTCTCAGGATCCACATAAGAGTGAAAACATATGGTATCTGTCTTTCTCTCTATGGCTTATTTCACTTAGCATCACACTCTCTCTCCAGTTCCATCCACGTTGCTACAAAGGGCCATATTTCTTTCTTTCTCATTGCCACGTAGTACTCCATTGTGTATAATTACTCCATTGTGTATATAATGAATGAACCACAATTTCTTTATCCATTCATCAGTTGATGGACATTTAGGCTCTTTCCATAATTTGGTTATTGTTGAGAGTGCTGCTATAAACATTGGGGTACAAGTACCCCTATGCATCAGTACTCCTGTATCCCTTGGGGAAATTCCTAGCAGTGCTATTGCTGGGTCATAGGGTAGATCTATTTTTATTTTTTTGAGGAACCTCCACACTGTTTTCCAGAGTGGCTGCACCAATTTGCATTCCCACCAACAGTGCAAGAGGGTTCCCGTTTCTCCACATCCTCTCCAGCATCTATAGTCTCCTGATTTGTTCATTTTGGCCACTCTGACTGGCGTGAGGTGATATCTGAGTGTGGTTTTGATTTGTATTTCCCTGATGAGGAGCGACGTTGAGCATCTTTTCATGTGCCTAGGTAAACACATTTAAAGGTTCTCAACATCATGAGTCATTTTAGGGAAATGCAGATTAAAACTACAGTAAGACAGTATTACCTACTTATTAAAATGTCTAATTTTAAAAAAATGTCAATACCAGGTGCTGTCTAGGATACAAAGTAACAGGAACTTTCAAATATAGCTGATAGGAATGTAAATTGATGTAGCCACAATGGAAAACTGTCAGTTTCTTCTAAAATTAAACATGCACTTACCATTTCATACAGCAATCCCAGGTTTGGGTATTTCACCAAAAATAATGAAAACTTATGTTCACATAAAATCATGTACATAAATGTTTATAGTGACTCTATTCATAATCATCCAAAAAAGTGGAAAAAATGTGAATGTCTTCAACTGGTGAATGGATAAACAAACTGGTATGGACAGACAACGGAATGCTCTTTTTTATTGAGCTTAGCAATCCAATCTTAAAATTCAAACTGAGGGGTAGAACAAGGGTAGGCAACACAGATTGAAAAAGAAAATGTAAAGAGGGAAAATGTGCCAAGTACTAGATTTGTTATAGAGCTAACGCTATTGAGTCAACGTGGTATTGACGGAAATAGACAAATAGACTCAGGCTAATATGGAAACACAAGTGGACATACCATTTAGTGGGGAAAGGTCAATGGTTCAACAAATAGTGCTGGGACAATGGTATATCTATCTACACATATATACATACCTATGTAAGTTTATATGAATACACATACATACATACCTATGTAAGTCCTTATGAATATCCATATATAATAAAGAGGGAGCTATAGAATTATGTATATGGATCTTTCGTGTGTATATATGTATATAATAATATTTACATATATACTGACATGTAAATATATTTTCCTACATTTTACTATTTATAAAACTGCAATCTGGGACCTGTAAAATTATAAATGTGAAATTATAAAAGGTTTAGAGATGGATCTCTTAAACACAATACCAAGAGCATACACCACCAAAAAGAATACAATAATATGTGTGATTGCATTAAAATTTAAAATGTCTGTGTGTCAAAGACACCATTAACAAATTTGAAAAAGTAAGTTATAATTGAAGACTATATATCCCAACACATATAATCAACATCCTGGTATCAAGAATATATAAAGTACTCCTACAAGGCAATTAAGAAACAAATAGTTTAATGGTCAAATTCATAAGAGATGAAACCCTAATGGCCCATAAGCATATGAAGTGCTGCTTAATTTCACTAATATTCAGAAAAAATTCAAATCAAAACAATGAGATACAATATCTCGCATCAGAGCATGTCACCAGATTGGCTGAAATGTTAGGATCCAGCAATATCACGTGTGCTTGAGACTGAGGGGAAATAAAAACATTCACAAGTTGTTATTGGGAATTAAAATTGTTATAACTACTTTCAGAAACAATTTGTCAAAATGGAATCAAGTTGAAAGTGCACATGTACCCAATGGCTCAGGAATTCCACTGTGGGGTGTGTGCTGAAAAGAAAGTTGGCCCAGGTGCTCAAGAAGATGCACTCTCAGGGATGTCTGTTGCTGCAACATCAAGTCCACCAGCAGGAGAATGGATACATCACTGTGGTACATTCATACCATATATATAACCTTTCCATTAAAATGAATGAACTGAATGTGTACATGTCAGCACAGATAAATCTCAAAAGCATAATGTGGAGTCAGAAAAAAAACAAAGTGGCAGATGTATACAAATTGCATGACACCGTTCCCAAAAAATGTGGGATCACATACAGTGATCATTCATGGATGCCTGTATATGAAGCAAGAGTGGAAAACCTGATAAGGGAGGATGCACCCCACTTCAGTGACTAGTCCTGGGGAGATGTATAAAAACGGTCTTCAGCTCTATCTGTAAGGATTTTCCTGAAGAAAGAAGGAGGGGAGATGGGAGAGAAAAGAAAAAGAGAGAGGGATGAATGGATGACACATTTATATATGGATGGGCTGTTGTCTATTTTCACCTGTATTTTGTTTCTTTCTGTTTGAATTGTTCTATAACAAAAATAAAAAGGAGGGAGAGATGAGGGGGAAAGGAAGGAAAAGCCTAAATAGAAATTCACCCAAATGCTTAGAGAAACCATCTCTTTAGAGCATTAGGGGGACTGCATTCTCTTCTTTACACTTTGTCATGTTTTCTAAATTATCCCCAGTAAGTATGTATGATGACTTTCATAATCTGAACAAAAACAATACATGCTGTTTTAAAAGCACCTTGCTAAGCTGTTTTGATTTGTAAGTCTGGATTGTGGGAGAAACGCTAGCACTTTGGACTTCCAAGCCGGCTCCCAGAGCAACCTGTCCAAATCAGCTTTCTGGGGGAACTGATAAAGCCACAACTGAATTTAAATTTCACTATCAGTGCCACTCCCTGGGTCTCACGGGGTGAGGGCTCCAGGAGTCTCGATCCCTCTGCCAGCCTCCCTGGGGGGGGCAGGGGCTGCAACAAGAGATAAAAGCCAGCTCTGTTGTTCTCTCCAAAAATCTGAAAATCATTCTTAAAAATCAAGGTCACTGTCCCACGGCCACATTATCATTAGGCAGGTCCACTTGATGCCCTTGAAACATAGCTATGATACCCTAAATCTCCCAGCATGGGCACGATCCTGTGTGCATCATGTGGGCATTATGCTCAACAACTTAGAGTTTATCCTCAGTGACTTTTACATTTATTTGTCAAAACAACTCTGGGAAAGCTTTGTCTTGTTTCCATTCCACAGTGGAAAAACTGGGACTCAGAGATGTTAATTAACTTGGAAAGGGCCACCCAGCTAAGAAGCAAAATAAAGTCAACACCCCAGGAGGCCACCCAGTACCTTAATGGTAGAATACAAAGCACTAGGAATAAGCTAAGGAGTTAAGTGGTTTTGGATGGGGGTTGAACATGCCCCCAAATACTAAACCCACATCAAGAGAGCAGCCCCAAATGCAGGGGCAAGGTGGGGCTTATTTGGGGATCAGATTCTGAGCATTCCCATCCCAACACCAGGCCTGCCACTCACAGGGGTCCTGGTAAGTAAGAGCCCACCCCCTCCTCCCTCCTCTCTTTACCCATGCTAAATTATCAGGCACTTAATGTTAATACATAAGATGCTTAATTACCTTGGACAGAGATAAGTGAATGGGAATGAGGAAATTCCCAATGTTTTCTCCCATCAGTCTTTCTGATTGCTCTTAACTCTGTTTTCTGGACAGGATCTGTTGCAGCCAAGCTCCAAACTAGTCATTTTAAACCTCCATCAGGAAAAACACACAGTACTTAGAGGCCAGCAGGGGCCCTAGAGAGATTCAGGCAGGAGGCAACTCACAGGGTGGCTATTCCCCAAAATTGAAACTGGCTGTGGGAAGTCCTGCAGGTTTCTGCACACCAGCCTAACCACGGAGCTCCCAAGAGGGAGAGGAGGAGGACTGGAGCCTCCTCTTCAGGACCCTGGACCTGCCAAAACCAAGCCTTAGCCTAGCACCCATAGTGAGTGACTTCATCCCCTCTCCCCATGGAGTAAGATCCCCCTGTATGCCAGGCTATCCTGGGGCTGAGAATGTGCCCATGAAACAGGTCTCACTCACCAGACAGGAGATCATCTAAAAGCAACAGGAACAATTATTCATCTGCCTGGGACTGGGAACCACTGGGGCAGGATGCATGCTGAAGGGGTCTGAGATTGCTCTCCTTATGCCTTCGGGCCACTAGCTGGACATGTTCCCAATTCTCAGCAGAGGCTGACACCCCTGGGGCTGTCACATCATCTTGACCCATATCCAAGCACATCTTCTCACTCCAGTCCTCACTCAGTCCTGCAGGGGCCAGGAGGTAACATAAGTGTGTGACTCCAACTGGGAGTCCCAGGGAAATAGGCAGCCTTGAGAGCACTTGATCCTCTAAAAGAGGAGCTCCTACTCCTGGTATAAGTGGGGTAGAGACAACACCCCAGACAGCTACCTGTTACCAGCAACAGGAATCCAGGCACCAGCAACAGGCCAAGGAGAGAAGCAACCTGGGGAAGGGTTCCTGACATTGGACACAGGAATATGAGGGCCCCATCATACCAGAGCTTTCAATTTTTTCAAGAAAACCCAGAATTCCCAATTTTTATATAAAAGTGCTCAAGTTTTTAACAGTGGCAACTAATTTTAAAAGGCTGTATGTCTCCCTGGACCAAATTAAACAAGTATACAGGTTGGATATGGTCTCCAGGCTACCATTTGGTCTATGGGCTGGCTAGTGGCAGGCAAGTAATATAATACAGCCATCACCACAACAAGGATAATAGAAGGCAGCTCTCTTTTATCATGCACTTACTACCATGGACAGAAGCTTACACTAAATCAACCCAACAAGGTAGGGGCACAGGAGTTTTTCATGCCTTTGCACCTTGGCCCATCTGGAATGTCAGGGACACTGTGGTGGGTGGGTCCACACAAGTGGACATCCTTCTACATCTACTCCGCTCTCTGCCACAAAGCTTCCTTCCAAGGGTAGAGAGTGAAGTCTTCCAGCATGGGAGCTGGGCCAAGGCTGGGGGTCAACGGCCCAGGAGTGGGGACTCCTGGAGGCAACCCTATCCAGCGGGGCATAGGGGTCAGTGGACAAATACCTGCAGTCTTTGGAAGGACAATTCTGTAGGGTGTTCTGTGAGCTACTTCAGAGGTCCCCCAGCAGGAGTGAGCCACCATTGCACACAGCAGTAGCCAACTCACTCCCTTGCCTTCCTCCTCCCTCTTATTCCCTTTCCACCTTCTCACCCCTGCTTCCTGGCATCAACTCCCAAATAAATCATCTGCACCCAAGTTCTTCAGTCAGCCTTTGCTTTCAGGGGAACCTAAATTAAGACAGATGACTTAAGGACACTGAAGCTCTGAGAGGTTAGATAACTTGCCCAGGACACTCAGCTCATAAAGGACAGAAGTGGGATTAAATAAGGACTGGCTGACTCTCAAGTCCTGCTCTTAACAACTGCCTACCACCTCCTTGCAGAAAATGAGCCTTTGGCCTCTCAACCACTAAGGTCATGGTCGGTTTTCACCCTCTGAATTGAGCCCTTCCGTACACCCAGGGGAAAATGCCAAGAATGTAGCATACCCACCAAAAAAGTAGGAGTGTCTACTCTAGGACTGGGCAAAACTGGTGCAACGAACACCCCAGAGGGGCCCAGGAAGAGTGGGCTCAGGACACTGCTCCAGACACAGGGGAAGCTTACCTACCCTGCTCCTCCTCAGAAAGAGCAGAGCTAGAGGGACCTTTAGCACCCCCTAGGGGACAAAAAGATCCACTGGTGCCTGAACTGTCAAAGCTGAGAGGGGCATGGAGGGCACCGAAGCTGCAGGTAGGAAGGCTGGGTCCAGAGAGGGGCCACTTTCCCAAGACCCCACTGGGGTTTGTGATAAATAGAGGGCAAATAAAGAAAAGGAATGAGTTCCAAGGACTTTGTCCTCCACTTTGAGGAAAGATGGGCCTCCAGCCTCCCAGGACCTACCACTCTCTCAAGTGGGATGAAGGAGGCCAGGGCCAGCCACAGCCTGATCGCCCCAGGGACCAGTCAGGGAAGCCAGGCAAAGTTGGAGAGAAAGGGTCTCAGGCATGAAGGATTTGAGTGTGTGAGGCTTATCTCCCTGGCAGGCAGTCAGTGCTGGGGGTCAGGGCCTCCTTGTCACCCCTGCCTACAAAATGGACCCAGGCTAGGACTCCAGCCCTGGCTGCAGGGTCAGCTCTGTCATTCTCTGTGGGACCCTGGGCCTGTGGGCTCGTTTCCCACATCTGTTTCCTATGTACAAAACAACTACCACAATACGGATTAAGCTCTCCCTCATACTCAACTTTTGCTGAATCACAGCAGCCCAGTGGCTCAGGACCTGACTGGCAATCCCTGTTTTAGAGCTGAGGAAACTCAGGGGTGGAGAGGTGAGTAACTTACCCAAAGTCATACATCCTCTCTACAATCCTATGGGTCTTTTAGTTTCAAAGGCCGTGTGGACCCACTAGAGTGGCACTTCCTCTACTTCCTTTATTTTTAGAAAAAATCATTTTAGAAGGAGCCTCAAACCCAACATTTCCAGGATCATTACTCTGCCGGATGTGGGAGAAACAAAGCCCCAGAAGATCTGTCTAAGGGTCTGTACACATAAAACAGCCACCTCTGAGTAGAATGAGCAGAGCCAGACCAAAGAGCAAGTGTGCGGACAGAGCAGTGAGGAGCAGCTCTGGCTCGGGTCCCAGGACACACTGGTCTGGGAACTGGGGGACATCGGAGCTGGAACCTGTGGGCATAAGCCCTGGGTTTGCCTGCAGACCCCTCATCAAAGTGTTCCCTGACCAGGAAAACCCCACCTATGGACCTGAGCCAGTGCTGTAAAGACTCAGGGACCACGTGGGAGCAGGAGAGAAGCCGACTCTGCCTCAACAGGGGATGGGAGGCGCCCAGAGTCCAGGAAGAGGGAGGGAGCAGGGGGGAAACTGTCTGCTCACGGAAACATCCACATCCATTCCAGTGAGACCTGGCGGTGACCAGGGCAGCTGTGCTGTTCCCATGTTCTTGGTGAGGAACCTGAGGCTCAGACAGAACAGTCGGCAAAGTTGGGCCTGGAGCCTGGGCTCCTGACAACCACACCCTTCATCTCTCTGTCCTGTGTGCTCCAGGTAAGCACTTTGCTCTTTACACGTGCATTCCACAAAGGCTTGCAGAGTACCAAGTTCAAACCATGTTGGGCACCGTGGCCCAGTGTGGGTTCTAGCTGGAGCCTTAGGCCAACTGCTTCCACTTCCTGGATGCCCCTCTTGGTGCCCAGGAATGCAGGCATGGTGGCCTCTAGACTGGAACTCTCTTCCATCACGTCAGCAAGAAGGCTGGACTATAGACCTAGGAGGCATCTTCAAAAGCACTTGTCAGGGCTCCTGAGTGGCTGAGTTGGTTAAGTGTCTAACACTCTTGATTTCAGCTCGGGTGATATCTCGTGGGATTGAGCCTTGCACTGGACGTGGAGCCTGCTTTGGATTGTCTCCCTCCTTCTCCCTCTCTCTCTGCCCCTGCTCTTCCACCCAAAATAAATAAACTTAAAAAAAATAAAAAAGCACTTGTCAGACACGAGTGATAAAATGACATGGAACCAAACATGCACATTGTCATTGCCACACTGTGAATTTCCTGCGTTTGATATTGTGCTATTGTTTTTTTTTTTTTAACATTTATTTATTTTTGAGACAGAGAGAGAGACAGAGCATGAACGGGGGAGGGTCAGAGAAAGAGGGAGACATGGAATCCGAAACAGGCTCCAGGCTCTGAGCTGTCAGCATGGAGCCCGATGCGGGGCACGAACTCACAGACTGTGAGATCATGACCTGAGCCGAAGTCAGACGCTCAACCGACTGAGCCACCCAGGCGCCCCTATGCTATTGTTACATAAATGTAACTACGGGGGAAACTGAATAAAAGCTACACCAGATCCCCACCACTACTGCAACTTCCTGTCGATCTGTAATTGTTTTAAAATGAAAAGTGTTTTCAAAAGTTCTTGTAGGGAGCTGAGTGTGACAGTGTGTCCCTCCCTCACCATCATGTCCTCCTGTGACATTGAGGGGCCAGGAAGCAGGTGCAGACTAGCAATGAAGCCTTGGTTCTTTCTGCCTTCAGGCCTGGTCTCCCCAAACAGCTCCAGGTCAGAACCAGCTCTGGGAGTTCTCTCGTCTGCCTCCAGTTTGCAGAGATGAACCAAAGGAGAACATCAGCTCCTCAATATAAACTGGAGAAACTCTGATTTATTCCCTGGGCCAGAAAGATCTTGGAGGCACTGCAGGGATTTTCAGGAGGAGAGCAGGGGGAACGATTTCATGTCAGGGTGTTTCATTGACTGGGGCTACAGAACTCAGATTTACTGTTCCAGGAAGGACTGGAACAAGGACAGTGATAAACTGAGGGCCAGAGGTGACCAGGAGAGGTGTATGGAGAGAGCTCGGTATCAGGAGAGATTTGTGGAAATGGATTGAAAATGAGAAAAAAAACTGGTTGTTAAAAATATACTAAAATAATTCCCACCAGCCTATTCCTTTCCCACTGTGTTCCCCAGGAACACGCCTTCATGACTTCACGAAACCTGGAGAGAGCAAGTCCCGAGGGCTGCCTGCCCTCCCAGGGGCCCTCAGTGCAGTGTGTGGTCCAGCCGCTGCCTGGGGAAATGCTAAGGATGATTTACTAGCAGAGCCTTTCTGCTGAGCACTCCCCACTCACTTGTCCTCTGAAGGAGACCTGTGACCTGTGACCCCCATTTCCCAGGTGAGGAAACTAAAGCTGAGAAGCTAAGAAACTTACTGGAGGTCACAGAGTCAGGTCCATCTGACCCCAAACTGATTCTCTGAAGTGCTGTGCCAGCCTGCCCCCAGCAGAGGCTGAGATGATGCAGGATGAGGGCACTTTCCTCTGAGACCACTCGGGAGTGGCCGAGGGCCAGGATGGATGCTGAAGTGAGGGATGCAGGCAGCTGGCAAACACCCTCTCTGCCCCGCAGCGCCTCTCAGTGTTGTGCCTGACCCTTCCCAAAGTCTTTTCTCAGCCGCCAGTGCACTGATCCTGAGGAAGGAGAAAGGGTCTGCCCAGCCCCACTTTGCAGATGATGTAGTGGAGGCCCAGGGAGTGGACCAGCTGGCCAGGGCTTCCTAGCAGGACTGACACCACCTGAGGCCTCTGGTTCCAGGCCACGGAGAGGAAGGTAGAGGGACTCATGTGAGGCCTGGCCTGGGAGTAAGTGGGCAGGAGCCCCAGACCAAAGGAAGCAGAGATGGGGGAGCCTAGTGTGAGTCTAGCAGATGCAGCCTGTAAGGGCTCCTCGCCTCTCTCCTGGCCTCATCTCTGCAGGCTATGATGTGTACATTTTGTCAGCTGTGCTCCTGACCTTACTAGGGACTGCCGACTAACTCTGATCTACGTGGTGCAGCCAGCTCCAAACCTCAGATGCCCCAGAGAAATTGGGGCAGTGGAGGAAGCCTCTCCTGGACCCGGCATCCGCTGAGCAGTTCACCCTGGCCCTCCCTGGGGTCTGGATGTTCAAGGAGGGCAGTGATGCTGGGAGAAGCAAGACATATGACCCAAGCCCATGGGCCTGGGGACTGAGGACCTGAGTTCCTGTCCCAGACTACTAGCCAGCTGCATCCCCTGCCCACATCTACATGTTCCCCAGCAGCAGAGGCTGCCAAATCAGAAGTCCTGCCTGGCTCATACCTGCAGCATGGGGCAGGAGCAGACCGTAGGTCTCGCCCCAGTCAGGCTGGCCTGAACACTTCCCGTAAGTCAGAGACCAAGGGAAAGCTTCCTGCCTGGTGGGATTTGAGAGGCACTCCCAGAAAAGCGCCCCGCTCCCCACCAACCACTCAAATATGCCTCAAGCACATCTATGCATCATTTCTTTGAGGTATGCATCAGCCACCCAAGCCCTCTTGGGCAGGATGTCTGCATCATTTCACCTGCAATGGTCTCTTATCCAGCAGGACAGAGGGGCACCCTCAGAGAGGCATAGGGGAAGGGCCAGGCGGACACTCTCCTCACCCTCCTCTCCCCTGATCCTCCCTGAAGCCTTGCCTAGTTTATGCTTCCATTCCCACTCCACAAATGGCCACACTGGTGACGAGCAGCTGAAGCCAGAACTCAAATCCAGGTCACCCAATGCCTGAGCTCTTTTTCCACAAAGAAGAAAGGATGGATAGGCCCATACTCTGTCAGTCCAGCACTCCCAGGACCCACAGCCTGCCCCTCAGCCCACCTGATCTGCCTTGGACAGAATGTTAACAAAAAGCAAAATGAACAAAAATGCTGAAAACCTGACTACAAATTAATAAATTTCATTTCCTATAGAAGATACAGATGATTTTCCAGCACCCATGGTAGGTTTATAAAAAATAAATATATTTTTCTAAAATAATGTAAAATTGTATAGGCTATAATCTTTTCATCACAACACAATAAGACTAGAAGTGAATGATAAATGTATAGTTTTTAAAACCTAATCCTCTGGAGCTTTCAAAACATTTTAAATTTAAAACTCTCCCACAAAACCCTTGGATTTGCATGCTATTTAGAAATAGAATTTGCATGTTATTTAGAAAAGGACAACAAGGCATTCAGACTGCCATATCAAAGCTTAGGGGACTCATCCAAAAGTAGGCTCAGAGGAAAATCAATAGCCTTGGTTTATTTCATTACTGAACAAGAATAAAAGAAATAAACTGAGCACCCAATACATTAGGAAAAGGTAGATAAAACGTATCAAATGAAAGTAGAAGAAAGGGGACGTCTGGGTGGCTCAGTCATTAAGCATCTGACTTTGGCTCAGGCCCTGATCTCACAGTTGGTGAGTTCAAGTTCCACATGGGGTGAGCTCGAGCCCCACTTCTGGTGAGCATGAGCCCCACTTGGGATGAGCACAAGCCCTGCTTCAGTGAGCCCATGCCCCTGCTGTGGGTGAGCACCCCTTTCTCTCTCTCTCTCTCTCTCTCTCGCTCTCTCTCCCCCCCACACACTTCTGCCCCTCCTGAGATTCTCTCTCTCTGCCCCTCACTCACTTGTACCCTCTTTCTCTAGAAAAAAAAGAAAGAAAGAAAGAAAGAAAGAAAGAAAGAAAGAAAGAAAGAAAAGGAAGACAGAAAGAAGCAAAGGAAAAAAAGAAAGTAGGAGAAAGGAACAGGCTTCAGTAAGCCCTGTCATAACCTAAGAAGGAGGGCCATCTAGGTTCCCACTTCATTTACACAGGACTGTTCGCATACAATAATGCAATATGAATGTTTGTTGTAGACCATTTTAATAATAGACTCTGTTGAAATAAATATTGTGGGAAACTTCCCGAGATAAAACTGTTTTCTATGTTAAACATGAAATGGGCACCACACTTCAGTGTGAGGGCCAGACCAGAACTTGTGAATGGACATCACAGACCTCCGTTGAGAAAGAGCCAGCAAGTAAATCCAACCTGTGAGGCTCACAAAAACCTGATCCAGCACTTGCTCATCCCCTGCCCCTGCATTTTAACTCCAGCTATCAGATTCAAACATTGAAATGCCATACGTATATGACTGTTTATAACCAACACACATTAATTGAAAAGGTGGATTCATGATGATGATGATAACATTAAGGTGACTTCATACTAGTAATCAATAATGTTTGAATATTAAAGTTCTGTTTTTTCCAAGAATGCCTATGAATGGAGAAGGCAATTATGCAGGCAGAAATTCTGAATCAGACTGTACAGAAAGTACAAAATGAGTGACTTTGGGAGAACACAACGTAAGGCACACATTAAGTACTAAGGCATGCCTAAATAAGTGCATGTCAAAGAACAAACTCTACCAAACTTTTGGCACAACTGGGAAAATTCCACCTCTATCAATGAACAATTACTTCAAAAACTAAGAAGCAGAGGGCGGAGGGGAGAAGGGGTGGGAGGAGGCAAGGGAAGAAACAACTTTGCTTCTTATAGACAAATGGCTACCAGCGTTCACTTCGGACACCTCTGCTAATCAAATCTTAGAATCATTCAGTCTCCATCTCTAGACCTTCCCAGGTGATAATCTCACGTGATCTGCCCTGGACCCACAGCAATGATTACCTGTATGATACGTACGTTTCCGCATTTGATTATAATTAACTTAGTAACTACTTTATTTTGTAACAACTTTATTGAGTGTAATTTACATATCATAAAATTCACCCGAAACTACTTTTAAAGAATGCATAATGAGCAATTAGGAGCTGAGCAAAGTTATTGGGAGAACAGGAATTTCTCAGAGTCGTTTGGGGATCTACAATTTAGACGTACACTGCATTGGACCATTCATGAGGAACGGCTTCTGTGGACTGGACCCTTTTCTCCCCTTCCTAAGAGAGTCCAAGGGTGTGTAGACTCCAGCAGGTGGATGTGACTGTGTATGCCCAGGCACCTCGGACATTCTTGCAGCTTGAAGAGCCCCATTTCATTGCAAAAATTATTTCTCTGGAAGCTGCTGAAAGGGATTGTGGGCTATAATTAGAATAATGCCCTACAGGATTACATTTACAAATGTAATTACATAATCATTTAGAGCTAAATGGCACTGTGAAAGGATGCAGTTTCCTGAGGATTGTGGTGAGGGGAGGTGTGGGTGCCTCTTGGGGAACAGAGGGTTCTGAAACCACTTCCTGATGACAGCTGAGCCCAGAAACAGTGGAAGATGAATGTAAAGATCCCTAATTTCTCAGTAGGCTTGTCTTGGGCATCAGATCAGCACAGGCTTCATGGATGATGGGGATACATCCAAATATGACCCAAGCTGGAATTCTCGTCTGGCTCTCATTAAACACAGGAGAAAAGAGACAGTGGGTTTGGGATTCATCAGCTGCTTTTTATTTGGTTCACAGAAACCCTGTCTGTATCACATATGTGGATGCAGGTGTAGGGCACCCAGCCATACTAGAAAATGCATAGAATCTGTTGTCTTACTTTCCTGAAGCTGGGGGAGCACTCAACCTTTTGAGTTTCTCAAGCATCACTCAGCTGAAGATACTGGATTATCCTCTTTCATAACTGAGATCAACATGGCAACCACACCCTGGGCTTCCAGAGAAGACCTGATCTTGTATCATTTCCTTCTATCAGACTATGGTGATTTATTCAATGTGCTGTGCCTCCCATAACTTTGTGAGACATTTAATGTGGTTAAATGCACAACTGAGAAAAGTATCTTTTGTTGGTCCAAGTGTCCTAAATTTTGGTCCATGAAAAAAAAAAGGTAGCTGTATACGTAGACCACAGCTTTTGAAAGCCATGACACTAAATCGCATTAATTTGGCACCATTAATCTGGAGTATGCGCTAATCCCATAGGCCTAGGAGGAAGCTTAGCTTTGAAGAAAGAGTTTGCTTTCTAAGCAAAGAAGGATGCAAACAAGCCACAGTGAGTGTAACCTACTTAGACGCAGATGTTGTTCTTAAAGAAAAAGGTGCATATTAAGCTATGTCTGCTGGTGAGCCCTAATCTCTCAGCTCCCCCTTCACTTTAGCCATCAACCAGCCCACCTGCTGCATGGTACAAACTCCAGGACCTCCTGCCCCTCGCTTGTCCCCGGCAAGCACGATGCTTCACACTGGTCTCACAACCTTCTTGGGGAAAGTGAGGCATAGAGAGGGGAAGGAGCCAGCCCAAAGTCCTACATCCAGCAATTTCACCCAATGGTTAGAGCCTCCAGTCTTACCTCACACAGATCAGGGTTGTAATCTCAGCTCTGTCTCTTATGGTGAGACTTTGGACAAGGTAACTTGGCCCTGTGGAGTCTCCATCTATGTAATACAGATGAAGGCTGGAGCCTCCCCTTTGTCTGAGGTCTAGATAAGACTGATCCAAACTCCAACTCCCCATTCATGAAGAAACCTCCCCAAGATCTCTGCAGATCCCTGCGGTCGCCTCTGCCCCAGGGTTCTGCTCCCCTGCACAGTCTCTGCTCCTATTGTATTGACTCAGGTGGACAGCCAGCCATCCTCAACTTGCACATCCTCCCGAAAATGTCGTAGGTTTAGGTTATGTTCCCCAGCAGCACAGGGAGGGAGCGATGTTTTGTGTATCTGGTGTACTCAGCCAGCTGGTGGCTGTGGGGATCAGGGGATGTAATCAGCTTGGGTCAGTTCCCCAGCAAGGGGGGCAGAAGCCCCATAACCAGCTCTGGCTGGGACACCCACAGCACCCACCACAGGGAAGAGATGGAAACAGTGCTCTGAGACTTCCATCATGAAAACACAGCTTTGCATCAGCATCAGACATCCTGTTCCTAAAATGTCCCTAGCCCACACCTCAGAGTGCCCCTCGCCCACACAATACCACCTTAGCACCCTCCTGCCTCTTCCCCCTCATTCCCTGCCCCTCTTTCTCTTATCTCCCCTCCCTCTCTGGAATGAAAAAAAAAAAGTTTCATTTTCTTCTGCAGAACAGCCTAATGATTCTTTTATTCTTCTGTTGCCCAAGCTGCTACCCACACCTTCCATATATGGGACCATCATCCCAAGCTTTGCCAGTTTTAGCACTGAAAGTCCCACATCCCAGGAATCCCTGCATCCCGGGCAAACTGGAATTCGGTGGTGACCCTTTGAATTGCTCTTACAGCCACCATGACTTACCAAGGCTCCCTCTCAAATGGACAGTAAGTATGATGTTTTCTAAGATGGCTAATCATCTTTTCTTTTTCATCAGGAATGGGTATTGCATTGCATCAAATGCTGTTTCAGCCTCTATTAAGAGACTCACATGATTTAATCTGTCAGAAGAGTAATTACATTAGTATATTTCCCAATGTTGAATTGTCCTTTGTTGCTGCAATAAGCCATATTTGAACACACTGTGTATCTCTTATGATCTCATGCTTCATTTGATGTACTGATATTTTATAGGTAACTTTTGTTTCTAAACAAGGTTCTTCCACAGTCTTCTTTGGCTTCCTTTGTCTCATGTTGATGCCTGGCATAGACTCACCTTGCAAAATAAGCTTAGAAACTTTTCTATATTTTTACCCACTTGCTGAATAGCCTGAGCATAAGGGCAAAAAATGAAAGAAGGAAGATATTCCGGGATGCCTGAGTGACTCAGTTGAGCATCTGACTTAGGCTTGGGTCATGATCTCACGTTTGTGAGTTTGAGCCCCACATTGGGCTCTGTGCTGACAGCTCAGAGCCTGGAGCCTGTTTCTGATTCTGTGTCTCCCTCTCTCTCTGCCCCTTCCCCGTTCATGCTCTGTCTCTCTCTGTCTCAAAAATAAATAAAACGTTTAAAAAAAAAGAAATCTAAAAATCAGGAGACAAGCGTTCTCTAGTATGAAGAAATCAGACAACACAGAACCCATGATTGTTGAAAAATAACAATAGCCAAATTGTGGAAAGAGCCTAAATGTCCATCAACTGATGAATGGATAAAGAAATTGTGGTTTATATACACAATGGAATACTACGTGGCAATGAGAAAAAATGAAATATGGCCTTTTGTAGCAACGTGGATGGAACTGGAGAGTGTGATGCTAAGTGAAATAAGCCATACAGAGAAAGACAGATACCATATGGTTTCACTCTTATGTGGATCCTGAGAAACTTAACAGAAACCCATGGGGGAGGGGAAGGGAAAAAAAAAAAAAAGAGGTTAGAGTGGGAGAGAGCCAAAGCATAAGAGACTGTTAAAAACTGAGAACAAACTGAGGGTTGATGGGGGGTGGGAGGGAGGGGAGGGTGGGTGATGGGTATTGAGGAGGGCACCTTTTGGGATGAGCACTGGGTGTTGTATGGAAACCAATTTGTCAATAAATTTCATATATATAAAAATAAAAAAATAAAATAAAATAAAATAAAATAAATTATGGTGACACAATTTAAACCCAGAAAAAAAAAGAAAAATAGCTATTCCACAATAAAACAGAACATCAAAATAGAAAAAAAAACTTTGAAATGGAAAAGTCATGAAAAAATGACAACCACTGAATACAATAAAATACAGAAAAAAGAAACCCTGTAGAAGAGAACCCAAGCATTACAAACTTAGACAAGGTAAAAGAATAATCTGATGAACAAAAATAGACAAAGAATCATAAAAAAAAAAAAAAAGAAGGAAGCCCTGCTAGTTTCTTCATCTTTCAGAGTACGGAGCCAGGTGAAATGGTCTGGAATTGAAACATCCTTAAAATGACTCTCAATTCACATTGTTTCTCACAATCTTTTTTCTTAATCTTAGGGACTCTTTAAGGATGACATTTTTCTGGAGCACCTGGGTGGCTCAGTTGGTTGAGTGTCTGATTCTTGAGACTCAACTCACATCATGATCCCAGAGTCATGGGATAGAGTTTTGCATCAGGCTGAGCTTGGAGCCTGCCTAAGATTCTCTCTCTGTCTCTGTCTCTGTCTCTGTCTCTGTCTCTCTCTCCCTTTGCCCCTCCCCAAGTCTCATGCATGCTCATGTGTGCGTTCAATTTCTCTGTCCCTTTAAAAAGAAGAAGAAGAAGGAGAAGAAGAAGGTTTTTCCAAGGTGAAGACACATTGCTCTGTTACTGTTAAATTCAAGCAAAACTTGACAACTTTATTTTTGAAGAGGTGTGTGAAATAATCCCATTTTATCAAACTGATTCTATTTATGTATCTGTATATATTCTTAAAGAGATATATGGAATGACCACCACCTAATTTTTTTATTTTTGCTTGAATTGTTTATGATAACACATTATTAATAAATTCAATAAATTCATTACTCCTAAAGGGAAGAAAGACAAAGAAAGAGAGTGAGGGAGGGAAGAGGGGAGGAAAGAAATATTCAGGTACAAAAACATGACTCAGGTTGGTTGATGGCACTCACTCCTAAGACTTTTGCTAGAACCACTGGGGATGGTGAGGGCTCTCTTTTTGCCTGGGCTGCTAACCTGTTCAGATGACAACCTATAGACAGCAAGGGCATCCATGTGGGAGAGACTGTGAGGGGATTAATCTCAAAGAAAAGCAAACACATGGAAATAGAGAGAGGTTGAAGCCCTGGATCAAGCTATGCCTGAAGCCTGAGTCTTTTAGTACTGAGTCAATAAACTGCCTTCTTTGCCTAATCCAGGTATATAATTGTCTTCTATCACCTGCAACTACAAGCATTCCAACAAAGCACCCTCCAAAGGCCCTTCTAGGTGCAATTTGGGATTTCCTTTGTCCTATAAATGTTTACCTGCTAAGCTCCTGCTAATACTCCTGATTAAGTCTCAGTTGCACATCCCATTCCCAAGGCTAATTGTCAAGTAAAGCGGTTGGCAAGTGGCAGAGCCCACTGAGCCAACCCAGAGGCAGAACCACATGCTGCACTCAACAGTTCCTATGTGACCAAGACACATGTCCATCCAGTCACCAGCCTTGTGCTTCAGAGAATCTGCCCCAGCTGCTCTCATCACCCAGGTCTACATCTGCTTCCAAAGACCTACACAGGAGGGCTGCAGCTCTCCCGCTAATTTCCAGGAAGGAAAATTCTGGGGTAGAGAACAGGAGAAGTTTAGATCAAGCATCAGCTTAAAGGGAACTTTGATTAAAAATAGAACTACCCTACGATCCAGCATTGCACTATAGGTATTTACCCAAAAGACACAAAAATACGGATTCAAAGGGGCACATGCACCCCAATGTTTGCAGCAACATTATTAAGAGTAGCTGAATTATGAAAACAGTCCAAATTTCCGTCGACTGATGAATGGATAAAGAAGATATTATATATAATAAAATATTACTCAGCCATCAAAACGAATGAAATCTTGTCATTTGCAATGACATGGATGGAGCTAGAGTGTATTTTGCTAAGTGAAATAAGTCAGTCAGAGAAAGACAAATACCATATGATTTCACTCATATGTGGAATTTAACAAACAAAACATATGAACATATGGGAAGGGGGAAAAACAGAGAGAGAGGGAAACAAACCATAAGGGGCTTTTAAGGATAGAGAACAAACTGAGGGTTGATGGAGGGAGGCAGGTGGGGGATGGGCTAAACGGGTGATTTCAAGGAGGGTATTTGTTATGATGAGCACTGGGTGTTATATGTAAGTGATGAATCACTGAATTCTACTCCTGAAACTAATATTGCACTGTATGTTAACTAACCAGAATTTTTTTTTTTTTTTAAATTTTTTTTCAACATTTTTTATTTATTTTTGGGACAGAGAGAGAGCATGAATGGGGGAGGGGCAGAGAGAGAGGGAGACACAGAATCGGAAACAGGCTCCAGGCTCCGAGCCATCAGCCCAGAGGCTGACGCGGGGCTCGAACTCACAGACCGCGAGATCGTGACCTGGCTGAAGTCGGACGCTTAACCAACTGCGCCACCCAGGCGCCCCCTAACCAGAATTTAAATAAGAATTTAAAAGGACAAAAATACATATAGGAACTTTGATAAAAATCCAAGCTGACTTCCTCAAGGAAAGTGGTCCTGTGGGAGAGCTGTGTATGGTCAGCCCCAAAGGCTGCCATTGATGAGGACAGTGACTTAGGAGCTCGAGGTTTCCAAGGGCCCCAGAAAACAAGGTGGGGTGCAGGTGAGAGGCACCAGCCAGCACATCCCCAACCGTGAGCCTGACAGGGCCCACACTGGAATTCCTGGCTCATTCCCAGCTTCCCTTGGCTTGTCATAGGGGCCTACCTCTCCCCAGCCAACCTGAATGTGGCCCATCTCTGAAAGGCCCAGATTCCAGCCTGGCCCAGTGTTCAGAACTGAATGAACAAATGAGTGAGTGACTGAAAGAAGTATATTCTGTGTGCCTGGCATTATTCTTGGCTCTGGGGGCCCTAGGAACTTAAGGCAGGCAGGCTCCCAGCTCTGTGGTGCTCACATTCTTTCAGATCATGCTAAACCAGAGAAAGAAGAGGCCATCTGGGCAGGAGCTGGGCATTCGGGACATCAGACCACCTTGTGCAATCTCTGTCAGTTAGAATTGCCTGACCTTGTAACTGGCGCTAAATGTCTCCTGTCCAAGCCAATTTCTTCAAGTGTCTGCACCAGGCATGGCATTTTCAGGTTCCCCTGAGCAGAAGAGCTAACATAAGGTAGCACAGAGAAGAGTCTTGGGGACAGGAATCCAGGAGAGGAAGCTCCCTCTCCTCTCTTGAGTTCCTGAAGTGACTGAATTCAAGCTGGTTCTAACTGTCCACTTCTGAAATGGGCTTTCCCATAGAGTCCTCATGTGGAGATGAATGTCACAATCCATTTTACTGGAATCTAGAACTCATTGCTATAGCCAAGACCTGGGTGTGACCCTCCAGGGGACTAGGGACTGGGGGTCTAAGCAAATAAGCCCCATCTTCCCCAGCAACCAGCCCTGGAGCTCTGTGAGGACAAAACAGGAGGTCTTGGGGGTCCCCTTCTGCAGGGCCATGGGACCTCCCTCATTCTCTGTTTGCATGATAAAGAGCGCCACTCAGATGCTCAAGGTCAAATAAGTCCAGAGACTTTCTATGTCCAACAGAGAAACAGAGAGCAAGCAAGTACGCCAACTCTCCCTTTAAAAATCAGTAAGTGAATATATCTAGGCATCTGGGATGTAGAAAGGAAAGGGAGCATGCTCCCCATGTCAGCAATGGAGAAACAGAGGCCCAAAGAGGGGAAGCGACTTGCCGGAAGTCACAGAGAGCCCCGACTGTGGACCCCTGGCCCAGAGTTCCTCCCTGTGCCGGTACACAGAAGCTGGTCAATCCTTGCCTCCTATGCTGAAGTTACTGAAACACAGCCCAATTGTCAAAATATCAGGTGCAAGAAGAGGCAAGAAGATCATATGCGAAAAAGAGCAATAATTTGGGTATTCTCCAAAATTCTCCAATTGCTTGAAAAATAGTGCCTTCTCTGAAACTTGCCCCATGTCTAATGTGTTACCAATATTTTATAAAGTCACAGATCAAGTTGTTTCTGATGTTTCCAGGAGCTCCATGTCAAAAGCTGATGTTAATATTTTGTGAGAGACAGGCATGGTGGAACAAATGCAAAAATCAATGCCATCTGTCTCCAGGAAACTACTCGAGATTCCAGACATCAGAGAGGCCTGACGCAAGCAGAGTTAGGAGCCAGAGCCCCCACCCAAGACAGAGAAAGATGGGAAGTAAAAAGATTCCTTTTTGGTCCAGAGAAATACTTTGGCTGTTAAAAGATGAAGTTAATGAGATTGGGCCATTTCTGAATGATTCTTCCTTCTTTAAAATCCTCAACCCCAAAACAAGTTATAACACAATCATCACACTTTGCAGCAGAATGGTATGTGGTCGGATAGCAAGAGGGACTTCCTCACAAGCGATGTGAAGCTCGGGAACAAGTCAACCAGTGAGGCTGATCATTGAGAAGCCTTCAGCAGGCACACGATCGGAAGCCGTCTCTGGGAAGTCAGGCAGAGGGCGTGGTTGGGAAGGAGGCTTCAGAGACTCACCAGGCAGACTCCCAAACAATGTGGGCTTGAGGAAGGGGCCAAGGTGGCTCCAGAAGTCCAAGCTGTAGGACACACTGTGACACTGAGTCAGCCATCAGCTGGCCATGTAGCTGAGCCCTACATGGTCCTTCCATGTAGGCATTTGCGATTCCTTGAGAATGTGGCCACGCCAGCCCTGGAGTCCCTGAAGACTTGAGAGCCTTTAGAGTGGCTTCCCTTCCCACCTGGCATCACGGCGACTTGTGTACATCTTGCCTCCATGGTGGCCCCGTGCCCATGATGCAAGGTCTGATGACCAGATGTGTGAGGATGGGGAGAAACGGGCAGGCTTAAAATCTGAAGTCCAGCCCAAGGCTTGTCCTTATCACTGCCTGTCACTGCCATGGATCATCGTAGCGGGCCACACCGCATGCAGCTCTGTGCTCCCCAGCTGCCCTGGGCATCAGTAATGTTTGCTGGCCCGGCAAACAGGGCACTCACCCCACCATCCCACCTCCTCCCTCTGCTCAGGTCAGGGTCTCCTCTCCTGGATGGTGCTGCACGGGTGCCGGGGAGAGTTAGCCGAGGTCTCCCCATGACACCATTTCCTCTAACCCTGTGCCCCAAAGTGACTGAAGAGGCCACATCTAATGTCCTGTTCATTCCCTCTGCAGCCTGGCTTCCTGAGGACCACCTCAGCCTCTTGCTTGGTTGGCTTGGGGACTGCCACAGTCAGAGAAACTCGGTGGTAAGTGACTTTCACTGGATGGTGGAATCAGAGCAGATCTTCCAGAGAACGAGGCACATGGCCACTGCAGTCAGTTATTAAGTTTATAACGAGCGAGGGGCCCCTGTGGCTGGACAAACGTGACTTACTGTGGGTATGGCAGAACGTTTAGTGACAAGAGGCAGAAACAACCCAAGATGGATCAGGAAGGGACTGGGAGAGTTAATGGGCTCAGGAGCCAAACCCCAGGAAGGGTGGAGTCCAGGGGATCAGCAGACAACTGGGGTTGTCATGACTCTCTCTCCTCTCATCTCCAGTGAGCAGCATCCCATCAGACACACTTCCTTATAATAGCTGGATGCTGGCAGCCACAGCACCAGGGCTCACAAGTTCCTGGCTTCCTGGGGAAGGAAGTGGGCATGGGAAGTGGGGCCACTCCATTGGCTCCACTGATTTGGTGGCCTGGATCACACACCCCGCACTGGCAGCAGCCTCATCCTCCCTCAGAGTCACATGGTTGAGCAAGGGAACATGCCCCAAAGAGGAAGGATACTGAGGTTCCAGAAGAGGCAAAGGTAGCATTTCAGCAAAGTGAAGGATGCCCGGGCCAGGAACACTTAGAAACCCTCTTCACCTAGGGCTCCTATACTGGCAAGACCTAAGCCTGTATGAGGACTATATACCTTCTATTACCTATATAGAGCCCTTTCCTGGCTTCATCCCAAACCACAGGGAAGCTGGCAGGCAGTGGAGAGGGGGTGGTGGTGCAGAGGCTCCCCTCTCCAGAGAGATGTGCTCTGAACATGGCCCTCAAAGCTTCGGCCTCAGAGAAATACACAGTCGCCTCAATGAGTGTGTGTACTTGTCCCCTAAGGCTGCCATAGCAAAATACCAGAGATTCGGTGACTTAGACACCAGACATTTATTTTTGGACAGTTCTGGAGGCCAGATGTCCAAGATCAAGGTGCCAGCAAGGTAGGTTCCAGGCTGAGGCCTCTTTTCTGGGCTTGCAGGTGGCCACCTTCTCTCTGTGTGCTCACATGGCCTTTATTCTGTGCATGGGGATGGGGGCAGGGAAGATTGGTCTTCCTCTTCTTATAAGGACACCAGTCCCATCAGATTAGGACTCCACTCTTAACACCTCAGTTAACCTTATTACCTCTTAAGGACCCCATATCCTGAAGGTAAGGCTTCAGCTTATGAAACTGGCGGCTAGAGCAGTGCGCCGTGATGAGTGGGGGCAGCAGAAGAAGCCTGCAGGTCATCGGTGCATCGGTCAGCGGGCACTGCCCAGTCTTGGAGCACAGTCAAGCAGAAGCAGGGTGTGCTGCAGCCAGGCCCTAGTCAGGCCCCCTGACCTTGCCCTTTGAGCCATCCTGCATCCTCTCTGCTACTCTGACCACCCCAGGGAGCAGACCCTGAGATAGACTTTAAGCTCCAGGAGTTCTATTAGGGGACTGGGAAGGAACAGTGCAGGATGTGGCAGTAAGCAGGTTATTGCTAGCAGCGACCCGCGGGCACCCCTGGGGCACTGCAGACCTCAGAGTTGCCCCACCCAAAAGGTGGAAAGGTGTGGACATCACTGCTGAAAGCTGCTCCTGGGGTGTTGGCTCCCAGATGTGTAGCAGCACATGTTCCATGGCCAGAGGGACACACAGGCAGAGTTGCAGTTACAAACAGTAAGATGCTGCTGGTGTGGGGCCACAGTGAGTGACCTGGGGACACGGGCACACCAATGGCACACTCTCTGAGCAGGTACTTCCATGGGGCGGTGAGCAGCCCCAAGTGACCAGAGAAGGAGGACCCCCAGCAGGGCTTGGTCCCAATGGACAAGCCCAAGCCTCATTCAGAAATGACCAGAAGCCACCAAGGGGTGCTAGATGTCTCCCGCCAGACACTCTCCTGCCCCCCTGTGAGCACATGAAGCTTCGTGCCCAAGAAGTAGCACCACCCCAGAGTACAATCCCCCTCCCGGGTCTGTGTCTGCCGCAGAACCGGGACACAGACTCAATCTGCCGTGTTAAATCAAGTCAGATAATTCTACTGTCTGCATCATAATTAACTTTACTTTCTTCACAGGAATACATTACAGCAAAATATATTAAGGAATTTTTTTAAAAAAGAAAAACCATTTTCCTCACTAGTATTATTTTCAATGAGCTAAGTGATGTTAGTTTTGAAATTGCAATCGGCAGAGAAAGCACGCGCACACAGAGTAATGGACAATTTTAATTTTCAACAATTGTGATTGTGTGAATAATGCTACTAATAGCTTCCATGGTGGTTTATATTCATTTGCCTAAAGCCAAACCCCAGACTTCTCTACTGAAGAATAAAAAGGTGAGTCGGGCCAACCGGTACACGTCTTGTGCCTCCCGCCCCCTCCTCTGGAAAACCATTCTGTGCTGTGCCCATTTATCAGAACCATGCGGTGTTCTGGGCCTTTACTGGGGAGCAGAACAGTTTGGGGAAGAACTTATATTTAGACCCTCTGGCTCATGACCTGAATCGAGTATCAGGGGGTGGGGGGAAAGCTCTGTCATTCCCTGCAAATGACTCTCCACTGCCACAATTATGAATCGCTCCAACACAAAACATTCAAATGGACAGCAGCAACCGGCACGCTGTGGGCTCCTTTAAAAATAAGCCCCATTGTTCCCCAACCGCCTATTAATAGCTAGAAAAGACATCTGTTCCTAATTTGGTCTTCTCAAATCAAGAAATCTTCCCTTCACTTCCCTCCGGGGCCAGGATGAAATCAATCAAGTGACAAAATTTATCAAGCACCAGGCACATTCCAGCCCAGAGCTCAGAGAGAAGTCTGCAGTCTAACCCAAGCCACCCAAAGGCCAGTGGCCAGAGGAAGCGTGCACCGCCTCTCCAGTATCGACGTCCTCCCACACTCAGCACTACAAAGATCTCTAAGGAAGACCCCTGTATGGGCTAGTCGCACCCCTTTGGTACTCAAGACCCCAGCTCCACCACCAAGGGCTGGCTGTTCCACCAGACTCCAACTCCAAGCAGAGCTCCCCTGGGACTCCACCAGTGACAGGCTGCTCACGAACCCTCAGGGTGACTCTTCTAACCCCTGAATATCTGTGACTGCTAAACACACCTAAAACCCATCTCCCACAGAAGGATGGATTCTACTCTCAGAGGCCATATAGTTCATGTCAATTCTTCTTCCTATGTCAGTCCCTCGACTACCTGAGTAGAGATGTCTACCTACTGTCGGGACTCATCTCCCACTTGGATACCTGGATAGCAAGGGGCTCGTGATGGACCCAACTCCCAGAAAGGACAATAGAGTCTAGTGACATGAGCCACATGGCGGCCCTCCCTCATTCCTGGGAGTGTTCATGTGCCACCTTCCATGCCCGTTCTTGCAGCTCCAGACCCACAGCACGCCCGCCATTGCTCTGACACTCCACACCCTCCCCCACACCAGGGCCTTTGCCAGCTCTTCTCTCTGCACAGCATGATTTTTCTCTGGCTTCTACATGGCTTGTCCCCATCTGTCCTCCAAATCCCTGGTCCTTGGAGCAGCCTTCACTGACTGCCCTGCTGAAGGGCACACCCTGTCATGCCGAGGCATGCCCCTCTTTTTAAATTCTTTGCAGAGCAGTGAGCACTGCCTGCTCTATTTCTCTTCTTTCTTAGTCACGTGTTTGTTATCTGACTCGCCTTCTAGAATGTAAGACCATGAACAAGTGCAGAGTAAGAACTCAATAAATGGTTGTCATCTGAAGAAAGAACAGTTTTCCAAGCAAAAGAAACAGCAGCCAGAGTCAAAGCACTAGAGAAGCCATGGAGCCTGTTGGTTCTGAGCACAGGCTTTGGATGGAGAAAGATCTAGGTTGGCCAGCTGTGTGGCCTTGGACAAGCTCCCTGACCATCCTGACTCTTGGTTTCTGCACCTGCAAAAGGAAGACCATATAGCACATGCTTCCCCTTGATGTGAGTGAGGTGGTGCTTGCAGAGCACTTGGTATAAGAGCAAGGTATGTCCTGAGACAAACCCTCCATCCATGAGGCTATGGTTAGTAGTGGGGAAGCTGTGGTCGGAGCTGGGGCCGCCCAAGGAGCCCCACATTGCAGAGGGAGATGAGGCAGGCAGGGTGGCGGGAAATATGAAAGCTTCTGTCCTTGACTACTGCACAGTGTGAGGGGCTGCCCAGCCCCTTGGAGCTGAGGGTGGAGTGGGCAGAAATAAATGCCACCCCTGAGGCCCAGGCTGGGAACCTGCCCCTGACTCAGCTGTTTCTCACTGTTCTCCTTTCTGCCCTGCGGAGGAGCTCCCAGCCCACTGCGGGTCCCCTAGGTGGGGCTGTGGGAGAAGGCAGATGCCCTGGAGATCCAGGCTCTCCGGGCCTGCCTCCAGGCTCCCCCGGGCCTGCCTCCAGCCTCATAGACCCAGTGCCCCCTGCGGCTCCTGGGACGGGGCCAAGCTGCTTCCGTTGGCCCCTGGTTCCCCAGTACACAGCAGGGATTGTGTGGCCTGCGGCAGGCGCTGAGCCACAGCTGAGGGGACAAGGCCCAGCTGTTCCTGGAGACAAGCGGGCAGCTTTCTTCCCACATGAAAAGGGAACCTGTGTCCCCTGGGGGAGGGGAAGGAGGAGGAGGAAAGGGGCCAGGGGATGCCTGGGCAGGGCTGTAAACACCCCTCCTCAGGGTCCCCACTGTGCCCCAGAGTGGGCCAGGTGGGGCCAGGAAGGGGAACTCAGCATCAGGTCCTAAATCAGCTTCCTAGGTTTGGCCATGGCTGAAGCCCGAGGCCTGGCCTGTGGTCCTGACCCCCATGTGCCCCTGGGCCTGCCCCTTCCCACTCTGGCCCCAGCTTCTTCACTGTAAAGAGGGAATTGGAGTGTTTCTCCCATGATCCTTGCAAAAGGGCAGATTCAAGGAAGGGGAAGAACCGTTTTCTATGAAGGCTGGTCTCTCTGCTTGGAGAGGAAGCAGGACACAGGACACATGAAGCGTCTGAATGGCTCTGCTGTAGGACCCTGCATCTGCTTGGCAGGTAGACCAGAATGGTCCAGGGAATGTTGTGGGCAACCACTCACACGTGCAAAACCCAAGACCCCAGGAAGGCACCCAAGAGGTGCTGATAGCAAGGTTAAGACAGACCGTGCCCCCAGAGCCCAAATGCTCCATCACAGAACATGAGGGCCTTCAGAGCCCTCGTTGTGAAAACTCACTAAAAATATCCAAAGTCAGGTCTCTTTTTATGTTTCCTCTTCCCTGGGTTTTATTAATCAAACACTTCATTCTTTAGGAATAAGGAATATTTCTACACCAGTCTCCACACACACATACACACACACACACACACACACACACTCCCCAGGGCAGCCCAGGGAGGGGCCTGTTCCCCTGGATTTCACTGCAGGTTCCAGGTCTGGATGAAGACAGTCTGGATGACCTTCATGAGTTCTAGGTCCTCCAAGGCTCAGTGGCAGAGCATTGGGACCTATCCTCCCAGGAGGTCACAGTCCGTGTCACAGAAGAGGGACACACAATGTGCCAACAGGGTTGGAAGAAGAAACCATGAGCACTTCAGGGAGAGCTTCTAGAAGGGGGCTGAGCCTTATAAAAACCAGCTATGGACCACTATTCAGGGAGTGATTTTTAGTCAGGGATAAAGACCGGGACAGATACTGCCAGGACTCTTCCAGTCTTAACGGACAGACACTGGGGTCTTGGATATGAAAACAAAATGGGAAGGTACTGGCTAGGGAAGTGAGGACTATGGGGGTGCACCTCTCTCCAGGCATGGCTGAACCAGGGACAGCAATAACATCATAAGATGATCTTTCTATGGGTCAGCTCTGGCTTCTCCCCCAAGGATGCAAAGGTGGCTCTGGCCATCCTCACAGCCCAGCACTGTGGTGACCAGGGAGTGCTGCCTTCCTGATGGCTGTGGCCAAACTCCTCATTATGACATGCACATGACGTCCAGCCAGTGCCCTGTGGATCTCTGAGCCTATTACCATGGACAGGGCTCAGAGTGCTCTGACTGGCAAGATCTGGGTCACATTTACATCTCTGAAGCAGGGAATGGTCGGCCCCACTCACTCCAGAAGAATAGGGTGTGGGGGGAGGAGTTATCTCCATTTGGAAAGAGCTGTAGGCTTTTCCCTTAAAGATCAGCTATTCATGGCCCTGTTGGCTCAGAAGGTAGAGTTTGAGCCCTGCATCTGGTTCTGAACACTAACAGTGGGGAGCCTGCTTTGCATCTGGTTCTGAACACTAACAGTGGGGAGCCTGCTTTGGATTCTCTCACTCCCTTTCTATCTTCCCCTCCACCACTTGCTCTCTCTCTCTCTCTCTCAAAATAAATAAATAAACTTTTAGAAAAAATTAACTATTAACTATAAATGTGAACAGCAAGCCAGTATCACCTTCCTCCACAATGTGGGGACTGGGGGGTGGAAACTTAAAGAGTAGAGAGAATGAGGCTAACGTGCAGAGAAAGAGCCTAGGGAGAGAAACAGAACAAGAGTTCCTGGATCAAGCTCTGCCTGAAATCTATTCCAGTTCTGTGAATCAACAGACCTCTTTTTTGTTTGTTTCAGGTAGTGTGAATTATTTTTCTGTCACTTGCAACCAAAATGAAGACATATTTAAATTCCTGTCTTCCCAGATAAATGGTGAGCTCCAAAAGATCGGAAATCATATCTTCTCCAACTCTGTACACCCCATACCAAGCACAGGATCTGGCATGGGTAGAATGCTTAATGGGCGCTTGTTGAATGAATGAAAAAGTATTGATAGTGATGACAATGATGAGGTCTTCTTTCCTTGCTGCCCTCTGCACATTCTTAGCATTTGTAGAGCACATTCCTGCACTCCACTGTGCCTGCACACAGTATCGTACCCACCCCTCACAATAGCCTCAGATTTGGGGTGCAGCAGGGGGGCTGGCTCCCCATTCTACAAGAAGAATGAGGGCTGAGGAAATTGTCACCCAGCCATCTTTCCTCAGGGATTGTCATTTGTTGCATGTTGATTAAAAGGTTTTTGAGAGGCCTGTTTATGATACTAGGGAGCCACCTTTTGGACAGGTGGTGTCCCTGCCTCCTCAGAGGGTGTCCCCTCTCCAGAGTCTCCCTAAAGCTGTCCATATACCCAGGCACCTACTGATAGAGGGCTTGTGCAAAGCAAGGCGGCAAAGCCTCGGACATGTTTTAAGAGTGAGATGGAAATCGTTAGCTCCCATTTTAATTTAACAAGCCCAATTTTATAAATAAGAGTGAATTTTCCCAGGCTATTATATCTAATTATGCATTTACATCAATTCACATTATGCGGTTCTTGAAATGTTAATACCAAAGGCAATTTTCTGCTGACGGGTGGCATGGAGAAGAGCTTGCTTCACATTACAAGTCAATATTTTTGGAAATAATTACCCAGTTGCTCACTAGAGTCTGCACTGACTAACCCAGTAGCTGTGTCTACACAGCCCCCAATTTGAGATGTTACAAGGGGAGATCCCCCGACAGGGAAGGAAGGTGGGAGGGACTGAGGGCCCCCCCCCCCCGTCCCCCCACTGAGTGACGAGTCCTGGCGGCCTCTACTGGCTGGTGGAACAGGCTTCACCCTGGCTCCACCTAGAACCAGGACTGTGTCCTCTGACTGTATCACTAAACTGCTCCAGAGCTCAGACTTTCATCTGCAAGATGGGAATGACACTAGTAACTCTCTCCTGGGGCGTAAACACATTTACACCTTCACTCATTTGTTTGTTCAAGAAATGCTTACTGCAGGTTACTCTCTGCTGGGCGCTGGGTAGATACACAATGCAGGGTAATGAAGATTATGCAGAGAGTAAAGCCCACTGGACGTCACTCTTGTTCCTGAGTGATGACACATCTGACGGAGGTCAGCAGCCACAGACCCCCAAGGGGGCACCAGAAGGACCGCCCTCCAGCACACAGCCCCAGGAAATTTTCACAGGGCTTCTCCCAAATGGGAGGCAAGTGCTAGGTGCTGGGGCCATGGGACAACTAGGCATCATCCAGGAAGAGGTGGCAGAGGCCAGGTCGGGATGGTGGTTCATGAGATGAAGAGAAATGGATAAATCTGAGAGATATCCCAAAGGTCAAATCACAAGCTTCTTCCACCCTGGGAGCAGCAGAGAGAAAGGCATTGAAACCCCTCCTGCCAGGCTATAGGGAGGGTCAGGCCAGTTACTAAGCCAGAGATAACTACCAGGTTCATAGAGGACCAGGCTTTGGAGAGGGTCAGGCTGGTCAGGTTCCCTTGTGACATGTATGTGGAAATGCACACAGACAGAGGACCACCTCCATCTGTGGAGGCAGAGAAGAGGGCCTGGGCTCAAGCTGCCAAGCCTCCAATGCCCGGTGGCTCAGCAAAGACAGCCAGCCCCCTATAAGACAGGTAACACAGCCAGTAGACAGGTAAGACAGCCAGTGCAGGAAGAGGGAAACCAAGAGCTGCGATCACAAAAGCCAAGGCTAGAGCTTCAGGAAGAAGAGAATGTGTAGAAGGTCAAGATATGGACTAAAAAGTGTCCCTTACACTTGAGAACATTGAGGCACTGAGGTATCTCACTGGGAGCCATTGCACTAAAGGCACGGAGTGCTGGCCCAGCCTGAGGAGGACTGGACAGTGAGGATACAGACACAGACCTGCCCCAGAGGAAGGGGAGAGAAAGGTAGGTGGTGGTCTCTGTCAGCCTCTGCAAGAAGGCCTGGAATGACACAAGCCCTCATTCTCCCCAGCATGGGGCTCTTAAGCCCAGAAGGGAGGGACAAAGCGGCAAGGCAGGACCTATGGCCCAGCACCTTCTTCTTGTGTGTGAGCCCAGCCTCCTCACCTGTAGAAGGGAGAGGAATTCTAGACACAAGGAGGCTGTGAGGGTGACAGGGTGTGGATCCTGGCTGGCACCAGCACCAGGCCCCAGCCCTCCAAAGCCAGTGCAGGTGACAGATCTAGGACTGGGGTGGGGGTGGGGGAGCCAGATTGAGGAACAGCATCCTCACCCAAACTTGAAATGGATGCAAAACTCAGGTGAGTCTGAAAACTCCACAGGGCCATATCTCATAGGAAGCTCTAGTCTCACAAGTATCCCTAGAGGGTGCACAAGGGAGCTGCCCAATCCTCTGTCTATGTCTCCACGGGCTTCAGATAAGGCTTGGCTGGGAGAGGGAGAGGGCTCCACCAGACTCCTGCCAGGACAGCTGCAGCTGGGCTGGGGCTGGTAAGAGGTGAGCCCCGGAGGCCCAGCATGCTAAACCCATGAGGCAAACAGGACCTCTGGGCCAGGGTGTAGGCTGCAGATCCTGGAGGTTTATTTTTGTGGTGGAACCAACATTTAAAAATTAGATCCTGCATAGAAACCTGGATTTGGATTTCCACCTTCACTAGAAACACTGGAGCATCGGGCCACCTCTAGGTGGGGCATAAGAGCACCAGTTGCCCCAGTCCTCCCCCCTCCCCAGTGATCCCCACCAGTCCCTTTGCCCTTTGCAGTTCTGCCTGGGCCCCGGATGGCCTCAGACCTCGCACCTTGAAGAGAGGTATTGGACGGCAGCCTGCCCAGAGTCCCCATCCACTCACCCACCGAGAGCAGCCAGGCAGGAGAAGGGAGGGGTGGGGGAGAGGGAGGAGGAGGGAGGAGGAGTAGAAGGAGGGATGGGGAGAGGGAGAAGGAGGGAGGAGGAGTGAGGAGGAGTGGAGGGAGGGATGGGGAGAGGGAGGAGGAAGGGGGAGGGAGGAGGACGAAGGAGGATGGAGGAGGAGGGGGAGAGGAAAGGGGAGAAGGAGACATTGAAGAGGGTGGGAAAATCTGGGTCTCCTGCTTCCCATTTCATGCCCACAGGAGGCAAGCAGGAGGCCCAGCCAGCCACCTGGCTGCAACTTGCCACCCAGCCTTCGTGTGTGACACACCAGCCTGCACGCACACACTCCACATGCATACACACCATTTGTGCACACACTGGGCATATGCACACCACTTACACACATCTATGCTGTCTGCCACACCAGTTGTCCCTGCAAGCAAATGCTGTCTCTGCACACACACACACACACACACACACACACAAACACACACACAGAGGGCATGCTGTCTGGGCACAGGCATGCCAACTGCACACATATGAGAGCTACACCATCCGTAATAGGTACACTTGTGCATGTGTGGACACACACACACACACACACACACACATCCTCCCTGCAAATGTGTTGTCAGTGCACATAAACATTGCAGGTGCCCACCTCCTGTGCCCTGAGGTCACACCTCTGGGACCCCAGGTCCTGGAAAAAGGGATTCGGTAGAAGGCTGGGCTCATTTGGAGAGTGTGCCTACACCAGATAGTCTTTGAGGGGACAGGCTGCTTGCTGCAGGACATGTGTGCAAACCACACAGTGACAGAGGATGGCAATGCCTGATGGCAGGCCCCAAGGGTGCCACCCTTCCAGCCCCTCCCCTGTCCAGAGATGGGGATGCAGGAGTGTGGAGAGCCATGCCCCTTTGGTTTACTCCAGGTGCACTCTGCCACTCTCACCATGAAGCACCCCAGCTGTCACCCTAAGCTCTGTCACCTTGCACAAATGTACCGCCCACTGCCCCTCCTTCCCCTCAACTTGGCCACCATGGTCTCCTCCCACCTGTCCCCAGCTGGGGGTTCCAGGAGCCATGCCCGGGCACAGGCCGCAGTGCTGCCATCCTGTGGGGCCAGTGCTCTCAAGGACCCCCACCGGGAGCTCCACAAACACGGAGCCCACCAGAGTCTCCTTCTCCTTGTCCAGGCTTGCCCTTCCTGACCCACCTGCAGAGCCCACTGTGAGCCACACACCCACCAGGCACTCTCGAAAGGCTTGCCAGGCTGGGTTGAAACTCTGAATGCCACTTCTCTAAATTGCCACAGAGCAAGATCAGACCTTGACAAAAATTCACCCCCGTTCTGCACCCTTGCCAGCTCCCTGACCTGAAATGAGCAGGACCGGTGTCCTGTTCTCTGGGGACAGCAGGGAGCTGAGCAGAGAGAGGAGGAACAGGGCACAGGCCAGTGTGGCTGGGGGCCTGGTCTCTCCCCAGCCTCACACCTCTTCCCAAACAGAGAACCTTATTCAACAGCATTTTTCCGCCCTTGGAAAGGGAAAAATGACATTTTGAAACACTACTGTGAAAAATTAATTTAGGTCTGAAGCATCAAAGACGTTTTGCAAACAAAACGAAGGCATTTTGTGGCTGGCTACTGCCCGAGTTTAAATCCCCAGGTGCCTGGGTCCAGTCAACAGGCCCTGGGGGGAGCAGGAACATACCCACCTCCTCTCCTGGAGGAAAGCCGTGGCCCGACTCCAGAGCCCAGAGGATGAGAGAGCAATCACATGCATGCAAAGCCAAGGCAGCCCCTGGCTCCCCAGGCAGAGTGACCTTTTGTCAACTTCGGACGGGAACACAAATCTGCCGTCACTCTGGATCGGCCTTGATTGGATCAAAATCCCATTGGAAAACAGGGGGGAAAGGCAATAAAATCTCCAGAATTGATATTAAACCACTGACATTTCACAAACCGAGCAGCTCTGGCAGCTGCCAGTCTACGGGCGGGAGGAACTCTAAAGGGGCAAGTCAGGCGTGAAGGTCACGGCGGTGCGGAGGAGACTCTCCCAGACCCGGGCATCAGCACCGAGGGACCAGGAGCCCAGAAGGCCAGGGTCCAGTATGCTCAGGCCAGGGTGGGGGCCCCTGCCTGGTGGTCCCGTCTCTTCTGGACCCACACATTTGCCCAGGTGCACCCCAGCAAGGGACGGCTGACCTCCAGGGCCATCCAGACCAGATGCTCTGTGGCTCTGAAGCCAAAGATGATGTCAAACTCGGAGCTTGAGCCTGTTCCCCTGACCCTGGTCCTGTACCTACTGGAGCCTAACAGTGAGGAGGGGCTGCCGTCCAGGATGAAACCAGGAAAAACAGACATTCCTTTGAGAAATCTGCCAGGAGCTGTGCCTCATCCCCCTGCCATCCAGCGCACATTAAGCACCTGCCACATGCCGGGCAAAGTCCAGGAAGATACAGGCCAGTGTTCTTTTCCTGCAGGTAACCCAACTGGGGCAGGAGCAGGGAGGCAGGCTGAAACAAGGTGCTACCAGAAGCAGGCGCCTGTGTCTGCCACTATGTGTGCACAAGGAGGGGGGACCCGAGGGCCCTCATGTTTGCTCCCAAACTCTGCCAACTCTAAGCACAGACCTATGTGTGCTGGCCTCACAGGGAAAGCAGGAGGGACAAGGAGGCCCTGTCCAGAGCTCAGGGAGCCCAGGAAGCCCCTCCAGAGGTGGCAAATCCTGCCATCTCCCCCTCCCCCACCCATGGCAATGGCAGATGTCACTTATCCATGACAGCAAGCTTTCCTGATGAGCCCAGATGTGGCCTCAGAGTACTTCTCAACACAGAGCTCCAGTAGCCTCCAGAACCTCACGGGAGTCGGCCTGTGGGGTGACAGCAGGGCTGAGCCTTCCTGAAGTGAGAGCTTAACCCAGTCATAAGGGGTGCTCTGAGCGCAGGCAGGAGAAGGACATCATGAGGAAGGCTTCCTGGAGGAAAAGTCTGGCAGCTGGAATCAGTCAGAAGAGCAGGTGGACAGGCAGGTGGGCAGACCCTGGGCTGGAGCAGGGCTGGTGTGCCAAGACCACAGGGCTCCAAAGTGGGATTGCAGGAAGCAGCCTCAGTCCAGCCCTGGGGCTCCCAGAAGGGACAGGAGGTGAGCCTTCCCCAGACCTGTAGGTCCCACTGTGGCTCAGGATGGTGGTAGGGACAGAGCGCTCATTCTGCTTCCTCACTCTTCAGAGCCATCCACAAGTAGTGTCACCAAGGGCGGCACCACCTGGGCATGGGGGTAGCTGCCTGAGGACTGCAGTACCTCCTGATGACCCCAAGTCCCCCACGGGGATGCTTTGCTCAGAAGTTTCTAGGTGGTAGCCTGGAAAGATGCCAAAACCTTAGGGCCCTGGAAATAGAGCCGTCGGTCAGCCTGACAGGAATTTCCTGAGCTGCTCCTGGGGCCCAGAAATGCAGAGGACACAGGACCACAATCATCAGCATGAGTGATCCCCATGACAACTCACAAAGCTACTTGGTGGGCATCAGCTCTTTTGAACCCCACAAGAGCCCTGGGAGGTAAGGATCGTGGTGCCCTCTGATGGGGAGGTGAGACTCAGCTCAGCGTGGCAGGGAGACTCAACTACGACACACCAGGCTTCAACCACTCCATCGCTGCCCCAACAGCACCACCCCAGGGCCTTCATTCCCTGACCATGAGGCCAATTCCTCACAAGGCTGGTCAGTCACAGACACAGGGGGGCTACCATAGGCGCCTCTGGCCCCCAAAAACATCTCCACTGGAACCATCAAACAACATCTCGCCACAGGGGAGACCTTACCGTGGGACTGGAGAACGCATCGGAGCCGGAGCCCTGACCCTCTGTCCGACCCCTGGCCATTATTAGCCAGCTCTGTGTTTTCTAATCAACATCCTCACCATTAAGGTGAAGAAAGCACATAGGGAACTAACAGGGTTTTATCTCAAACAGATCGATCTGCTCAGATCCGTCTGGCCCCGGCCTCTTAATTCTCCATAATGTCAAAGCAATTTTTGGTTAAGTATACAGCCTGTCCTCTACTAAATTAAACTAATAGATCTAGTGGGAAATAAAACCCCAAGTGCATTGGGAATATTAAAAATTAAAAAAAATAAACTCTTCATGGGTCTGTAAGATTTACTTTGGCAAATGATTAAATAAATAACACAGAGACAGGCTGTAATAAGATCCATTAGTGGACACTCAGCTCCACTGGTCACCTCCCCCCACCCCGTCTGTACCACCCTGCCCAAGCACCCGGGCTCAAGGATGGCCAGGCATTTCCCTGAAGTCCCCCGCCCTACATTCCTCACAACACAAAAGCCAGCAAGACGTGCACTTTAGTGTGTGGATCTCTGCTGGTGGTGGTTCTACACCTCAGGTGCTAAGCCAGCTGCTGCAAACACTTTATCTCAAAAATCAATGCTCCTGTTTCCCCCCCTGCTGTCAGCATGGCTGGGATACCCTCTTTACAGATAAGAAAAGTGAGGTTCCAAGAGGCCAAGGCAAGACCAGGATCTGAACCGAAGCCCATCTGATTCCATAACCCCGGACCCCACCTTGCTCTGCTTTGTTCTAATCTGCTTTTGACTTAATTTTTCATTGAGCCATCAATAACCTAGGCCAGGAGGCAGGATCTTGCTCATCAGAGACGGCGTCTGAAGCCCCCAGAGCCTGCCCAGCTGCTGTTCCTGCCAAGCCTGGCCCAGCACCTTTGGGCATGTTCATGGGCGGTGCAGAAGAGAAAGGAGGTAGGGTGGGAATTAAAATCACGTTTTGCAGTTGGGGAAACTGAGGTTTGGGGGCTTTCCCAACCAAACCCCAGTGTCCAAGGCACCTCAGACAGGCCAGGGAGGGTGGGACAAGACATTTTTCCCCCGGGACTCAAACACTGTGGGGCTCACCCTAAAACTTTCACACCTTCCTCATGCCAAGTGTGCTGTTTGTCAGAGCCAGCTCTCAAGCGCAAAGAAAGTGGGGAGATGACAAAGGAGAGGGAGGTGAGGTCTCATCACAAGGCCCCTGCTTGGAGCTAGATCCAAATAAGGAGAGGTCTGTGACAACGCCTAGCTCCTGCCCCCACCCCCCACCCCGACGCCCCATCCTATCCTTTCCCCAGATTGCCAGCTTCCCTGCTCCCACCACTACCTCACGGTGCCCTCAGTCAGACCTCCTCCTTGCTACCTTCAATGCTAGTCAATGGTCTCGTCACACAGGACTCTTCTCATTGCCGCACCAACTCCCTAGATCTCCCGCCTCCACACCCCTGCAGAGGCTGCTACTCATCTGGGATGCTGACACACCCTACCCACACCCCCACTGAAGCCAGTCAAACTCCTCTCTGTGCACATTCCTGAGCAAAAAGGCCACACATCCATGAAGTCTTGCCAGAGGGGACCCAGCTCCCACTATTTGCTTCCCCGTTAGGCTCTAAGCCCCATGACCAGAGCCATGTCCTGTTAATCTCTGAGCCCCATTGTTCTAGGCACAGAAATCCTTCCTGTGCCTGGAAGGCCACATGTGCCCTCACCTGCCTCCCTGTCCCAACTGTGCACCCTTCACTTATGAGGCTCTGCCACCTTCTATTCTCCAACTCCCCACCTTGCCCTGCCCTTGGCCTTCACCCTTGCCACGTCATTCTGCCTGAAGCACTCTGCCTCTCCCAGGTCTCTGCCTGTCTGTCCACTTCAGGTCTTCCTGTGTCCACCAAGACTCCCACTAGGTATGTCCGTGTGTGCGCGAGTGGGCTGCAGGTTACGTGTTACACACCACTGAGATGATCAGGCTTCGGTTTTGTTTTTTCTTCGCAGGTGTGCCTCTGCCCCCTTCTGGGCTGAAATGCAGGTTCCGTGCAGGCAGGATGCCGCGGGGTCCCCAGCACCCTGCAAACTGTAAAGTCCATACCCACAGGTATGTGCTGGATGAATGAATACTGGGCTCTCAGGACATGCTGGCTGGGTAAATGTCTGAGGTGAAGCAGGCAGGCTCTGCCTAGAGTTTCTCCTCTCATTCCATCTCTCCAGGCAATCCACAAGCCCAATCAATCCTGTTTCTGACAAGCAAACAAACAGCCCCAGGCACAGGGGACCCTGAGCAGTGACACCGACACAGCAATGACAGCCCAGACCTAGAACTGCAAGCCATGCCTGCTTCTCAGAGCACGCACAGGCAGGGACAGGGCAAGGGCAGACCCACCTCGCTGATGGCCCCAAGGCCCGGTGTGAGCAGAGGATGCTCTCTTGTCTCCATGTGGGGGTAGAAGACGACAACAGAAACCCAGACTGAGCTTTTCCGCTTGCCTTCCCCGTGTCTTAGGGGCACTCAGTCATCAGTTCCTCCCCATCATCCAGGCAGAGAGGGCCATCCTCCACCATTTGGAGCAGCTGACCTGACGTTTGCCCTTGGATGGCAGCATTCCTGGGGCTGGACTTCAGGCCCTTATCCCCTGACAGTGAGGCCAGTGAATGACTAAACTGGCCAAAAATAAAAGCCCCCATAAATCTGGTATTTTCCTTTAAGCTGTCGGGTACACAGAGTGTGCCGGGATTATTGATAGAAAAGTTTATGGATGGGTTGCATCTTAAAATCAAAATACATTACCCAAAATCAATGTTGCTGTACGAGGCACGGGGAGGACAGGAAAGGTCAACCGAGACAAGAATATCGAAACCAAAACTCCAAGAGGACCTGAGCATTAAAATAAATAAATTTTGAAAGTGAGTTGCAGGAAACACATTCACTTAAGGGCTGTAATTTAAGGGTACTTTCACGAAAGGCTGGGCAGTCTTTTTAAATAACACTTTTTGAAGTGCCTTTGAGAGTCTAGTGAATCCATCCACAAAATGGTATTGACAAGCACAGCATACCCCAACTGGCAGCCAGATCACAGCAGCACAAAATGACAACGGGCAGGACAGAGCGAGGTAGACTCGGGCAAGCGCCCATGCACAGCCCCATCGGTGGGTCAGGTACACTGAGGCCCTACTGGTCACGTTACAGGAGGGTTCACCTCCAGGCCCCTCTACACAATGATCCTGCAGGCATTTTGGAGCCTGTGGAGGGAGAAAGGGAAAGAAAAACCTTGTAGTCTAAAGGGTGCCTGTCACTACCTACTGATGAGCTGTTGATGAGTAGACAACAACAGTTTCAGAGACACAACAGTTCTGAAAAGTCTCTCAAAAGTCCATCAGTGGGAAACCAGCCTCATTTCACATGACCAACATTTCCTCCAAACAGGGCTTTTGGAGAGAGCTTTTTGGAGAGAGCTCTTTGTGGGAGCCCAAGGGACTGGCAGTTGGCAGGGGTGAGTGGGGTGATTGACTGTGTCCCCAGAGAGAAGTTTCCTTTTGAGAAGGGAGCAAGAGGAGCAACACACGTGCCCCGTCACAGATGCCTTCTTTAGAGCCTCCGACTGAGACCACATCCCACAGGTCACTGCAGATGTGGCGAGAAGGAGCCGACTCCCCTGCAGAAGGGGGGAAAGATGCAAACAACAACCTTCCCGCCACAACCAACAACACTCTTAGTTGTAACATTTACTGAGCCTAAGCAAGGGCTGGCCCCACTGGGAGTTAGAGACCCAGAAAAGAAGGGCACAGCTGCTGCCCTCGCAGTCCGCCATCGGGGACGGGAGAGCAAACAGTCTCTCCGGACACGGGACTGCTGTGCACCTTGTAACAAGCAGGGAAGAAGCTGTGAGACAAGTTCAGGCTGCCATTAATCAAGGGCAGAGGGTCCCCGCTCTCCGTACCAACTCCAGGTACTGAGAGACAAGAGTCTCACCTGGAATAGGGGAAATTTCAGTGTTTTGATTAAGAATTAGGACCCCAGACTAAGACAGATCTGAGCTGAAGCTTTACTCTGCCACTTACTAGCTGTGTGACCTGGAGCTAGTTCCTTAAGCTCTCTGAGTTTTAGCTACAGTATCTCTAAAATGCGGCTAAATCACAGTGCCTACCTCATAGGGTTGTTACAGGGGTTAAATGAGCTCATTCATTCACTCCAAAGTTTTTTACTGAGTTTCTATTCTATGCCAGACCCTGTCTAGATGCCACAGATGCATCAGTGAACAAAGCAGTCAAAGAGCCCTCATCCGAGTAGAGGCTCCAGGCCACAAACAAGAAATACAGTAAATAAGGATGCTGTACCATATGCTGGAAGGCGGTTAGTACTAAGGAAAGGAGAAAAAAAGGAGAGCAGGTAAGCAGACTGCTGGGGAAAGGGGTGTGCAGATTGCACTCGAAATATGGTGGTCCCAGGGAGCCTCATTGAGAAGGCAGCTTCTTAACAAAAACCAGAACATGACAGAGTGTGTGAGCCAGGTGTCCGGGGAAGGAGCATCCCAGTCAAATGATATAGCTAGTGCAAAGGCCCCGGGGTAGAAGCACTGTTGCACTGTAGAAGTATGTTGTGCTGTAGGAAGGAAGCCAGTGTGGCTAGGGAGCATCACCAGGGAAAGGACAGAAAATATAAGATGAGGACATCGGGGCGGGGCAGAAAGGGAAGGCAGCTGGTTTGACCTTGCCAGCCATTACAATGCCGCTGGTGTTTATCCTGAATGAAAAAGGAGCCACTGTAGGGTTTTGAGCAGAGAAAGAGTGATCTGATTTCTGTTTGAGGAGGATGGCTTGACTGTCAGGTTGAGAACTAATGTGTGGAAAGTATATACCCAGTGCCCAATACATGGAAAGTGTATGAAAGAGTATAGCTATTATTCTTGTTAATAATAACACCAACTCACACAATAGGCAAGATACACCTTACCCCACATGGTGGTACGGTTCAGAAGACTCCCAAATCTTACTGATAACATAGGTGTGACTCCCTCTAGCTGCAGAAATTCTCCCCCGTATATCCCTGATACTGGCCATCCATCTCTGCTTGCACCTGGTATCAGGCCAGGAGATTGCCCCTCCAGGCAGGCCACCGCACAGTGGGCCATCAGTTCTCTTGCCATCAGAACTCTGCTTGGTATCAGTCCCCAAAAGAATCTGCTTTCCTAGAATCCCATCAAGGTCCTGAATCTGTATAGCACAGTGCAAGTCTGCCCCCTCCCTTCAGATGCTGAGGACAGCAGTGGGGTCTGCAGGGTCTCACATTCAGCAACCCAAAGCAGTGTGTAAAGGAAGGTGAGGTTGCTAAGGAAAAGTTCCTGGTCCTACGGGGGAAAAAAATGGAGACAGCACCTGGCAACTGCCTCTTTGGGTTGAGTTCCCCAGAAAGAAACTATAGAAAGAAGAGGAAGGCCCTAGACATTCCTCCCTTCCCAGCCACAGACCTTGGCAAACAAGGGCTCTGTAGCTGAGCAGCAGTAGCCTGAGGATGTGGAAATGACTCCTTGGTCACAGATGAGGATACTGACAGACCCAGGAAGGGCAAAGGGACGCTGTCCAGGGCATCGTACTGGTAAGAGCAAAGCTCAGGAAAGGCCTAAAGCTACTTCTCTACTGAGGGCGTGCCCTGGGCAGCATGGACCAGCTCTGCTGCTGTGATGTGTCTGCCCTCTGGGTTTCCTTCTCCCTGGCTCTGGGAAAACCCTCTGGTGGTGCCTCCAGGAAGCCAGTGAGCAGGGAAAGCAGACGCGTGAGCCGCAGGGGCGCGGGGGTGCTCGCTCACCCCAACAGCAGGACAGAGCTGAGAGGTTAGGGCCAGGAGGGTAGGGAGATACACTGAAATAGACCATTTGGGTTTCCCATGAGAAAGGAAGCAAGAGAGACCTGAGCCGAGCTGCGGGACTTGCCCCTACAACTGTGTGCCCATCGGAGCCACAAGCCCGCCCCACGTTTCCCTTTAGGGGCCAGACTGCACTCCCGCAGAGAGCTGGGGAGGGGCAGGCTCCTGGTGAGGGCCCGGAGAGGTACAGGGATGCCAGGGACGCAGGGGCGGGGGATGGGTTCCGGAAAGCGGCTATGGACCCGACCTTTGCCTCTAGCTGCCTGGGGATCCCCCCCTCCTTGCACCCGGTAAAGCGAGAGCTGCGACCGGCGAGGAACGAGTGGGGACGCAGGGGCCAACGACTGAGGTGCAGGAACCCCACCCCCGCTTGGAAACCTCCGGGGCCCTGAGTCGTGCTGGGCGCTCCCCACCCCACCCCACCCCCGCCGCCTCTGCCGTCACTCACGGCCGCTGCTCGCTGGCTTGCTCGTGCGCTCTCCGCGCCACAGGCACCTGCTCGCCGGGCGCTCTGCGCTCACTTCTCGCTCGCACACTGCAGACTCCCGGCGTCGCCTCCGTCACCCGGCCTCGTCCCCAGCCCAGCACAGCGCTCCGCCCTTCTCCCGGGCCCCTGGCGCCCACCCACCAGCCATGGCCTGGGCCTGGGACAAAGAGCGGTGCAGCTCTTTGCCCAAACTGGGGTAAGCAGTTGAGGGCGGGGGTCTGCGGAGAGGGCCGCGGGGCACGCAGGATAAGCGGCCGTCTCGGGAGAGGGAGATTGGGAAGAAGCCAGGGAGAGTTTGGGTGGGAGGACCCCCAGCCAAAGCGGGTGCTGGGCGGGGCTGCGCTCCAACCACAGAGACTGTGGGCCCTCCAAGCGACCCCCTGGAGCGGGGGGCGCTCTGGGGCGGGGGCGGTGCCGGCTGTGGAAGGGGAGCGAAGGGCGGGGGTGATGCAGCGGTGGAGGCGGCTCCGCGCCTAGCCACTGACCGCCTCCTCCCTTTCCCCTTCCCTTCCCCCTCTCCCCGCCTCTCTTCGGCGCTGGGTCCGCCACGCCGGACCCGCTCTCCCCGCGCTGCACTGGGTCGGACGCCAGGTCTGCGCGCCGCGGCTGAGCGCCCACTCGCCTTGCGGAAAGAGCCGCGGAGGGACCAGCGGGGGCGGCGGCGGGAGAGCTCGGCGGGAGCCAGAGGAGGTGGCAGTCGGGAGCCAAACCATAAGGAGACTGGGAAGCAGAAGCTCGCAGCTCTAAGGCGCGCACTCCCTTGGCAAGGGATGGGTCCCGGGGCGGCCCAGCCTCTGTCCGGCCCGCCGGGCAGAGACTGAATTGCGGTTCCCCATCGTCCTGTGGACAGCGGGATAGAAGGAGGCACGGACAGATCACCAGTAGCCTCCCGGCGGGACCTCGCGTCCTGAGCCCCCCGCGCAGCGCCCCCCGCCGGAGCCGCGCCGGGCAAGCCGGCGAGGGAGCTGGGCTGATTGGCGGCCGCCGGCGGCCGGGGGAGGGGGCGCCGCGCGGGGCCATGGCAGGCTCGGAGGCGTCCTAGCCCGAGCTGGAGCCGGATCCGAGCCCACGCTGCCACCACCGCCGCCTCTCCGCGCCCGGGCCCCCGCCGCCGCCGCGCCCCCCGCGGGAGATGGAACAGCGGAACCGGCTCGGCGCCCTCGGATACCTGCCGCCGCTGCTGCTGCACGCCCTGCTGCTCTTCGTGGCCGACGGTGAGCGCGGGAACTTTGCTGCCGCGGGGGGCTCAGGGGATCCTTGCTGGGGCCGCCAGAGCCAGCCTGTCCCGGTCGCCAAGGAGCAGGAGGAAGAAGAGAAGGGGACGGCTTCACGGTCTCCAACAATCCCGGTGTTCAGCCCGGGCCCAGAGGGGCAGGGGGAGGAGAGCAGCGAAGGGTCGCCGCAGCTGCGGCGCTCGAGCCGGGGTCATTCGGAGCCGGACCCGTGCTCGGGCTGCGGAGAGGCGGCTCGCGGGGAGCGGGAGTCGGCGCGCCCCAGCCTGGCTCCGGCAGTGCGGCTGGGCGCCGGGTAGAAGCGTAAGCCGCCCCTGCTGCCCCGCCCGATCCTGAGGGAAGCAGCCTGCAGCGGTAGCTGGTCTCTGCTAGGGCCCGGCAGCCGCTCGACCGAACTTTGCTAACGCCTGGGCCACGCTTGTGGCTTGGGGGTGGCAAGCACAAGGCCGGCGAGCCGGGGACGCACCGTCTCGCTTAGGGTTGCCCCAGGCCCCCGCCCCACAGCTGGTCACGCCTCTCTCTTCCCCCGCCCCCAGCTACATTTACCGAAGTCCCCAAAGATGTGACAGTACGGGAGGGAGACGACATCGAAATGCCCTGCGCGTTCCGGGCTAGCGGAGCCACCTCGTATTCGCTGGAGATTCAGTGGTGGTACCTCAAGGAGCCGCCCCGGGAGCTGCTGCACGAGCTGGCGCTCAGCGTGCCCGGCGCCCGGAGCAAGGTAACCCGCCGCCCACGCGGCGCCGGCGCTCTCTCGGCTCAGGCCGGGGCGGCTGGGGTAATCCTGGCAGAAAAGGCAGGGCGCGCACTGGTGGAGCAGCCCGTCTCCCACCTTCCCCATCCCCACAGCATCTTCAACAGCAGCAATCGTTACCCACAAATCCTGGTAATCCTTCTCCTTTCCCTTAAAACCTCCCGAACTGCAGCCTGCCGCTAAAAAGGACACCTCATCCAGTTCGACTGCTCTTGCTTGCTGGCTGCGGGCACCGGAGTCAGATGGGTGCTGGGTCCTGAAGGAAGACCACTTGGTAGGGCCAGGCTTTCCCGGCCCTCTGCTACTCCGAGGTCCCCGGGGCACAGGGCCAAGGAGTTAAGCTCCTCTTGGCTGGGTTCCAGAGGCCCGCAGTGCACCTCAGGATCGGAGGGAAGGCTCCCACTGCCAGAAGGCCTCTTAAACCAGTCTCTTACGTACACTCGAACACACACACACATACACACAGCTGCCCTCTACCCAAGGTCCCACCCAGAGTTACTGCTCACGTCTCCCTCTGCGTCCCGTCCAGATACACCGGCCCCTCCATCCAGCTTTCCACGGGGTTTAGGGAAACACTGCAGGGAATGAGGATGCTCCAGGGAGGGTGATGAGCCTTTCTTCCCACCCTGCTGGCAATCCAGCCTTTCCTCTTTGGCCGGCAGGTGTGCTAGGGCAGCCCCTCCTAGGTCAGGCACCATGCTTCCTTCAGGGTGAAACTCCAGGAGATCCTGATGTCCTTCGTGCCCTCAGCCCCGGCCACTTCCCGAGCCGTTTCGAATCCTAGCCCGCCCGCAGAGAGTCCCCTTGCCGGAGGCGTATCTGAGTTCCCCGGAGCCTGAAGGCCGAGAGCCTAATGTGTCTCTCTCCCTCTTTGCATTTTAGGTAACAAATAAGGATGCAACTAAAATCAGCGTAAGTGTGGAGCCCAGCGCGGGCCGCGGGAGACCCCTTCTGGCCGCTTCGCGCCCCACATCTTCCTCCCTTTTAGAAAGGCTCAGCGGCCGCCGCGGTGTAGGGCCTTACTCGCAGCCCTGCACAGTCGGCTGCTTGGCAGGTCGGGGGGCCATCTGTCGCCGCTAGCGGAATCGGGTTCGCTTTTGTGTAAATCAAGGGTCCCAGGCCTGAATCTCCTTTCTCCGTTCGGCGCTCACCTGTAAAACTCTCCTCCGGCCGGCCGGCGCGTTCAGGCCCCTGCGCATCCGCTTGCCTCTGTTCTGCTGGCATGTCTCCCAGCAACTGGAGCGCGCTGCTCCTTGCGCTAGCAGCGACCTGTGCTCCGACTGTGGGCCCACCCCTCCTCCACACACATACACACACCCGGCGCCCAGGTGGCCCTTCCGCCGCAGCCCTCTCCTCTGCCTGGGGTCCGGGTCCGGTGCTCGGCGCAGTGGGCTCGTTGTGGAAGAAGGTGTGGGGCGGGGGTTGGCGGCGCTGAGAGGTGCTGGGGTCGTGGGGCTCGGGAGGAGATGCGTCTACGCTTCCCCAGCTGGAGCGTGGAAGTATCGGGGCCTGGAGACCACCAGGGCCTCATGGAGCTCTAGGTTCCGAGGTGAGGGCCCCAGAGCGGTTGCTTGCCCACGTCTCCTCCAGGACGCGGGGGAGGAGAGCTTGGTCGGGAGCTTCAGGCTGCCGCGCTGAAAAGCAGACTTCGAAGTAGCAAAGCTCTGGGGACCCAACAGCAACCTCAGCGTCGCCTCCTTGGGAGGGCGGAGGGTTAGCTGTAAAGGGCTGGAGGGGTGGGGGGGCAAGTTTTTATGTGTAGTCTGAGAGCAGAGTGGCTGTCCTTCCGGCACTACCCAGGCCCTCCGAAATCCAGAGTAAAGGAATGTTGGTGTGAGTAGATGTGGAGGGCTGGGCTTAAGGCCGTGCAGCAAAGAGGGTGGTTAGCCACAGGAGGCCGAGCCTGAGACTTCTCCAAGATGCAGGAGGGAGGAAGGACGGGTAGTTTCTGCAGCTCTGAAGGTCAGAAGCATAGTTTGGCAGGAGGATGCAACGTGATGAATTCGGTTAAGATGATGGGGACACGATGCAATGGGTAGGGCCATTCAAGATCCAATCAGGATTGGGAGCCCCAGGCCACTGGGGAGCCACGGAATGAAAGGAAAACCGGGTCGCGACAGGCAAACTTGCGTCCAGAGGTGTTGGGGTGCTGTGGCATGGGGGCGCAATGGCAGAGCTGGGCGCAGGTGCACTTCGCCGGCAGGGAGAGCGCGTCGTGGACCTGTCCATCCCGGCTTTCTGACCCCAGCCCCTGCTGTCTTGCAGACCGTGCGCGTCCAGGGCAATGACATCTCGCACAGGCTGCGGTTGTCGGCCGTGCGGCGGCAGGACGAGGGCGTGTACGAATGCCGCGTGTCCGACTACAGCGACGACGACACGCAGGAGCACAAGGCCCAGGCGCTGCTGCGCGTGCTCTCGCGCTTCGCGCCGCCCAACATGCAGGCCGCCGAGGCCGTGTCCCACATTCAGAGCAGCGGTCCGCGTCGCCACGGCCCCGCCAGCGCTGCCAACTCCAACAACTTGGGTGCCACCGGCGCCGCAGGCCGAGCCACCTCCGACCCTGGCCACGGCGACAAAAGCCCGCCTCCGGGGAGTCCTCCTGCTGCCCCAGGTCCCGGAGTCCCAGAGGCGGCCGCTGCCTCCGCGGCCCACGCAGCCGCCACCACTGTCGCGGCTGCGGCCGCTGCTTCGTCAGCGTCACCGCCACTGGGCCAGGCGGTCCTTCTGCGCCAGAGGCACGGCTCAGGTAAGAGCGTGTGCAGGGAGGGGGGCGCGCTCGAACGGGGGCTGCGGGGACAGGGTCCTGAGTGGCTCTGGCCAGAGAGGCAGCCCTGCTCTGGCACTTGGGTTTGCCTAGTGGTGGTAGTTCACGTGGGTGCATGCGCCTGGGGCAAGTTTTCTGCAGCCTCCCTTGGGTTCTCTTCTTGTTGTTTCCTGTTTATTGCTGGTTGCTTCGAAGCTTTCAAGACTTGTATTTACGAAGGGGGGAGGGGCGGCCTTGCCCCAAATTCTGGGTAAGAGTAGGCAAGCGGCTCCAGTGTGAGGACCCTCTCATGATGAGTTTGGAGAACTGGACCTTTTTCTCCTGGGGTCCTTAGAGTCTAGAGGGTGGGGCGCTAGCATCCAGAGTGGAAGGAGGTGGTTACCACTCAGGCATCGTGCGTCTGGATGCCGATTGACTGATAGAACAGACAGAATTTGTCCAAGGCTGTGTGGTTGGGCCTGGCCGAGTAGCCTCTGCTCTCTTTGGTTAAGTCCAGAATGGTCCTAGGCACAGGCTGTGCTATAAATAGTCCCCTTTGGGCCCTCTTGGGGGATGGGGAAGTAAGGATAGAGCTTTGTCATTGCTAGGAGAGCACCCACATGTTAAGGCCTGCTTTCCTAGGGAGCCAAAAGGGCTGGGGGAGATGGAAGGTGGGCAGGCAGAGGGGAGTCAGAGAGCAGGAAAACATACTGACTGCCAGGGCAGGCAGCTCTGGGGCAGAGTGTGTATAATTCTTGGAAGATTGAGAAAATAGCCACTGAAATCACTTTGGTAGGGGTTAATTCTCTCAGAGAAAAGCTGCTGTAGAGACTGGCAAGGCAGGTTTTTAAGGCCCAGGACTAGAAGTGGTGTATATTACCTTCACCCTCACCTTTTGGCCAGAACTAAGCCACTTGGTGCCCCATAGATGCAAGGTTAGCTTAGGAGCTGTTTTTGACCTCCTCTCTTCTGGGTAGGAGAGCATAAATCCTGGGGGGACTTAGCCATCTCTGTTTAGCACACAGTAAGTGTGCTGGAAAAGTAGTTATTGACTTGCGATTGGCTTAGTTGCATGATTAAAAAAAAAAAAAAAAAGCACCTCTGCTGCACTCTTATGGGATGTTCTACAGACCATGAGTGGAGTGGCAAAGCAAAGGATTTGGAAGGCAGAAGCCCAGATGTGAGTTGTGCTTCCACAGCTTACTAGCTGTATGACTTAAGCAAGTGGCTTAACATGTCTGAACATATTTCTTCATCTGTAAAATAGAATGGTATTCCCTGATCTCAGAGGGAGCTCAGTATGGAGATTTCTATGTAAATGTTTGTTGTCATCACCTTGGTAATTACCTGCTCTGGCCAGAGAGGAGGGGATGGGGGAGATAAGGCTGAGTGGTTGGCAGTTGGAGGCCAAGCTGCTGAGGGCCTTGAATGCCCAGCAGATCCAACAGAGACTTTGGTCAAGGCTTTGGTCAAGGAAGGATTATATGAAAGAGATCTTTGAGAATAAACTCGGTAGTGCTCACAAAAGGTGTTAATGAGACCAAGGCTATGAGCTCATTCCTGCTTGAATCTCCCTTTCCGCCCGGCCAGAACCTTGACACCTTGAGCAGAACCAAGGCTGATCCAACTATGCTCTGCATTGCTAGTCAAATATTCAGTCTCTGGGCTGGCCACAAGGGGGCTCTAGGGCAACTCATCCCAACAGGGAACCTGTCTGTGGAGGGTGGCACAGATAGTAAGTACCCTTCTTTCTGGGAGATCTGGGGGTCCTCACATCAGTTCAGTTCTGATGGCACAGTGTCCAGGACCTCCCAGCAGGTGGGGCCTTGGGTATCTGCCAGTCACAGGGCAGTATTTTAATGCCCACACAGATCAGGGCAGCAGCCCAGGCTGGGGTTCCTCTGCCCTCCCATGGAGTGGCTTGTAGTGTGCATTTCCCTCCAGAAAGCACAGCCAGCTGGGCTCCCATCAGGGCAGGGAGGGCTCCCATCAGGCCCTGGCAGGGAAGTGCCACCAGGATGGGGGTATGGTGGCCCCTAAGGTCTCTGTCACCCCAAAACTGTTGCCAGCTCCTGAATAGGCCAGGAACCACGTAGACACATCTCAGAAAGAACCCCAGGTTTCTTTCCAACTCCCATTCAGAAGGCAAGAAGGTGGGCCTTCTGCCAAAAGACCAGAAAGCCTACATCTTCCTGTCTCCAGGTGAAGGTCTTGGGAGAGTCGCAGTACAGTGGGCACCTCTGGAGATATGCGCATGGAGAAATGGGTTAGCTGACTTCTAACCCACAAACATACCTGAATTACCTTGATCCCAAGGAGGGACCCATGCTGTCTTAAATGTCCCATCCTGCCCACCACCCGAAGCCACCCAAGCTGGGGCTGTCGATGGGGCAAAGTCTGAAGACTATCTTATGGTGGCAGGCATTAATAACCTTTCTGCAAGGCTGTGTTGTTGAGCCGTGTGTAGTCCTGCTGAGCCTCCCTGGGGTGCAGCAGGCCAGCCAATCACCCAGAGCTGCCAGCAGCATGAGCTGGAGAGGGAGCTTGAGACAGCGACCTCAGGCTTGGCCTTCCCTGCTCAGTTCTTAGCAGCCTAGAGGGCAGGGGACCAGGCATGACCACTGCCACCTGGTTCACAAGCAAGGTGATAGACTGTTGACAGAGTCTATCAGTCAGGGTGCTTGGCTAAGCAAATGGCACATTCAAACAGGGTTATGGGGGAGAGGCGATGAGAGTAGTGTTTGAAGGTGTGGACAGGGTTAGGACAGCCAGAGAAGGGTGAGTGCCAGTCCCCAGGGCTAGTGGCAGTGGGAGCCATTAACACCTCTAATGGCAAAGGGGGAGTGATTAGTATAACCCAGAGGGGTGCGCCAGATGGAGTGACCTGCCTGACAGGAGCTATGGCCTTGGTACGATGGCCCAGCAAGGACCTCAACTTCCTCCTGCCCTCCAGTTCCCGTCAGAGCCTCCTACTGGCCAAACCCCCCTAAGAGCAGAGGCAAGGGTGCTGGCTGATGCAGCCTATACGGACCAGTGCCCAGAGGCTCAGAGCAGAGTGGAGAAAGGTGGATTGGGGGGGGGGGGGAGGAACAGAGGGAATAACCTGACTCTCAGAGAGCGGAAGATAGGTTCCACCCTAGCTCCAAGACAAACCCAAAGGTCATCCCAGGCCGGGTCAAGTGGTCACTCTGGCTGTTTCAGAATGGCAGCCTCAGTGGTGGTCCCAATCCACCTCCCCAGACGGTCACCGGTTAAGTGATTACTCCTGGAAGAAAGTCAGAAGAAGTCCCAGACAGTACTGTGGTACTCTGTTATTCAAGCAAGCTACTTTGGTGATGCCAGAGAAGGGGTGGGGTCGGGGGGGGGGGGTGGGTACTGACCTGAATCCCTCACCCTTCAGCTTCTGCACAGCCAGGCCAGGAAACCCTTCCTGTGCCCCACTTGCACCCAACACAGCCAAATACATATTTGTACTAAAAGTTTATGTGCAAAAACTCATTCATTTCACGTCTCATTTGTCAAGAGACGTTTTGATATTTGTGCTTAAAAATAACATGGGCTGGATTAGCACAGCAGAGCTGGCACAGGAGACCAGGCCCCTTCCTAGCCACGTTCTCATAAATCTGGCTCCTGATTAATCTGAACACTGACCTATTTTATATGAACACTTTGTTGCTGATTGCCATTTCTAGAAAAAAAGAGAGGGAGAGAGAAAGAGAGAAAACAAAACAGAGTACCTTCCAGACAAACCCTTCTAATCCGGAAAGGCACCACAGTGAAGCTAAGTGTGGCCTCAGAAGAATACACTTAGCAACTGAATGGCTTGCATGTTGGCAAGAGGATCCCCTCTGCAAGGACCTGGGGCTCAGATCTTGTGGCATGTGAACGTCTAATTAGCCTCAAGGCTCCAGCTCCAGGCAGAGGTGCCCTGGCCCCTACAGAGAAGCGGCTGATGTGGCAAACTCCTGCCTGGTGCCCACACGGAGAACTGGCTCTCAATATTTCATTTCCTAATGAGAGAAAGACAGCCAAGGCCATGGGTGTGCTGGCTTTAAAGAGGCTCTTACTGCTGGGAGCCATCAAGGGGAGCATCCTTGGGTGTCTCCATGGCAACCGTAAACCATGACTGAAGGGGGCTGTGGACAAGGTGAAGGCATTCACTCTCAACCTATGCCCCCGTGGCTGACAAAGCTGGCGGAAATGGTGCCGGCATGACCTGGGACAATCTCCACGGAGCTGGGAAAGTCTCCAACTAGGCCAGCAGGGCCAGGCGGCAGTCACCCAGTGTTCCCATCTCCCTGGACCCACGAGGACCCAAAAACAATTGGCTTAAATAAACAATCCACTCTTCCCTCAAGCTCCGATGTGACACGAGGATCATAATTAAAGAGAAAATAAATCTGGCACAATTTGTCCCAGAGAAGAGAGGGAGAGGCTCCCTGGGCATCCTGAAAGAGAAAATTAAAGGATTTCATAAAGAAAATGGCTGAGCCTCACAGCTGGCGAGAGATGCCTGCATCATCCCTGACAGCAGCAAATGTGTGTGATTATTGGCTGCATGGCGTCTTCTCCCTCATCAGCCTGTCATGTGATTGCCATGAGTGGGAACTGGCAAGGCCAGCCATGGGCCCAGCTCAAGAGTGGCAAGGGCGCCCATGTATGTCCAGGACAAAGCTGTCTGTGTCAGTGGGAGTCCCAGGAGGGGCTAGCCCTACTCCAGCTAAGGCAATCAGAGGAGGCTTCCTGTAGACAGTGTGCGATTTCTGACTTGAAGGGGCACCTGGGGCTTTGTCCTCCTGCTTAGGTCAGCCCTGCGGAAGCTTCTGGAGGCCTTACCTCCCTCCCTGTCCTGTACCACACAAATACAGAAAGTCACACCAAATGGAATGGCATTTGTCCAGTCGTTAGCCAGCTCACTGCGTGGCCATTCTCTCCTCAGAAGAGAGACCCCAAATTGAGGATAAAATGGCTACACTGTGGATTTAATGGTGATAAATAATACTTACCTTTTACTGAGCACTGATTATGTGCCACACGCACATATCACAGGTTTCCCTCCTTTTTGCCATTCTCCATAACTCCTCCTGCCTCACTTCATCTCACAGTCCGTCCCCAGGGCCCAGACCCTTTCCCCAGCTGGGGTGGCAGCCCCCATGAGAAAAGCCGAGAGCCGGCCTTTCTAAATGTCACTGGGAGCCAAACCCACCACGGAGCTTCTCATTAAATACGCCAGGCGCACATTTTTAAAGCTCTGAATATTAAGGATTCCCCAAGCATCTGTGGGGATAAATGAGGTCAAGTGCTTTTGTAATACGATATTGATTAGTTCTGCCCCATGTGGACCAAGGCAAGGGCTTGGCTGTGGTCTAAACCCCTGAGCTTTATGGGAGAAGGCAGCTTGGTTTTAGCACATCTTTGTAGCACAGGAGAAAAAAAAGTATTATCTTTTCTATTCCCCCATGCTTTGCTGACTATCACCAGGCATCTCTCAGAAACTCATACCCGAAGCGTGAGAAGCTTCCCTTTGTCTTATGTAAGGGCTGCAGGAAAGTTTAAGACGACCAGCAAACAGGCCCAGCACCTGTAACTGCTGATCCCTACCTGTTCTTAAAGGGTGACAAACCTCCTTCCCTGGGGTGGGGCTTCTGGGAAAATTAACCTGCTTGTCAGTGGCTTTGGTGCTCTTGGGGAAGGTGTACTATAAATACTAAGATAACTTATCCAATTTGTCCTGCTCTGGGCTCAGGCTAGCTGCTATTGTGCAGTGAGTCATGGAAGTGGCCGCTGGAGGGGCTCAGCAGCAGCCCCTCAGTGGCCGGTGAGACCTGTACCCTCCATGAGATGGCCCTTGAGATGCAGGTCTTGTGAAGTCCTTGTGTTGGCAATCCCAGGGGAGGCTGTTTCTAGAAATTATTGGTTGTTCTGTTCTGCATTACCACCCCCCTGGGCTGAAACATCAAAGCTACTTTGGACTGGCTTCTGGTGTTTATGGTTCAAGTGGAATGTTGAGGGGAGGGGGGAGCTCTGTCTATACAAAATAGAGCCAAAGTGGAGATTACAAAAGCTTTCTCCCCACTTATAATACACCCACACTTAGCTACCCCTGGGGGCTCTGTTCTGTCCAGCTCAGAAGTGACCACCTTGCCAGAAGGGCTGCCATGGGGAACAGACCATTGGTGTCTGTGGAGGCCACCTGTACACAGGGCACCTCCTGAGTGCACCTGCTGGACACCCAGTGCCCATGAAGGGATGAGCCCAGGGGGAGGGGCCTGGGTGAGGTCAGTTCTCTCAGGAGCAACCTAAGAGACAGGTTATGGTGGAAGAGACAAAGCATAAACCCGAAAGAGGTTGAGAACAACTCAGGAGGAAGTTATCCTCACCACCTTTTCCAGACATTTCTTTCTTCCTCCTGACATTTCAAATGCTCCTCACTGTTCAGCTAGCTGGTTCATAATTAAGCCAGGGTTGGGTGACATAACATTCTCCCTACTTCTGGGCCCTATAGAGCTCTGACAGCCCAGATATCAAAGTATGTGCCTTATCCTTCTTAACCTTTGTAAGTCCTGTGCTTCCCATTCTCTGCATGAGTCCAACCACTTGCATTCAAATCCTGATCCATGCACCCCACATGTGATTTCTGTATCTGTTCTCATCTGGATGGCACCCATACCCATAACAGAGAACAAGTGACAGCATCAGAGGAGATAATCCACAGAAAGGGTTGAGCTTCAGGAGACCTAGCGCCTAGAAAATGCTCAATAGATGTTGGTTCTTGTTCTCTGCATTATTTGCAAGAATGGAATTGACTGTCCAGGATCATTTCATGGTGCTCCTATCTGAGACCTCACTCCGAGACATTTCTCCCTCTGCACATTCTGTGAGCATCATGGAGCTAAAGGTGATGGAAAGAAGCTGATGAGCTAGCTTCAGAACAGAGAGTGCCTTCAGATTGCAAATGGCTCAGCAGGTTGCTATTTTTGTCCTTCTCTCTCTGTGCCACTTCGAAGGGGGAGGGTAGGAAATGGGGAGGATGCCACGTCCTCGTCCTTGCCTGGCTGTGGCTATTTTCCATGAGTTCGGAGCTCCTTGGTGAGCAAGGACAGGTTCATCATGGCTTCTCACGTCCAGCCCCAAAGTTACACCACCACATTTGCACACCTGCCTGTAGGCCTCACTGTGCACCTGTGTTATGCCTGGTCTTGCTTCACTGTTCTATAGGTTGTTGGCAGCAGGGAGGCCATTGTGATGGGAAGACGGGGGCCCTTTAGTGGCTAGAAAGCCAAGTTCTGAGGAGAGGCTGGTGTTTGCAGCACAGGACGAGAGCCTCTCCACAGGAGAAGGGAACAGAAGGAACAACCCCCTCAGTGGCAGTCAACTAGCCAAAGAGCCTCCAAAGTAGGCCTGGGCTGGAGAGGAGGTGTCCCATGTCCTCCTCACTGGGACTCTTACCAGTAGAGGTAGAGGAGATTTTGTGGGCAAGCCCAGTGCCTCACAGGGATGGGCCTATGAAGTGATGGGGATTGGGGCCACTGTCATAGGCTTGGGCATGCCCGGGCTCTTCCATGCAAGTGCTTGCATTTGTTTTTCCTATTCACGCCCTACCCAAATGCCCTCCCGGTGGCTCACAGTGCCTGCTGCCTGCCAACAAAGGGGTACTCAAGGATCAGTGAGGAGAAGGTAGGACAAAGACCACCAGAAGGAGGTGCTGGGAGCATAGCAGGCTGCTTGCAGGGCCAGAAGACCAGGACCGCTCCTGGCCTGCCCCACGTGAGCCTGCCTCCCACCAGCACAGGGAGCCTACACAGGCTCACCAGAAAGGAGGCCCACTCACTCTTACTGGCTGTCGCCAGAGACAGAGAGCCCCTCACTCTGCTGATCCCTGGCCCCCTGCCATCAGCTCTCCTCAGGAGGATGTCAGTTTTCCTTAAGCCAGGAAAGCCCAGCTGCAACATTAGTCCCCTTATAGCAACTTTTATTACAATTGATTCTCATACAAATGCCACTTGGCCCAGATGAAGGATCTTTAATAAACCCGGGGGAGGGAGAGCTGACATCATGTCATGGCTCATTCTGAGCTAGGGTGGGGGTTCTTGGCCAACTATATCTGGTATGGCCAGAGCCAAGGGGCAGGGGTCTTCCCAGAGCATTAGGTAGACTCAGCCCCCACCTCAGGAAGAAGCTCACAGTCTCACCATGGCAGTCAGAATAAGCAAGAAGTGCTCTGAGAATGAATTCAGGGCTTAGCTGGGGCACAAGAAGGACTCAGAAAAGGTGGCACCAGTGGAGATCACTTCACAGAAGGGAAGAAGGCTTTGCTGACCCTGCAGCCAAAGGGGTCTCATCCACCCTGAGTACCCAGAAGGGCTCCACTGCTGTCTCAGGGCCCCCAACATTTCCTTCCCTGTCATGGAGTCAGTGCCTAGCTGATTACCCCATCCAGACTGATGCCCCGGGGAGACAGACCCAGTTCCTTCTTATATCTGTATCCTCCCTACTCCATGTTCATTGGGCCTGGCACTAGTTCATTCATTCATTCATTCATTCCTTCAACAAATGTCAAATTGGGCATCTTTTATGTGCAGGAACTAGGTATGGATGACACAATGTGAATAAGACCTACAAGGTCCTCAGAGTCTGATAGAAGGAGAAACAGACACTGATCAAATAGTCACATGGCAAGTGGAAATTTATACCCATGGCTGGTTACTCTAAAGGAGAGACCCATGGGTCTCTAAGGAGCTAAGAATAGGGGGACTTGACTCAGTCAGGGAAGGGTCCTTGAGGGAGTGACACTTGAGCCATAATCTGAAAGATGGTTAAGAGTAAAGAGAGAGTGTAAAGGGAGTGGGTAGAGCCTTCGGGGAAGAGGGGGTGGCATGTGCAAAGATCCTGTGGCAGGAGGGAGCAGGGGAGTACAAAGGCCTGACAAAAAGTTACTATGGTTGGGGCAGCAAAGCAAGAAAAGGAACAGAGGGAAATTTATTTTTTTAATGCCTTAAGCAAGATTTTATTTTTTATATGAAATTTATTGTCAAATTGGTTTCCATACAACACCCAGTACTCATCCCAACAGGTGCCCTTCTCAATGCCCATCACCCACTTTCCCCTCTCCCCACCCCCCATTGACCCTCAGTTTAATCTCAGTATTTAAGAGTCTCTTATGGTTTGCCTCCTTCCCTCTCTGTAACTTTTTTTTTCTCCCTTCCCCTCCCCCCTGGTCTTCTGTTGGGTTTCTCAGGATCCACATATGAGTGAAAACATATGGTATCTGTCTTTCTCTGCCTGACTTATTTCACTTAGCATAACACTCTCCAGTTCCATCCACGTTGCTGCAAAAGGCCATATTTCATTCTTTCTCATTGCCAAGTAGTATTCCATTGTATATATAAACCACATCTTTATCCATTCATCAGTTGATGGACATTTAGGTTCTTTCCATAATTTGGCTATTGTTGAAAGTGCTGCTATAAACATTGGGGTACAACTGCCCCTATGCATCAGCATTTCTGTATTCCTTGGGTAAATTCTTAGCAGTGCTATTGCTGGGTCATAGGGTAGATCTATTTTTAATTTTTTTGAGAAACCTCCACACTGTTTTCCAGAGCGGCTGCACCAGTTTGCATTCCCACCAACAGTGCAAGAGGGTTGGGAAATTTAAGTAAAGAGTAGTTCAGAGCTCAAACTCCATAAGGCCTTATGATAGAGATGGGAGCTTTGGCTTTGTCCTAAGGCAACAGCATGGGGAACAAGTGGGTGGTGAGGCATGATGTTTTTGGAACTGATATTCTGGCTGCAGTGTGAAGATTAGAGAAGTGGGGACAGAGTGGATGTGAAGAAACCGCTGTAGAGGCAGTGATCCTGCTAAGAGATGACAGGTTTTGGACTACCTGTTTGGATAGATAAGTGGATAGGTAGATAAACAAGTAGCTGGTGTCTGAGTTAAGGGAAGGATGTGAATGGATGGATGAGAGTGCAGGGATGAGTGGAAGGAAGGATGAGTGAACATGTGGATGGGTGGATGGAGGGAAGGACACGTGGACATGTGGATGAATGGATGGAAGGATTTATGGATGTGAGAATGGATAGAAGAATGAGTAGATGGGATGGATAGAAGGATGAGTGGAAATATGGATGGATGGAAGGATGAGTGGAGGTTTGGGTGGGTGGATGGAAGGATGACCGGATGTAAGATTGGATGTAAGGATGAGTGGAGGTGTGGGTGGATGGAGGGATCAGTGGATGGATTAATGGATAGGTGGGTGGGTGGATGGATGGATGGATGGATGGAAGGATGAGTGGATGGGTGGGTCGATGGAAGGATGGAAGGATGGGTGGATGAGTGGAGGTGTGGATGGAGGGATCAGTGGGTGGATGGATGGATGGATGGGTAGGTGGATGAGTGGGTGGATGGGTAAATGGAAGGGTGAATGAGGTGTGGATGGGTGGAAGGAAGAATGTGAATGGGTGAGTGAATGGGTGAGTGGGGGGATGGAAGGAAGAGTGGATACGTGGTTGAAACAGGAATGGGAAGATGGGCCCATGTGGGAGACAAGTTGGGTATTGCAGGATGAATGGGCTTGGGGCTGCAGACATGCCCAGCGTTGGCATTCCCCACATGTTACACTGCATACTCAGTCCATATCTTCTAGGATAGAGACCACAGGGAGAAAGGTCCCAGGTGGTGGCATGGCACAAACTGACTAGGCCCAGAATTCCATGCCAGCCCTTGCTTCTCTATGCAGTCCCCAGACCATAGTAAGATGGGCGGGGTGAGTAGACACAGCTAGTCCCCAGCCTGCTCCAGCTCCCCCAACACCTCAGCCTTTACAAGGCACCAGCATCACTCCCAGTGAAGGACATGAGCAGGGGCCTTTCCATATGCTGAACTCTGGTTACTCTGGTGAATGCAGCCTGACCAAGACTTGCTGAATATTGTCCATGTAAAAGTTAACGTGGATACATTTTTTCAAGCATCTAAAAAATCAAATCTCCAGGTGGGCAGATGAATAACTGTATTCGCATTAAAGACTAATGTAACAAAAAATACACAAGGCAATAATTCATAATGCATGCTAGTCTACAGAGTCATATTTTAATGCGTGACATATCCTGGGCAGCTCCTCTGTGCTAATTTTATTTAATGAGCACATGTTCTAGAATTTTCAGAGCACTATCCCTGGGCAATTAAAATGTGTTAACCTTTTCAGTTAAATTGTGTTCTAAAGAAAAGTCCTCAGCATGAAACAGAAAGAAATATCTAGGCACCATGGAGGCAGAGCCTAGAGGAAAGGATTGCTATTGTGTCCCAGCCGTGCCAGACTCAGGGGCCTCCAGGCCTTCCTCCCTGGCCCTCAGGGCTCCTGTCTGTCACTCCTCCTCATCTTGGCCAGGCCCACCTCCATGGAGCAGGGCGAGAAGGCTGAGGCAAGGACCCACACACTGAACAGCCTTCACTGAACCAGCATTGAGTGAGTGCCCAACATTTGCGTGAGCCAGGGGATGTGAGGCAGACTCTGTGTCAAGGGACATGAAGGCTATGGAGGGGACATGAGGGATTTAAAAAAGCCAGGATGCCCCCAAAGAGGGGCAGGGTCCACTCATTTGAAGCCCATTCCCTATCTGTGTAATGGGCACACTAGTACCCCAGCATCCACAGGTCTGTGAGTTTCAGACCTGAGCTTCTGGTGAATGGTTCCCAAACAGTGTTCCTTGGAACCCTGAGCCCCAGCCCTACCCCCAGCTTCAAACAGAGCTGTTCTGTTTTTCTAATGGTTTGAGATATCAGGCTTCCATGCAGCAATTAGCTTAAAATGGGGGTTCTACTGCTTTAGAAGATTTGAAAGCAACTGATATAGTCCAAATATATATATATATATATATATATATATATGTAATATGTAAGTATATAAATTATATAGAGTATACAAATATGTTTGTGTGTGTGTGAGTATGCCACCTTCTAAGAAAATAATTTGAAGTGGCTTTCAAAGCTGCATGTGACCTAATAGAACAGAAATTTTTTAATGAAGAAATCGGAATACAGGGAAAATGAATGTGAAGTGGTGAAACTAGTTTGAGGAAAAGTTGGACAAAGAGATGTGTGCACACAGTCTCAGGCAGTTGAAAGGTCAGATCAGGGTGATAGCGATGGGCCTCCAGCACCAGCTTGTATTTGAAGATGAAAAATGAGATTCCAAGCATGAAGCATCTGGTGGATGTCTGGTGCATCGTGGCTGCTTAGACTAGCTGGGGACACCTGAGAAGGACTCCCATTCATTCATTTGACGAATATTTTATGTGTGGGACGCGCACAGGGTGGTGGGAGAGAGGAGTCAAAAGGTAGACCTTCCATGGCCACAAAACACAGCTGGGAAGGATCAGAACTTGCTGTAAAGCCCATAGGATGCAGGGAGCCTCCAGCTGGAGTCTGGGGGGTGCAGTGTCTGAGGGAGGCCTGGGGGTGCAGAGGAGGCAGACAGGTGACACGGGGTGAGCAGCACGGATGATGGTGGGGCTGTAAGGGAGGGGTGAAGTTGCAAGGTGGTCTGGGGTGGGGCCAGGAGTTAGGTCTTCAACCTGGGATGGAGCCCCTGGGGGATTGGGGGGCATCGTGTGTTTGCACGTGACGTGTTTTTGTGTTTGCAAAGGGCACTGTGGCCTCTTTCTGGGTAGGACCTGTCTGTTTAGAGCTAATGGATGTGGGTCAAGAACGTGGCCCTGTCAGGAGAGAGCTGATGTGAAGGGAGGGTAAAAGGACCAGCAAAGGTGGGCCAGGGCGGAGAAGTGCACAGAGTGAGAACTGTTTTGGAAGCCACCTTGTAAGTGGCTCTGGGCTGGGCTGGCAGGGAAGGGTGGGTTGGCTGTGGGCAGCCAGAGGAGACAGGATAGGGCTGACTAGTGAAGTGGACAGCATGAGTGGCTTCCATGCAGCACCCCAGTGTACTGGGGCTGGGGGCATCTGAAGCATCGTGGAAGCAGGGGAGGCAGAAATGACCCTGGGTTGGGGTCAGGAAGAGCCTCGAGCAGGCTAAGGAATCTAGGTTCGATTCACAGGTACCAGGGAGTCACTGCAGATTAACTCCTGTATCTGTACTGCCTACTAGCTGTGCAACTTTAGGGAAGCCACTTAACCTCTCTGGGTCTCACCTGTGAGAGGGGAGTGGCTTCTACCTCCTAAGTCCACTGAGAGGGTGAAGGGAGAGAATTTTCTCGGCACTGAGAACCCAGAATCATGTGCCTGTTAGCATCCTGCAGGCTCAGAGCTCAGAGAATCTGGATGGGCAGTGGGGGATCCCCCTGAGACCTGGACCCAGCACTGAGAGAGGCCGCCCACCAACCCCGCATGGGGAGAACCCTGATGCTTACTGTGGTCTGGGCTACCCCTAGCCCTACCAATGCCAGCCTCCTGACCACACAGAAAGACCTGTTTACCATTTTCATTAAGCGACACCATTAAAGGATCATTTGAGGCAAGATCTAATTTCAAAAGAAATAGAAGCTGGAAAGGCGTTCACAACAAAGTTGGCTGCATTAAAAAGCTATTACGAAGGTTAAAATACAGAAAAACATCTCATCCCCCCTGAGGTCTCCCTTGGAAGCAGCCTAGGGCTGGGGTCAAGCCGAGGCATCGGGGAAAGGGTCCGGCTCTTTGGTCCCGAGAGGTGGCGTATGTGGTGGGTAGGTGTGTGGACGGCAGCCACACTGTCTGAGTGCAAGTCCGGGCTCTGCCATTTCTCTTAGTGTGGCCTTGGTAGGTCCAGGTTTAGCAAATAAAAATATAGGACCCCCAGTTCAATTTGCATTTCAGATAAACAAGAGGTAGCATTTTAGGTTAAGTAGGACCTGTGCAGTATTTGAGATATACATGTACTTAAAGTTATCCATGGTTTACCTGAAATTCAAATTGAACTGGTGTCCTGTATTTTCTCTGGCAACCCTAGGCCTTGAGTACTTTGCTTCACATCTCTGGACCTCAGTTTCCTCACCTGTAGAGTAGGAATAAAAGAGTGACTCCTACAGTTATGAGGATTGTATTTGATGTAATATACCTGTGACAGTGCCTGTCTGAACAAGAGCTGGCCAGCTTTGCTGTAGTCATTCTGAAGCTGATCACCTCTATCTGCTTGAGCCTGGCTGGGTCTGCCCCCTGCCATGCACTCCCCACTGCTGGTCATCTGCTCCAGCATCAGATCCATTCCCTGCTGGGGGTGGGGCTGCTTGCTGGGGGCAGAGGAGAGGAGGAGGTCTGAGGCCAGCCCTCTGGTGCTTGGGCTTCCAGAAAGGTGGAGGGGTAGGACATGTTGTAAGAAAGGCATTTATGGGAGTGGGGGGAGAAGGGGAGAAGACAAAGGGCCACATGAATAGCACAGACATTTGTCCCAAGCCCTCTGTGCCTAGGTGCTCAGGGAGGGCTTCCTGGAGGAGGTAGTGCTTGTTCCAGTCTTGAGGCAGAGGTCAGAACTAGACAAAGGACAAGGAGGTTCTGCAGGTGAGCCCAGAGTCTGCTGTAGGCACTCACCAGGAACAGTGGACTGGAGTGCAGGTCAGCTGGCCGGGCACAGCAAAGGTGAGGTTGTTTGGGAGTGTCACAGAGAAGTCCTAGCTGTGGCACTGAGCCGGAGGTTCTTTCTCCTGTGGGTAGAGGGGCTGCATCGAGGTTATGCACCTCAGGGAGAGTTCTTGGGTGTGTCTGAAGGAGGGGGGTGAGCAGTGGGTGTTGTGGAGACAAGAAGATGCTTTAGGAGGTCACTCGGGCCATGGCAAGGAAGAGAAGGCACAGCAAGCAAGGCTAAAATGAGTGTCCCACACCTGCCTCTGCCCCCCTTCACCCCAGGGAGTGCCTAGGCTCCCCCCACTGCCTGGACACTGAGGCTACCGGAGGACAGCTTGTGTTCGAACCCAGGACCTGGGCAGGCCAGGCCGGCAGGGTAGATCAACACGGGACCAAGGGACCCACGTCCCATCTGCTCTCCTACATCTCTTCATCCACACTCAGCTCTCCTTCCAAACGTCTGTTTCCTTTAAAGCCCAACGGCACTGGTTGCGCCTAGTTTTTGCCCTAGTTACCAGCACACATTAATTTTATGGCAGAAATTAATTCCGTCCAATTCTGTTAGTGCCCGGTTATTCCTTGCTGACTCCCTTTGAATAAATATCCATGAAGAGGCTTTAATTAAAACGTCAACAAGGGAAGCAGCCTCCTTGCAAGGCGGCATCTTCCCACTCAGCTGTGGCCGGGCTGCCCGGCCTGCTCACCACGGCATCCAGGGGAGGTAGAGAGCCACGGGGAGTGGGCGCAGCGGCCATGGGGAAGCCAGGAGCGTCAGAGCAGGGAGAGCCAGCTTCACACAGTGCTGTACGAACCAAGACGGGACCCTGGCCAGGCCTCCTGGATGCTACAGCAGAGGCTCAGAGGCTGCAAACTCAGGCCCCACCGAGCGCCGGGCAGTGTGGTGGAGAGGAATGAGACTGGCTGGACAAAGGAAGCCCCAACTGTTTGAGGGCCAAGAAGGGAACTAGCAGCCAGCCTGGGTCCATTTGGGGGTCAGGAGCAAGCAAGGAGCAGCAGATTCCTGCCGGAAGAGGAGCCCGCTACTGGTCATGTGTCTTGGAGGAAACCGTGCCCAGGGTTACCCGAATCTGTGCTTTCAGGTAAAAGTCTCTGAGTTTTACATGTTGGATTATAATTTATAATTTTTTTAAGTTTTTGTTTATTTATTTTGAGAGAGAGAGCAAGAGGGTAGGGGCAGAAAGATAGGGAGAGAGAGAATCCCAAGCAGGCTCCACACTGCCAGCGCAGAGCCTGATGCGGGGATCAAACTCACAAACTGTGAGATCATGACCTGAGCTGAAATCAACAGTCGGACACTTAACCCACTGAGCCACCCAGGTGCCCCTATAATTCATAATTTTTATTTAAAAAAAATTTTAATGTCTATTATTTTTGAAAGAGAGAGACAGAGAGAGAGACAGAGCGTGAGCAGGGGAGGGGCAGAGAGAGATGGAGACACAGAATCCAAAGCAGGCTCCAGGCTCTAAGCTGTCAGCACAGAACCCAATGCGGGGCTTGAGCCCATGAAGGGAGATCTGAGCCCATGAGATCATGATCTGAGCCGAAGTCCGACGCTTAACCGATTGAGCCACCCAAGCACCCCAATTTGTAATGTTTGAAACTGTGTGTGCCAAGTCAGACCCCTCTGCAGACAAGACTGAGCCTCCAGTGGCCATTTTCCTTTCCTCCCCTTTTCCTTGCTGTTGCCCCTGGGCTCTGCAGGAGATGGTGATTTGTAGCCAGTGAGGCAGGGCTGGAGAAGGGGGTAGGGTGAAGAAGAGGGAGAGGCCAGCCCCCAGAAGTGCCCCCGACCCTGCCCTCAGCTCTGGCCTGGTGCTTCCAGATCACGGGCATCTCCACCATGGCCAGGGTAACTCCTACGTGCCCTCTCTGCTTGACTCCACAAACCCCTCTAAACCCAGAGAGAAGCCTCTTGCACCCTGGCACTGGGTTGCTCTAAGAGGGTGTCCTCTCCTTCGACTGGGGGCTGGCCCTCTGCTGTGGGTCCAGGATGGGCAGGGCACTGATGGGAATGGGAGCGAGGGCCAGTCCAGACAGGCCTCCATCCCATGTCTAAGCGCATGTCCGAGGCCAGCCCATGAAGGTTGCTGCCTCTTGGGGGCCAGCCGTCTTCTCTCACTTTGAGGCAGAGCAAAAGGGCAAAGGCCCAGCACTGAGCATTGGCCTTGACAGGGGTCTTGTCCAGGGCACTCACTTGACTTCCTACCTTTTCTAGCCTAGAAGCCTATATTTAAGAGATGTGTTGTGACAGCATGAAATGCAGAATATTCATGTGGCCTTGCTCTGTGTGACATGGAGGGGACTGTCCCCAAGATCCCCATCACAGTCCTTATGTCAGGATACCCATGCTTACTGGTGGGATGGCTCTGTCCAGAGAGACTGGACTAGTTCTCTGGCTGCTGTAGTCAGCTTCTGAATGTTCTAGTGCAATGCTGGACGGGGAAAGGCCAGGCATCACGCTGTGGCCAGAGTGAACCTCCAACTTAGCCCAGGATCTGTTTCTGTAGGTAGAGCTAGGCCTCCAATGTATTCTGAATTTTATTTACTCTTTACAAACTTGAACCAAATTTTAGTTTTCAAGCTATAGCATAAACAAACACAAAAACAGCCCCTGAACAACCCTGGACTCCGAGGGGCACTGTTTGCAAAGCTCTGACCCAGGCAACCCCTCCAGTACAGCAAGCAGGTCGTCAGCAGGCCCCTAGCTCCCTCCTGCCCGCGGCCAGCATGACAGGGGCTACAGACCACAGCAGGGCAGATGTCACCCCCAAAGCTAGGGAACCATCTGTGACCCTGGGAAGGACAAGCAGGGCACATGGAGGGAGGACAGTGGCTTCCCTGGCTAGTGTCCCCACTGGTCAGCTGGGGAGCGGCTCACCATGCTCCTGATGCCCACAGAGCGGGGGCGGTCCCCTCAGTGCACCCACGCCTGCGGGAGTCTGAGACAGAGTGGGAGTGGGCAGCTGCTTCCCCTGCAGGCACTGCCCCACCAGGAACCTGACTCATGGGCTTAGCCTCCAGCCAGTGCAGGCAAGGGTCCCAGAGGATGACCCAAGCAAAACCTCCTCCTTCACTTTTATCACCAGGCCTCAAAGCTTCTGTGTTGTTCTCTGACAGGGCTTTTGGCATTCTGCCATTGCCGTGTAAATGGAAAAGTGGGATTTCCCAGTCAGAAGCAGCTTGGCTGGTGCCTTTGCGGTGCCCATGGAGGCTGAGTGCCCCCACTGTTTTCTTTGGGAGCCTCTTAAATGGCTCCAGCAGGTGTCTTATCCTGTTCACCATTTCAATGATAAAAGCTAATATTCGCAGAGCCAAAGCAGCTTTGGTTTCTTTAAGAATGATTAGCAAAATGATGATCCTTGTTAAATCAAAGAATGAATCAGCCACTATTCCATCAGAGGGCTTCCCTCACCTCTGATTTTCCAGCCTGATTTCAAGCAGCCTGATTTTCCAGCTTAATCATGACAAATAAACTTCTGCGTGCTCCAGTGCTATTCCTGGTGCTCTTAGGAAGGGAGGAAATAAATACAGAGACTGTTAGCATCCAGACACAGCAGCCTCATAGGAACAGAGCCATCCCCACACTGCAGAGGCCAAGATAGGAGCTCCTACCTCAGCTGAGCCAAAGGCATCCTCCTGGCCCTGGAGGGTCCAGGTGAGCCCCAGGCAATAGCGGGAAGTCCTGCCTCACTCCAGGAAAGCAAAGACAGGGACTGAGGCAGCAGACGCTGGGGGCAGTGAAGGGGGACCGGTAGCCATGTCCTAAACAGTTGTCGATCTTGGAAAACATTCCTCGTGAGGGAAGGACAACCCCCCATATTATATTTTCTCCAACGCTTTTCAGAGAAGTAGTTATGTTACCCTTCTCAATTGTATCTATTTTCAGAGCAGCTGACTCTGTTTACCTAATTGTGTAACAGAGGACGCTCAAATTCGGTGGCTTTGGTATGACACGAGAACCATTTATTTAGCTCATGATCCTGTGGATCAGTCGGGAAACTCCTCTGCCAGTCTCTTGTGGACTCGTTCCTGCTCATGTGGACAGCTGCCCTTTCAGCTGAGGGCTGAGTGGGCTAGAGGGAGCCCAGCTGGGACGTGTCATGGCTTTTATCCTGCAGCAGGCTGGCCCAGTCTTGTTCATAGGCAGTGGGTTACAAGAGGCACAGAGGAAGGGCAAGCCTCAGTGGACAAGCACTTAAAAAAAAATTTTTTTTTAACGTTTATTCATTTCTGAGAGACAGAGAGAGACAGAGCATAAGCGGGGAAGGGGCAGAGAGAGGGAGACACAGAATCCGAAGCGGGCTCTAGGCTCCGAGCTGTCAGCACAGAGCCCATCCCAGGGCTTGAACTCACCAACTGTGAGATCATGACCTGAGCGAAGTCAGACACTCACTGACTAAGCCACCCAGGCACCCCTAGACAAGCACTTTTTTAAGGCTTTGCTTACTTCACATTTGATAATATTCACTGGCCAAAGCAAGTCATGTGACCAAGCCCAGCATCTCGGAGGGGTGGGGGGGACGCACTATCACAGGGTGGGATATCACAGGGTGGATGCTGGGATCTAAGAGGTGAGGAGGGAAGGAGATTGTGGCCATTTTTGCAATCTACCACTGTGATCTTGCTTGATCTGGACCCCAACCTGGAAAGACATGCCAAGCACGTGTTAATTTTACAGAGCCATGCATATGCGCATCCCCATTCTATAGAGTGGGTGGCACAATGTCCAGAGAGGTAAAGGGTGTTCCCCCAGGTCACACAGCTGGCTTGCTTGAAAGCCTCTCTCCCAGGTGCCAGCCTGCTGCCCCTGACCACCTCCCTTGGCCCCCTTTGTGGTGACGCTGGGCTAGGGAGTAGATGAGGTGCCACCCAGGAGCCAAACCCTGGCTGAGCCCCCACAGACATCCACCAGCAGAGACACCACAGACTCTGGTGTCTGCCCTCCACAGGCTCTGGTCTCCAGGAGCCACCACTTCAGCCCCTGGCCCCTGCTGCTCCCACTCTGGCCCAAAACAGAGTGGCAGGCTGCTTGTTTTAACCCGGGGTCTTTGGAAAGTCTTGTGCAATTTTAAAACTTTTCAATGTGAGTAGGTGATATTGTGACAGCGGGAAAGGCCAGTCAGCAGTCTCTGGAGGCAAATTAAAATGTCTCCTCACATCTCCTCTGTCCCCAGTTCCACAGGCAAAACTTCCCTTGTCCAGCTCGAGAGCCCAATTGCCATTCGTCCTGCCCCCGTGTGTCTTGAGGCTCCGTGTTTTACTGCACATGGACATCTGCTTTCCAGGGCCTCGTGTGGCTGTTTCTATCCTGCCTGCACCTGCCTGCGTGTTGGGTTTGCAGGAGCGTGAAGTTCTGAGCCAGGAGATCTGGAGGCCAATGGGCCCAGTCTGGGCACACAAGCCCTGTGTGGCCAGGAGGCAGCGTTCTGCCAGCAGCACTGCTGGTTTCCGTGCACCTGAGCCCAGGCACCTGGCCATCCATCAACACACCCGTCACCACGTCCACCCTCATTCTTCCCAGTGATGTGTAGCAGTGAAAGCAGCAGAGGAGGAGGACCCGAGTTTTGGGAGTGACGACCACACCCTGGTCCTTTCCACAGATGGATGGCAAGGGGCAGAATGTCAGTTCCTGCCAGGCTGCAAGCAGGGCCAGGAGGGACAACTGTGTAAAAAATTAGTGTCTGAAGAGGAAGGTTAGCGCACGTGGATTTGTCCTGTCCTTGTGCTTCTCCACGGGGTCTCAGACCATGCATGGAAACAAGTAATGGTGGGCGAGATGTGCACTGCAGACGGCTCCCACCCCCTTTTCATTCAGATGTTTGAACCCAGCCTGTGTTTCCCAAAATGGGCACATAGAATCTCGGAGTCTCCAGCAGGAATGGCCCCTGGATCATTATCCTACCCCCTCCTTTCACAAAGGGACACTAAGGCCCAGGACACAGTTATTGCCAGAACAAGACGGATTTGGGATTGGGGGGAAACACCTTAGATAGAAGATTAATGGCTCTTCCAACTAGAGAGAGGGGAAGGTCATGGGTTCAGGCCCAGCCTGGTCAGGAAAGCCAGAAACCCGGCCTGCCTGGCTGCAGCTCCCGTGGGCAGATAAGCAGAGGCGTCCACAGCCTCTGTACCATCTGCTTGGCACAGGGAAGGGCCTCCTGCCTCTCTCCATCCAGGCACAGAGCTCCAGCCCAGCTGGCTGACTGAAGTGAAGGGAGGAGAGAGGCCTCCAGATGGTACAAGTGAGCAGGGTAGGGCTAGAAACTGTTTACATTAATGCAGTCTGACCCTAAGCAGGGTGGCAGTGACAGTGACGTCATCCCCACGGTTTGGGTAGCACTTCTTCCCTGGCTCCTCTCAGGACCCCTGGAGCATCCCACCTTCCAGGGAAAAGCCTGTGATTCACGGGTAGGCTTTCCTCCAGTTGCACCGAAGGTCTTCCACTAGACGCAGACCCCAATGACGGATGGGCAAGACACCAGGCAGGCAGCCCAGGGGAGGCAGGATGAAGGCACACGTTACAGTTCCAGTGGTGGGCCAGGGGCCCAAGTTAAGCAAATGGAAGTGACCTCACTAGAACAGTGCAAGGGTCACTCCTCCAAGAACCTAGGAACCAGGAACCCCTCACCTCCATCAACCAATGATTTCTGAGTTCCCCACTTTGACCCGAAGGTAGGCTAGACCAACAGTGCATGAAAACAAGACTCACAGAAACATCAGGATGCCTAAGACGGCATCTGTGAATACTAAGCTGTGTAGTTCAGGCAGGGGTTGGAAGGTTTGGAGTTGTGTGCAATCATGGAGTATCCTTGGAGGAGAGGGGAAGCTGGGCCTTTGATGCGGAAGGCACTTTCCAGTATAGTTCTGGGGAGAGTAGGGGGTGGTGGTTGGCATATTGTCTTCTTATTCAGCTCAAATAACAACTGGGACTTTAGAACTGCAATTGCCATCTAGCACACACGGCTTTAGGCCAGGGGTACCTGGTGTCTGACCACAGTAGGCTCCTAAAACGTGTGGTCTGTAAATAACAAACAGCAAAATGCTTCATCGTTGTGCAGAAGTGCCACTAGGCACCAGCTGAGTACTGAGGTCAAGACGTCCAAGTTGGAGGACGTCTCATTCTCCCGGGTTTGCCCGTGGCCGCTAGGTTCTCGTGAATCCGGCATTGACCGTGCCCATTTTCTCACCCCCTGCAGGCACTGGCCGTAGCTCCGCCACAGACCCGCTCTTGTCCCTGCTCCTGCTGGCTCTGCATAAGCTCCTTCGCCTGCTGGTGGGGCACTGACACACACAGCCATCCCCCCCGCACCTCAGCCCGCCCACACGGCCTGCCCAGACCCGGCGTGAGGCTCGCGTCACCAGATGGACACAGAGAGACTGAGAAGCATGACCAAGTCCATGTGGAAAATAAATCATATTTTTGGGGAAGTTACACAAATGTAGAACACCTAAAATAATGCATCTAGTTTCCAAATAAGATGGAATTTGGACCATGCGGTATGCATGGGATCAGTGAGTTCTCTACTTCAATGTATTTTTCTTTTCTAAACTTTTCCTCCAAGTGTTCATTTTGCACGAACTGTTGAGCAGTTATCTTTAGGATACTATGTAAAAATGTTGGGTCAAAGCCTTTCTGACAAAGCAAAATATTTTTAGTAGATTATTGTGTTTAGGGATTTTTTTATTTACTTTTTTTCTTTAGGGGCTTTCCTTTTTTTTATTAAAGTAAATTATTTCTTTTGAGACATTTTGATTAAAAAAAGATACATCTTATCATAATTAAAATTCACTGTCAATAATATTTATTTTTAAATAAAGATTGGAAACAAGGTCGGACACTTGTTTATAAACTGTATTGTATATTGCTGAATAACAGTTGAATAAAAAACAACTTTGAAATAACCTCTCTGCAGGCATGTATGAATGTTAAGCCCGGATGCCATGACCTCCTGTTCTTTGACGCCAGCTGCACCCTTGGCTGGATACAGCCCAGGCTGGAGGACAGCCCCGGGCACCTGGCCAAGGCCGCACAGAGCAGACAGGAATGCTTTCCCAGCCTCCACTAGGGACAGGGGACCTCATGAAGCCAGAAGTCAGAGGAACCTCCAGCCTGGGTTTGGAAGGAAAGAAGGTCGCTGGGAAGGGGTGTGATATAAATCAAGAACCACTTTTTCCCTCTTGGTTTAAAGTAATTGTGCAGTGCATTTGCCCACGTGGAGATGACAATGACACAGCCAGGTATACTCACTGTTACTGGATTCACTGCTAGTTTGAGGAGGAAATTTGGGGAGAAGGTGAAACAGCTCACACCCTCTCTTCATGCATGAAGAGATGGCTTTGAGCCTCTGAAATACATGTGTATGGGCAGGCGACACAGATCTTAAAGAAATAGACGTGACTCGGGGGCTGTTATTCCTTCCATGATAGGATCGCATTAAACTGCCAGGACCCATTGGATTTGTTCATCCAGCCAGTTTTTACACAAGTGTGTTTGTCCTTGATGTTGCTCATCTTCCCGCATTCTGTGGCAGGTGGAGCCGTGTACCCAGCTCTGGCCAGTAAGTGATGAGCAGAAGGGATGTGCCTGACTTCCAGACCCAGGCATCTGCTAGTGCAAGACCCTTCAAAGCCCTCTCTCCCTCTGATAGGACCATCTGCAATTTTCAAGACGAAAATACCAGCCTAGGTCCTGAGCTTCTGTGGTAGGCAGAGCTCCCTCTGCTGGCCAGCACTGGAAATGCAGCACGAAGGCGAACCAACCTGTGCTGTTTCAAGCCCCTGAGCTTTGGCTCATTAGTGCAGCAGCATCCAGCCTACCTCGACTGATTCGGAAAAGTACTGCCTGCTTACTTGAGGGGTGAGAGGAAGCAAAAGTGCTTTGGATGACCACTCGAGTGCAGAGACACTCCCCCACCCCCCACCCCCAGTGTGGAGCACAATGCACGTGAGGAGACCGCTTCAGGCCTGCTGTTTCTGGTGGATACATTAAGTTGTTCACATTTCATTTATATTGATCGGCGCCAATTGAGCTGTAAATGTAATCATTTTGTCTGATGGATAGTGATTCTGTCCAGGGGATCATCTCTTTTGTAGTTAACTCAATACTGCAGCAGGCTAATGCCATGTTAAATACAGGCCCCGTGTGCTTGCAAAGAAACAGGCACCTGCCGGATGCCAGGTTGAATGGAAACGGTGCGTCAGTGACCGGCTAACATTGTGCCACATCACTCCGGGGACCAGCAGCTGGGAGCCATCTCCCATCCCCAGAACCAGACCCTCTGCAAGCACAGATGCCAGCAGCCAGGTTTCTGCCCGGAAGCAACTGGCCCTGGTGTGAGGCATATGGGAAAGAGGAACAGAGGTGCTTTGGGGAACTGGGCCACCCTGACCCTGCACAGAGAGGCAACAGCTCACACTCAGAGAAACAAGCCCTTATGTCTCCTCCTCAGGACCAACGATTTCCAGGAAAGAAGTCACAGGTGAGGCTGGGCTTAACACCCCCCAGCAGAGGCATGGAAGTCACACCAAAGCCAAGGAGGAACTGGGGTCCATGAGGGGCAAAAGCAAATCGCTCTGACAGTGGACTCCCCTGGACCATATCCCTGCTGGCTCGGTGCCCTGGACTCAAAGCAAGGAGAAGTGGAGTGTGCACCTGTGCACCCACAAAGCAGATAGATGGGGACACTTGCACATGCCCTCTGAGGTCCCTCATGTCATGTCCCAACACGGGGACAAAGAATGGGCAGGCTGCACTGAGTTTTAGGGGATATCTACAAGCTAGGAGGAACAGCTCCCACAAAAAACGGACACTGAGACAGTGGACTCACCACCCAAACCACCTTTTCCTCAGGATTTTGGTCCCAGTCCACAGCAGACAGGGGCTCGGGTATGAAGACAAAGACAAATATTTTAATTTGAGAAGAAGAGACTGTGGGGGATTCAGGAACTCTGGCCCCAGGCTGTGAAGACCAGCCCCTTGCTAGAAGAGATTGCAGAAGTGTGGATCATCAGTGCAAATAACACCAAAATAAGGGTGAGGAGGCAAGAAGGGAGAGGAAGGAAGTGACAGCAAGGCAAAGCTCCACCCCAGGGGGAGACTGAGTGAGGGGGTGGAGGGGCTGTGAGGGGGCAAGGGGAACAGGCCTGTTGGAGAAACTGGGCCACCCACCCCCCAGACCCAGGGGAGTGGCCTGCACTCTGCAGTGGTGATAAGGGCTGCCCCTCGCTGGTAGCGCCTCGTGGTGCTGTCCCACATTTCTCCTCCAGGCAGCAGGCAGCTCTTCCAGGTGAGGCCTTGGGGGAAGGACAGGAATCCTCAGAGAACTGACAGGAGGCGATGTGACCAGAGGCCATGGCATTCTGAGTTCAGTTCCCGGTCAACCCCACATTCCTAGCTATGCCTCTCACCAAGAAAAAAAAGAGCTCCGACTGATCAAGACGGGGCCGTGGTTGGAATATAACAAAGTGAGCCATGTGTGAGCTGAGCTCGTAGCTAAGGGGCTTATGACGTGGGCAGGCAGGGGTATAACCCCCGCACATCTCTGCACTGCTTCCCCCATGCAAGCTCACCCCCCAGTTGGATGACACCAAGCATCCATGTTGCCAGTGGCTGGGAGGGTGCACCCCCTGCTGTTACTGGATAACAAGTGGCAAGAAGCCTGGTGCATCTCTCCCCTGTGTGCACAAGTCTGTTTAGCAGCCAACTGCTTCAGAAGGGCTTTGCTTTCTTTCTAGTGAGTGGTGAGGCAGGGGGAGTGGCCCAGCACTTGGGGGAACTCCAGCCACCCTGGGCGCTCATTGGTGCTGCCCCTTAGAGATCTCTGCCTTCATCACTCAAGAAGAACCCTTACCAGGAGCCCTCAAACACATGGAAAACCCATAACTTATGAAGGACCCACGCTTTTTGTGTCTGCAGACACAACATGAGGCAAAGTCTGAAAACAACACCATCAGTGACCCCTTTTAAACGACAGGGAGCCATGGACCTTTAAATATATATATCAAGTCAGAAAACATGACTTCACTCCAAGTCTAAATTGCTACCAACTAACAGACACCCAACAAAAATCAGATTTGTTCCCTGAACTTGATTTTTTAGAGGGCAAGTGATAAGTAATACTGTTGTCAATAAGTGTTAGTCTTAGAATATATGGATGATATCTTTTAGATTTTGAGGTTGAGTATTTCTTAAATAAGCCCCATAAAGGGGTAACTATAAGAGATCAGATGGATGATTTTGACCAAGGGTAATGAAAAGTACTTGTTTATCAAAAGCCACCATAGGGGCACCTGGGTGGCTCAGTCAGTTAAGTGTCTGACTTCAGCTCAGGTCATGATCTCAGAGGTCTGTGAGTTCAAGCCCCATGTCAGGCTCTGTGCTGACAGCTCAGATCCTGGAGTCTGCTTTGGATTCTGTGCCCCCCTCTGTCTGCCTGTTCACACCTCTGTCTCTCTCTCTCTCTCTCTCAAAAGTAAATAAACATTAAAAAAATTTTTTTAAACCACCGTAAATAAAGTTAAAAGTGGGGCACCTGGGTGGCTCAGTCAGTTGAGCATCCAACTCTTGATTTTGGCTCAGGTCATGATCCCAGGGTCATGGGATCAGGCCTAGTGTCAGGCTCCACACTGAGCATGGAGTCTGCTTAAGATTCTCCTTCTCTCTCTCTCTCTCTCCCTCTGCCCCTCTCCCCTGCTTGCACTCTCTCTCTCTCTCTAAAAAAAAAAAAAGTGAAAAGAGACTTAACAAAATGCAACCAAAAAAAGATTAATATCAAGCATGTATGAAGAACTCCCAGAATCATTAAGAAAAGCACAAATTATACAATGGGAAAATGGACAGAAGACATGAACCACAAAAAAATATGGCCAGTAAGTATATAAAAGGTGCTCAGCCTCAATAGTGGTAACAGAAATGCAAATCAAGTCCACAATAAATATGTCCACTCAATTAACAACAATTTGAAAGTCTGACAATACCAAGTGTTAGGATGTGGGTCACATGACTTCTCATGCACTGACTGTGGGAGCGTCTTCATTGGAAACACTTTGTCACTGACTCCCAAGATTGAACATGCATATACCCTGTGGCCCAGCAACTCCACTCCTACGTGGCAAAAGCCTTGCTTATGTGCCCCAGGGAACATGTAAACAAAAGTTAATGGCACCCCCATTCACATAACCTGGAAGTAAGTTCATTTAGACAGGAGAATGGATGAATATACTGTAGAATATTCTCGGGATGGAATACTACACAAGTCAAAACAAATGAACTACATCTTAGCATCTATTAGTCCCAAAAGATTACATACAGTATAATATTCTTTATAAAGCTAAAATCCAACTAAAACCAATAGAGGATGGATGGATGGACAGAGTCTTTTAAAAAGCCTATAGATGAGATAAAACTATCTAAAAAGGAAAGCAAGAGAGTGATGAATATGGATACAGAACCATGGTGACTTTGGTCAGAGGCAGAGAGAGATAGAGTAAAGGAGGAGCTGGCAGGTGGATGTAGGGAATTATCAAGAGCTTAGTTTTCAAACGGAGTGGTGAGTTCAGGTACTTACTGCACTATTTTGAATGAATGAATGAATGATGCTATACTCGAATCAGTGATGAGTGCTTACCATAAACAAGGACAACGATTAATCAATTCAGTGCAGGTGAGGTTCAAACCAAAAGAAGAAAAGACTGAGTCCCATCAGGGATTTATATCAAAGTCAGAAAAGGAAAATTCAACTTTCCCTTTCTCCAGCCTTCAAGACAAATTCACATCTAACTCAATCTCCCACCCAGAGGTTGCAAACTGAAGGTTCATGAGCTAATCTGGTTCACAGACATATTTTGTTTGGCCTGCACAAAGATTTTTATTATTACTTTACAATATCAGGGACTCTCATGTAAAAATCCGAATTTCTGGCTTCTCTTGAAAAAAAAATCATAATATGGGGCTCACGTCCCTGTGTGGTGACAATTGATGGTTGTCAAGCAGCTGTCGCCTAAGAAAGAGCACAGGCTCCTCACTTCCCAACAATCCTTACCACTCTCTGTCGCCTCACCCAGCCTGCCTCATGCAGGTGCCTGGTCTGTGAGCATGGTGGACAAATGAGGTGCCCTCAGGAGGCCCTGTTCCTGTCTCCATCCTTCCTCTGCCCTCAGCAGCCTCTGACAGATGTGCTCACTCTCCTAGCCTTGCAGGGCCAGAAGGGACTGCAGCCATTCAGAATGATCCCCAAAGGGGGCTGAAGCAAAAGAAGTTTTAGGGTTAACCAGAATTCCATTCCCAAAGCAGGTTGATGTTTTTGTGTAACATGTATCCAGTTTTCGATTTAAGAACACAGTGAAGTTAAATTGGATTGCAGATAACCCGAGTTTTCTTTTCCTTGCAAATGTTGATTTTTTCTGTGCTTTTTTTTTGTAGTAAATTATATACAAAATTTTCCATTTTGCTTTGGAGGTCTGCAGTATGTCTATAGCACAATCTACTAACGTACTCTTATCTACATAACTGACTAATGCCCTGTTTGCAGCTGAACATATTCCTGCTCCCTAAATACCTAAAAGCTTGTTATTGTTCAAGCTCCTCTCCAATGACCCAGCTCTAAGCCCCTCAATGCTAAAAATTTGATCCCACCAACCACCACCTCCCACAGCTTCTCCAAACAGTGTCCTAATGAACCGGTGCTTTTAACTAAAGCAGACCACAGTCACTTTTCAGAACGTTAATTCCCATAAAATGGAATGTCAGTTTTACAGGGAGGGCTCTCCTTTATCAGCAAAAACTGATTCCATTTGACTGATTAATTGTCCTTAGAACTGTCAAAGGCTTCCAGACTAGCGGTGACAGCTGAGGAGGAGGTAGCCATGCAGTGTTGTGATGTGGTGCACTCCTGGGCTGGGGAAACCAGATTACAAATGCACAAATAATTAATTCAAATCAATACAGCAAGGGGTTCAGGCTGAGAGACATTCAATTATGTTGTTCAAAGAGAAGATGCTGATCTTCAACTAGTCCACTCCACGCTGCAAATAATAGAGTATTTTTAATTTGTGCAGCAAGGATGTTAATCTCTCCTGGTGTAATCCAGTCTTTGGGGAACGCCATAAATATGTGGCACTGAGTGTGTGAGGCTCCCTGAGGAGGGCACTCAATCAACCCAGCCCTGGCTTCCCTGCCTGTCTCTTTATGTCAATCTCTCAACACTCAATTAAAAAATATATGATAGGCTAATAGATGATGGATGGACGGACGGATGGATGGATGGATGGATGGATATGGAGGCAAAGACAGAAATAGAAATTTCCAAAGATTGTCAGACATACACACCCCCAACCATAAACAGTTTATGACCTATAGGCTTTACCTGAGCCAGTAGCACCAATAAATCCCAGAGGAATTGTTCATTTCCCAAAAGGAATTACTTTAGAATTCCTTCAAAAGCAAGCTCCTACAGCATGTTTAAAATGAGATTTGAATCCTAATTTTATTACACAGAAAACAGAAGTGCACGCACACACACACACACACACACACACACAGATTTGGAAGGTTACACACCATGGTGTTAAAAGTTTATGTCTCCCTAGCAGGTGGGACTGTGTGTACTTTAATGACTGACTATAAGGTTCAACTTTTCTGTGATGAACATTGCTTCTGTAATAAAATAAAAGCAATAAAATATTTTTAATTAAAGACAATTCTCACACACAATAAGGAAGATTCAGTGTATATAAATGTAACTTCCCAATGGTTTTCAGAAGAACATTTACTCTATGAAGAGGCTCCCCGGGAACGTGGTGCTTTGCACATCTGGCTCCCTGGCGGCCGAGCGTGTAACAGGTCACGTGGGTGAGAGTTTGAGGTTCGTCTGAAGTGGGTGATCTACCACACTTCACCACCCCACAAGAGAAATCTGCTTGGTCCAAGCACAGGAGACGTGGCAATCAGGGCTCAGAGGAAGGGGAAGCTAGGGATATGGGGTGTCCTGGGGGCCAGGGACCCATGAGGTCTGCAGAGCCTGGACATCAGCTACTATTATTCATTCAAACACACATTGGTTGTTTATTTCATCCACAGCTCTGCATAGGAGAAAGAGCTGAGTAAGGGAGGGTTCCCCCACTTCATTACAGGAGCTGGTGGTCCAGCAGGAGGGGGAAACCCATCCATGATTAACTGGAATTCCAGTTGGACCAAGATAAGCACAGTAATGGGGTAGAAAGGGACCCAGGGGGAGAAATAATTAATTGTGACAGGGTGTGGGGGAGGGAAGCAGGGGCTCATCAAACATTCATGGAATTGAATTGAAGCGGCATTTAAGCTGGGCCTTAAGAGCCCTCCCTCCCTCACCCTGATGCTCAGAGACTCCTATTAGACACAGACACAGCAGGATTTCCCCTATGACCGAAGCTGCTGTCATTTGAGCAAAACTCAGTGCTTCTTCGCAGCGGCTGTCACCAGAAGTGGAGGCCTCACTGCACCTCTTTCTGAGATGTGTTGAGATGTGGAAACAAGAACTAGTGGGTCTCGGGGCGGCTGAGCCAAAGGCAGCCCACGAGGGAGTCCCAGAGCCTACTCATAACATGGATAGATCTCTGGACAGGGCCGTGATGCTCAGCACATGCCAAGAGTTGAGTCAAACGCAGGCAGTGGTGTGTTCTGAGCCATTCCAGGCTGGCACAGCCGGGGAGACAGTGCTGTGCTGCATGCATCAGAGGGCACCTGTCACGACGGAGACAGATGTGGGGGGAAGCCAGGCAGACCACAAATCAAAAATAACAAGGAAAACCCCAGTCAAATAAAACTAAAGAAATGCCAGCTCTTCCACTCCTACCTTCACCTGAGCCTGGCCTTCCGTGAGCACAGACTACCCGGGACAGCATAAAATGGGCCCGGTGGAGATTTTGCAAATGAATAGGCAGGCCCAGGTCAAAAAGATGTGTTTGTTGACCATGTAGAAAACTGAAATCAGTCAAATAAATGAGAAATTTGCCATCTCCCCCTAAATTTTATGAGGCAGGGACTAAGAAAATGATCTATCAAGCAGGAAATATTTCAGCAATTGGTTTTTATTTATTAAAGAGATGTATGGCATTTGGCATGCTACCATGTACATTTTATGTAAAATAGAAGTCGTAGAAACAAGTCCGTAAAACCAGAGAAAAAGATCAGAGATTTTGTCCTTGCCTATAAAGTTCCCAACTTCCCAGTTCATGCCATTGGTCAAGGTTGAAAGGGAAACTTCCACCAGATCATTGACAAATGCCTTTTTGAGGTAATTATTCCATCATTCCAATTTTGGAGCATCTAGTATGTCCCCACATCTTAAACATGACCTGTCAGTGTGTTGTGACTGGAGCAGATGCTTTTTATGCCATGCAGGACCTTCCCTCACCCTTCTCTGACTTTAGCCAGCTGTGATGGATGCTTCCAGATGCTGGCCGAGGATCCCTCTCAGAGGCTTCTACTTTTCCACCCAGGGCTTCCACTAAGACACTGTTCAGTCTGGAGCAGGCACAGTAGAAGCACAGTGGGGTTGGGTGGTGCCCAAAGGATCCCATGGGTGAATACCCTCCTCTCCATTCTCTGGTGGATGGTTCTCAAAGGCATTCTGCCTGCTTCTTAGTAGTGTACAGCCTAGCCCCCATTGACCATGGAAGTGACCTTTATTCCATCCTTTATTGTCCTTTCCTTTTTCCAGGCTCATTTTCTGATCCCTCCATTTCTCTTTCTGGACTCACTCCCAAGTAAATTGCCTCCACTCAAGTCCTTATCCCAGGCTTTGATTATGACTCAGAGATTTGCAGTGTGGGGCTGTCCAGTAACCATTCTTCCTTTATAAGGGCATAAACTGGGTGTTTCCTTGGGGAATTACCATGCTCTGGGTGTGTGCAGATCAGTGGGAGGTGGATCCATGAGAGACCCATGAGAGAGCCAAAGCAGCCAAATCTGCCCCTTTCCCACCCCCATGGCAGCCTGAGGGCCACTGAGCCCCCTGGAGGGAGAGACATAGGGTGAGAACAGCTTGAGGCCATTCCCTGGTAACAGTTGCTTATGTTTACTGGACTGTCTTTGCTGCATAGCCTTGACTGTGTCTTCTGCTTCCCACCCACCCAGTTCCTTTGTTGCCACCAGCCTCCAATGAGCTCCTGACAGCCTTCAACAACCAAGAGATTCTCTCCAATGGAAGATAGCCAGAGTCAGGGTTCCATTGCTGCCACCATAAATCCCAGCTGACATGGTTAGCCAACTCAAGCCAGGCTAGGCTGACCAGGGGAATTTATCAGGATGTAGCCTCATGGAACCCAAGGGTGGAATTTGAGCTTGTGCTTCAGAATGAGGCTGAAACAAGACTATAAAAGCCATCGCTATCCATTGCCTAACACATCCCCTTGCTCAGGGCCCTGCAGCTGGTAAAAGATGACCCACTCTCAAGTATATAGTTATACACATGGCTGCCCAGGGAGACCGTGTGTATCTCTCTGTCTCAATGTCTCTCTGTCTCTCTCTCTGTCTCTCTGTCTCTCTCTCTCTCTCTCTCACACACACACACACACACACACACAAACTAGTCCTAATCCAAATTCCCAGGGAAAGGCTGTGATTGGCCCAGCTTGGGTCAGATGATTAGCCCTAATCCAATCAAATGTGACAAGGAGCTGGGGTTATGTTATCCAATATAGCTTCCAGCACCACCTCCTCCTGCTGGTGAGGGAAGAGGGTGCCACTGTGATCTGGGAAGATACTATAATGGATGTCCATGATATCAGTGCTGCTCACACTTCTCTGTGCATACAAATCCCTGGAGGATCTTGTTAAAGTGCATATCCGGGGTAAAGCCCGATAGTCTGTATTTCTAACAAGGCGGTGTTGACATTGCTGTGCACACTCCATACTTTGAGGAGCAGACACTACAGTATCAACAAAGGAGGACCCTCTTCAGTCTCACTAAGTAAGTGCCCATCCCTCCCCACAACCAACAAGAGAAACCACTTTGCTACACAGCAAAGATTACAAGGAAGCCTTCTTGCTGGTTGGGATATGATAAGGAGTGAATTGTCAATGACATTTTGATGGGCTTTTTTTTACACAGGGACATTTAGCACAGCCTACAAACCAAGCCATTAAACTTTCAGCCAAGTAATTACTTTCACCAAGTAATGATCAAATCAGATCAAATCAGACCCCAGCCCTGAGCCTCACCCTCCCATCATCTGTCAGTGATTGTGATGGGGACATCACTGATTAATTAAAAACAGTGATTGTACATTTCATCACAGCAATTTTGACACAGAGGCATCAACTGGCTAAGTCAAAGTGGTCTGCTTCTTCTGCCCCCTTTACTCAGTCCCTGGAGTGTTCCTGGGTGCCCTTCTTCTTGTAAATTTCATTTCCCTACAGCTCCAGTGTCTTCTTCCCTCACTTGGAAGGGCTCCCAGCCCACAGAGTACCACACTTGTGCCTTATGCTCCCACTCCCAACCTCTAGTCCCCATCTGTGTCTGTTCTATCCTTCCGTGTCCATGGACTTAGCAGCCACCAGTAGCAGACATTTCTATTTCAACTGCTTTTCATGGTTGTGGCCATGTTGTCCTTCATAGCCCCAACTTCTTACTAGCCAGTCAGGAGATCACCACGGTCTCAGGCTGAAACACCCATGAGGTGTGGGGCCGTGTCCACCTGGGGCAGCAACTAAACCTCAGTGGAGACCCTACCAACTGGATGCTGTGAGGCTCCAAAATGACCAGGGAGAGTCACGTGGCACTGTGATTCAGGGATGGCACCGCAGGGGCAGCACAGCCTTAACACCTGTTACTCAGTATCTCACATCACCATGATCCCCTGCCTTTCTGTCCAAACCCTGCACACCTCTCTTCCGGAAAGGGCCATTCAGGGAAGTTTCCCAATACAGCCAAACTCAGAATTGGGACCCACAATGATCTTGCAGACCTGATGGAGTTTACCCTTACTCGTGTGCCTGACCCTGGACCAGGAGTTCTCTTGTCAATTCCCACACTTGAGAAAAGCCCACAGTCCCCATTTGGAAAGCAATTTCTGGGAAGGAAACTGTGTACACCTCCAAAGAAACCTCCCCAGTTCAGCAGTGTGGCCACAACTGTAACAAGTAATAGGAAAAATAGCTCATGTGATGAAAAGTGCAAGCATGGCTGGATCAAGTGTGCAAACATCATTACCAGGTATCAACTCCCTCCATCTCCCAAATCTGATTTCCTTCTGGCTGATGTGGGTCCTGGACAGGCCCCTCTCTCCGTGGTGACTCCCATGGCCCTTGGTTTACGTCCTCTAGTTCAGCAACCAGTGGAAGGAGACTACCTCTCTCCATAAAGCTCCTGGGGTTGCCTATCAGTGGTCTGTCTTAGGTTATGTGCCAACCTGAGACCCAGTCACAGTGGCCAGGTGTGGCACTCTCATTGGCTGGGTATGAGTGATAACCTCTCCCTAGAGCTAAAAACTGAGGGTGGGACAACAGTGCTCTCCAAGGGGAAGTTGAGGGTTGCTAAGAGAAGAAGCAAATTTCAACTTGTCTAAAACAACTAAATCTCTGGGGACCATGTGTAAGGTCTTATAATTTCAATTATTATATATAATATCACACCAACCACTTATTCAATATGCCCAAGGAATAGCATGTTCTGGATAAGCCTATATTTCAGGTTAACATGATGAGATCACTCAAAGATCATACCCAGATCACTGAATGTCATGGATTGCCCCAGATGCAGATCCTGAGATGAATATTTGAGCAAAAGTAGTTTGTTTGGGAGGTCATGAGATATCTATAGGGGAAGGGGAAAGTGAGATAGCTCATAAAGTGTATGTTATCAGGCTCATTACCACCATAGGTAATTGAAAACCATCCCATCAGGGAACTCTGGGAAATGGCAAGTCACACCTGAGCCATCCCAACCAGGGGTGAGGAACCTGGGATATTTATACACCAACTCTGCCTGATGGTTCCCAGGAGCTTTTGGCTTGCTGTAACCAGTGACAAAGGAGCCCTGAGGCAGAGAGATGCAGGTACTGGCTGCTGGAAGTGGAGCTGGCATACACTAAGGTAAGAAGGGTGACCAGATATAGGTAGAGAGCCAACAACATCCGCTATTTCCAAAGACTGACTAGGACTGAACCACATGGTCTTGGAGGTCCCAGGGTCATTTGAGAATCTTGTGATTCCTCTAGGTCTACAATAGGAATATCATTTACTACTGTATCAAGTCCTTTACAAGAATATGATTAGTAGAGATTTTTGTAGGTAGAATATTAAATAAAATCACTTTAAGAGATTTAAAAGTTAGAAATGTCTTCTTGAAGAATGATACTTTTTTCCTTTTTGATATTATTCTTACTCAGAATTTCAAAACATTTTATAATATAGCATGGTCTCTAAGCCACCCTGAGAAAAGAAAACTGAGTTTCAAGGTTTTTTTTCTTAAAGTCACTTTCTTTTTTTTAAAAGATCCAAACTGGTTGCATAACCTCCTGGCGACAAAGTAACTGACAGACTGATTTTTGCACTTTTTACCCAATTGTTCTGTTGATGAGGTGCCACTATGGCACATACAGCATTTAGTATCTCACAAATTACCTTTTCCAGTCTCCAGAGCTGGTCCCTAGAAGGAACAGTTTGTTCCCAGAAAGCCCAAGCCAAAGGTTTGATCATTATACTTAAGAATCATCCCAACGGCAGGCCATTAACCTGACACATGCAGGGCACTTTACCCCTTTAAGAGGGAATTTAATACCCATAATTCCACATGACTCTGGAGACCAGGAGGACATTGACTATAAGATCCACTCTGCAGATGGGCTGAACTTCATCTAGGTGAGATCAAGTACCAAGATTGCTGGAAAAGGTAGAAACCAACCTCAACTCTAGACTCTAGCATGAAGGTCTTTCCACCATACCACTGGGTCCCAGATGGTTGGTTCCTTGTGCATTAGTAAAATTATTAGATTAAGCCATCTGAAATGGCCATTTTTATTGGTTAAAATGATCAAATTACAGAAAATGTGCCATTTTTATAGGTCAAAGAGATCAAAACTGAATATTCTCAATTTCATGTGGTTCAACCTAATACAAATAATTTGGGAACCTAATTCTAGTGAGCAAGAATATCAGGAAAACCATTATTATTACCATCTCAAATAGGAAAGACTCTTTTAATCAAAAAGGTGGGAAGGTCACCATCTCACCATGTGAGACATTGTGCTTTGTGAAGCATTTACTGTGCTGTCTGTATTATGATCACTGCACCTGCTTTGGGGAGCCAGGAAGCCAGGTCACTCTGGAGTTTCCAAGGGCTGATAGTCCCCATATTGCAAAGAAATGTCAGGGAAGCCCATCCTGGGACCACTGCCGTGGAAATCCTGTGCTCCAAGGATAGAGCTCTGCTTTGGTGGCCTGCTTCCATTGCACTCCACACTGCACACTGACCCAGGAGAGGGAAGAGTGGAAGGTAAGAGGTGACTGTCATCTCATCAGGTCCCCAGGAAACAACATGGCAAAGCATCAGAGGGGCTGCACACGTTGCAAGGACGTGATCTGCCTGCGGAGCCACCCCCACTGCATGGCAGAGATGAGCAAAGTGGATACCACAAAGGAGAGACTCCTCTGATGCATCTCAAGGCAGAAAGCTACAGGCTGAACAGACATGATGACTCATAAAATCCACAACTGTTTTGAGACCAATTCCTTTTTATGTAAAAAAGAAGAGAAGAAATATGTCTGTTTATTCTTTCTCTGCAATGAGCTCAATATTTAAATGAAGCATTTTTATGAACGAGCCCCACAGATCATCATCTTTGCTGCATTAGTTCTAATTGCATTATTGCTTAATTGCAGCGCAATAGAGTGTGTAATTTGGGAGCTATAATGCCTGGGGCGTAGGGGGGCAGGGATGATTTAAACTTTTGTGCAAAGCCCGGAGTTCAGAAAACTGGACTGAGAATAGCAGCCAGGGTCCAACTTCCCTCTCTAGCTACCTTCTTGGATATCTCAACTCTTCACATCAGGGAGACAGCAGAGAAAAAAGACCCTTGGATGGTACCTCATGCTACCCTTGCAGCTGAAGCTCATGAAGCATGAAGTTCAGGAAGAGTACATCATCCAGCAGTTGCTGTATGCCTGCCATCAGGCTGCATGAGCACCGGGGATGCACAGATGAACATGGCTTAGCTTCTGACCACAGGAGAGCCAGTCTAGTGAAGGGAAGCAGACATGTCAACAGAGCCACTCATTGGTGGAGACAAAAGGGGGAGTTTTCTTCATAGAAGAAAGCCTAGACCCAAGTGTCTAAAAGACAAAGGCCAATAAGGACCTGTGAAACTAGCTAGATGCTCACCAGCACTTGCTTCTCTTGGGTGCTATTGATTTGTTGAAAAAGTGCTGCTGAAGAAGCTAGTAAGGGAGTAGGGGGGAAGCAGGACAGAGAAGGGAAAAGGCAATCAGGAGTGTGATTCTCAGTGAAGTTCCAGATTCAACCTGATCCCTTGGGAAGCTCTGAAACATAAATTACACCTCAGAGTCTGACCTGCCTCAAAGCAAAGAGTCTGGGCATTTCTTCCCTAACAGCAGACAGTCATGTTTATGGGCTGCTCAGAGGAGGCTCTGGTGCTCAAGAACATCCCACAGAAGGCTGCAAGTATGGTCTATTCGTCAAAAGCCCACAGATGCTTGGGGAGAGGTGCATGTGATGAATGAAAGCGACCGAAGAGGATCAGGGTGGGCCAACATCCAGTCTGTAACACAAAGTGACTCAACCTTGGCAATGAGATGTAAGTATAAGATTTGCCAAACCAGGCCTGGCCGTAAAACCCCAAGTACAATTGGCCACTTACCTGCTCCCTGTCCAGTTAATGCAAGTCTTCCAACTTTGTTCTTTTTTTTTTTTTCAAAATTATTTTAGCTAACCTAGGACTTTTGCACTTATATATAAATTTTTTAATGTTTATTTATTTTGAGAGAAAGAGGGAGCATGCACATGAGTTGGGGAGGAGCAGAAAGACAAGGAGAGAGAGATTCCCAATGTGCTATCACTGCAGAGTCCAATGTGGAGCTCTATCCCATGAATCATGAGATCATGACCTGAGCTGAAATCAAGAGTCAGATTCTTAACTAACTGAGCCACCCAGGTGTCCCTACATATAAATTTTTTAATTAGCATGTCAGTCTCTACAAAAAACTTCTGGGATTTTGACTGGGATTATGTTAAATTTATAAATAAAGTTGAAGAGAATTGACATCTTAACAATATTGAGTCTTGTGATCCATGAAAATGGTATATGTCTCCTCATTTATGTGAGTCTCTAATTTCTCTCAGCAGTGACTTATCGATTCCAATCTACAGGACTTGCACATATTTTGCCAAATTTATCTGTATATATTTCAAACTCTTAATGCTATCATAAATTGCATTATTTTAAATTTAAATTTCTCATTATTGCTAGTATGAAGGAATGCAATGTGCTTATTCATATTGATCTTTTTATTGCAACCTTACTAAACTCACTTATAATTTCTGTAGCTGTTTTTTTGTAAATTCCTTATAATTTTATACATAGGTAGATGCTATCAGCAAGTTAATATGGTTTAGCTTCTGGGGCGCCTGGGTGGCTCAGTAGGTTGGGCATCTGACTTCAGCTTGGGTCATGATCTCACGGTCCGTGGGTTAGAGCCCCGCATTGGGCTCTGTGCTGACAGCTCAGAGCCTGGAGCCTGCTTCAGATTCTGTGTCTCCCTCTTTCTCTGCACTTCCCCCACTCATGCTCTGCCTCTCTCTCCTTCAAAAATAAACATCAAAAAAAAAAACACTTTAAAACAACATGGTTTAGCTTCTTCCTTTACTAATTGTATGCTGTTTTGCTTTGTTTTTCTTTTCATGCCTTATTGCACTAACTACCATCTCCAGCATACAAGTGAATGGAAGAGCTAAGAATGGACATACCTGTCTTGTTATTGATCTTATGGAAAAGTACTTTGTCTTGCACCATTAGCAGATTTTCCACAGAAATCCTTTATCAGGTTGACAAAATTGTGTTCTATTCCTGTTCACCATGTATTTTTACCAAGTTTATGATTTTTTAACAATTTTTACCATGCTTAAATGTTGGATTTTGTCAAATCATTTTCTATGTCCATTGAGATGATCATATGATATTACATTTTAGTCTGTTAAAAATGAACTACACTGATTTATTTTCAAATGTTAAACTACTCTTGCATTCCTAGGATAAACTCTACTTGGTTGTGATTTAATCTTTATATTTGGTTGAAACCAATCTGCTAAAATTTTGTTAAGAATATTCACATCTATGTTCATGAGAAATCTTAATTTTCAGTCCTCTTTTCTTGTAATGTCTTTTTCTGGTTTTGAAATTGAAGATAATGCTGGCCTCATAGAATGAATTAGGAAGTGTTCCCTCATCTTCAATTTTCTAGAAGGGTTTGGATTGAATTGGTATTATTTCTTCTCTAAATGAGTGGTGAAATTCTACACTAAAGCCACCAGGGGAGTTTACTTTAAGGAAAGTTTTTTGCTGGTTTGTTTTTTGTTGTTGTTTTTGTTTTAGTATGCTCCCCACCCAATGTGGGGCTTGAACTCATGACCCCAAGATCAGAGTCACATGCTCTATTGATGAACCAACCTGGTGCCCCTTTGTGAAGGTATTTATTTTTATTTATTTTTATTTTTGAGAAAGAGAGAGAGAGAGAGACAGAACACGAGCAGGGGAGAGGCAATGAGAGAAAGAGACAGAGAATCCAAAGCAGGCTCCAGGTTCAGAGCTGTCAGCACAGAGCCCAACACGGGCCTTGAACCCATGAACCGGGAGATCAAGATTTGAGCTGAAGTCAGACACTTAACAGACTGAGCCACCCAGGTGCCCCAGGAAGGTATTAATTTCTTTAATAGATATTGGGCTATTTGGATTATCTACTTTTTTCTTGAGTAAGCTTTAGTAATTTGTGTCTTTCAAGAAATTTGTTCATTTCATGTAAATTGTGGAGTACAGAGTATATTTCCTGGGGCCCTGGGTATTACAAAATTTTTCCACTTTTGCTATTGAGAACAAGATTTATCCCAGCCGTGTGTGAGTTCCAGGGATTGTTCTACCTACGTCTTTCCCGTGGTCCCTTTCAATTGCCCCAAGTGGTTTCCTTACAGGCATGCACTGATTGGTACTCAGCTGAAGACTTGAGTGGAACCTGAAGAACTCCAAAGTCCTCTCTCCTCTCCTCTCCTCTCCTCTCCTCTCCTCTCCTCTCCTCTCCTCTCCTCCCTTCTCCTCTACTCTCTTCTCCTCTCATCTCCTCTCCTCTCTTCTCCTCTCCTCTCCTCTCTTCTCCTCTCCTCTCCTCTCCTCTCTTCTCCTCTCCTCTCTTCTCCTCTCCTCTCTTCTCCTCTCTTCTCCTCTCCTCTCCATTTCCCTCTCCCTCCCTCCCTTCCTATCCTTTTCTCTTCACCCCCTGCCTTGGTATCTGCCTGCAAATTTTAGCTACTTTGGCCTCCCTGGATCCTCCACGCAGAGTCCTTATCTTAAGGAAACCACTGGGTTCTGTATGGACTTCCCTCTCCCTGGAAACTCACTCAACTCATGGGAGAGGTTAGGACCAGAGGTAAATATTTAGGCACAGTACATAGAGCTAGTAACTAAAACCATAAGTGCAACTGGAGGAAACTTGTAATGGAGTAAGGACAGTATCCTAAATATAAAACCCATGGGGTGGGGTACGTACAAAAGAGACCATGATAGAGGAGTAGAAGAAAGACATAAATGGAAGAAAGCTCATCAGAGAATTAAGTTGTAAAACCCAGGGCTTGTAGAGTTTCGAGAAACTGCAGGACTCTAAGTGTCCTTGTCCCAGAGGCCCTGGGCATCAATGTCAGAAGGGCATATGCAGGCACAATGCCACCCCTGCTATGAGTACATCCTGTGCAGTGGCTTTGCATGTGCTTGTTTCACTGGTTTTGCCAATATGGAAAACTGGTCCCCTTTACCAGAGAAAATTGAATTGAGAGTAAGTGAATGAGATGGGCGGAAGTGGTACAGGCCATACTTTCAAGAAGCTTGGCTGAGAAGGGAAGGAGATTAGTAGCTAGGAAAGGCAAGACCAAGGTGTTGAGGGTGGAAGGGACACTTTCTGCTCAGTGTCCAAGTCTTCAATCTGCGCATAGTCTAAGGAAGAAAAGGCAGTTGACGGGTAAAGGCTGAGATGTGGAAGGAGAATAATTGATGGAGCAAGATCCTAAGAGATGAGCAGAGAGAAGGATGTAGGGGCGCCTGGGTGGCCCAGTCAGTTAAGCATCCAACTTCAGCTCAGGTCATGATTTCATGGTTCATAAGTTCAAGCCCCACATCAGGCTCTGTGCTGACAGCTCAGAGCCTGGAGCCTGCTTCAGATTCTGTGGCTCACTCTCTCTCTCTCTCTCTCTGCCCCTCCTTTGCTCACTCTCTGTCTCTGTCTCTCTCTCAAAAATAAATAAAAATTTAAAAAAATTTTAAAAAAGGAGTGGGAAGAGTTTAGCCCCACAAGGAGGGAAGAATGGGTGCCAAAGCATGAAGACTGCAGATTAGAAAGAAAGTCTGCAATCCATGTACTGCTCTCCAGAGATTGACAACACATGGGCAGGTCACATGCCAACCTATGACAGCTGGAAAGCAAGCCTCAGATTTGTTTCTACCAGCCCAAGCCTGCAACTCTGAGACTTATCTCCCAGAGTGATGGCAGAAAGTCTCATAAATGCAATGAGGTAGTGGGCATCTGTACATAGTGCTCACAACCACAGTTTAGGACTCTTTCGGGTCACCCAAATTGTGTGACATATACAAGACACTAAGGAAATCCACTCTCCATAGTATCTGTACTGAAGTATTAAATTCCACATAGGAGAGGTACAACTACCAGATTTCCACAAAGCAGAAGCATATCATATTGACAGAACATGGTAATCCAAACTGGTTGAAGCCAAAACAGAATTTATGGAGCTGGATTTGGATGCAGCTCATTCCAGAACACTCCCAGGTTTCCTGACATATGGGTAGCTACATATGGTTGTTAGCTAATGGCAGCACCATTTTGTCACCAGCTCTACAAAAGTTCCAGAGTTGAGTACTGGTTCTGACCCACCTGGCCTGGATCATATGCTGATTTGGAACCAATCTCCAGGGCCAAGGGAACTCAATGTGCTGACTGTTTGAGCCCAGGATGGCCTCACCTTCACTGAATGCACATGGGCTAAAAATGAAGAAGAAGTCAAATTATTTGGGAATGGGAGGGCCAGGGGGTGGGACTCGTGCCAGTAGACACAAACAGCTAGTGTTCCCTGCAGGAAATCTGAAGGGGCTCATTCCAAGACATCAGCTCTGGGGGCCCTGCTCCAGGAATGGAAACAGGACACAAAGAGCCATGGCCTATGTGTGTATTTGTGATAGAATTTAGTCCTACATAAGGTATGTATGAGAAGGAGAAAGACAGTAAGCCACAAGCCTGGAAAATGAAAATGTCATTCTGGAAACTGCATCTTTCAGATGGTGCGTCACAATATGCTTAGAAAACAGTGTTCATTAGCTTCTCCTTGACCTTTGAGTTTGCTGCCCCTTCAATTTTGCTTCAAATGAACCCATAATTTCATCTCAAGAACTCAACTGGAACTAATTCCTTTATTAAATAAACTTCATTTGGGGGCTGACTGCCTGGGTCCTGGGAGAAAATGCATCTTACTCTTGCTGAGACCAATCTAGGTCAGCAGTGCAAAAGCTTCTTTTTGAGATAGGTAAACCACCATCCCTTGGATGAAGGACTGAGAAAGCTTCTGTACTGAAGGTGCAAAGTGGAGAAAAAGAGCAATTGCATGGGGGCCAGTTCAGAGGGCAGAGACAGTGCACAGCCACCTGCTCCTTCCCCACTGCCCTGCCAGGAAAATTCTCTGAAACAAAGGCATCCATGATCACAAGCAGTCACTAGCAACATCCCCAGGGCAGACTCAGAGCTACCACTGCTGCCTGGGGCCTGAGGCAGAGGTTCCAAAAGTAGTCCCCACAGAGGCTATCAGTTTGTTCAGGAGTAAGAACAGACACAGAGACATCTGGGCACTTTGCTCTCTACGTCTGGGTCCCTTTGCTAGCAGGAGACAACCCTGGTAGCCAGACTCCAAAATGGTCCCCTGTCTCCTGGTATTGTCTCTCCCACATTGAGGAGGACTGTCCTATGCAACTAATTGCATATTGCAGACATGGTGATGTCTTTGGAGGGTAGATCATAAAAGATACTGCAGCTTCTCACTTGCTTTGTCATTGACTCTGGGGAAGCCAGCTGCCATTTTGTGAAGATAGTCAAACAGCCCAATGGAAAGACACCCAAGGTCCCCTGCCCACATCCATGTGGATGAGCCATTCTTGGGAGCAGACCCTCCAGCCCAAGTCAGGTCTTCAGATGACTGAATCTGTGGCTGGTATCCGGGCTGCAAGATGAGGAACCCCAAGACATAACTCAGTGAACCCACTCCCAAATTCCTGACCCACAGACACTGAAGTAATAAATATTCTTTTAAGACAATCAGTTTTTGGGTCATGTGTTATACAATAAAATAAATAATATTGATCTACTTCTAGATGTAGGCAAATAAGCCTTGTCTCCTGGTTATTTGTCTAAAATTTGCAAGACTTGCTCTCATTCAATGCCATGATCTCATCCTGCTGGATAGAAACTTCCAGAGAGTATGGACCAGATTGTCATGAACACCCTCTTCCTATGTTCCTAATTTCCCCACAAACTGTAAATGCTCAATAAATATTTGCATTAACTTGCAAATCAAGATTAACTTGATTCTGTCTTCTGTAGGGGAGAAATCTCATGAACACAGAGATGTTTCCTTCCCCAAGAAATTCTCTACCATAGTTCAAAATGAGAAAGTGCAGCTTTTAATTAACAGAAAACCTCTGAACCCAGATCTCAACAAATCTGGTATGATTTAGGGCTGCTTCTTGCAAAGACAACAGCTACTTGCAAAAGTGTGTGCAGGTCAATACAATTTCAGAGAATTGTGTCCAGCAGGCAACCTCAGTATCCCAAAAAGGACCTCACTGCAGCACAGATCAGCAGCACATGTGTTTGGCCAGTACTGCACCTGCTGAGCCCACTTATCAGTGAGGACTTAACATGTACCAAAAACCTGCCTGCTACTCTGCCAAGGTGTCCAACAAAGAGCTCTGTCTTCAGGGGACTTGCAGATAACTAGGGTAGGAAAGATTCACATGCAAAGATGAGCCACACTCACATCTGAATTTTCCCAGGATCCATTAGAGTGGCAATGACTGTAGATGGTCTTAGGAAACCAAGGAAGGGCTCTTCACTCTGGAAGAGCATGCCACACCCTATACTCTTTGTCAAGGAATTAATGGTCTGGCATGCAAAGCTTGCCAGGGTGGGCCTTCTAACTGAGCCTAGGGACAGTGCATTCATTCCTTAAAGGACGAGCAAGAAGCATCTGGGGAGGAAGAAACCATTGCAAACAAGCATCGCATGAGGCAAGGAGATAAGCGGTTTGTCATGACTGGACATGCAGTGTGAGGCAGGGGTGAGGACAGACATGGGTCATGGAGATGTTGGGGGACAGTTCCTCATGGATGTCTCACATTTCTGCATACCTTGTGAAGAGAGGCACCAGTGGCCTTTGTTCTGAACTACTTTTCAAGGATGTTTATATAGTGAATAGCCTTGAAAGACAGAGATAGATTTGCTCTCCCTCTGTAGTGAAGGGCAGGAATGCTGACTTCCCAATACAAAAATTCAGAGACCCTAAAGATTCCCCTCCTGTAACACAACCCACTGAGTTGAACCAGCACAGGAAAATGCTGATTATGGGCTACCATGACTGCTTGTGAGAATGGAGCCCTCAGCATCTGACCCAGCATCTATGACACTGGCAGGCCAACTTGTGAACTGACAAATGGGGTACACCTCCTGACAGGAGGCCCTTGAATTCCAGGTTTTGTCCTGCTTGTTTTTGCACAGTAAAATTACATATGTCTTTAGACATAGAAGAATGTTCCTGGGAGCATAGGAGGGTGTTTTGATAAAGGGTCATTTATTGGGTTGTTTTGTGGGGGTTTTTTTCAAGTTACACAGAAATCTCTTAAGGAAAAAGTTAAACTCCTCTGATCTTTTTTTTTTTTTCTTAGCAGGAGTTAAGTAAGAGTCTACAGAGTAGAAGGGGGAAGAAACTGGGAGCATCCCACCAAAATTAGAGAAGAGCCTATGACTGCCAGTCCACTGAAGTCTTCAGGACCACTGCCCAGAGGGGGCAGACAAACTTCCCACCACCTGTAACAAAGAGCCTATTAATGCATATCATCAGGCCCCTCTGCAGACACAGCAGTCTGAACCTCCTTGGGCAGTGTTTTAGTCTGCTCTAGCTGCCATAATAAATTACCACAGACTTGGCAGCTTATACAAACAAAATTCATCTTCTCACAGTCTGGAGGCTGGAAGTCCAAGATCAGGGGGCCAGAATTGTGGGTTCTGTTGAGGACCTTCTTCCTGACTTGACCATGTCTGCCTTTTCACTGTGTCATCACATGGTAAAAAGAAAGGGAGCAAGCTCTCTTGTGTCTCTTCTTATAAGGTGCTAATCCCATCATGAGAGCCTCACACTTATGATCTCACCCGAACCTGATGACTATAGTGCCATTTCTATATATTATTACATTGAGGATTATAGCTTCAACATATGAATTGGGGCAGGGGGAGGGCACATAATTTAGCCCATAGCAGGATCTCTGGGGCCCTGCCCCCCCAAAGCTCCCAAGACATACATGCACCTACTAATTTATCATACAACACTCATGGACTCCTCAAGTCCTCAAGCCAAGAGAACCTTGAACACCAACTAGTTCATCCTCTTGACACTGGGTGAGGAATAGCAACATTATCTAGATAGAGTAGGTGGCTGGTTATTCCATTTTTAAAATCTTAAGGAAGCAGATACCCTCCTTACTCCTCTCAACAACCCAATGTACTCTGATGGTCAAATCAGTCAAATCGTCTGACTATATTCTCTTTGTATTTCATTAAAGATTTTTAAAAATATTTATTTATTTTTGAGAGAGAGAGAAGGGGAGAGGGGCAGAGAGAGATTTGGAAGACAGATTCCAAAGCAGGCTCCAGGCTCTGAGCTGTGAGCACAGAGCCCAATACAGGGCTTGAACTCACGAACCGTGAGATCATGACCTGAGCTGAACTTGGATGCTTAACTCACTGAGCCACCCAGTCACCTCTCCTTGTATTTCATTTAAACCTAATTTCTTGACCTTTTGGTCCCACTAAAAATGGTACTTGGTTATTTTAACAATAATTTGTGCTGAAAACCACCTGAATTGTTTTAAAGTCAAATGGGCAGTTGGAAAAAGGAAACGTTCAGGTGCCCCATGCCCAGGAGTCATAAGACACTCTGCCATTACAATTCAACATCAGGCAAGTGCCGTAAAGAAGCCACAGGTAAGGAGATGTTGCAGGTAAGGAACCTCTCCTGCTTAGTGCATAAGAATCCAGAATAGACTAGAGTCTGTGGCTCAACTGGGCCTTCCTCTGTGGCAGCTCCTCCTCTGCATTGCCTCCTCCATCACAGGCCAGTGCAGGCATCTGCAGCAGGGGCTCTGACACTCCAGATTCCCAGAACCCTGGAGCCAATGCTTCTCTGATCCACTTCCTGACCAGCTGTCCAAAACCTCTGCACCTTCTCTCACACCATCCACATTTCCCATGAAGGTGACAATTAATCAGGCCCACCTTCAGAAGACCAAAACACACACAAAAAACATGTCATTTTAAAAAGGCAATTTACAAAAAGGCAATATGTTATACTCTGACCTTAGAAGCCTTTGCTGGTAGATGATTTCTGGCTTTCTATACATTTGACACAATTGTTAATTGTCATCTCTCAAAAGAAAGTTTTCCCACAAGGGTGGCAAGATATGGGCTGGGGGGGGGGGTGTATGCTGGAGGGGAAGGAGGAAGAGGCTCAGATCTGCAGTACAAGGAACAGGGGCTGCTACCAGCTCTGTCATTTTTCCTTCTCAGAAAGGATGCCCAGGGAGCATCAAATAGTATTCATGTTATAAGATTGGAACAGCTTGAAACCTCCATCTGCCAGGTGCAATTTCCCCATTTTATTATAGGTTGGTAAAATCAAATTTCCTGGACCCCCTTTGAGGGTGTGGCTGTCCTGGGTCACACCCAGTGACACGTCACACAGCTTTATCCCTTCCAATTAGTGCCTGGTGTGGAAATTGATGTACTGAAAATTAACTTCATTGATCCGAGATTCTTTATCCGAGAATATGGTCAACAAGGCATAATTTTTTTCTGATCGATGCTAGTGATCAATTACCTAATGAAAGAAAAATAAAGGAAGGTCCACCTTGGCATCCGAATGAATTTATATGCCTCCAATGCAGCACGCATATACCTCAGGACTGGTTCTCTGTTTGGGATTCTGCATTAATAACAGATAACCTTTCAAGCACAATGAGAAATTTGTGCTCTGTGCTTTCAAGGAAAGCATGTGTATGTAGCTCCAGGAGGGAGGGGCAATTGCCTGGTAAAGCAATCAGCCTCGGGGCAAGCAGAATTTACTGCCTGCCATAGCTGGGTGAAGCAAAGTGGCCCACTTTACACAAGAGGCAGACACAGGAGTGCTCCCCACACCTGCCCCTCTAGTGGTCTTTGCATACAGTTTTATCAACATCCTCAGTGGAAGGAAGGCTAGAAAATAATAAAGAAGGAAAACATTTCACTTCTCCCCAGTTACACCCAACCAAGATAAGTCAAGCTCTCAGGACTCTGTCCCTGTCAAATGAAATTCTACGTCCTGGTTTTCATTTCGGAGGCAAAAGGGTTAAATGAGCCAAGTCGCTTTTTATCTCCTCCCCTTGTCCCCATCCCCCCACCCGTCTTGACTCAGTTGTGGCTCAGCGGGCCAGGTGAGGGGCTCACTTTTCACATGGCAGAGTTTATTTATCACCTTCAATTAGTATTTGTATTTCAAAATAAAACTCCGGAGACAGGAACACTCCCCATGAAAGAATGATTCTCCATTGGAATTGCAAGCACCGTGGTTCCCTGAGCAGGAGCATGCCTGTTACTATACCTTTGGGGGTGGAGGACAGGGTTATTTTATGGTGCCCCTGGACTCGCACTGTTCAGGAAGCCACCTCTTCTCCTGCTGAGGCAGCCCCTCTCTGTGCTTTTCAGTCAATTGCAGACACTCAGTCACTCAGGCGTCCCTTCACAGATGCTCTCTACACAAGTGCCCCTCCCCCGCCCCGCGCAGTGGGTGCGAGCGATTCCCACATGCAGCCTGTAATAAGGAGTAGTGCCTGGTTCCACTGCCCTCTCCGCCTCCCTCCTCTCTCCACAAGCACTTGCTGTCCCTTGATAAGGAGGAGGGAAAACTACCATCAAGAGCTTCCTCACCCAGACGTCACAAATAAATGTCACCAGAGAGAGTCCAATGTCAAAAAATAAATAAAGCTTAATTGGTAGCAATTTTGCTAAGTAGCCTCAGCTCCCTTTGTCTTGATTTCTACCTCCATAAACACAGAAAAGGACACTTGTTACATGAAATTCATGAGCTCATGTCTATCCATCACTGCCCAATGTTGTATTATTTACTCTGTGGCTATGAGTGTCTCTCTCCCTGGTAATAACAAAGTCACTGGACAGAAAATCATTTCATAGCAAAAGGGAAAAAGGGCACCTCCAAAAACAAACCCCACCGCAGTGGAAATTCCCTCACCTTCCTCCAAGCAGCCTCATCCGGAACCGGCTGCAATCTAGCCACGATCCAGCCGGCAGCTCTGCTCCTTGCCTCCTCTCCCTCCACCTCATTGATGCGCCATCAATTTCTGAATGTCAGCCACGATCACGCCTCCTTCCCCAGGGTCTCATCATTTCTCTCTCCTTTTAACCTCTATCTTGTTGAAACCACTTAACTCGGTAACCATCCGTTCTGGCAGGGAAAGTGTTGATCAAGTTACATTGTTTAGAGAGAAATAACCCCATCTCCTGGATGGTCATGGTTTTTAGTACCCAGGGCTGCAATTCTTTGAAGTAGATGGTAAACCAGGTTTTTGACAGGCTGCGAGGAAAAATAACTCCAAGACGTGGGAGGAGGCTGCCAGCCATGGATTCAATCCTTGTGTTAGGCTGCCATCTTGTGACACCCTGAGATATTCAGCTGAGGGCTGAAGACAGCTTTTATGTCTAACATCCTAAAACCTTCCCCCCCACACACCTCCAATGTAAACCAATAAATAATAAATGTCAATATAACCTGACATAGCCCAAATGGCTGAATTAATATTAAAGCCAGTTCATCTTCAGGCATCAAGGAACCTCATTATATAGGAAAACAGGTTTCACAGCTGACTCAACCTTTGTCAAAAATTTGAAGTATGCCCTGTCATTGGCCTGTCAGACCACCTCTGCCTCCTGTCTCCCACTGCCCAACTCTGTGGCAGATGGGCTCCTCCCTCCTCTTGGCCTCTGAGCCAGATGTGGGGGCTTCCCTCACAGCCCTCACTGCTCCAAAAGCAAAGACAGATAGGCCTCCAGGACTGTGTTAGAGATGGATCTGCCATTGATACCCTCATAGCTCCCGGGTGTCCCCGTCGATTCCAGAGATCCGTGACACATAGGGGCCCCTCCAAGCTCACAAAGAAGGCTACTGTCCCCACCCAGGCCAGCGCTGGGGATAAGATGGAGCCCGTTCTCCCTGTTTCTTCACTGACAAGCAGGAATGGAGCCTCATTACTGAGGTCTGACTTTGGCTTCCAGGAAGATGGACAATGACTCAGAGTCCGGCCTCGACCTGGAGCCATTCTCCAGCTGGCAAGCTCCACGTCCTAGCTCTCCAGATGTCTGAGGCTCTGGGATGTGGTCCTCAGAGCCCAGAGTACACAGAGAACCCTTCCCTAGACCTGGCTCCTCTCCAGCAGGGCAGCAGGGGCTTTTGGGGAGGGGAGGGGCGGGTAAGAGTCCCCATGGTAACTTTCATTTAAAAAGCAAAATGCAGGGGCCCAGAGAGCCCTCAGGAGATAAATATTTGTTTATAGATGATTAAAAAGGAAGTGTGGTCTGGGGATATATTCTCGGTAGTTATGAAAAGGTTAAGTTTGCACAGGCAGGCCATTGCCATAACAAGGAAGCACTGAAAGCAGTTTCAGCTATAGCATTTCTCTGCTGAAATTCCTCCTCTTTTCACCCATTTTGGCCCTTTTCTCCTGTATGTTATTCGATGTATTTATAATAGTATTTTTTATTGAAGTATAGTTGACATACAATATGATATTAATTTTGGGTGTACAACATGGTGATTCAGCAATTCTATATGTTACAAAATATTCACCATGATAAGTGCAGTCACTACCTGTAACCATACAAAGTTATTACATTATTAGCTGTATTTCCTACTCTCTACTTTCCATCCTCGTGATTTATTTTATAACTGGAAGTTTGTACCTTTTAATTCCTTCACTATTTTGCCCATCCTCCCAACCTACCCTCTCTGGCAACTATCAGTTTGTTCTCTGTATTAATGAGTTTGTTTCTGTTTTTTTTTTCTCTTTGTTTTCTTTGCTTTTTAGATTCCACATATAAGTGAAATCATATGGTATTTGCCTTTTTCTGTTTGACTATTTCATTTACCCTAATAACCTCTACGTCCATCCATGTTGTTGAGGATGATAAGATTTAATTATTAGCTGATTACTATTCCATTGTATACATAGTTAACCTTGAATAATAAGATTTGAGCTGTGTGGGTTCCTTTATACATGGATTTTTTTCAATAAATACAATAGAGTACTGTAAATGTATTTTCTATTCCTTACGCTTTTAAATGACATTTTCTTTTCTCTAGCTTAATTTATGATAAGAATACAGTTACAAACTGAGGGTTGATGGGGGGTGAGAGGGAGGGGAGGGTGGGTGAGGGGTATTGAGGAGGGCACCTGTTGGGATGAGCACTGGGTGTTTTATGGAAACCAATTTAACAATAAATTTCATGTTTAAAAAAAAAGGAAAAAAAAAAAGACTGATTGGTCATTCTGAATTCTAAGTAGCCAGAAAAGGAGGCAGATGGACTAAGTTCCAGGAGGTGAGAGATATGTGACTGCTTAGTCAGTTTTTGTCAATTGGTTGATAAGTGACCCTCAGGACTAGGAAGTGAGATCCAGTCTCAGAGTCAGTTGAGAGGCTTAGAAAAAGGAGAGTCTCCTTGTGAGCTCTTCAGTTTCTAGACCAGTGTTTTTCATCCTCTGGATTAAGATGTATTAGTGGGTTATGAGATCAATTTAGTGGGCTGCAACCAGCATTTTTAAAAATTGGAATAAAACAGACAATAAAATTAAAAAAAAAGAATACAGTATATAATGCATGTAACATAAAATATGTGTTAATTGACAGTTTGTATTATCAGTAAGGCTTGAGTATTCAGGTTTTGGGGTTGGGAAGAGTTATGTACAGATTTTTTTTTTTTTTTTTTTTTTTTTTTTTTACTGTGGAGGGGGTCAGCATCTCTAACCCCTGCATTGTTCAAAGGTCAACTTGAACATCTTTATCCATTCATCTACTGATGGATACTTAGGTTGCTTCCATATCTTAGCTATTGTAAATAATGCTGCAATAAGCAGAGGGATGTGTATATCTTTTTTGGAATTAGTGTTTTTATTTTCTTTAGGTAAACACTCAGAAGTAGAATTACTGTGTCATATAGTGTCTCTATTTTTAATTTTTTGAGGAAACCCCATAGTGGTTTTCCATAATGGGTGCAAAAATTTTCATTCCCACCAGCGATGCATGAAGGTTCTGTTTTCTCCACTTGTCATTTCTTGTCCTTTTGATTCTAGCCATTCTGACTAGTGTGAGGTGACATTGCATTGTGGTTTTGATTTGCATTTGTCCTATGATTAATGATGTTGAGAATCTTCTCATCTTTTTGCTACCTTATGTATTCTTTGGAAAAGTGCCTAGTAAGGTCCTCTTCCCATTTTTAATTGGATTATTTGTTTTTTGGATGTTGAGTTGTATGAGTTCTTTATATATTTTGGGTATTAATCCCTTATCAGATACGTCATTTGCAAACATCTTCTCCCATTCAGTAAGTTGTCTTTCCATTTTGTTAATGGTTTCCTTTGCTATGCAAAAGCTTTTTAGTTTGATGTAGTCCCAATAGTTTATTTTTGTTTTTGTTTCCCTTGCCTGAAAGAGATAGATCCAGAAAAATATTGCAATGGCTGATATCCAAAAGATTACAGCCTATGTTTTCTTTCAGGACCTTTAAGGTTTCAGGTCTTACATTTAGATCTTGAATCCATTTGGAGTTTATTTTTGTTTACGGTATAAGAAAATGGTCTGGTTTCATTCTTTTGCATGTAGCTATCCACTTTTTCCAGCACTGTTTATTGAAAAGAACTATCTTTCCTCCATTGTATATTCTTGTTTCCTTTGTTGTACATTAATTGACTATATAACTGTGGATTTATTTCTGGGCTCTCTATTCTGTTCCATTGATTTGTAGGTCTATTTTTGTACCAGTATCATATTGTTTCCATTACTGTAGATTTGTAATATAGGTTGAAATCTGGGATTGGGACATCTTCAGCTCTGTTCTTCTTTCTCAAGATTACAGTCTCAAGACTGTATTTACAGTCTTTTGTGGTTCCATACAAACTTTAAGATTATTTGTTTTGGTTCTGTGAAAAATATTCCTGGTACTTTCATAAGTATCACATCGAATTTCTAGGTTGCTTTGGGTAGTATGGACATTTGAACAATAGTAATTCTTCCAATCCATGAGTGTGGTATATCTTTCCATTTGTTTGTGTCATCTTCAATTTCTTTTTTCAAAGTCTTATAGTTTTCAGAGCAAAGGCCTTTCACCTCCTTAGTTAAATTTATTCCTAGGTATATTTTATTCTTTTTTATACAATTATAAATAGGCTTTTTTAATTTTCTCTTTTTGCTGGCTTATTGGTGTATAGAAATGCCACGGATTTCTGTATATTAATTTTATATCCTGCAACTTTACTGAAATCATTTATTATATTTAATAGTTTTTTGGTGGAGTCTTTAGAGTTTCCTATATATAGTATCATGTCATCTGCAAATAGTGATAATTTTACTTCTTCCTTATCAAATTGGATTCCTTTTATTTCTTTTTGTTGTCTGATTGTTATGGCTAAGTCTTCCAGTACTATATTGGATAAAAGTGGCAAGACTGGACATTCTTGTCTTGTTCCTGATCTTAGATGAAGATCTTTCAGCTTTTCACCATTGAGTATGTTAGCTGTTACTTTGTCATATGTGGCCTTTATTATGTTGAGGTATGTTCCCCCTAAATTCACTTTGTTGAAAGTTTTTATCACTAATAAGTGTTGAATTTTGTCAAATGCTTTCTCTGCATCTATTGAGATGTTCATATGATTTTTATCCTTCATTTTGTTAATGTGGTGTATCACACACAGTGATTGAGTTGTGGATGTTGAACCATTTTTGCATCCCTGGAATAAATCCCACTTATTTGTGATGGATGATCTTCTTAATGTATTGTTGAATTCAGTTTGCTAATATTTTGTTGAGGATTTTTGCATCTATGTTCATCAGGGATATTGACCTATAGTGTGTGTGTGTGTGTGTGTGTGTGTGTGTGTGTGTGTGGTGTCTTTATCTGGGTTTGATATCAGGGTAATTCTGGCCTCCTAGAATCAATTTGGTAGTTTTATTTCCTCTTCTACTTTTTGGAATAGTTTGAGAAAAATAGCTATTAACTCTTTAAATATTTGGTAGAATTCACCTATGAAGTCATCTGGTCCTGGACTTTTGTTTGCTGGAAGACTTTTTTTATTATCAATTCAGTCTTGGTACTGGTGATGGATCTGTTCAGAATTTCTATTTCTTCTTGATTCAGTCTTGAAAGAGTGTATGTTTTTAGTTACCCATTACTTCTAGGTTGTCCAATTTGTTGACATATAATTTTTCAAAGCAGTGTCATAAGTCTTTGTATTTCTGTGGTGTCAATTGTAACTTTTCCTCTTTCATTTATGATTTTATTTATTTGAGTCCTCTCTCTTTTTTCTTTCTTGAGTCTGGCTAAAGGTTTATCAATTTTGTTTATCTATTTAAAGAATTAGCTCTTAGTTTTATTGATCTTTTCAGTTATTTTTTCATTTATTTCCATTCTGATCTTTATTCTTGCCTTCCTTCTGCTGACTTTTGCCTTTATTTGTTCTTCTTTTTCTAGTTCCTTTAGGTGTAAGTTTAGATTGTTTGAGATTTTTCTTGTTTCTTGAGGTAGGCCTATATTGCTATAAACTTCCCTCTTAGAATTGCTTTTGCTGTATACCAAAGATTTTTGAACTATTGTGTTTCCATTTTCATTTGTCTCAGGTATTTTTTTTTATTTTCTCTTTGATTTCTTCACTGACCCGTTGGTTGCTTAGTAGCATGCTGTTGAGCCTCCCCTGATTGTGTTCTTCCGGGGTTTTTTTTTCCCCTTATAATAGATCTCTAGTTTTATGCCATTGTGGTCAGAAAATATAGTTAATATGATTTTAATCTACTTAAATTTATTGAGACTTATTTTGTGGGCTAACATGTGATCTATCCTACAGAACATTCCATGTGCACTTGAAAAGAATGTGTATGCTGCTGCTTTGGGATGAAATATTCTATATGTATCTGTTAAGTTCATCTGACCTAATGTGTTGTCCAAAGCCACTGTTTCCTTCCTTATTGATTTTCAGTCTGGATAATCTATCCATTGATGTAAGTGGGGTGGTGTTGAAGTCCTTTACTAGTATTGTATAACTGTCAATTTTTCTCTTTATTTCTATTAATATTTGCTTTATGTACTTAGGTATTTCCCTGTTGGGTGCATAGATATTTACAATTGTTATATCCTCTTGTTAGATTGGACCCTTTTTCATTATGTAATGCCCTTTTGTCTTTTGTTGCAATGTTTTTATTAAAGTCTATTTAGTCTGATATAAGTATTGCTACCCCCATCTTTTTTTCATTTCCATTTTCATGGAATGTATTTTTCCATCCCTTCACTTTCAATCTGTGTCTTTAGTTCTGAAGTGAGTCTCTTGTAGGCAGCACACAGATAGATCTTGGTTTTCTTTTTTCTTTCTTTCTTTCTTTCTTTCTTTCTTTCTTTCTTTTCTTTCTCTTTCTTTTTTTCTTTCTTTCTCTCTCCATTCAATCACCCTATGTCTTTTGATTGGAGCATCTAGTCCATTTAATTATTGATTCGCATGTACTTATTATCATTTTGCTAATTGTTTTGTAGTTGTTTTTATAGTTCTTCTTAGTTCCTTTCTTTTCTTGCTCTTTTCTCTTGTGGTTTGATGACTTTAGTGTTATGTTTGGATTTGTTTCCTCTTCCTTTTTTGCATATCTATTATAGGTTTTTGGTTTGTGGTTACCATGGTTCATATATAACATCATAAGTATATAGCAGCCTGTAATAAGCTGACACTCACTTAAGTTCAAATGTATTCTAAAAGCACTACAGTTTTACTCCCCCCTCCACTATTTAGGTTATGATATCATACTTTACATCATTTTATTTTGTGAATTTCTTAGTTAATTTTTTATATATAATTGATTTTACTACCTTTGTCTTTTAACCTTAGCTTTATAAGTGATTGATCTACTACCTTTACTATGTGTTTGCTTTTACCAGTGAAGTTTTTTCTTTCATAATTTTCTTATTTCTACATATGATCTTTTCTTTTTTTTTTTAATTTTTTAATGTTTCTTTATTCTTGAGAAAGAGGCAGAGAGGGGCAGAGAGAGGGAGACACAGAATCCAAACCAGGCTCCAGGCTCTGAGATGTCAGCACAGAGCCCAACATGGGGCTCAAACTCATGAATCATGAGATCATGATCTGAGCTGAAGTCAGACACTTAACCGACTGAACCACCCAGGCATTCCTGGCCTTTTCTTTTTTGCATAAAGAAGTCTCTTTAACATTTCTGCAAGACTAGTTTAGTGGTGATAAACTCTTTTAACTTCTGTTTGGGAAACTCTGTATCTCGCCTTTAATTCCGAATGATAACTTTACTGGGTAGAATATTCTTGGTTGCAGGGTTTTTTCCTATCAGCGCTTTGAATATATCATGCCACTCCCTTCTGGCCTGCAAGTTTCTGCTGAAAAGTCAGCTGATAGCCTTATGGGGCTTCTCTTGTACATAACTGTTTGCTTTCCTCTTGCTGCTTTTAAGATTCTCTCTTTATTGTTCCTTCTTGCCATTTTAATTATTATGTGTCATGGTGAAACCCTCCTTAGGTTCATTCTGTTTGAAGCTATGATTCCTGGACCTAGATATCTGTTTCATTCCCCAGGTTAGAGAAGTTTTCAACTATTAAATCTTCAAATAAGTATTCTGTCCCTTTCTCTCTCTCTCTTTTCTCCTTCTGGTACCCTTGTAATGTGAATGTTAGGATGCTTGATGTTGTCCCAGAAGTCCCTTAACCTATCTTCATTTTTAAAATTCTTTTTTCTTTCTGCTGTTTGGGTACTCTATCCTGTCTTCCAGATCACTGATCCATTCTTTGTATCCCTTAATTTACTATTGATTTCCTCTAGTGTGTTTTTCATTTCAATTATTGTATTCTTCAACTCTGATTCTTTTTGATGTTGTCTATCTCTTTGTTGAAGTCCTCACTAAATTCATGCACTCTTCTCCAGCCTGGTAAGCATCATTATGACCATCACTTTAAACTCTTTATCAGGTATATTGCTTATCTCCATGCCATTTAGTTCTTTTTCTAAAGTTTTGTCTTTTTCTTTCATTTGGAGCATATTCCTCTGTCTTCTCATTTTGTTTGATTTTTTGTGTTTGCTTCTGTGAATTAAGAAAAACAACTACCTCTCCTAGTTTTGAAGGAGTAACCTTGAGTAGGAATGTCCCCCGTATAGGTTGCATGTGCCTGGCAACTTTGACTGGCTGGCTGGCTGGCTGGGGCTGGAGCAGGCAGAGGCTAGGAGGTCCCACAGCACTTTGTGCCAGGGTCATCCTGGTGAGATGGCTGGAGCTGTGGTGGGCATGGGCCTAAAGATCCCAGAGTGCTCTGAACCAGAGTCCCCCTGGCAGGACAGCTGGAGATGGGAGTGGAGATAGGTCCGGTAGTCCTGTGATGCTGCATGGGGCCATCCTGACAGAAAATCTGGAGCTAGTATGTGGGCTGGGGAGTTTCAAGGTGGTCCATACTGGGACTACCTTGGCAGAACAACTGAAACTGAAACCAGCATGGCCCAGGTGGTCCTGGGGTGGTCCAGGTTGGGACCACCCTGGTGGCATGGCTGGAGCTGAGGTGGGCACAGGCTGAGGCCCTCCATGCAGAGGGTGCCCTGATGGGACAGCTGCAGCTGAAGCAGGCATGGGTCAGCAAGCCTCAGGGTGCTTCAGGCCAGAGCCAGCCTGGTGTGATAGCTAGAGCTGGGGAGAGCACAGGCAGGAGGCCTTTTGGGTGGAATGGCTGCAGCTAGTGTGGACTAGGGGTCAGGGTTCACTGAGGTGGCAGGCCAGCCAGAATGCCTGGGCTCTGCTCCCATTCATGCTATCAAGATGGAGAGGAAACATAAACAATGGTGCTTGCCTGTGCCTCCAACCCCAGAGAGAGTTCCAGTAGTTCTCCCCACCATTGGTGGCCCCTCTAGTGTTAGTAAATGGGTTTCCTTACTTACAGTCTAGTTGCCCTTTAACTTTTTTTTTTTTTTTTTGCTATGCCCCAGATCAGGCAAATCTGCACATGGGTCCCTCCATGCTATCTCTCACTATCATAGTTCATAGCCTCAGAGGTGGGTTTCCCATCATTACTGTGTCTCCATTTGCTGTGTCATCCTTTGTTGTGCAGCAGCTGTTCAATCAGCCCTCAGTACTTCTTCAGGAAGAACTCTTCTCTGTGTAGGTACAGATACAGTGTGCCCATGGAAAAGGTGAGTTCAGGGTCGTCCTATGCTACCACCTCAGACTCTTCCTCCTATAATAGCATTTAAAGGTTTTAAAGTATTATAAAAGTATTTTAAAGAGTTGTCTTCCAATTCAAACATCTGGGTCATCATCTATGGCTCTGTTCTGGTGACTGTTCTCTTGATTACGGGTGACAGTTCCTACTTCTTTGCATGGCAGATATATTGCTTTCCAAATTTTAAGCTGTACATTGCATATTAAAGAACAGAGGAGACTGAAGAAAACTAAGAGGTGTTTCCATCTCTCTCTGACCTTTTCCTGTCAGGCAGCTGTGCTGAGGGCCTGACCTCTTCACTAAGTCAGATTTTTAAACAGTTTCAGGTCCCCCTCTGGCTTCAAATATTTTGAAAGGGGAAGTCTGTCCCCTAAATCCAGCAGGACTTTGGGATTGAAATACCACAAAAACCAGGTCTCTTTGCTTTCTAACCCTACCCCAATTCCAGTTTGAGGTGATTTTGCATCAGCTCCTTTCTCCCATCCACTTTCCCTTATTTTATACCAGAATGGACTCATACACATGTAAACACATAGCTCTTAGGCCTGGAGCTGCTTCCCCAACACCGAGCACAGATGAGAACACGGGAGGGGAAGCGTGGGCTGCATGCACACATGCTCCATGCAGCTTGCGGTGATTTCCCCACAAATCTTTCAAATGCCTCAGGAATTGCCCCTTAAATACAGTGAAGGAGATCTCTTAGGACCTCCAAAGACCCTCCTCTTCACTCAGACACTCCATCATGAGAACCCAAACCAAGCTTTCCTCAGTCATTCAGCTGAGAATGCAACTTCTTCAGGGAACTGGGAGAATCTATAATGTTACATTTCAGAGATCTAGGATCAAGGTAGCCTTGAAGAATAACTTTCGGATTTTGAAAAAGTTGAGAAACCTGGTTTTCAGAAACTGTTATTTGGCCACACATACTAAGTGTCATAGTCCCTGCTGCTCAGATTTCTAAATGGTTGGCCTTAAATTGACTGGGAGCACAGTGCTATCTCTTGACCAGAGGGACTGATAGATCATCCTCCTGTAAGCATTAGCTCTTTGATTCTTGTAGCCAGAGTACCCAATTGCCAGCAGAAAAGGGCTTGCCTGGCAGGAATGTCCAGTGTTAGCAGTGGAACCTTACTGCCTAGTCTCCTGCAGCACTATTAAGCCTGAGGAATGATTGCTGGTGCCACTGTGTCCAGGTCCCCCACCACCAACACTCCCAGCTCCCCTTATCAATCAATATGCCACGTTTGGGCTAGCATACAGATCAAAGGCAAAGCAGGGTCAGAGAAGTTCTTAATCTTGAGCTTCAGGGACTGTGCCTGCAGCTGATGCAGGTTTATGAGAATGCAGATCATGACGGCTGTCATCTCAAACTGTGTGGTCTGTGCCAGGAGCTGCTTTAACAGGCATCACCTCACTCTATGCCTTATTGGTGTTTATAAGGCAGGTCCTAATTTTCATAGATATGCATTTATTTAATGGTAGTTGAGACTTAATCTTTTGAGCTTAAATATGAAACTTTTCTTGAATGCTCAGCCTAACAGTTTGAATGTCTTAAAGCAGCAATCAAAAGAAACCTGCATAAATAGAGCAAAATATTAACTGTAGAACTTAAAAGCACACGGATGTTCATTGTAGACTTCTTTCCATTTTTCTGCATATTTGAAGTCTTTCACAAGTTGTTTGGGGGGGTGGGGCACGGAAGATCACTTGCAATGATGCTCTCATTGACTTCCTATGGAACCTTCACAAAGCCACCAGTGGGAAAACACAGGTGTAGCCATGCTTGAGAGTTTATCATTTATAGCTATAAAAAGAAAAAATTAAGTCTTATTTTCTTTGAATAAAATTTAGAAAATAGACAAGAATCTCTCATAAGCTCACTTTCACTTATACAGCCATGAAAAACTTCCTGTATAGGGGCACCTGGGTGGCTCAGTCAGTTAAGCGTCTGACTCTTCATTTCAGCTCAGGTCATGATCTCACAGTTCTTGGGTGCAAGCCCTGTGTCAGGGTCTGCACTAAAAGCAGGGAGCCTGCTTGGGATTCTCTCTCTCTCTCTCTCTCTCCCTCTCCCTCTCTCTCTCTCTCTCTCTTTCCCTGACTCTCCCCCTGCTCACGCTCTCTCCTCTAAATAAATGTTTAAAAACAAACAAAAACCTTCCTGTATAGCAGTATGTCTTTCCAATCCTTTTTGTGTACACATTTAGTTTTGTGTTAATATTTTGTAACCTTTTTAAAATTGGAATCTGTTTAATGGCTGTGTGGTATTCTAATTATTAAGTTCTATAAACGTACCATACTGTAGTTCCCAAACCTAATTACTCAACAAAATCACCTGGGAATATTTTTTTAATACAGATTCTTGGGACCCATCTACTAAATAAGAATCTCTAGAGGTACTAAGGAATCTGAATTTTTGAAGCTTACCCTGTGATTATAAAGCATTTAATTAACCTACTTAGTTAGCACATGCTTCATTTATTTAATCCACTACTGTTGAATATTGAGTTGTTTCTGAGGTTTTGCTATTATAAACAACAATCATAATAATATAAACATCTGTACAGACAGGTGTCACTCTACATACATAAACAATTATTTCCTGAGGATAATAAAGTGGGTTTTAAAAAAAAATTGTTAACGTTTATTTATTTTTGAGAGACAGAGCACAAGCAGGGGAGGGGCAGAGAGAGAGAGGGAGACACAGAACCTGAAGCAGGCTCCAGGCTCTGAGCTGTCAGCACAGAGCCCGAAGCGGGGCTTGAACCCACAAACCGTCAGATCATGACCTGAGCCAAAGTCAGACGCTTAACCGACTGAGCCACCCAGGCAACCCTGTTTGTTTTTGTTTGTTTGTTTGTTTTAAAAAAGATTTAGTGATCAGGAAATTATGAAGTAACTGCAGTTCTGAGAGTGCTCATCCCAACACAAGCACAGAATTCCATGGAAGACTGGCAGTCATCCAAGGATGACTGGACTACTTGAGAATGGGTCAACTGGGAGCTAAATAATCCTAACACCCCTAAAAAGAAGCTCTCAAAGACAGAAGTCTGCCTTCTCCCTTATCTCCATAATCACAAAGGTCCTGCTCAAAAGGGCCCCCTTGAGTCTACAGCACAGAAATTGGCTCTTACTATCTTCGAGTGTCTCATGATACTATTTTAAAATTCACATTTAGTAGTTCATATGGTATGGATCCCCAAGAATAGTTTCTTAAAGTTAGTCCCATAAACTCCTAACTATTCTCAGGCATCTTCAAGTGCAATACGTTTAAATGCTGTGTTTCCATTTTGATGGTAATATACATATATAAGGTTCAGGCTCACCAGTACAAGCCACTGAGTTTCAGGGCCTGCAGTTTTAGGTTTAAGATCAAAATGGCACAAGGTAACCATCCAAAAACAAATCAATGTTTCTCAAACTAGGATCTGTGTCATAAATTCTCCGGGTTCCCTGAGAATTTCTTTTCCTTTAAAAGGACTTTATACCTCACCCGAAGTTGAAATTCACGAACTTAAAGTACAGGGACCATATTGCTCAGGCCCAGCACTCAGCAGAAATTCAGCCTGCACACCAGGTCACTTCTGAGAGGTCTGCATCAGGCCTTCCAAGCCACAATTCTTGGACCCTTCTCCAGAGCAGTAAGAATCTTTCCTTGCCTTTTAACTTCCTGACAGACACTAGCGTCTCAAGAAAACGTTCAGACTGTCAAGCCCAGCCCACTCACAAGTGTTGGGGAAAAGGAAGCCTGGAAATGGGAAGTGACTTAAAGCGAGATCACACAGCAGGACAAAACTATAACCTAAGCTTTCTATCCCAACTTCAGCGCCTCGGTTAATCTGTAGAGAACGCTGATTAAAGACTCCAACGGACCTCATTCCCACCATTGCCGTCCTCCCCTGGTCCCCAACGTCCCCGCGGTCCTCTTCAAGTTGGCTCGCCTCGCTCTACTCCAGCTCTTCACAAGCAGTCCACAAGTCCTAACCGCAACCCCACAGCTTCTGACCTTCCTCCGTCTATAGGATACACAAGCTGAAAAACCTCCATACAGGAGATACACCCTTAGGACCAGCAGCACCTCTCGCCGCAGCGGGGGCCCGCGTCCAGGCGCATGCGCTAGCTTAGGTCGACGCGCGTCCGTGACGTCACAGGCGGCGCCATCTGACAGCAGCCCTGCGCGCCTGCGATCCCAGCAGAGTTGCAGCGTGTCCGTCTGGCGATTTAGCGTGCCTTGCGAGCTTGGGCACAAGAAGTCTCTCCACCACAAACTTTGGCGAGAGAAGTTCTGATGGCCGAGGGCTGCTGAAGAAAGTGAAGAAGAGTGAGCGACGCCCGCAGGAAACGTCATCAGAGCGCACCGGAAGCGGCCCGAGGATGAAGAGTAAGCGGGGTGCAGGGCCTCGAAACTGGGGTGGGGTGGGATGTAAGTGGTCGGGGAGTTGGTGCTAGTGGGTGAACAGGGTCACTGCGAAGTCCAAACGGAACTGGTGTGGGAATTGTCCTGCCTTACATAAGTGAAACTGAGGCCCAGAGTCCCGGTTGGCCTGGCTCGGTGTCTGAGCCAGGTATTGATGTCAGAGCTGGCGGCAGGTCCCCCACAGGGGCCTGCTCAATGGTGTGTGGTGTTAAAGGAGGGCCCAAGACCTTACCGCCGACTGGGCCACCGCCTCTCTGTCCACTGCCTCCCACTTGGTGACGGTGGTTAAGGCCCTGATACTCTTTACGACCTGGTTTCCCCTTCTGTAAGGTACTGGTAGTGGTATCTGCCCAGCCTTCCTGATGTTCTGTGAACGACCCTTGTCAGGTGGAAAGCGTTGGGAGCATGCTGGGGAATGGTACCGCTAACCCAGGACTGGGGAGTTGAGCAAAGGATAGCAATGCCAAGAAGGGGAGCAAGCACCCAGTGGAGTGTAGACACCGTTAAAGCTGGTCTTTGGCTCAGTATTTTCATTTCGATCTGTGCCACTCCCTATCTCTGTTACCAAGTTACGTGTCTCAGCTTATATGAGCTGCAATTTTCTCATGTGCATAATAGGAATAATAACCACTTTAAAGGATTGTTGGGAAAATATGTGTAACTTTTAACCAGGTACATGGCAAGTAATGAATGCTGGATAGTCGTTATGTATATTGCTTCAGAAAAGACTTTCATGTCTAAACAACTGTGGCAGTTGAAGCAAAGTCGTTCCTGGGGTGCTCTTTAGAAATAAGTTTTACTCCCATTCTTCCATCTGAGGGAGAGCCAGACTCTGAATATAATATAATATAATATAATATAATATAATATAATATAATATATAACACATTGGTTTGCTTTTTCATATGTACTCAAGGAAGCATAAGGGACCTGGAGTGAGATTGATGGAGCATTGTGTAAACCATATTTTCTAGTCTTTTGACCCTTAAACCAGGCCTTTGTCTTATTCTTATTCCATTCACACCCGTACTCTGTCCCTACAGCCATCTTTTTATTCTTCAGGCAAATTAGGAAATGTGTAAGTTTTTAGAGGTCAAAACCACATTGATCAATATCTATTTTGAGCTTGAATAAAGACCTACTGTATTTTATCAGTTTAGGACACCATCTATTGTATGATACATCCCAATTTCATAGATGTTAAAATGTGAAAAATCTTTTTTTTAACATCTTACAGTCAACAAAGTGTAATATTTCCTACCATCTGCATCCTGGGACTCTCTATTGTATAACTTTTTTTTTTAAGTTTATTTATTTATTTTGAGAGAGAGAGCAGGGGAGGAGCAGAGGGAGAGAGAGAGATAATCCCAAGCAAGCTCTGCGCTGCCATTACAGAACCCAACGTGGGGCTCAAATTCAAGAACCATGAGGCCATGAGCTGAGCTGAAACCAAGACCAAGAGTCAGATGCTTAACCAGTGAGCCACACAGACACCCCTCTATCATATAACTTTTAAATGAGTTGCTTCATTAGACTTCTAGAGCAACTGTTCAAACTCCTAACCAAGCTCCTAGTGTGGTCTGCTGAACTGCAGTAGCATCTGAAACTTGTTACAAATGCAGAATCTGGGATTGGGGCCCAAGTGTCTACATTTTAATGAGATCCTAGAGATGCTTACGTAAATTAACAGTTGAGAAGCACTGTTCTAAAGCACACCTTCGGAACTTCTCAGATGGGTGGTCGGGGGTGGGGGGGAATAAGAGGCATCCAAGAAAGCTTTGAAGCTGTGCTCTTTATAGCACCCAATCTTCTTCTATCTCTAAGTAAGCATAGTTATTTTCATAGTTAGAAAAGTCTTTGCTTTATAGCCATACCCAATAGGAATTATCATTTCTTATTTGTTTGTTTGCTTTAATCCCCCAGGTGTGATCTACCACGCCTTTTCTCAGAAAGAGGCAAAAGAGTTCGATGTTCAGGTACTGTGCATGGCAGGAAGTCTGGGAACAACAGAGGTGATGACGGAATGGCTTAGTACTCCAGTCTTGCTTTAGATGTCCTTTCCCACATCTTACTCCTCGTCTTTCTAGTAGATGTGTTAGGCTCAGCCAAGATCTGTTGTTCTGATGGCCTGTTTCCATATGCTGGCCTCTTCTTGTTTGGTAAACGAAGACTTCTTAATCTTGTGTCATCTTTCACTGTGCCGAGGTCACTGGACTATGCCCACCTGAAACTTGGCGAAGTGAGCACTATCATTTGACTTTGTCACTGTGCCCCCTTTACTCTTTTTTTTTTTTTTTTAACGTTTATTTATTTTTGAGACAGAGAGAGAGCACGAACGGGAGAGGGTCAGAGAGAGGGAGACACAGAATCCGAAACAGGCTCCAGGCTCTGAGCTGTCAGCACAGAGCCCGACGCGGGGCTCGAACCCACGGACCGTGAGATCATGACCTGAGCCGAAGTCGGCCGCCCAACTGACTGAGCCACCCAGGCACCCCTATATGCCCCCTTTACTCTTGAAGAGGGCAGGCAAATCACGTTTCATAAGTGGAATATATGGATTATATTTGGATGCTGCACACATGCTTTGTCAGTTTGGCAGAAGCTCCACTGGTGACTCCTCTTGAGGGAGTTAACATGAAACCAAGATTTTAAAAGATTGATATGCCTTTATCTGGCTTCTCCATGAAGAGGGACTACTTAGGTATTTAAAAGAAGCAAATAATTGACCTCTCACAGTAATAATGATGATGATCATGAGTCTTTAGTTAGTATCTAAAGGTGCAAAGCTGAAGCCAACTGCCATTTTTATTTTTTTTTTATTTTTAAAAAAAATTTTTTTTTTCAACGTTTATTTATTTTTGGGACAGAGAGAGACAGAGCATGAACGGGGGAGGGGCAGAGAGAGAGGGAGACACAGAATCGGAAACAGGCTCCAGGCTCCGAGCCATCAGCCCAGAGCCTGACGCGGGGCTCGAACTCGCAGACCGTGAGATCGTGACCTGAGCTGAAGTCGGACGCTTAACCGACTGCGCCACCCAGGCGCCCCAGCCAACTGCCATTTTTACTGTGAGCTACCTTGAGGACAAGGTGAATCACATCTTCATGCCCCCCCTTGCCCCCTCTTCTCCTCCATAAGAGAGAGCTTACTATTGACACATGAGCTTCAGGGTGTTCGCAGCCCGGTTAGTGCAACAGGGTTCAGGAGATGGCCCAGCGAAGAGGCAGGGCCTCAGTAGACAGTGCTCGCTGGGGCTGTGGCAGACCTAGGACAGAGGCACCTGAATGAGGAGTAGATTGGTGGAGCTCCCAGCTTAAGAGGCAGAGGTGTTTGGAGTTCCTTCAAGAATTACGCGTAGTTATGACAGTTATTTTGCCCAGAGGTCCTAAGAGCCTGTGCTAAGTACAGTGAATTGATGTTCTGCTCTGTGTGGGAGAAGTTGAGCACAGGAGGCTGAGATGCATTGGCTCTTCCTTTCCCCAAGTGGTGCGGGAGCAGACTTAGTGAGTAGCCATGACGTGTCCACGGGCCAAACCCAAGGAAAGAGGATTGCATCGTGGGTACAGTGTCAAAATTCCTACCCCCCAAGGCATGGCCCACCCTGGAGCAGCAGGTGGTGCCAGCTTCCCAAGCGTCAGATCACTTCCTTTGAGGCCATAGCTTGGTTCTCTGAACTCGCCTTCCTCTGGTCATGACTGATTAAGTGTTGTCATACGTTTCCCAAGCTTTCCTCCCTGCCAAGGGTCAGAGAAGTCTTTTCTTCCACATATAAAGGGGTTTTGGTTTTTTTATCCTCAAAATAACCTCTAAGAAGTAGGGCAGGAAGTCGAATTTTGACGTGGCTGTTTTGTGTGGCAGTCACAAATTGGCATTTGAGTGTGACTTTCGCATCTGAACAGCTGTGGGAGCTAACATCCAGCACATGAGTGGCTGTGTGAGGCTCAGTGGGCAGATAGATGGGTCCGCGATGGCATCCCGTCTGCGGTTGCAGTGCTGTGTAAGAGGGCGTGGGTTCCAGGGCTGTCCCAACCAGAGCAGTGGGCACCGTGCCACCTTGTCCCTGTGCAGCTTCCGGGAGCCCAGCAGGCCGAGGCCTTCGTGAGGGCCTTCCTGAAGCGCAGCTTGCCCCACATGAGCCAGCAAGCCCGCGAGGACCACCTGCAACGCAAGGCTGTCGTTCTGGAGTACTCCGCTCGCCGGAAGCGAAAAGAGAAGAAAAAAAAATCCAAAGGCCTCTCTGCCAGGCAGAGGAGGGAGCTGAGACTCTTTGACATTAAGCCAGAGCAGCAGAGGTACGCCAAGTCTTTCCTGCCTTTCTACGTAGGGCAGCTTAATCTTCCCTGTCTCGGCTGGATTTGGGAAGCCCAGCGCCGTTGGCAGCCCCTTTCCTCTTAAGCTGTAGGAGCTTCTCCCACTTCTGCCACAAGGGGGCAGCGTTCCTTTACCAATTCAGACCGTGTTTGGGCTTGGCTTTTAAAGTGAGACGCGGTGAGGCTCTTGCTGTTTTAGTGTTTGGCTTCCGTCCTAGCCTTAACTAATGAGACTCGTGCCATAAGTGAGTCTGTTACCCATGGCAACAGGCTGTTTGTCTTTCAGCTTTCCTAGAAAAAGAGGAACTGATATTTCTTAATATATACTCTTTATAGCTTTTAATAGTACTAGACAGAATCATCCACTGGGGTTTTATTGCCAAAGAATGTGCTGCCCACATGTAGAAGTTTCTGAAAGGGACGCATCACTCCGTGGGAGGATGTGTTCCTCCCTCCAGCCGACACTGCGTCTCTCCTTGGCCACAGTTCTGCATATGTGCGTCTTAGGACTGGTTTTAGACTCTCACGCCAAGACCGGTAGCCAGATAGCCTCCCACATCCCACAAAACAAAGTCATTCACTTTGTCCGTGGCCCCTGTTGCAAAAAGAGCTGGCCTTTGGGTGGAGGAAGGGGCCGCTGCCTGCCCAGTTTTCCTCGCTGGCTTCTGCACCCATAGAGCCCACTTCAAGTGTGAGCCTGAGGTTCTCACTTTTCTAACCAATAGTGTCATGTAAACAGACTCCCCATGAGGTAACAGGACCAGTACTGATGACCCCAGAGGACAGCCTTTGAGGTCCTCTTACCTGTTCCCTCCCTTTGGTCCCACCACCTGCTCAGTCACCTTCCAGACCCCTGTTACCTTCCATGGGGGTGTACATGACAGCCAGCAACTCCTGTTTACTCCTGGCTTACCGGGTTCAGCTCTTGTAACAGAAGACCTCAAGTAGCAGTGGCTTAAGCAAGATCAAAGTTTGTTTCTCTCATGAAAAGAAGTCTGCGTGAGCACCACCCTGGGCTGGTGTGGCAGAAACCCAGGCAGTGCCTCCCCGGGTGCATCGTGGCTGCTCTGTCATCTGTGGATGTTGCCTCATGGTCTAAGGTGTCTGAGCCCCAGCTGTCAAGGCCGTATCTAGCCAGCAAGAAGGGTGGAGGGGCAAAGGAGGGCAACACCTTCTTCTCACTTAGCCTCAAGAGGGTTCTAGCAGTGAGGAAACTGAGGTCCAAAAGGTGAAGGTACTTGATTTTAGTCAGGTTATCTGCTGTAGAACTAGGATCTGCACCCAGCCCCCAGTGACCCAGGTCAGGATCCTTGGCATCAGGCCATGCTCTGTGTTCTCTCGATGTTATATTGCCCAGCTCATGTCACCTAACTTTTTACTTCTTTCTGACTTTGGTTCCACAGTTACAATCTTTTTCTCCCTCTACATGAACTCTGGAAACAGTACATCCGGGACCTGTGCGGTGGTCTCAAGCCAGACACGTGAGTTGCATTTCTGAAGCCTTGCCCTTTGGGGCAAAACCCAAGTCTTATGATCACTGTAAATGCAACCTTAGGAGCCAGTTGGCCACAGATGTTTGTAGACCTGTTTGATCCTTTCAGAACTCTTGATCATGGTGTATGTTAAGGGCTTCTGTTTACCTCCTAGGCAGCCACAGATGATTCAGGCCAAGCTGTTAAAGGCAGATCTTCATGGGGCTCTTGTTTCAGGTAACTTACCTAAGATCATATGGTCACCCGAATGCCCAAGGCATCACTCAGTGGCACCATAACTCTGTGCTACAGGGTTAGACACACTCCTTGCCATGTGGATATTTCCAGACCACCAACACTGAGAGTGGGAGACAACTAGCTACCTAAGCTAGTTATGGCCACTTTTTGGACACACTCTAAATGGTCTTTGTGTACCTTTCCACCCAAGGACCCCACCTACTATCCCAGAGGGCACAGCAGCTGCTGGCACTTGCCCACAGCCTTGAACAGAAAGTCCCTTTCATCCACTTCCCCATGGTTTTAAATGTCAGCTATGGACTTACAGCTCCCAGGTTGTCCTCTCCAATGCAGACCTTCCCCTGAACATCTTTGTTCATCCTGCTGTCCTGTCTACTGGATGTAGCCACCCACATGTCCATGGGTGTCATAAGCTACACATATCCAAAACAGCTCCAGGCCTCTCCATAAATCAGCCCTTTCCCTGGGGTTCCCCATCTCTGTTCATGGTACCAGTGTTTACCCTGGCTGTTCAGGCCAAAAGCCTGGGAAAGATCACATTTCTTCTTTCTTAATCCCTCACCTCCATCCATCAGCATGTCCTAGTCCCCAAATATAAGCCTCCACCATCTCCCCTGGATTCCTGTAGAAGCTGCTGACACACTTCTCCCCCAACCAGGCAGCCAGAGGGAAGGTTTTATACCAGAAATCAGACCATGTTTCTCTTCTACTTCCTTACTGTGGTCTGAAAGGCCCCTGTGACTTTATTGAACACCAGGTCTAACCACAGTGGCCTGATTTCTGCTTCTCCCTCACCAAGCTTGGCCATGCCTCAGGGCCTTTGCATTTGTCCCTTCTCCCTGCCCAGAATTCTGTGTGTTCACAGACTGACTGCTTCTCATTATTCAGGCCCCTACTCAGATGTCACTTCCCCCGAGGGTCTACCATCACTAAAACCCTCCTCCCCATTACCTTGTTCTTTTTTTGTTCATAGCAATTACCGCTGTCAAAACACAGTTTTGTGGTTTGGTACACATTCCCCTCCTACCATTGGAACATCAGCTCCCTGAGAACAGAACCTAGGACAGTCTTATTCACTGCTGTGCCTAGCATCTACCTCAAACAGTGCCAGGCACATAGCAAGCGCTCAGTCCGCTGGCTACACTGGGGCATGGGTCAGGAGAGGTGAGGGGCTGGCTCCCTGTGGGGGCAGTTCACCCTACTCGTTGCTCGATGGCCGGTAGCAAGATTCCATTCTGGCCAGAGTTTGGGAGGTCGTGGGAAGACCATGATGGACAGGTGTCCCTTCAGATTCCATCAGTGACACTTGGCCCCTTCCCAGCAGCCTGTGGGTCTTGGTGGTGCCGGACATACACGTGACCTCTTGGCTCCAGAGTCCTTCCCATGACCCCCATGGCTGCAGGCCCTCCAAAGGACACCTTGGCAAAGCAACCCAGAGGCTACAAAGCCACAGGCAAGGGATTGGGACTTTGACTTCTCATCCAGCTTGGTCCCTGTCGAGCTGAGGAACTTCCCCCTGCCTAGCTGGTTGTGGCTCCCCCAGCACCACAGAGCCCAAGGCTTCAAATGCCCTTTTCTTTTGCAGTCACAAAATCCAAATGCCCCTCCTACGTGGGTGTTACAGGAATCCTTCTACAGGAAACAAAGCACGTTTTCAAAATTATCACCAAAGAAGACCGCCTAAAAGGTACGTAACTATGTCTCAGGGCGTTGTGGTTTGTGGCCTCCCCAGCTTCATCAGCCCTTTACTAGTGGCTTCAGTGGGTCAGTTTGGTCTCTCACGTCAGCACAGATTACAGATACCTGCTGACCATGCAGTCCACACCTTCAGAGGGCATCCTTGCCCCCGTGGCTCTCCCTGAGGCATCCCTGCACCCAGTCAGCAGCCTCGGCCTGATACGATGGAAGGAAGGGCTGTAGGGTCTGCCTCCAGACACCTGAGTCTACTTCTGTGACGGAGACCCCCCCACCCTGCCCAAAGGCTGCTGCCTCTCAGAGGAAGGGGGCTAAGCAGACAATGGGGGGAGCTAAGGTGGTGCCTGTCCCTGGAGTGTTCCAAGATCTTTCCCTTTTTGGTGACCCTTTGGGTCATCCATTTGATGTGCTAGAGCTCACTGTTGTAGCAGAGATGGGTGTGCACCACTGGTCTGTCGAGATTTCCATACTCCTTGCCCAAAAATCTGAGATTTCAGAACCACAGTGGGAGGTTTTGGTTCCTTAAATTTTGGAGCTTGGTTTTTCTTGTTGCTACCTTCCGTTTCCTTGTATTCTCACTCTAAACCTCAGAAAATGGTGCACAGGTGTCCCCAGTGAGCACAGGCCATGAGTCCATCTTAAGGTGATGTGGGAAAGACCTATTTGTAGCACTTTTTCTGGGAATTTGGCTTGAGCCTTTGACCCTGAAAATTGGGTGTTGAGTTATATCTACGGTCTGAGTAAACTGGCCACATGACCGAATAATGCCCTGTGATCCTGGTACTGCTAACCTTTGTGGGTTTCCCATTTCTTATTAGCTTACTTTTTTTTTATTTTTTTAATGTTTATTCATTATTTTTGAGAGAGAGAGACAGATCGCGATCAGGGGAGGAGCAGAGAGAGAGGGAGACACAGAATCCGAAGCAGGCTCCAGGCTCCGAACTGTCAGCACAGAGCCTGACGCGGGGCTCGAACTCACAGACCGCGAGATCATGACCTGAGCTGAAGTCATACCTCAACCGACTAAGCCACCCAGGCACCCCTTAGCTTACTTTCTAATACAGACATTTTAGGAATAGTTTCTGCATAAACGTGAACTTGCTGTCAGGATTTTTTTTTTTCTCATCCTTTTTCCTCCTTTGTTTTCCAGTTATCCCCAAGCTAAACTGTGTGTTCACAGTGGAAATTGATGGCTTTATTTCCTACATTTATGGAAGCAAATTCCAGCTTCGGTCAAGTGAGCGATCTGCAAAGAAATTCAAAGCAAAGGGAACATTTGACCTGTGAGCTCTTTGCTATGGAGGCAATTGTTTGTGACCCCAAGGACTGGAAACACCTGAGTGCCCGCCTTTCGGTGAAAAGATGGCCAGGCCGGTTCTAGTTATAGACCACCTCTACCCCATTAACACTGGAGTTAAGAACAATTCATCATCCGGGAAAAAACACACCACAATGAACGAAGAAGTCAGGGAATGTAGGGATGTCCATGTCTAGGTGATTTTGAACTTGTATTGCTCCCATGAGAGAAGAGACTGGCAGAAAACACCAGGATTACCACGGGTTGACTTGACTAGTGGCATTATTAGATTTTTATTTCTTCTTCATACTTTTCTGTGTTTCCTGAATGGTCTGCGATGAATCCGTTGTTTATGTAATAATAAAATATCAGTCGGCACTAATAGGCTCTTGTTGGGAAGAAACAGTCCCTCCGACGCAGCTGGTTTGGAAGGGAAGTGAGCCGGAGGCTGTGCCTGGGTGGCGGCTTCACTTTCACCCCATAGACAGCTGCCATCAGGCACCTGATTCCCAGGGTCAGTCGGTGTATCTGACATGTTGTTTTACATCACACCCACTGTCGAACTCCTTGACCTAACTGGAGTTCCCCTTGCTTTTCCAGGGAAGCAGAAGAGTGAGGGGTGACGTCGCAGAGGGGCTTTGGACTCATTTCACTCTAGGGATTAGAACTGGGATGGGACACGGAGGCAGCATGCCGCATCAGGGTGTACTTTAATGGCTCTTCAGTACTGGGAGCTCGGACCTGTATACAGAACATTGTATTCCTGTGGCTCTTAGGCTCCAGGGAAGGTAGGCTGAGGGGAAAAATAAGACTGCAGCTCTGATCTACCAGGCAAGCCTGAGTCCCCAGCTGTGCCACCTCAGCTGAGCCCCTGGTTCCATTCTGCTACCTGAAGCCTTGGCTGTTCTGTCTGACCAGCCCTGTGTGGCGGTGTGCCTCTAGGCCGCTAGCTGACGTCCTTCTAGGCAGGCATGAGCAAGGACAGGGCGTGGACCAGCATCCAGTGTTCGGTATTAGGAACGTCACAGAGCTCAGAAGGACCCACGGCCCCTTTCCTTTTGAGAAGTGGGCTTTTGCCGACCAACCAGAAACATGCCTAGTGACAAACTGGCAGCAAATCCATGAGCTTTCTCTTCCTTTACTCCAGGAGAAGCAGCTTTGTCATATGTCCCACTTGGCCTCCACACTGGAGGAGAGACACCCCAGGGAGAGGTAAACACCGACTTTATGACAGGAGAGCAGGAAGACCTTGCTCGGTGCCACTACACGCCCCCCCCCCCCAAAGGCTCAGAGGGTGCCTGCTTCCGTCTGTATGGTGTCCTTGCTCGTCAGGATGGTCCTGAGGTGGTGTGGATGCTCTCCCCTTGCGGCCATCGCTGCCTGTGGGGCAGGTTTCAGGCCCCAGCACCACTTCCGACGGGCGGCCTGGCCCGGCGACTGAGCCCTGTGCGCTAACAGCCTTGTTTTGCCACAAAAGGCTCAGACTCCGTGCTCGCCTGCCCAGGGCCTTACCACCTGAGAGAGCAGAGCTGGTGTGAACCCCATGGTCTGGCTGCACAGCCATGCTTTTGACCACAGGGACGAAAAGACGCTGCTCTGAGCGTGTACGTGGTCCCTTTATTGCCCGGGCTTCCACTGAGGGAATGGCTGCTTCCCATATGAAGTGGCTCATCCTTCTGACCATCTGAAAGTGCCACTCTGCTCACAGCATAGGTGCTATAACCCCCTAGAGCACATTGCTCTTGCCTTCCCCTCTGTAACGTAAAAGGCGGCCAATGTGTAAATACACAGTTGCTTTCCAGAAAAGTTGTTGGTGCCGCTTGCCACATGAAATCTTTTTCATTTGGCGCAGACTCAAGTTCTCATGTGAGTGGCTGTGTAATTGGTAGACTTCTCTCCCCCTCTCCCCAAGGACACTTGACAAGAACACTCACCTGCCAGGAAGCCGCTGCTGTGCATGCCTGTTTCTAGGATGCCCTGTGGTCCCCACAGCCCACCTGGGGGCCATTGGGTCCTGTGCCCTAAGGCCCATTACATCCTCCCAGGCAGAGAAGGGCCCAGGCCCGGCAGGACACTGGCTCTAAGTGAGCATCCTGATGAGGCTGCACTAACTGCTCCCCAGAACAAGGCCTGAAGCTCAGGGAAGTGGACCAGGGCTGGCCATGCTCCCACAGCTGTGGCACAAGGTTTGTCATGGAGGCCAGTGTGGTACTTTGCGGTCAAGCCTCCCATCTCCCCTGTGCAGGGAGCAGGACCTGGTGGAGCTGAGGCCTTGAATGTGTAGGCCAGTGTGAGACACAGCTAAACCCGCCTCACGCATAAACCTTCACTTGCTGGAGAGACTTGTGCTTCCCTGGGTCTCAGGGAGCTGCAGGGCCAGGAGACATCAGCCCAGGGACCCACTATTCTCCAAAAAGTGAGCAGAGCCTAGGACCCTTTACATTCCCCAGGGCCGACTCTGTGGAGGACGGGGCCATAGCACAGGCCTACAGAGGACAGGCCAAAGTCTCTCCGGGGAAAGAACGGGACAAAACACCTGGAGAGGAAAGTGAGGGGTGGCCTGGGTCATGGCCACTATGTTAGCTTGGGCTGTCCTAACAAAATACTGCAGGTGGACAGTTTCAACAACAAAAAATTCTTTTCTCGGGGCTGAAAGTCCAAGATTAAGTTGCTGTCCAAGTTGATGTCTGGTGACAACTTTCTCCTTGGCCACCGTCTTGTGTCCTCACATGGCCTTCCTCTGTGCATACCTGCGGGAAAAGAGAGAGAGCAATCTGGTGTCTTCCTCTTCTTAGACACCAGTCCTATGGGTTAGGGCTCCACCTTTATGACCTCATTTCACCTTAGTTAAGGCTCTATTTCCAAGTACAGTCACATTGGGGGTTAGGGCTTTGACAGGAATTTGTGGGGATGTACTTCAGTACATAATAGCCACGGAGCTGTCCCAACCAGAACAGGAGGCCCCAGCTGGAGTCCCTCAGGCTCCAACCCCCACACTGGCCCAGCCTGCCACACCCCTGTTCAGGGTACTTGCACCACTAGCTCGTCCAGCCAGTCCATCACCACTGGGTCCCATGACTGGCTCGTACAGGAACTTAGGTCCAGCTGCCTCTCTGTTGCCAGATTCCCTCACCCTGCCACCAGGGCCAGGCACAGTCTGGTGGGGGAGGACGTATGTGCACAGGTGGCAGGGTGGACAGGGAGGACCCCTGGAGGGGGAGGCTTGATCCAGGCAGCTGTGGGATGTGGAGAGTGGGAACATAGGCCTGCAGAGAGTCATGGAGGACCGAGGAAATCACCTCCCCGCGAGGCTCCGGGCCAGCAGGAAGAAAGGGGGGAAAGGGTCACGGGGCTATGGCTACCAGCCCCAAACCCTAGGAGGTGCCTCAGGTTCTGTCCAATTCAGTGGAGGAGAGAGATACTAGGGAAGTTCTAATCCACAGGGCAAGGTGTGGAATCCCACTGACCCATGCGCCCAGTCCAGAAGTCTCTGGGGGCCTCCCTGTCAGCCCCTGGCAAATGGGGCCATGAGACTGGACCAGCATTTCCTGAGGTGGGGTCCTAGAACTTCTGCGTGAGGGTCAGCAGGACACATGTTAAAGCAGCCAGCCCCTGGGCTGCAGACTCCAGCTTCGTGTTTCCCCCACACCGCAGCCGGCTCCTCTAGTCATTGAAGTTTGAGGATCGTGGACTCCAGATGGTGTCTAAAGTCTCTTCCAGTTCTGGCGTCTGGACTGTGATTTAAGATTTGGGACTCTCAGGATGGTGTTTCCTGGATGCTGGAAAAGATTGTCAAATGACTGATCTCTCAGGTTCTGAAGAGTAAACATGAACATTCCCCAAAAAAGCCATAAATTATGGTAAAAAGCTTTCTTTCTGGACAATGGCTTTCGTTTTAATTTAGTTTGCATTTCTTAGCTATAATGCCTAATTAAGACATCTGTTAAATGCCTATAATATTAATTTAATAGGGGGGGTTCTAATAGAACTGTATTGGAATTGTCCATTTAATTAACCTCATGGGCCTTTAATGGATGTCTTAAATAGACATCATTAACAAGAGTGCTAGACAAATTAAAATTAGAGTCAATAACATTCTTGGTAATTTTTCCTGAGCTGTGAAGGACGAGCATTGCTAAGTAGACAGACACAGAGACGGGCGGCACAGAGGAGTGGCAAAGCTGGCGTCCCCAGCAGGGACCCAGAACCTGCAAGGCCCCAGGTGGGAATCAATCATTCTGTGTCCTGGCCTGCCCTTCATGCACCTTCCACAGGCAAAGCTTGCTGGCCTGGTCCTTTAGAGTGAGTCCTGGATGGGATTGGGGGGCACAAGGCAGGGAGGAAGATGGACCTAAATGCCAGGTAACTGCATGGATCACATGAGAGGGGACAGACAGCCGAGGGCAGGGTACCACAGGCTGTGCTGGGTGGGTAGAGTGGGGTGAGACAGGATGAAACGGGGAGCGTGCCCATTGTGCCCCCACTTCTCCACTGAGCAGTCTCACTCAGGTGAACTACATTGTTCAGAGTGCGGTCCCCCTCTCCACATCTCACGTGGCCTCTCAGGGCACCTGACTGGGTTAACCAGTCCCTCCCTCCTGAAGCCCTTCTGTGTCCCCACACTCCCCGGTCCCCTGCCTCCTGGCCACTCCCTCTCTGCCCTTTCATGGATCCTCCTCCTCTTCCAAGCTTCTAAATGTTGGAACACCCTGAACTCCATCCTTGGACTCCCTCCCACCTTTCCCCGTAGCCGGTCTCACCCACATCTCCCAACACACTCGGCTTAGAAGATCCTATCAGCAGCCTAGCTTCTCCCAACTCTTGACCGGAATCCAGAACTTTATTGTCTGCCTCCCCTAATTTGAGTGTGAGCTCCTTTGAACTCACGATGACTGCTTTGATGGCTGGTGTATCCCCAGTGATCTAGGAGCACTCGCTGACCTGGAACGGGTACTCAGTGAACAGTTGTTGAGGGAACGGAAGCCACCGCTCATTGACCTGGATATGCAATGGCATCCTGACCTGACGTGGCTGCACAAGAATTATTGACTTTCTCCGAGTGCACTCCCCATTCAGTCCCACCTCGGTGAATGGGCTCTGTCTCCAGTTAACCCAGGAGCTCTGCCAGAAACCCAGAAGCTCTCCTTGACCCCTCCCTTGTATTCACACCTGCCCCCTCTCTGATCTGTCGTGATGTCCTGATGGCTCTCCCTCCACCTGCTCCTGCTCTCAGCCACCCACCCACCACTTCACAGCCACAGCCCCTCGCGGCCTCCCTGCCTCCACACGTGGCCCCACCACAGTCCAGGCGCCCTTTGTGAAGTGGGGCCGCCTCTTCTGCTCAAAGCCCACAAGTGACTTCCCAGTACACTTAGCGTTAAAGCCAGCTTCTGACCAGGGTCGTCGAGGGGCCCCCCAAGACCTAAGCCAGCCTGCCTCTCCCACCTCCACAGTGTCCCGCCCCTGTGCCTTTTCTACCTACCTCTGTCCCACTCAGAGCATTGGTACCTCCTGCCTGGGACTCCTCCCCTGGGCCCGCAACCACAAGGCAGCTCCCTCCTCCACATTCAGCTCTCCACAACCGGCTGGCCTCCCTCTCAGAGGCCCCCACACCGGTCACTTAGCAGTGTGACCTCATCTCCCACTGCATGCAGCACTTCCCAGTAACCTTTCCTGCTTGTTTATTGTCGTTTTCTTCCACTAGAATGTAAGCTCCATGAGCACTAGGACTTGGCCTGTCTTGTACACCATTATATCCATTGTAACCTGTGTGCAATCTAGAATGCTGCCTTCCTCATAATTAGTGTTCAGTTAAATACTTGTCTGGCCAAACACACACAGTGAGCCAAGGGTGGGGCCCTAATGGTGGATAAGGGCTGGTGCACACGGCAGCCCTTCTGTGTCAGAAGGCCTCCCCACACCTCCATCTGGCCCAGACGGACGCCTCCTCCTCTGTGGCTTTCCACAGCAGAGCGGCATTGCGTCCTGAGACCCAGAGGCCACCCCACCAGTTTGTGCCAGCAGGCACCCAGACAGCGGCCATGCCCAGGTGCCACGCAGCCCTGCCCTTCCCAGCTGCCCAGCCAGATGGGCTTTTGCTCCCTGAACAGCCGTGACATGCGTTGTGTGGGGCAGGCACTTTCTCTGTCACTTCCAGCTGGCCCATTGGACCTAGGGTGTAGGTAGAGGCAGGTGTGGCTGGTGCTGGGCAACCCGGCCCGGAGAGCCTGGCGTAACAGTCAGAAAACCCAAGTTCAAGACCCAACTTACTCTTGACCTTCATTTACAAACACAAATGACATGAATAAGGGAGTGTGGTGCTTATGGTAGATTCATTTAGTCTATGTGAATTAAGCTGTACCCCCTGCCAGAAGCCGGGGGGAGGGGAGGGGAAAGAGCTCCCAGTGCCCCGCCTCTCCATTCGGTGGACATTTGCCTTGCAGTGGCTGAGGTGGAAAAGCATCCTTAGTCGCTCTTCGTCTCCCCAAAACGTGTGTGACCGCGATGGTGTTCCTAGTAACACAGGACCTAAACCAGTGGTGTGCTGGAGGGGCTCAGGAGAGCCAGTGTGTGTATCTCTGCCTTCCTCTCCGCTCATGCTGGCAGCTCAAAACAGGCCATTGTGGGAGTATTCACACCATGCTACGAATCAGGGCTCGTCCAACAGTTACTAGCACACCACCACCCTGAACTCAAACCAGCTCCCCCTGTTCAGGAGAGGCAATGAGCACCATCGAGCCCAGTGAGTGGGGCCTCCAGAGAGGGCAGGGTCTGTCCTCGCAGCTCCCTTCCCATGGGAGACCAAACATGCCACCTGGGCCCAACGCCTTGGGTGCCCATGGGCTTCGGGCTGCCTCACAAGTGCAGGGGCGGGGGCGGGGAGGGACACAGGGTCCATGCCAGGGACACCTGAGAGGTCTGGAGATGGAACAGGCTTCTCTTGGGACCTGACCTTAAGGCGAGGCCAGAGAGCTGAGCTGGCTTTAGGCAGGAAGGGACCTCCTGCAGGGGAACTGGAGGTGGGAAGTAGGGCTGGGAGGGGAGAGTAGGGATGAGCAGCTAGCACCTGAGGCACTGGGCAGGGCAATGGGAAGCCAGCCCAGGGAGGGGCCAGAGTGAGGGCTAGAGACCAGCAAGGAGGCCGTGGCCCATGAGGAACATCTGTGGCCTGGACCAGGGTGTCGGCCTCAGGAATACACGGGAACAGGTTTGAGGGGTGCACATGCCACCCCAGCAACAAGATCTCAGGTTCACAAGCCGACCCCCAGGTCTCCGCCAGAGCTTACACTTACAGCCAAGTGGCCCGTAAGGTTGAAGCTCAGCTGGATGAGCGGAGCTTGGCCCACCTCTTAAAGGGCAGGGCTGGGGGAAAGGCTGACAGGGCCAAGGTGGTGGGCGCAACAGCTGAGGTCTTCTCAGAGAAAAGCAGAGGGGGCAGGTGGGCAAACAGGCAGGTGGGGGAGGAAGAAGAAAGCCTGGGGTGGTCAGAAATGAGGAGGAAGATGGCAAAGCTAGGCCAGGGATGGAGAGTGGTGTGGGCACATCTCCGATGTCCTTACCTGGCTTGGCTCTGTGACCTTAGGCAAGCCACCTCGCGGTGCCTCAGTGTCCTCATCTGTAAATAACTGTCCTGAACAAAGCACAATGGACAAGGTTTACTGTGTGCTATCACCAGAAAACTCAGAGTTCCAGTGGTGTATGGTCTCATCTTCCAAACACATGGGACCTGTCACTTGTCAAAGCTATCCCCTCCATGGCCACAGTCTTGGTAGAACCTTGGAGTCAGCCCTAGTTTGCTGGCCGAGGACACTGAGATCAACTCACCCCGGGTCACACAGCTGGGGCTGGATCTTGTGGCTGGGCCCCTCTCCCCAAATCAGGATTGAGGGAGGCTCCCTTTCCCCCTGAATTTCAAGCCCCATTGTCTGCCAGGGTGAGGACAGGTCTCTCTTTTGCAAGGCAGGAACCCCTGCCAGCTCCTGGCTCCTAGCGGCGTTTGCTGCAGAATTTAAACACTGCAATAACTATTGAACACCCTATTATCTGGCTGCCTAATTAATGTAAATGATAGTTACCGTCCGCTCACCAAGGCTGATGCTTCTCGGAGGAGGCCCTGCCAGCCGCCCGGGCCCCATTCCAGGGGTGTTTATGGTGGCAGCCCCATTCTGGCTTGGTTGAGTAACAGGTAAGTCATGGCCCTAAATAATGAAGACAGAGTGCTAATGGGCCCCCAGAAGTCAGGCAGCTCAGACTCCAGTCCCCGAATCAGAGGCATTCTCTTGAAGCTTCTTTTCTCAGACCCAAAGGCTCAACTGCTCCCTGAAACTCAAGTGGGTGACATATCCTAGGCCTTCCCTCAGGGAGACCAAGGAACATTTCTCCCAGCCTCCTGCACATTATAAAATCCTATGAGGCCCGCAGAGCCCTCCCTCCAGCCCACCTCCAAGCTCCCTCCTGTCCTAGAGCTCCAGGTGGGGTTTCTCTGGGGCCGCCAGGTTTTAGCACAGTCCCAGGTAAACCAGGGCAATCTTTCTTGTCTAATATCCAGCTCTTTTAGCTCCTGCAGAGGTGAGGAGCAAACCAAACACCACCTTCTCAGAGAGGCCTTCCCAGACCACCCTATCTCAGTTGGTCCCCCTTCTTGCTGCTCAATCCTGGTTGCATAGTAGAACCACATAGTGCACTTTCCAAATAGTACCAAAGCCCAGACTTCACCTCCTAAAATTACACCAGAATCCCTGGGGATGGGACCCAGGTATCTGTATATGTTTAATCAGTGGTAGGAAAATCTGGGTTCAAATCCCAGCTCAGACACTTCCAAGCTACATGGCCCTGGGCAAGTCGGTTGGCCTCTGGGAGTCTGAGCTTCCTTTCTGTAAAACAGGAATATCTATGCCATCTTGTAAGAAATGTAGAGGGCCAGGCACACAGTAAGTCTCATTTAAGATGTGCTCTGTCCTGACTCTTTCTGTTACTGAATGGATAGTTCATTAGCTCCAAACCAGTCTGAGAGCTTGGGCTTTGCCAACACAGTGCCCTGCCATCCCAAACACGTGGCCCCTGTCTCTAAGGCTGGGCCAGGTGCCCCTCAGCCCAGAGCCCAGATACTGGGTGCCGAGGTTTGTCACACCCCTTCTATACTGTGTTATAAACACACACCTGTCTCCTTGACCATGAACTCAGAGAAATCCCCCTGAGTCCCAGGCTCAGCACAAAGGCCAGCTCAATGTAGGTGCCTAGAGAATGAGTAAGTGAATCAGTGAATGTGCCCATGGCTGGTGTGGTCATTTCAGGGCCACCTCTGTGGACTGAGCTTCTAAGAGGTTTCTCTTGACATCCCTAACTGGTCACCCATCTGCAGCCTGGAGCATGTCTCAACATGCCTTGCCAAAGGTGCATGGGACTATTTTCAAAAAGTCATTTGCAAACAACTTTAATGAGTCTTGCAGTCAATATAGCAGGTGGTGATCATCATTTTTTTAAAAAAAAATGATGTCAAAAAACCAATAAAATAAAGTACCAAAGGAAATCACACATATGTCAGGTCATTTTATTTCCTTGTGGGTTTTTTTTTTTCAGCTATCTGTAAAAATGGGGCTGTGTAGATGCATGGAGCATGAGATTGGGTCTATTCTATGGAGCTCTGTATGAACACCTGACATAAGACATGATGACAAGGGTATAAGTAAGGAAATGATGCTCAGAGGAGTGAGGGGGCATGCCCCAGGTGCCACAGAGTGTCAGGCTTGGAGCTGGACTCCAGCCTAGTTTCTTGCTCCATTACCCGGCTTCATCCACCCCTCTGCGGAAGCCCATGATCTTCTCTGGCTCAGGAGCACTGTGGTGGGTATTTCTTCTCCATTGTGGTCCCATGTAGACAAGGCTCTGAGCTGTCACTCCAAGAGACACTGATTTTGCTTATGGCTATTAAGTATATCAGTTGAGACTATTTTTATTATAAATAATGGAAAACCCAAAGCAAACTGGTTAAAGCAGGGGTGGATTTATTGGCCCTCACAATTGAAGGGTCAGAGTAGAACTGCCTTCAGGAATGGCTTGATCTAGAGGATGAAACAACGTCTTCAGGACCCCTTTTCTCTTGTTATATCTTTGCTCTGTGTTGCCTCCTTGCTCAGACAGGCTTCCCTGTTACAGCAAGAAGGTGGTTGCACAAGCCTCACACTCTCTCAGTAGAGCTGATGTCTATCTGGAAAGAAAGAAATGTTTCTTTCTACACCTAGAATTCCTTCACCCTCAATTGTCCATTTGATCAGACTGTGGCTAAAGCATCCAAGGGGCTGATTGGCCAGGCCTGGGTCAAATACTCCTGTCCTAGCAACACATGGATGGACTGTGGGAAAGAGATTTCTCCTCCAAAGACACCAAGGTGTTACTTTTAAAAGAAGGAGGATGGATGGGGGCGCCCAGATGGCTTAGTCAGTTAAGCACCTGACTCTTGATTTCAGGTCATGTCATGATCTCTCGGTTTGTGAAATGAAGCCCAGCATGGAGCCTACTTGGGATTCTTTCTCTCTCTCCCTTTGTCTCTCTCTCTCTTTCTTTCCCTCTCTCTCTCTCTCAAAAATAAATAAAAAATAAAAATAAAAGAAGGGAGGATGAATGTTAGTGGCATTATTAATGATAATAATAATAATAAATGTCCACTTCATTGAGCTCTTGAAGGAGGGAAGAATTGCAAGGTACCAAAGGGTTCTTAGGATGGATTGGTGTCATGGCAACTTGCATGAGCTGGAACTACACTTCCCAGCATTCCCTTCCATGCACAGTTCCCAGTTAGCAAGGGTGGGCCCCACGGACACTGCCTGAGATTTGGGAGGTGGAAGTGCAGTGGCGGCTGACTCCTTCTCGGGGCTCTGGAGGTCAGGCAGGGTTTAGGGTGTGGTTGCTGCTCACATTGAGCAGACCTTCTGGCTCATCTGACTGGTGTGGGCAGCAGCCAAGCAGCCAGGCCCACAGCACCTCCAGCCCCTGCTGGGTCCTCCTTCAGCTTTTCTGGCTCTGGGCCATGACGAAGGGTGTCGGTCCCTCCTCATGGGTGAAATCAGAGGCTAGGAGACAGGGAGAGGTTCACACAGAGCCAGGTTGTCCTCGTGTCCTCCCCGTCACATCCATTCCCTTCCCAATCACCTGCCCCTCAGGCTGTGGGTCCCAGGACCAGACACAGAAGTAATAGCTTCATGTAGACTGTTTAACTGGCTCCCACGATGGGATAAGGTCAGGGAAGGATTTGTTCCCTGTAACAAATCCTTTAGGACATATAATCTCCTAGTGGCTCTGCTCCCCCGATGGATCCCTGACAGAAGCGACCCCTGAGCTACCTGCTCTGGAACATCCTGGTGAGCTCAGGCATGACACTTAGGACCTGTGTCAGGAACAGCCTTGTACCCCCTGCCGGTGGGGACTCCCACAGTCACCCCAGGCACCATCAGCGGGAAACTGAAGCCAGGCACCCAAGTGCATTTTGGAAGTATCTTTAGCCCTCGTAGAAAGCCTGGACTAGACTCAGCCCCATCAGGACACAGATCATGTGGGCTACAGCCATCTTCCCTACAGCCCCTTCCCCCATCTTATGCCAATGAAAATATGCTCACAATGTGTATCTCACTAGTTACAGCAGCAGTCACAGGTTGTAGAGGCCTTTGTGTTGACTGGCCAGCATCCATGACCCACCTAAACAACTGGTTTAAGCCAACCATGGTCATCCTGCTCTGCTGGCCAGGCGTTGGTGTAGAAATGGGCATGTGGTCTCATCCTAGCCCATGAGAGCAGTTGTTGTGATTATTAGAGCTGTCTGCCCAGTATTTCCAGTTCTCCCCACTTTGGGCAGGGGAATATTTATTTCCTGGTCTCCTTGTGGTCAAGTGAGGCCATAAAACCAACCCTAGCCAATGAGTTATAAGCGGAAGTCATGTGTGTCGCTTCTAAGCTAGACTGTTTACCTGCGGGTATGAGACCCTCCAGACCTCCTTCCCTTTGGCACAATCACCTACAACATCCAAGACGGCAGCTGATGCCTCAGCCTGGGTTCCCGAGTGAGTTTAGCAAGAGCCCCTTTACTGACCTGCTAAGGCATGTAGCATACATGAAAAATAAACTTCTGTCCTTTAAAGTCACTGAGATATAAAGGGGCGCCTGGGTGGTTCAGTCAGTTAAGCATCTGACTTTGGCTTAGGTCATGATCTCATGGTCTGTGGGTTCAAGCCCCACATCAGGCTCTGTGCTGACAGCCCAGAGCCTGAAGCCTGCTTTGGATTCTGTGTCTCCCTCTCTCTCTCTCTGTGCCCTCCCCTGCTCACGCTCTGTCTCTCTCTAAAAAATAAATAAACATTTTTAAAAAAAAGTCACTGAGAGACATTGAGATCTTCTTCTTACAGTGGTGTGATCTAATTTATCCTGTTACACAATTTTACTGGTGGTAAGGGAGCAGTTTCTTTGTTTCTAGGCAAGGATAGAAAGACAGCCCATAAATCCCTTTTCTTTCTCTAGATGGTGCTATTTGGAGGTCGGAAGCCTGGAACTCAGCTGCCATCTTGAGACCAGAAGCCAGTCTGAGGGAAAGATCCCACCCTGAAGAACCCATGGCAGAGGAATGGAGATAACCAGGATCCTTGAGGGTATGGCCAAATTCTTGAGTGAAGAACCCTGCTAATTTTTTTACTTCTTGACTTCCTGCTATATGAGATAAAATTCCTTCTTGGTAAGTCAATTTAGGTTTGAGTTTCTGCTACTTAGGGCCGAAAACATCTTAACTGATAAATGTTGTGGACACACTTCTTCCTCAGGCAACCCTTGGATGGTTTTAAACCAACTTTGCCCATGAAGAACCTACATCCCACAGATATAGATACACAGTCTCAATCAAGGTGTCACATTCTCTCCTCCCAATCAGAAAGCTAAGCAGGATTGAATTCTGTACGATTGACCCTTGACCAACATGGGTTTGACCGGTATGGATCCACTTACATTTGGATTTTTTTTTCCATAAATATGGCATTGTGCTATAAATGTATTTTCTCTTCCTCATGTTTTCTTAATAACGTGTACTTTTCCCTAGCTTACTTTATTGTCAGACTACAGTGTATCATACATATACCATGCAAAATAGGTGTCAATCAACTATGTTATCTATAAGACTTTCAGTCAACAGGCTATTGGTAGTTAAGTTTTGGAGAAATCAAAAGCTACATATAGATTTTCAACTGCATGTGGTCAGTGCCCCTAATTTCTGCATTGCTCAAGCATCAACTGTATTAATCAGTTGGAAGTGCAGAAACCAAACTCAAAATTGGCCTAATAAAAAATGGTGTGTGGGGATGGGGGCAGGTATTGGTTTGTACCCAATACCCTGGAATATGACTGGAAAGGATGGGGGCAATTATAACTTCAGACATGGCTGGTTTCAAGGATCCAAAGGCATTGTCAGAAATCTGATCTTTCTCCTCCTCAGTTATATTCTCTTCTGTGTCAGCCTTGCTGTCACTCAGCCTCCTGCCAACTGATGGTGGGAAGTATTTGGTGCACGTGTGACCAGCCTGAACTTCCCAGTGTGAGGATATCTCTTTCCCATTAGCAAAGCAAAGGACATGAGTTGGGTTCTCATTGGCCTAGCCTGGATCGTGCGTACATCCCCAAACCACTATGACTAGAGAACATTGTGCTCTGACTGGCCAGACTCACATCTCATGTCTATCTTGGGAGCCAAGACTGGGCTCAGTCTCCCCTGAATCAAAGGGATGGAGAGAGAGAAGGGTATAGTTCCCCAAGAAAACAGGTATTGCTGCCAGAAGGGAAAAAGGTTTCCAGGCAGGCAAAAATCATAGATAAAGCTGTGTAAACATAGGCAGTCTGGTGTACTTGGCTTCAGTGAGAAGGCTGGGCTTGGGGTGATGACATGACTGCTATGTCAAGTCTTTGCCAGTCCAGCAGCTAGGAGGAGAGGGGTAAGGCCAGGGGGAGGAACTGTCTGCATTTGGGTTCATCCAGGTAAAGGCCAGAAACAATGCAAGTAGTTTCTTTGGGAGGTAAAGATAAACACTGGCAATGGGGCAGGATGGGGGGGAGGGGGCAAAATGGGGTGAGACAAAAGGGAAGGGAGCCAACAAAGGGTGTGCTGTCAGGCAAGCTGCAGCTACAGGGCACTGAGCTGGATCTCTCACCAGAGGAAGAGAGGGGAGCCCAGCTCTGAGTAGCCCACTGAAGGGAGAGGAAGTGGGGGCATTTATCCACCAAGGCCGGCTGGTGAGGGCCCATCCCAGCAGGTTGATTCTCTGGCATGGCTGGACAGCTCTGTTGGTGGACACAGGTGAGTTCTGGAGCTTTGGAGAAAGCCCCCAGGTAAACAGATGCAGAGGCTGGCTGTTGGGCTTTGACCTGCCCGATGTGGGCAGCGTATCAACGGTGTCTGCTGCAGAATTCACATGATTAGGCCTCTACCATGCGCTCTACAAGTAACCTCGAATCTTAGCAAAACCCCCTTGAGGCAACGCTCAACCTCCAAATTCACCAAGGAGCCCTGAGAAGAGGCCTACAGCTGGCAAGATGAAAGGGCAGGGGTTTGGACCCCAGAAGACTGGCTCTGGGGCCACTGCTTTCCCCACAAACCCCCACAAATCCATCAGGGTATTCTAGGCCACCGCTGAGCCCTGCAGCTTCTCAGAGAAGGAAAGCAAGAGGCCACTTTGGAGAGCCTCCAGCGGCCCGCCTTTGGTGATAGTCACTCTCTGGGGCCCCCATTGTGGGCCCCTTGGGTGCCCACTGTGGTCAACAGGCACGCCTTCCCCTCTGAGGCGGCAGCTTCTTGCAGACTGTCTTCTCAGGAATGTTTTTCTGCAGATGCTAATGGATGACCCTTACATTTCCCAGGAAAGCCTCCCTCATTTGAAGTGGCTCAAGATCTCCACTCCTAATTGCAATCTTCCCAGAGCTCATTTTGGCCACTTGGCTCTTATTTCTGAAGTGTTGATGGATGTGGGAGGAGAGGAAATTGAGAAGAAGCGCATTTGAGGCTCAGCTCCCCTGTAGAAGCTGTGACTCCAGAGGCAGTGTTTAGGTGATCAGAATTGTAATAGGCAAAATAACTCTGTTTTCTTTTCAGTTCTAAGCCCAATTTACCCCCGGTTTGTACCCTAATATAAGCCACACCCATTCCTGCTGAAATCATGACTTGTCATGTAAAGATTGGCCACTGTTTCTTGGTGATTTGGGTTTATCATAGGCACAAAATTATTTCTAGAAGGCTCACCCCTAATTTTTGAAGTTAAAGTCTATGGGAAAACGTGAACTGAGTTGAAGAAGTTTATATGTATGAAATTTTTAAGAAGTCACGTGCACGTGCTCACAGGTGTACGAATGCTTAGGAAGCCCTTGCCAGGCACTATTTTGAGCGCTTTGCACATATTAAGTAATTTCATCCTCACAACATCCTGATTAGATCAATGCTATCATTCCATGCTGCAGATAAGAAAATTGAGGCCAAGAGAGGTTAAGCCACTTGCCCGAGTGAAGCTGGGATTTGAACCGCAGCTTGGCCCCAGAGTATGTGACAAATACGCTGGCACAGGAGACCCTTGGGCCTCTGCAGACACACACTGATGCCGTCTCCCCCCCCCCCCCCACACACACACACCTGCCAACTGCACTCTCTCACACACGAGCACACACATTCCTTTTTGCTGGCTCTCCCCGAGGCTCTGCCCCCGCTGTGAATCCTGATACAAAGGGGCAGAGGATGCCTCCCTTCTTGCAGCCTCTCCTGGGAAGCTGGGACTCTTGTCTCCTGGTCTGAAGCCGAAAGTGCACCAATACCACGTTCCCATCCCCTGCAAGCGAGAGGGAACTGTCAGCTTCTCTGATGCCACTATCTGCTCTGATCCCCTCATCATCTTGTGATGCAGGGGAGATCTGTCCCTCAAGTTCAGGCGAGGGAACCAAGACCACACTCCTCTTGGGAATAGTGGGAATCCTAGGGTGCAGATTGTACGTTTCTTCACAGGGTCCAAAGCAGGGGCCGGGTGGCACTACTTGGCCTCTCCAACAGCCCTAGACAGGTAGATTAAGGCCCCAATTAGGTGGTGGCCTTTTGGAGGGTCTGGCACAGCCCAGAGAAGTTGTACCAACACCCCAGGTTGGGGGTTGAGGGTTGACATCACTTAAAAACCCCAGGTGTCCTGCCCGTAGGCCTGTGTGCTATACCCCCTCACTCTCTAAGAACCCGGCAGCGTCCAGCCACACAAGATGGTTTCTCACTTAATGTCAACCCCGAGCAAGTGGCAAGGTGGCCAGCACAGCAGCCAAGCCATAAATCTCAGCTTCCTCTCCCAACTCCTGGGCTTCTCCCTCACCCTTTGTGTGGCTGACGGTTTTATGGGAAGACAAAAAATAAAAAAATAATAAAAAACAAAAAAATAAATTACTCAGGAATTTGTTTTTAATTAAGCAATAAGGCTCGATGGGGCCTGGCTGCTGCCTCATAAAGCCGCTCCCGGGGTGTGGGGAGGCATTTGGTCCAGATGAGTGCCTCAAATCAGCCTGGAATGTGATTAGATGATTACTCCCCGGAGTTAATACAAGATGATCTTCCCCAGAGTTGTCTTATTGCCATTATAAAAAGTCTGCAGGCAGGAGGGGAGCTTTGCTGCTTGGAGAAGATGAAAACGCCGATTCTAGCTGTCAGGGCAGCCATCGGGGCTGAGCGCCCGTCCCCCACACACACCTGCTCCAACGGTAGAGGCCCTGGCTGGCCCACCAGGCAGGGCGGACGCTAGCATCTTTCAAAATAAATGGGTCCCTGTGCACAGGGAAGAGAATGTTTCAATGGAGAAGCCAGGGGGCAAGATGCAAGGAAATGTGGCTTTGAGATACTTTCTCTTCTCCTGCCAGAAGCTACATGCCATCGTTCTCACCCCCAGGGCAGCTCAATGCATCTCACGCACGCTACAGAGACTAAACACATTTTCGGCCTCCTAAATCTCTCTCTCTTTCTCCCCTTTCTCTCTCTCTGTAACTTCCCAGGGGAAAGGATTCTCGCTTTCTGAGTCATACGCTGACCTACGACTGGATGTGCTGGACCTGGACAATAGACAAAGGAAAACAGAAAACTAAAGACACCAGAGAAGTGAAGCTGGTCCACATAATAAAAAGCTGAGATGGGAAAAGATGAGGAAGAAAAGGAACAGACAGCTGCCTGGCTGCGTGTCAGGGAGAATTGGGAGGGCCGGGAGACCAGAGTGGGGAAGGAAAGGAATCTTGGAGAGGTGCCACTGTCTACTAGGAGGTGGAAATGAGCGGTGATGGAGAGGAGTTTTGAACATTTGCTGAATCGTAAGAATGTGTTTTCTCTTGCGACATGTCCTCAAGAGTCTGACCCTAGATTTAGAAGTTCTCTAAAGTACTTTGTGGATGTGGTTCCATCTTTCTTTGACTGCCACACACACACACACACACACACACACACACACACACAGACTGAGCCACGTGGGACCCCAGTTACATCTGGGTTACACTAACAAGGTTGAAGGCAAAATTGGAAGACCTAGGGATTAGAGAGTCAAACACAGGAATCCCTAGGACCAGCTTCTGTACAAAGGGACATGAATGCTAATACAGGACGCAGCCAGAAGGAAGCAGAGGCAGACCCAGGTAAGGCAAGGGCTCATTCATACACATAAATAGCCAAGAGCAAGAGCTTTGGAGCCAGACAGCCCTGGATTAGAGTGTCAGTTCTGCCACGTTCCAGGAGGGTGGCTTGGGAAAGTCCTTTGAACTCTCTGAGCCTCACTTATCTCACGTGCAAAATGAGACTGAATATGAGGTTGATAGTGGAACTAACTTTCTTGGGATATTTCCAGGCTCGAGTGAACTATGGACAAGAGCACTGAGCACACTGCTGAACACATAGAAAATGCCCAGCAAGTGTTCAAAGGTATTACTATTGTTAACTGAAAGCTGCCCATGCCTTACGATGATCCCACTGAAATAGCATTTTTAAGGAGCCCCAAACTCAGACGTGCAAGTCAGAGGTCACTTACGTGACCTCTAAGGCCACAAGATCTGTTCAGGACTCCCCTGAAGATGGATGGATTTAGGAAGAGTCTTTTCTCCTTGATACTGTGCGCTGTGGTACCACGGCAGAGACTGGGGACAAAGAAGGTGGATTTTAGATGAGAAATTCACCGTTATCTTTTCATGCTAGGAAAAAAAATTAAAGCAATGGAAAAAGATTGTTTTGGCGATATTTGTGTGCCTAAAGATTGTGTAGCAAACACTAATGATATGAAGGTGGATGTAATGATATTATCATTAAAAAACAGAATTCAAGGGGCACCTGAGTGGCTCAGTAGATTAAACATCTGAATCTTGATTTCAGTTCAGTCATGATCCCATGGTTTGTGAGTTTGAGCCCCGAATCAGGCTCTGCGCTGTCAGTACTGAGCCTCCTTGGGATTCTCTCTCTCCCTCTCTCTCTCTTCCCCTCACTGTTCTCTCTCTCTCTCTTTCTCAAAATAAATAAATAAACTTAAAAAAATAAAATTCAAGGCAAAATTCTTTTTAAAAAAATGTCTTGAGGCACCTGGTGGCTCAGTCGGTTAAGCACCTGACCTTTGATCTCAGCTCAGGTTATGATCTCACAGTTCATGAGTTAGAGCCTCACATCAGGCTCTGTGCTGACAGCTCAGAACCTGCTTGGGATTCTCTCTCCCTCTCTCTGCCCTCCAATGCTGGTGATCTCTCTTTCTCAAAATAAGTAAACAAGCATTTAAAAAAATTTTTTTAACTTCTCATTTTGATAAAATGAACAATTCATCAAGAAAAAACATAATAGATAACATTTGGAGAACATCAGTTAGGCTAATGACAGGTGCTTCAAAAGAGAATGATTTGAATTTCGATGGGTTAAGAAAATTGATAAAATAATTAAATGTTTTCGCAGAACTGACTCTTATGACCAAGAAGGAAGAGTCAAACATTAAGTGAAGGATATCTTACTGAGCGATCAGACATTGTGTCTGAAAGCATATGCTTCTCCAAACCAACATGATTCAAGCTTTGTTCACTCTGAGAATGTTCAGGCAGTTGCAAGGGTATCCTATGTTTTGTTAAATGGAAGATAAACACTCTCACAACTTTATTTCATTTTTGAAGGTCAAGTCACTTTTTTTTTCCTTTTTTATTTTCTGATTGTGAGTTGATTCGCTTTCAGGGATTTTTGAGAGTCATTGTCCTCAGTTAACAAGGACCCCCCTGCACATGTAATGAACTGAGGTATGGATGTTAGGTTTCTTTCTCCATCAGAAAACCTAAAGGGAAACCGGTCCCATAAACAGCAGACACACGCAAGCTCTTACAAATGCAACTGTGATGCCAGAGTCCAAAGAGACCCCTCTTAGAGAGAACAGCTTCTGCATGTAGCAAGTGTGGCTGAAACCGGAGGCAGTTGGCCTCAGAACCTAACTCTAGCTGTGCTTCTAAGGGGAAACTCAAATCAACAAAACAAGTATTGAGCAACCACTGTGCGTGTGCACATGGGCACTGAGCCCAAGGCCCTTGTCCTCAGGCCCTTAGTCTCTAGGGAGGCAGAGTCACAGAAGGACTCAGGATGCTGAGCGACAGAGCAGGAACAGGGCCCAGCAGGGGGCGCTGTGGGGTATAAAAGAAGAGTAGCCATTCCTCCACCTCAGTCTGGGGGCCAGGGGCGCCTTGCAGTTGGGGGGACACTCAGCCTGAGGCCTGAAGACTGGATTTCCCAGGTGAAAGTCACAGGGAAGAGTGTTCCAGGAAACAGCAAAAATGCAGACACGAAAGACAGACCACCTGTAGGCAGGAAGCCGGAAGCCTGCGCATTGAGAAAGAACGGATGCTGACGCTAATGGCAAAGAACCACTCCCCAATCCAGAATCCGACCTTTGAGCTTCAAAGCCTCTGAGGGCTCAGGGAGGAGCAGCTTTGGGGGCCACAAGTATGTGTAGAAACCACAGCTTTCCCTGACTGCCCAAACCTGGATACAGGGGGAGGAGCCCAGCAGGGCGGAGGCCCCTGAACCCTGCAGCCCCTGCCCCGGGGCTCCCCTTCCCTGGAGGGCCTCACTGACCCCTGCGGGGATGGAAGTAAGGAAGGGCCAGACTCATCCGCTGTACTCTAACCTGAGAAAGGACGCAGCCCAAGGCCCCGACAGCGAGGTGAGGCCTTCCCAAGAGCTGGGCAGGAACAAACAAGAAACATAGATGCAGTCATCATGATGGTTGCCAGGTTGCCATCGTGTCAATGGTAATGAGCCAGGCACTCGACAGAACTGCAACGGGACAATCTGCTTGAGTTGGTGATTTTGCTATGTTCATTTCGGATAGAGTTTCTCAACAGTGGCACTGTTGACGTTTGGGCTGTAGGATTTTTTGTTACGGGGGCTGTCCTGTGCATTGTAGGCCATTTAGCAGCATCCCTGGTCACCACCCACTAGAAGCCAGGAGTACCCCAAGTTGTGGAACCAAAAATGTCTCCAGACATTGTGCAATCTCCCTGGGGAGCAAAATTGCCCACAATTGAGAACCATGGATTTTAAGCATGAATCTCATGGAGAACATCTCCCAGTTCTCCAAGAGACCCAGGAAACTGACCTTCCCACAGAAGCATCAAGGGTTGGTTTATGTGATGAAAGATCCTATAATAATTCAACGGGGGTTGTATTGTCGTTAGTGGATCGAAAAAGAATCTCCATCATCTCCAAGTTCCCTTTCTAGACTGACAACTTAAAGAAGGTGCCCCCTCTGGACTGGGCACAGCTTGGCAAGTGGAGTGAAGGTTAGATTTTGGCTCTCTTTCATCTCTGCTGAGCACTTTGTGCAGTGAACAACCTGCTCAACTGTATGCAATGACCTTGTAAGGAAAACTGCCTTCTGGGCTCAGAACTGGGAAATATTCCAAACCAAAGGCAAATAAATACATTCCGGGTTTTAGTTAGATGCAGTACTGCCCATTGGGAAAGTCTGCTCTATGCTTTACATGATGAATTCAGGAAAAAATGTAAATTGAGCAAGAAAGTTTGGACTCCAGACAAACACTCTGGCCAGGTGAAACCCTGTCCCTAATTGACACTGACGGTAGCCAGAGGCCCATGTGACCAGTGCTTCTTTCAGGGAGGGGTGGGGGAAGGGTACAGGGGGTTCAGGGCAGTCTTAATACCAGAGAATGAAAACCAGAAGGGACCCACTTTCTTAAACAGGAAATAGATACTCCAAAACCACTCCCTGGTCACAGCGCAGAGAGCTGCTATGTGCTTGCCTTGGAACGCCTCTGATGCACTAATCCACATGCTCTGAGCTGGCTGTTCTCTCCCACGGAGAAGCTGCAGATTCAGTCTTTGACCTCACACACACAGTGCCCTGGGCTCAAGGTGCTGAGGAACCCCCAGCCCCCCAGCTGAGACTAACTATAACGCTTTGAAAAGCCTGCGTGGTGGAGACAAATCAGCCAAAAGAGATCAAAGTGGCTGGCTGGAGGAGGATAGGAGGAGGGAGGGATTCAAGGTAAGCCTTTGAGTGCTGTTTTGTTTGCTTTTTTAAACCTTGAGACTTAATTTGATGAAGCATTTGGGAGTTTTTGTTGCAATTTGGGGGGGGGAGGAGCTGTTGTTTGTTTTACAGTAAGTATTTTAAAGTTTTGTTAACACACACGTACACTCACATATAGTCTTTAAAGGGCCCTTACGTGCTGGCTGTTTCAAGTTCTCTGTACTTTCTTCCAGTAATACCAGACTTCCAGGACAGCCCTGTGAGCTGACAGCCTGGCGAGAGGGGGCTTAGGGGAGGGGTCAGTAGACATTTGGTTGCCCCATGATTCCTGCAGGCACCTGGCCATAGGCTCCAGACAAACCCCCTGGGTACCAAATAGACAATGCCTACTCTGGATCACAAAGCAGTTGGGATGATGAGATACCCCCCATCAATACACAGGCAGGAGAAGGGCACGTGGGTCCCAGGTACAGCTTAGTAGTGACTTTGATGGGAAATAGGAACGGTTTTTGCCTCTGGGGTCTAGAGTTGTTTTTTTCATCGCAATCAAAGGAATTCAAAGAACAGTTCTACTCTAGGTGAGAAGACATTCCTACATTTTGTCAAACCCAGAAGAAGCCATCCATTTCCTGAATCCCTTTGGAATTTGTGGTTCGACAAATTAGAGAAATGGTGACATGATTGTTCTGTCTCCTGTGTCTAGCTGTGCTCCCCAGCCAGCAAAAATCAAAACAAAGTCCAGGTGGTTTGACCTGACTCCATAAGACCCTGGAGACCATGGGGACATGGAAACCACTAATAATTTCCACGTCTCTTCCCAAGGCCACTCCTGACCTCCGTCTATTTGTCTCTGATTGGAAGGTGTTACTGAGCTGTCCCCGTACGTTTCTGTCTTCTCCCCTTTCTGCCCCCTGCAGCGTCAGGGGTGGAGTTAGGGGTCAGGGCAACAGTAAGAACTAGGCTCATTTCAGGAATATTATTTCTCTTAACTCCAGTTGCCCCTTTAGAAAGATTTTTAGCGTGATATTTTCCCCAGGGCCTTTGTAAGGCTGTTTTGATGCCTAGATTGGTTTTGTTTTGTTTGTTTCTTTCTAGCTGTATTTTATTTCATTTGGTGTGAGAGGTCTTGCGTTTTGTTGTTGTTATTGTTGTTATGTCTTTGATTTTGCTGATTTATTTTATTTATTCAGAGCTCTGCTTATTAAGGTGTGGGTGAGGGAAACTGGGACTCTTGGGAAATTCCCTCTTGTTGGCTTTGGAAAGGGGAGGGGAAGTTCTGACCTTGGCCTCCCAGTCAGGAAATAGCTAAAGAATTCCTAGCAGAATGCAAGAAAGACCTTTACCTAATGCATTTAGGGAAAGAGTTCCTGACAATGGAAAATTGAGTGTGCTTTCTTATTTTTTTTTTTACTGCTCTCTAACAATAGGTAACTTGCAAGTTTTCCAGCATGATTTTCTTCTTTTTTTTTTAGTTTAATTATTTTTTATTTTATTTTTTAAATCTACTTCCAAGTTAGTCAGCATACAGTGCAATAATGATTTCAGAATAGAAAGCAGTGATTCATCTCTACATATAACACCCAGGGCTCATCCGAACAAGTGTCTTCCTTAATGCCTCTTGCCCATTTAGCTCATCTGTCCCCCCACAACCCCTCCAGCACCCCTCAGTTTGTTCTCTATATTTAAGAGCTTCTTCTGTTTTGTCCCCCTCCCTGTTTTTATATTATTTTTGCTTCCCTTCCCTTATGTTCATCTGTTTTGTATCTTAAATTCTACATATGAGTGAAGTCATATATTTGTCTTTCTCTAATTTCACTTAGCCTAATACTCTCTAGTTCCATCCACGTAGTTGCAAATGGCAAGATCTCATTCTTTTTTATTGCTGAGTAATACCCCATTGTATATATATACGCCACATCTTCTTTATCCATTCATCCATCGGTGGACATTGGGGTTCTTTCCATACTTTGGTTAGTGTTGATAGTGCTGCTATAAACATTGGGATGCATGTGCCCCTTTGAAACAGCATACCTGTATCCCTTGGATAAATACCTAGTAGTACAGTTGCTGGGTCATAGGGTAGTTGTATTTTTAATTTTTTGAGGAACCTCCGTACTGTTTTCCAGAGTGGCTGCACCAGTTTGCTTTCCCACCAGCAGCACAAAAGGGTTCCTCTTTCTCCACATCCTTACCAATATCTGTTGTTGCCTGAGTTGTTAATGTTAGCCATTCTGACAGGCGTGAGGTGGTATCTCATTGTGGTTTTGATATTTATGTCCCTGATGATGCATGATGTGGAGAATTTTTTCACGTGTCTGTTAGCCATCTGGATGTCTTCTTTGGACAAGTGTCTATTCCAGCATGATTTTCTTTCCTACCTAGATGGCCACCAAACCCCAACTCCCAGACTTTGCCATTTTTCTTAAATCTAATACATTAAGCTTTTGAAACACACACAAATTCCAGTGTAATTGGCAACCATGTGAAGAACAAATGTAGGAAATACTCTACGTGCTAGGAGATTCTAAATTACAGACTATGTAACTATGTATTTGTTTTCACTTGTAAAATCCACATTCTTTTAGTGTACAGTTCCACGTGTTTTGGCGAATGTGTGCTGTGGAACCATTAGCACGAGCAGGATACACCAGCATTTCCATCACCCCCAAATTACCCTCATTTTGCTCCTGTGTAGTAACCCCACACTTGACCTGAAACGATGCTGGTATGTTTTCCATCTTACAGTTTCGCCTTTTCAGAATGCCATTTAAATTGGAACATGCAGTATGGAACTTCTGAGTCTGGGATTCTTCTAACTTAACGCATTTGAGCTCCATCCTTGTTACTGGGTCTGTAGTGGTTTGTTCCTTATTAGGACTGAGTTCCTTTTCATTTCGCTGTATGAATATACCGCACTTTGTTCATCCATTCAGCGCTTGAAGGACATTTGGACCGTTTCCAATTTTTGGTTTTTATGAATAAAGCTGTTATATGCAATTGTGAACAGGTTTGGTGTGAACAAAAGTCTTTATTTCCCCTGAGTAAGTACAAGTGAGGTTTCTGAGCCATATGGTGAGAGTATGTTCAGCTTCTTCAGACATTGTCCAACCATTTCTCAAATGGTTGTACCATTTTGCAGTGTGTGAGAGTCTCAGTTGATCTACATCCTCACCAGCACCTGGTATTATCACTTTTTGTTTTGGTTTGGTTTCTATAGCCATTCAAAGAGGTGTGCAGTGGTATCTCATTATAATTTTAATTTGCATTTCCCTAATGTCTAATGGTACTGATCGTTTCCTACGTGCTTACTTGCCATCCATATATCTTCTTTGGTAAATCACCTACTGGAATATTTTGACCATTTTTAAATTGAACAGTTTATTTCCTTTTTGTTCAGTTTTGGGAATTCTTTACATATTCTGAATAAATATCTGTTTGTCAGGTATGTGATTTGCAAATATATGCCCCTAGCCTGTGGCTTTTCTTTTTCTTTTAAAAGTGTATCTCACAGAACAAAAGCTTAATTTTGATAAAGTCCAATTTTTCCTTTTTTTTCCTTTCTGGATCATGCTTTTGGTGTCTATCTAAGGACTCTTTGCTTGACCCAAGCCCAAAGGTTTTTCCCAATGTTTTCTTCTAAAACTATTATACTTGGACGTCTTACATTTAGGTCACCAATCCATCGTTAGTACATTTTTGTATAAAACATGAGATCTACCTGGAGGTTCATTTTTTTACATATGGACATCTAGTTATTCCAGCACCATTTGTTAAAAACACTGTCCTTCCTCATCCTCTTTATGGAGTCTAAGCAGGGAGGTTTGATGAAGCATTTTTGAAGATGCTGCTGGAGTTTGTCTCAAGAAACAGGAGTAGAATGCATCATGGAAGAGATGATGAGTTTTCTGTTTCAAGAAAACTTCCATTGGCCAACGCAATCTCGAGAAAGAAGAACAAAGCCTGGGCATCACACTCCCGCATCTCAAACTATACAAAACTATAGTCATCAAAGGAGTATGGTATTGGCATAAAAACAGACACATAGGTAGGTGGAACAGAATCGAGAGTGCAGCAATAAACCCACACATATATGACCAATTAATTTACAACAAAGGAGCTGTGAACATGCAACGAGGAAAAGACAGTCTCTTTAATAACTGACGTAGGCAAACCAGACAGCCACATGCAAAAGAATGAAGCTGGACCACTACCTTACACTATGTATAAAAATTAACTCAAAATGCCTTAAGGACTTGAACATGAGACCTAAAACCACCAAAGTCCTAGAAGGACACAGGTGCTAAGTCCCTTGACATCGGTCTTACTGATGATTTTTTGTTTCTGACACGAAAAGCAAAGGCAACAAAAGCAAAAATAAACACGCAGGACTTATTGTGGTGACCACAATATATACAAATATGGAATCACTCTATTGTATACCTGAAATTAAACTAATGTTCAATGTCAACAATATCTCAATTAAAAATAATATTAAAATTAAAAAGTAAATAAATAAAGAGGCACCTGGGTGGCTCAGTTGGTTGAGTGTCCAACTTCAGCTCAGGTCATGATCTCACGGCTCGTGGGCTCAAGCCCTGCATTGGGCTCTGGGCTGACAGCTCAGAGCCTGGAGCCTGATTCGGATTCTGTGTCTCCCTCTCTTTCTGCCTCTCTCTCTCTCTCTCTCTCAAAAATAAACATTAAGAAATAAATTAATTAAAAACTAAGAAAAAAATTTTTTTTTCTTAGTTTTTAATTAAAACAAGAAATAGAGGGGCACCTGGGTGGCTCAGTCGGTTGAGTGGCCTACTTCGGCTCAGGTCATGATCTCGCGGTCCGTGAGTTTGAGCCCCATGTCAGGCTCTGTGCTGACAGCTCAGAGCCTGGAGCCTGTTTCAGATTCTGTGTCTCCCTCTCTCTGACCCTCCCCCATTCATGCGCTGTCTCTCTCTGTCTCAAAAATAAATAAACGTTAAAAATAAATTAAAAAATAATAATAATAATAAAACAAGAAATAGAAAACTTCCCTAAGATGTGAAGAGTGGATGAATCAAAGCTCTTCAGTCACCTCAGCAGGAAAGGAGGAGAGAGCTGAGGGTTTGGGAAACAGGGGGTAAAGGGAGGGCAGAGCAGAGGCAGGACCTCTGGAGGCTGGGGTCTCAGGTGCTGGGAGTACCACCCGTACATCCTTCCAGGAAGCAGACAGGGGGGCAAGAGCAGACATGCAAGCACATGAACTGGAGAGAAGACTGGTGAAGGATAAAGAAGAGGTTTCCAGAAAAGGTGGGGAGAGCCTGTGGGCTACTCTGCCCTGGGACACCTGGAAAGAGAGGGAGTGGGAAGAGCTGGGTAGAGAGTGTCAAACCACAGAGCAGTTCCAGGAGAGTGTGGGCCAGGCCAGTGGGGAATCTCTGAGCCAAGGCCGCCTGTGGGGAACTGAGTGTGTCCCCTCTAAAATTCCTATGTGGCCACCTAATCCCAGTGGGATGGGATTTGGCCCTCCGGGAGGTACATAGGCCACAAGGGCGGGGCCCTCAGGAATGGGCTTCCAGCCCTTATGAGAAGAGGCCAGAAAGCGAGCGAGCTTTCTCTCTCTCTCGTGTGAGGACACAAGGAAAAGACCGTCTACAACTTAGAAGCCTCACCAGAGGCTAACTGTGCTGGTGCCCAATCTCAGACTTCCAGCCTCCAGGAGGGTCAGAAATCAATTTTTACTGTTTAAGCTCCCCTGTCTATAACCCGTTATGTCAGCCCCAACTAAGACATTGCCCAGGGTCCCACATCTCACAGGCACGGACCAGTACGAGCACCCTGCACACACAGACATTGGCTGGGAACAGCCCACAGGAAGTAGGGCCTTGGCATGGAAGGAGTGAATTGAGAAAAGCAGTCCACCATGACCCCTCAGCATCAGATCCCACAGTGTGAGAGCTCAGTCCCGCAAGACCACCCCTCTCACTGCAGACATCAGGCACAAGTACAGGCTGTCCCTGTGCTCCTGACTGATTGGTTAGAGATCAGAGGTTTCAATGAACCCCTCCTTGGCTTCGTTTAATTTGCTATTATAAATAACATTTTTTCTAACATTCTTACATATTTACTTTGGTGGACACAGGCCCTCATTTCTCTCGGATATACACTTAGGAGCAGCATTTCTAGGCCATGGGACGGCCTATGTTGAGCTCAGTAGACTCTGCCAGATGGTTTTCCAAAGTGGTTATATCAATTTATACTCCCTCCAGAACACACTTGCTCTATATCTTTGCCGACACTTGACATTGTCACCGTCTATAATTTTAGCAATTCTGGTGGGTATCAAGTTCAGATTTTAACATTCAATGTGCTGACCAAACGGAAAGGGCCTGTGAACCTGCAGGCAGCTAGTATGAAACCTTTGCACCTAAGGGCTGTTGGTGCCCTGCACAGGTACCACCCTCCCCCCCCCCCCCCACACACACACGTGGAAGTCAGGCTCCTCGTCTTCTTCTTTGACCACTCATGGGGAGCCCTACTTAGTCCAGGGATCATTGCCCTGCACTGCTTTCCACCGCTTCACCCCATATCCACCAGTGGTAATATTCCTGAATTATTGCACGCACAGTCCATGGTGTGTACTAGGTTATGATTATGATTATCATCATCAATCACCACTATTTGGATATGCACAAATGCAAAAGGTACAAAGCCTGGAAGAAATAAAAAGATGTATAAGTGATCTGTTGCTGCATAACAAATTATCTCAAAATGGGGTGGCTTGAAATAATAAACGTTTAGTATCTCATGTAGTTTCTGCGGGTCAGGAGTTGGGGAGGGGCTTCCCTGGATGGTTATGCCTCAAGGTCATTCAGAAGGTTGCAGGTAAGGTGTCATTCTAGGCTGCAGCCACCTCTCAGGGCTTCCCAGGGACTGGACAGTCTCTCATGTGGCTGGCAAACTGGTGCTGGTGTTGGCAGGAGGGCCTCAGTCTCTCATGGCACGGCTTCTCCACATGGCTGCTTGGCCATCCTCATGACTAGGGAGAGCGAGTGATCCAAGAGAGCAAGTCACACACTGTCATTTCCACAATATCTGCTGGTTACACAGGTGCATCTTTCCAATGTGGGAGGGAACCAAACGAGGGTATAAAATGTGAGTCCCCCTCCCATGGGTCCATGCCACCCATTTGCCCTTCCAGAGGCAACCACTCTGACCAGTTTCTCGTGAATTCTGCCAGCAATAATTTTCACACACACGCAGGAGGTCTCACACACACACACACACACACACACACACACACACACACACACTTTTTTGCACCTTACTTTTTTTGCTCAACAGATCTTGGAAATTCTTCCACATCAGGACATACGGACCTGCCTTCTTCCCTTTGCCTGTGGTAAGCCCTGCCATTGTAGGGATGTGTCATAATTTACTTAACTAGCCCCCTGTAGATGGATATTTGGGCCGGCCCATTATTTCCCCACCATAAGCAAAGCTGCTATGAATAAATATGAGCATATATCCTTCTGCAAACATACAATAATGTGTAAGAATAAATTTCTGGGAGTGGATCAGCTGGACAAAAGGATCTGTGCCTTTCTCAGTGTGATAGATGTTGCCACATTGCCCACCATGCAAGTTGGATATAACGATTTGCATTCCCGGCAGCAAAGCTATGGATTTCATGAAGCTTTAAAGGGGAATGGCCAAAACTGTGGGGCATCTCAGGCAGCTCAGCAAGTAATTCAAGTGCAATATCAGCCATCCCCATCCTTTGAAGCCTTTCCTGGCTGCCCCAGCCCCATTTCTCAGCTGGAAAGCCTCCCCTGGCCCTCCCCCACACCACATGCTGGGCCTTTGTCTCTCTCTAGCTCGCAAGTTCCTTTCCTAAAATTCCCATTCTTGCCTTAAATGCAGCAGATGAAGAGTTCTTTGCCAGTCAGGCCCCAAAGGCTGACTTTTTGGTGCCCAAACTGTGCTCCAAGCTGTGTTATCCAACTACGACAGTTCTCACCTGCGATGACCTCTGTCCTCTGCACTGGGTGAACAGTTCTCGCTCCTCACGGATAGATGTTTTCACAGGTCTGCCCCCTGCTCAGCTCTGAGTCTCCCAAGGGCAAAGGCAGTGCTGTGTCCATCTCTGGCTCCACTGCTTGGCAGTGGCACAGTGTCCGATGACTGTTTGCTGAATGAATAAATGGCCCAGAGGTAACTTTGTCAAACTAGTGCTGTCAGAGGCCTCTTGCTTTACCCTATTCTAGAAACTAGGTGTGTCTAGATCATTCTGAATGTTGTCTTTAGATGCAGCGTTTATTTCATCCACCTGAAGCATTTTTCAAGGGATTATGTTTCTCTTCTCATTTTTCTCGTTTTCACCTTTGGCCTGGTCAGAGCCTCATGGGGACACGCAGGATGGGAAGCAGGCACAATAATGCCCGCAAACATAAGGACGTGCAGACTTGTCAAACCTGGGCAAACACACACACAGAAAGGGATAAATATTGACGCTGCAGAGGCAGGGGTGTGGGGGAGAGGAAGCCACCACTCTTTTGTGGTTTCAAATCCAATACTTCAGCAATCCTAAATCCAGCAATCTGGAGAGATTTTCTTGTGAAATCAGTTTCCAAACCTCTCAAGATCACCTCCTTTAAAATCAATCTCCATAACCATTCAAATAGAAATCTTTCCCAAATGTCCCACATTTCCACAGCTTTGAGACTCTGCCTTGGGTGCATTATGTGTATTACTGATAAAGAAAGCAGCATGCAGAATCATGGGAATCAAACCAATTTGAAGTCGAGTTCATGACCTGCCCATTGTAAGTAGGACAACCACTGTTTCCTTTTTCTTCTTGTTTTCTCAACTTTTGGTTTTGAATATTTTCTTTTTTTTTTTAACGTTTCTTTCTTTATTTTTGAGACAGGGGGAGAGCACAAGTTGGGAGGGGCAGAGATTGAGAGAGAGAGAGAGAGAGAGAGAGAGAGAGTGAGAGGGAGACACAGAACCCAAAGCAGGCTCCAGGTTCCCAGCTGTCAGCCCAGAGCCCGATGTGAGGCTCAAACCCACGAACTGTGAGATTATGACCTGAGCTGAACAGACTGAGCCACCCAGGTGCCCCACTGGTTTGAATAGTTTCAAACCATAAGAAGAAAGGTATGATGAACATCTGTAAGTCAGGGGTCAGCAAACTCCAATCTGTGGCCTGTTTTTGCATGACCTGTGAGCTTTTATATTTTCAAGTAGCTAAAAAGAAAATCAAAAACAGAAGGGCACCTGCATGGCTCAGTAGCTTGAGCATCCACCTCAGCTCGGGTCATGATCTCCAGTTCTTGAGTTCGAGCTCTCTACTCTCAGCACAGCGCCTGCTTCAGATCCTCTGTCTCCCTCTCTCTCTCTGCCCCTCTCCAGCTTGTGCTTGCTAGCACTCTCTCTCTCAAAAATAAACATTAAAAAAGTTTTTTTAAAGAAAATCAAAAGGAGAATAATGTTTCATAACCTGATAGGACAGCAAACGTTAGGGTCCCCAGGTCAAGTTTGCCCACGGGCCTGAGCACCGTCCAGGGCTGCTCTCACTGTGCAACAGCAGAGCTGAACGGCAGCCAGGGATCCTGGCTCACAGAGACTAAAATATTTACTATTTGACTGTACAGAAAAAGCCTGCCGACCTCTGACTTAGAGGCCTCACCTGTTAATACTTAGCCCCATTTGCTTCCCTCTCTTGCTGCAACATTTCTGTTGGTCTTGATACTTTGCCCTAAATGCTTTGTGTCTGCCTCACTTTCTTAGGCTCAAAGTGGGGAATGACAGGTCCAGCCTAAGGACAGATAAGATAATATGAAGTATTTAGCACACAGTGCTTGGCACTTAGACAAACTTGAGAAGAAGATCCAAGATAAATGCCTGGTGTTTTCCACTGAGGTGATTGCCGGAACTGCTAACTTGAAAATCATAAGCCTTGGCAGTTTCCTGAAAGCCTGGTTCCTGAAGTCTGGAAGCCAGCTTTCCCTCAGAAAGGGCTTCTTACCCGAGGAGCAAAAAAAGCCTCAGGGAGACCTCATTTTTTCCACAGCTTGTGGCTTGGCTGAGTCAACTTCTGCCTTTCCCTGAGTCACGAGTTTTTCCTCGTATTTGGAGGAGCACAGCCCTCCACCCAGGTCCTCTCCACCCACAGCTGGTCCCAGTTGGGAAGGGGTGGACGACTAGCTGGTCAGAGTCTGTGCCGCCTCCAGGGGATTTCCCAGAGCTCCACCCAAATCCACACAATGTCAATGCTGGAAGGAAGGACAGACCAGGAGACTGAGGCCCCAGTGGGCCCTGGACCAGCACTGTGACAAGGCTAGCTGGGGTCTCCCAGCCGCAGGACCTACGGGGTGTGCCTCCTCCCTCTGGTTTTGTAGAACCAGGGAAAGGCGTCCCTTCCTGGACACGTGCTCCATGCCAGGCGCAGTGCTGGGTGCCAGGGCGCTGTCTCAAACCAGAAAGCCCTGCCTTCAAAGGCTATCCAGCTCCCTTCCCATGGCTACCTCACGCCAGGCAGGGCCTATCTTCCCCAAGAGGCCCCTCTTGCTAGGATGTGGGGGACCTGGTGCTGAAGCACCCATGGAACCTGGCCTTGAAGGTTCTGCTCGAAGTCCCCCTCCAGCACCACTACCCCCTGGCAACCAGCAGTGCATACATTTGGGATGGCATTTTCCAGTGTCTCAAAGTCCCAACCGACCTCTCTGGTTATAAGTCAGCCTCTGGTGGGTGGGCCTTGTCTCCTCCTCTGTACTGTATGGAGGCCTGGCTATACCACCAGGACTCATCAATTCAAGTGCTTATTCAACCAGAGGCACATAAATGGGTAAAGTAGGGCAAGAGGGGAACCACAGAGAGAGGTGGGGACTGTAGTGAATGGGGTCATGTGCGCAATCTAAAGGGGACAGTTCCACAGTGAGATGGGGGACCAGTGTTTTCAAATCCTCTGATTTAGAAGGTCAAAATCCTGATTTTTATATGAAATCTCTCAATATGAAATGTTGGCAATGCATTTTATGTTTAAGTACGTTTATGAGGCCATAGCTTCTGTCAGATGCTCAGTAAACACTGTCCTTGCTGAGGAGGTAATAGCAGAGAAGGTGATAGAGGTGGGGATGTGGGCTCTCCAAGGCCACAATCGGTGGCCCCCTCACTTGCCTACCACCTCCACCCTCTTCTTTCTCCAGGCCTCTCCGTCCCTTCTCCCCTTCTCCTCCCCTGCCTCATCCCCTTCCTTTCTTAGTCCAAGTCCTGGCCTCACTCCTCTTGGGCTTGGAGAGGCACATTCTCACCTCACAGGCTCCGCCCACACCACCCAGGAGAGCAGGTCACCAGGTCACCGCCACTCAGCTCCTGCCTCCGAGCTCCAGCCTCCAGGCAGAGATCCACTCTAGCTCCTGCTGCTCTCTTGCCTCAGTCCTGGCCCGCAGATCCTGCATGGGCCTGAGCCAGCTCCTCTCCCAAGTGCCCAGGGTCTGCCCTATTTGGCAAGACAAACTGCATCTGACCCACAGACATTTACTGTGTTTCTACTAAGTGCTGAATTCTGATCTCAGCTCTGGAGACAAAGGAATGAATGAGAGGAGTATAGTCCAGCCCATGAGGCTCAGCCTAGGTGAGGGAGACCAGCCATGAACACGTAAACAAGTGATCTAATAAGATGCCTTCGGGCTGGAGAAATACTTTACAAAGTAATAAAACTGGGTGAGGTAGTTGAGGGTGATGGAGTGGAGGCAGGAAGCTGCTCTGGGTGGCCAGGGAAGCCTCTGAGGACACGGCAGTTTGAGCTGAGACTTGAATGCCAAAAATGCAGCCATGGGAAGATCTGGAGGCAAGGGAAGTGCAAAGGCCCAGAAGTGGTCTAACAGCCTTGGCGGTGGGAACAGTCTTGGGGTTTTGAGGAACAGGAAGAAGCCAGTGTGAAATGGAAGTGCAGGGAGGGTACCAGAGGAAGTCTGAGACGGACCTCCTGGAGTGGTGAGGCTGGGAATTTCAGTCCAGGGTCCTAGAAGGCACGCGATGGCCTGGGTGGGGAGGTCCCTGCTGGAAATGTTGGAGCGGGTGGTGAGTACCTGGATCCCATTAAACTGGACTCAATCAATGTATGTTTGCAAGTTTCCACTATAAAAAAAAGTTTAAAATTTAAAATAGATTAAATGCTGCTGATTTTTAATATTATGATTATTAATTTCCGGTGGCTGAGAGCAGATGACTGTGTCAGCTAGCAGCAGGGAAGCCAGCCAGAGGCAGCACACGGCACAATAATTCCACCGCCTCCCTTCCTCCTCCCACTGTTCGGGGGCCGCAGCGAAGACGCGTCCACAGCGGGATGCGAGCAGCTAGGGTGCGGAGCTGCGGCGTTGCGTTCGGCAGGGGAAACTGGTGGCAGGCGACTGGGGGATTTAGACTGGAGAACCAGCCCTGAGAGATTCCAAAAAGTAATTTCATGCAGGTCGGGCCGATTCTAACTTGGGACACCCCGCCCGCGCACACTTCCTCCGCACTTGGGCTCTGAGCGTGGGGCGTCCAGGTTCCGCCCCCGCCCGCGCGCCCGGGCTCCGATTGGCGGAGCCGCGGTGGGGGGCGTGTCTGACTGGAGTGGGCCGGCCGTAGCGCAGGCCGCGGGAGGGGCAGGGGCACCCAGACCCGGAGCGGAAAGCAGCGCGGGAGAGCGGGCTCGCAGACGGGCGCTGGGCAGGGTGCAGGCGCGCGGGGACCAGACGGAGGAGGTAAGTGCCCCCGGGCTGGCCGGGGCGCGCGGAGCAGGCGAGCAGTGTGCCCGCCGCCTCCAGTCTCCCCGGGCCGCCCTGTCCAGGTGGCTGCGGGGCTCTGGGCGGGAGCGCAGCCAGGGCCGTCTCGGACTCTGACCCGAGCAGAGGCGCGGAGAAGGGCGCTTACTGCTGGTTGGGGGTGCTGGACGCGGGGTGGAGACTCCAGGGGCTCCAGGGAGAGAGGGGTGAGCGCAGGTAAGAGAGCTGGGCAGTCAAAGCAAGATCCCCGGGAATGCACGACGGGTGAGCGGAGGAGATCCGGAGGCGCCCCCGGATCTGCCCCCTGGGCGACAGGGATCTCTGCACGCCAGTTTTCCCGTGATGGTTCTGAGAGACCTGGCCTGACGCCATGGTCGTGGTCTCACTCCTTGGTCCCGGTTTTCGGGGTCTGCACAAGTGGACCAAGACAACTGCCCCAGTGGACTGGGGAGGTGGGGGTGGGGGCGGTGGCAGTGTTTTCCAAGTGGCCTAGGTCCTCTCTGACCTCTCACTGAGGAACAATCTGAATCCCGAAGCGTTGGAATTTGTGACTCTTGGCAGGAGTTGTCAAAGGAAATGGCTGGGCTTAATCTCCCATTTCACAGAGGAAGTCACCGAGGCAGGCCCATAGAGATAGTGCCAACCTGGAATGAACTGGAATCTCTTTCCCTCTCTCTCTCCCCGAACACGGAAGAGTTAGGCAGGGGAGTGGTGTCATCAGCCCTCTTTGCAGGTGTGAAAATGAAGGTTCTAAAGGTTCCAAGGGTCAGAGTCACTCTGAAACTTTATCTCCACAGTCCAAAGAAAATGTCATTTGCAATTTGAGCAAAGCTGTTATCTCACCCCAGAGGGTCAAAAGCCAGCAAGGAGGGGACGATCCTTGCTGGGGTCATTCTTGGCACACAGGTTCCACTTAGTACTGGGGTGTTCCTGGGCACATAATTTCCACTGGGGTCTGTGCTGGCCAAGCGATGACTCTAACTTCAGCCTGTGTGCCTGCACCCGTCAGCCCCAAGACAGGAGGTGAGGCAGCCCAGCTGAGCTTAAGGGACCTGCCTACACCACCCCAAGGGATCCCTGGGTTGGAGCTGGAGTGTACACAGGGGATCAGGCATTTGGAGAGGAGACCTGCGCTCTGGACTTCAGGATTTCTGGTTCTGTCTTCGGTCAACAACAACAGCCTTCGGCAGCTCAGGGTTATTTTTGGAGCTGAGCCGTTGGGCAGTAATTTTGATGATGGAGGTGATACTTTCCCCAGTGGGGCTTTTATGAGGATTAAGTGAGATAATACTTATAATGTGCTTACTGTTGTACGTGGTGAGCTGTAAGCTCTTAGTTAATGGTGCCTCTGGTTTATTTTCCTTATTACTATTTTTTTCATGGAGAAGGGCCTCGAGGAAGCACAGGACTGGACAAGGCTGAGGGGTGGCCCCCTCTGGAAGGAGAGGACATTTGGATCATGGCACTCTCCTCAGTGTACTTGGAGAAAAACTCAGACCCTCATTTTGGCCTCTGGACCTTCAGGACTGGCCTCTGCTGGTCCCTTTGACCTTACGTCTTACCTCTCTCTCCTTCCTCTACAGCCTCCATGGGTCAGATTCTTGAGCTGTTCCCAAGGCCCAGAACATTCTTTCCTTAGCCTTTGCATGACTGACTCTTTCACAGTATTAAGGTTGGTGCCAGGTTACTTCCTCACCAGACCTTGCCTCACCCCCACCCCCACCCCTGCTGTGCCAGGCAGATCCTCTGTCTTTTTCTTCATGGCACTTAGCACTCACAGTCAGAAATTACCTGTTGATTTACTTACTAGTCTGGCTGCCCCACCAGGAAGTCTGTTACTGAAGGGCCTGTCCCTAGTTCCTTGCTGTAACCTGGTGCAAAACACAGTAGGACTGTGTCTGGCACATGGTCAGACTTATAGTAAATATTTGGAAGGTGAAATCAAGCAGGTGTGGAAGCCCAATGGGCCTGGTTGGGGCTGGCGGGAAGAGGGGCTGGTGATGAATCAGCCTGGCCCCAGTCAGAAGCCAAAGGATAGTCCAAGGGCCAGTATCCTTATTCCCCCTCTCTGTGATCTTGGCCAGGTTCCTCCCTCTCTTATAAGCAGTGTCCCCAACTGTAACTCTAACAGAAGGGTGGAGCTGGTGTCCCTCCTAGGTCCTGTTTTCCAGGGTTCCCAGGGTGGGGCCCCAGACATCTCTCTCAAAACACAAAGGCTGTTTCTGAGTGGAAGAGAGGAGAGAACAAGTTCCCTCAGGACACAGCCCCGTGTCAGGTGCATCCCTGGAGGAGTTGTATTATGCATTTGACAGTATGGGGTAGTATAGATCAGGGGTCTGCAAACTTTTTCTATAAAGGGCCAAATGTAAATATTTTAGCCTTTGCAACCAGCCTCTGTTGTCATGTTCCAATGACTTTTATTTAGAAAAGCCGGCAATGGGTCAGACTTGAGGTAGGTTTGACAGACACCTCGTCCGTCATGCACAGAACCCTGGCCATCCAGCAACACTTGGAGCATGGTTCCCCAGACCCCGGTGCTCACTGAGCACCTTCAGCCCAGCTCAGGTGGTGGGATCACTTGTGTTCAAGAGGGCCAGCCCAGGAGCCTGGCACCCTCCCAAACCTTCCAAAAACAAACAAACAAGTAAACAACAACAACAAAACCAGGTCTATTAATTTCCCTGCTGTCAGATACTGACCAACCCTCCAGGAATGTCCCCCCTCTGTCAGCACCCTGGGTGCTGGGTACCACAGCGGAGGCCGCACAGGCACTATCCCAGTGCCAGAGGCTGTCCAGAGGCAGGCTAGTCCCAAGAGGAATGGGGTCAGCTCTCCCCTCCCCTGTCCTAAAGGAGAGAGATTCACTTCTTTGGTGAGAATGGTAAAAAGAAGGATTCCCCATCTGCTTGGGTGAAGGACTGCCATATTTACCAAGAAAAATGTCCAGGCCATGTCAAACCAGGGTGTGACATTATGGTTGTGGGAAGGGAGGGCAGATATGGAGAGAACCCCAGGAGAATGTTGTCTGCCCAGCCCCTCACCCAACCTGGGACCCACTATAGGCTCATGGAGGAGAAGGGCATGTGAGCCTTCTGGATGCCCCAGTCAGTGTGTGGGATCAGCTCAGGGCCCAAATCCCTTTCACAAACACCCCCACACTTCCTGGGCCACATTTTGCTGCCAGCAGCTGAACAGGGGCCATGAGGGCCTGGAGAGGGTCTATAGATCAACGGCTGGGGACGAGCAGTATGGGAGTCTTGCATGGGGCATCCTGGTGCCCCTACAAGGGACAAGGAGACAGAGTTGTAGGCCCTCCCCTGCCTGAACCTCACCCCTCCCTGGGTGCTGCCCTTCACTTCCTCCATGCCTCCCACCTGGGTAGCGCCAGGTCAGAGTGGGGACCTGGACAGGCTGGCCCCTTAGAGCTCACCAAACCCCACAGAGCCAGGTGGGGGCCATCTGCTGTCTTCTGTCCCAGCACAAAGTCTGTCTGCTTCAGCTGCCAAACGTGTTAAGCCTCAGTCTGTGGTGTTAAGATTGGGTTTTCATCCAGTTCTGCCAGGCAGCCTGACACACAGCTGTTTTTGGAGGAAACAGGTAGCACTCTTTGCTCAGGGCTCCTGGCATCTCCTGTGTCCCTGGACCCTGACGCTGTGTGGTCAGGGGAGGCCCCACCTGGTGACCCACTGCATGCGCTGCAGGCCAGAGCTCGCAGCCAGTAAGCTCAGAGCTCCTGAAGCAGACACTGTCCTGACCTCTTTTCTTTTTGAGGACCTTACATTTAGAGAAAGAAAAAGAAGCTCATCTTCCCACTTCTCAGAACTGGCTGGTATTGTGATTTTATCACATTGCTGCTGCTTTTTCTAAAATTTTTTTTTTCAACGTTTATTTATTTTTGGGACAGAGAGAGACAGAGCATGAACGGGGGAGGGGCAGAGAGAGAGGGAGACACAGAATCGGAAACAGGCTCCAGGCTCTGAGCCATCAGCCCAGAGCCCGACGCGGCGCTCGAACTCACGGACCGCGAGATCGTGACCTGGCTGAAGTCGGACGCTTAACCGACTGCGCCACCCAGGCGCCCCTCTGCTGCTTTTTCTAAATAAAAGAAAGAAAATATCATAGATAAAGGTGCAGTCCAACTTGATCCCCCCATCCTGATCACATCCAGGTCACCCTTCCCCCCCCCAGGCCACTTTCTGCTGACTTTGGTTTGGGTTTATCATTTTTTTTTTTAAGCCTCGACATTTTTAAGTGTACAGTTCAGTGGAATTAAGTGTATTTCCATTGTTGTGAAACATCTCCAGGATTCTTTTCATCTTGCAAAACAAACTCTACGCCCATTAAATAACAACTCTGGGCAACCACTTTTCTACTTTCTGTCTCTATGAATTTTACTACTTGGAAGTGCCTTGTGTAAGTGGAGCCATGCTGTATATTTGTGACTGGCTTATTTCACTGAGCATAAATGTCTCCAAGGTTCATCCATGTTATAGCAGGATTTCCTTCCTTTCTGTGGCAGAACAGTCTTCTGTTGCACATTTTGTCCACCCATCGATGGACATTTCTACCTCTTGACTATTGTGAATACCACTTGGAGACCCTGCTTTCAGTTGTTCTGCTATACACCCAGGAATGGGATTCCTGGATCATATGGTATTTCTATTTTTAATTTCTCGAAGAACCTCCATCCTCTTTTCCTTAGTGCTCCACCAACTTATATTTCCAGCAACAGTGTGCCAGGGTTTCAACTTCTCTGCATCCTTGCCAACATTTGTTATTGCCTGGGGTTTCGGGGCTTTTTTTTTTTTAAATAGAAGCCACCCTCATGAGTGTGAAGTTCCATCCTGTCCCTCTTTATTCGGAGATCTAGATCTTGAACACTTTTGAAATGCTGTGTGATGTCTGCATATATAGTATCACACACCAGTCAGCAGGTTGCTTTTTCCACTCACCGTTTGATGTTGACCCACATAGATCGGCTGAGTCATAGTTACAGCCAACAGTATTCCCTTGTATGAGCGGACCTGGCTATTGGACCCGTTCCCCTGCTGCTAGACATCTCTCTTGTCTCCACTGCAGGCACTACATTCACTGCATTTGGTGGTCTCTTTCTGCTGAGCTCTGAGCTCTTCCGGTGCAGCCATCATCCAGCCCATCCCAGGGTCCCAGCATGCAGCCCAAGGGCCGGAGGGTGGCCTCTGGAATTTTGCCAGGCTATCCACAGCAGGGACCCAGTAATCAGTCCTGGCAGGAGAGCCCCAGGCTGTCACCAATAATCAGCTAGGTTTGCAACACACAGCCAAGATTAGCAACCTAAAAATAGTTGTTCTTTTGTAAGGTGGTGTGGGCAGCGCTTCTCAGGATGCCTTGTGGTCTGAAGGGGGCACGTGGTATGTGACTCAGGGGGCCGAGCACCCCTCTTGTGCAGTGTGTCCGACCCCCATACGGGGCCCTGCTCTAGCTTCCCACTAGCGGTCTGACATATAGAACTGCACTGTGGTGACCCAGAAATACCACATGTGTGATCAGCTTGGCCAGGGTCATGCTGTGTGTGCCTGTACACGTGGTGCTGGCAGTGACATCAGCTGTTACCTGCTTCCTCTTCAGAAGTAAGAGCTAACTCATGCACGGTGGGTGTCTGGGAGCTTCGGAAAGGTCCCTTCGTTCACTAGCGACTTACAAAACACTTAGCACTGTTCCAAGCACTGGGGATACTGTAGCAAACAAGAAAAGGCTCCTACTCTCATGCAGCTTACAACTGAGTGAGGAAAATAGAAAACACATAAGCAAGTGATAGATAGACAAGAAAATATAAAGTCCTAATAAGTCCTGTAAAAAAAACAAAACAAAACAAAACAAAACAGGGTAACATCTTCGAGAAAGGGTCAGCAAACTTTTTCTGTAAAGGGCCAGAGAGTAAATATTTTAGGCCTTACGGCCTATAGTCTCTGTCACCACTAGTCATCCCTGCCTTTGCAGCATGAAAGCAGCCACAGACAATTGTAAATGAATGAGAGTGACCATGTTCCAATAAAACTTTATGTACAAAAACAGGCCATGGGCCAGACTTGGCCCTCAGGCCATAGTTTGCCAACCTTGTCCTGGGTCTGGGGAGAAGCTACCTGAGCTGGGGTTGTCAGAGACCCTTTCTGAAGGGAGATAAGAGCTGAGAGGTCTCAGGAGGGAGTCACAGGAGGGAGCCAGCATGGGAGAGCCTATCTCAGGCAGGCATGATAGCGCCTTGCTGCAGATTCAACGGGGTAGCTGTGTGGTGAGAAGCAGGCAGCCTCTGGCTCAGTGTGAGAGAGAAAAATGGTGGAGCTTGCTTATGGGCTGAATGTTGGAGGTACAGGAAAGAGGAAATTCAAGGATGAGTCCTAGATTTGGGTGAATGGTTCTGTTTATGGAAAAGAAGAAAAGCTGGAGGAAAAAGCTGGGTTTGTGTTGGGCATGTTGAATTTGAGGACCTTTTCTTAGATGAGCGGGTGAGAAATCACGTGAGCAGGTGGACACCCACAGCTCAGAGAGAAACCAGGACCGGAGGCTTGACCTGGGGAGTCAGTAGTGTTTGGGTGGTCTTCAAAGCCATGAGTCTGGAGGATCAGGGGAATATGTGTGGACAGAGCACAGGGGGCCTGCATGAGACCTGGGCCACTGACATTTTGTGCTTGGCAGGGGAGGACAGAGTGGGCCTCACACTCCACGGAGGAAGGCACTGTCTCCCGGGGTACAAGCTCTGGGCCCCCTACTTACTCACAGAGCCTCACTTTCCCTCCTGTCAATGTGGGATTCTACCTCCTAGGATTGGTGTGAGGATTAAATAAGATGTTCATGCTTGACGTGCAGAAAGCACTCAGCACATGGTACCTGTGATGATGGCAGTGGTGACCACTGAGCTCACAGGCTGTGTGAGTGGGTTGCAGGTCTGTGATGGTTTGGCTTGACGGATGGGGGAGTCAGTGGTGGGTTAGGTATGCAGACCCCCATGGCCTGGCACTTGGTGTCCTGGTACATGCACCTGTGCCCTTCCACCTGGGGCAGGCCCAACGTGCCAGGTCCTCGGTGCCCCTGGAAGCCCCTGATGGGAGTTGGGGCTCAACTGGGGTGGTCAGCGCTGAGACTCGTTCTACCCTGTATCCCAAGGCTCCCCAGGGAATCGAGCCCCTACTGCCCACAGTGGTAGCCTGGCGCAGCCACACGTCCCATCCCCAGCCGACTTCCTCATGCCCCTCACAGGGGAATCCCCCTTCATCTCTCCATAGCTAAGAGTTGGCTTCTGGGACACCGAGTTTGGTTGGTTGGGTGGCTGTCTAGGCCCTCTGGGTCGCAGTAGGGTAATGAGTGGCTTGTCTGGCTGGGTGGGTTCAGTGAGTTGGCGGGGTGGGCAGTGTGGTCCCACCACCACTCTCCCCCCCCTCCCCACCTCCCGCTCCCTGCTTACCCCCAGCGGTGCCGGGCAAGCTGATGCCTCCCTCACCTGCTGCTCCTCCCACAGTCAGGCTATCAGAGAAGATGGTGGATTACCTGGCCAACACGGAGATCAACAGCCAGCGCATCGCCGCGGTCGAGAGCTGCTTCGGGGCATCCGGGCAGCCCCTGGCCCTGCCAGGCCGGGTGCTGCTGGGCGAGGGCGTGCTGACCAAGGAGTGCCGCAAGAAGGCCAAACCGCGCATCTTCTTCCTCTTCAATGACATCCTGGTGTACGGCAGCATCGTGCTCAACAAGCGCAAGTACCGCAGCCAGCACATCATTCCGCTGGAGGAGGTGACGCTGGAGCCGCTGCCCGAGACCCTGCAGGCCAAGAACCGCTGGATGATCAAGACGGCCAAGAAGTCCTTCGTGGTGTCGGCCGCCTCCACCACGGAGCGCCAGGAGTGGATCAGCCACATCGAGGAGTGCGTGCGGCGGCAGCTGCTGGCCACGGGCCGCCAGCCCAGCACGGAGCACGCGGCGCCCTGGATCCCCGACAAGGCCACGGACATCTGCATGCGCTGCACGCAGACGCGCTTCTCGGCCCTCACGCGGCGCCACCACTGCCGCAAGTGCGGCTTCGTGGTCTGTGCCGAGTGCTCCCGAGAGCGCTTCCTCCTGCCGCGCCTGTCGCCCAAGCCCCTGCGCGTCTGCAGCCTCTGCTACCGCGAGCTGGCCGCCCAGAAGCGGAAGGAGGAGGAGGAGGAGGAGGAGCAGAGCGTGGGGTCCCCCCGGCAGCCGGCCTACCTGGCCGGGGCCATCTGCGGAGCATCCAGCGGGGACGATGATGACTCTGACGAGGACAAAGAGGGCAGTGGGGACGGCGACTGGCCCAGCCACGTGGAGTTCTACGCCTCCGGGGTCTCCTGGTCGTCCTTCCACAGCTGACCCGAATCTGCAGCTGTGCGGGAGGGCCTCCCGGGTCCCCTCTGCATCCAGTCAGACTCCATTGCCCATGCTCCCGAGAGAACAGAGTTCCCGGACTGCCCAGCAGCCCCCAGAACCCTGCCCCGTGGGTGGCAGGCGCAGTGGGAATGGCTCTTTCTCTCTCGGCCCCCAGTGCCTTTGGGCTGGACGTTGGCAGCCTTCTGCTCCACTTCAGGTAACTCTCTTTCCAGTTAGCAAACCCAAACACTTCGGCCTCTTGGGAACAAATTTATTTCTCAGCCCTATGAGCTGTAGCCCCAGATGACCCCTTGAACTAGACAACCCCGGGTACCTGTCAGGACCAGAGGGAAGGTAGGACTGGAGCGAGGTCCCCAGTTCTCTGAGGACGTGCACCACAGCACCTGGCCCTGGGACAAGCACACCCCCAGGGAAGACTGGGAGCCCTAGAAACCACGGTCTGCCCGTGCACCTTGCTGAGGCCCACCGGCCTGGGTGGCTGGCCCTTGTCAGGCCAGGCATGTGGGCTCACCTTGAGCCAGGCAAGAGAGCCATGCTCCGAGTACCCACCAGGCTTGGTGCAGCCTGACTCCTGGGGGTCCAGGGCAGTCTGCCCAGGCCTCTGGCCCCATCTCACCTCTGTCCAGCTGTCCAAGAGTCTGATGCCTCTCAGTCCAGCCCTCCTCTCTCCCTGTGGCTGGGGAAGGCAGCGTTTTCTGTTAGGACTCTTCACTGCAAGTGACAGAAACCCTACCCAGACTGATTTAACAATAAAATGAATGTTTATGGACTTGCGTGGTCAAAAAGTTCAGGAGGATTTTGCTTCAGACATGGCTCGTGAGGGGCTGAAACCATGCTGGGTGGCAAATGTCAACAATTGTGTACCACGCTGGGTGTTCCTGGGAACACTGGCAGCATAGTGGGGTCAGACATTCACACCACGTGGATGTGTTCTTGGCTGGTTCCCAAGGAAACCTCGCCATCCATCTGGGTACTCTAACCATGGCCCAGCACCTGTAGCCCTGCTCACTTGGTGTGAGTCATCTAAGTGGATGGACAGCGAGTAAACACGGAGCCACTTGTCCAGCTCTGCCTGGGCCTTCCAGGCTCAAAGCTCTCCCATGCAGCCTCCTGCCTGGCCTGCTCCTGGGGGTCGTGTCACTGAGTGGGAGAGCCCCAAGTGCAGCAACTGGCCTTGCTCAGAGCGAGTGTGTTGGGACTGGAGCTTGAAGGCCAGCCTCCTGATGCCTGGCCTGCAGCTGGCCATAGGGTCATGGGTCCTTTGATGGTCTCCTGCATTTGCTTCTGCCCTGTGGCAGAAGAGGGGAAGATCACTGTCAGCTAGAAGTAGTGACTCTGGGGGAAGGAAAGCATCCCCTAGCCCTCATGGCACAGTGGGCTCTGGCCAGGATAGGAGGTCTCAACCCCATTATCTGGGCTCCAGGCCCTAGGTGAAGAATTGCCCTCTGCCAGTTCTCAAATCCTCACATGCAAATAGAATCCTGAGGGTCTGGTTAGAATGCCACCTCTGATTTGGCAGGTCGCTGGATCCCAGGGACGGCAAGCCTCCAGTCCAGTGAGGGAGGATAGAAGAGGTAAAGTGTGAGGCACCGGGGCCTGCCTATGGCCTTTCTGTGCAGGCAGAGGGAGCAGGTGGGAGAGGGTCAGAGGTACTTCCGAGAACGTGTTGGTTTTCAAGCCCTTGGTCTCCCTGAGCCACACAAACTGGTCCAGGTTGGTTCTGCCTGGGCAGAGGGCTCAGGGCAGGTCACATCACAGGATGAGAGACAACTTCCTGAAGACAGATCAGATACCCTCTCACAGCCAGGCCAGGCAGCCCCATCCCTTCACCCCAGAGCTGGTGCTGGGGCGGGGAGTGCCCAGCTCCAGCCACTGGCCTCTCCATCACAGCCGCACTCTCCTGGAGCCTCCCTTGCCTGGTAGACGAGAGTAGAAGCAGCAGGGGCAGCATTCACTTGGACAGGAAGGATGCCTGCAATGGATCCTGGGCACTGCCAGCCTTCTCTACAGGTGCCTGACACGGGGGCACAGAGCACAAGACCCAGGCATGCAGGGCAGGTAACCAAGGTCCATGCCTTCCTCACCAGGGCTGGGCAAGTGGTGCCTTGTCCCTCAACCTGGGACCCTTAGACCTGCTCTCCTTGTACCTCCCCCCACCCAGGACTGGGAGAGGGTGGCTGCCTCCTTGAGCCCCAAGGTGTTAGGTACAGCCTGTAAGGACCCAAGGGCTCGAGTGGCCAGCAACCTTTGGAGGGCTTTCATTCATGCAGATTCATTGCTCTGTGCCATGCCAGGTGCTGAGGACACAGCTGTGAGTAACACAAGGTCCCCACTCTTAAGGTTTCTCCTCTGGCAGAGGAGACAGGCACAGAAGCTGGTGCTGTAGGTCCTAGTATGTGCTGTGATGGGACAGGGACTGAGGTATGACCGTGGGCAGGTGGAGGACAGCACGCCACAGAGGCAAGCTCCCTGTGATCGGTGAGAGAGTCAGCAATGCCATCTGGGGAGATGGTGTTCCAGTCAGAGGGAATGACAAGTGCAAAGGCCCTGAGGAGGAGAGGAGTCCATGTGTTCTGGATCAGCATGGCTGGATTGAGGCCAGAGAGGTGGCGGGACCAGCTCGGATGTGCCGAGAGCCACTGGAACCTTCAGCAGGGCAGCACGTCTGCTCTCGGCTTTCAAGAGCTTGCCCTGACAGCTGTGTGCAGATGGCTGAGGCAGAGAGAAGGGCTGTACAGCCCCCCAGACCCCTAGGATCCCTGAGACAAGGAACTAGGTTCCACTGAGGCTTCATCTGCCTGTGGTGGTGGGTGGCAGACAGCTGGCCTTGGCTGTCTCCATCTCTTCCTAAAGAGCCGGCCCCTCCCCTGTTCTACAAGATGTTCTGGATGACTGCAGATGGTGCATCAGGAAGCTAAATAAATGCCATGGGCTGAACTTTGCCCTGGACCAGTGAGGTCCAGTGATGACCAGTGCCCCTGGCCACTAAAGCACAAAGGGGAATGTGTTGGGAGGAAGCAGGGCCTCTCAGAAAAGAAGATCTGGGCCCAAGAAGAGAAGGGGATGCCTCAAGAGACCCCATCTCTCACTCTTTTACATCTGCTCCCCTCCAGAGACAACCTTGTCAGCCTGGCTTGGGTCAAGGGTCAGGCCAGGCCCTGCCTCCAGCCACCCCTGCCCCAGGCTGTTCTGAAAAGGGGCTTGCTGTCCACCAGGCTTGCTGTCCGCCAGAACGCAGGCTGCGTTCTCTCACCTGCCTCCCCAACAGGTGCGGTCCTGAAAAGCTCTGGAGTTGCCCCAAGCCAAGGCCACACAACTGACCCTCGCCCTTGGCTACCACTCCACCCCCACACATGCAGGAGGTCAGGAGTCCTCAGGCTGAATCGATGCCTCTGCTCTTCACAATGTTCCCTTTCCCCAGAATGAAGCTTGAGGTCTGGCTGCAGGACTGGGTCTGCTGGGCCTCCGTCCCAGCCTTCCCTCTCTCCTGGGGCTTCGCTTACAAGGCCTGGCAAGGGCACGGGAACCGGCTGTCCTGCCAGCCAAGTGCTCCCGTCTACCGCCTGGGAATCCTTCCTCCCAGCTGCGCGTGGACTCGGAGTGTCTGCCAGAGGCTGATCGTTCAGCCCAGGGAGGGGCCTCTCTTGCCCCTCCTCCTGGGAGATGGAGATGGGCCAGGGGAGGTTCTGAGGACCAGGCCCATGCCTATGAGGGGCACTGGAGCCCCCCACCACCTCAGCATTGCCTGAAGCGCCCTTGTGGCATCAGCCCTGACGGAAGTCGCTCCAGGTGGAAAGTGGAGTCTCAGCAGTGACCTCATGGCATTTGGGGACTGACTGACAGGCAGGCCCTTTAGAGTTTGACCTGCCCCTGGGCAGGGATGCGGTGCTCCCGAAGGACTCTGAGGATACTGAGAGAGGCCTCTGCGGGCAGTAAGCCAGTGACCCCTCCCTGGAAGTTTTGACTATTGGGATTTTTAGGTGCTGAGTCTTCTTAAATAGGGCCCACCTGCATGGGTACTGGGCACAATTGCCAGAAGCAGGGAGTCAGGCAGGGGGTTGACAGGACCAGAGGAATCTTATCCCTCCTTGATGATGGTGGGGGCAGTGGTACTGGTGCTGGTGGTGACAGCACGTGCCACTTTCTGAGAGCCGTCTCTCAGTAAGCCATCTATCAGCATCAGTCTCAGGAAGGCAGAGCCAGGTTACATAAGGCCATCCTGTGTCTGAAGGGGATGTGGCCTGAGTCCTGAGAGAAGGATAGACAAAGCCAGGAGCCAGAGCTCCCAGAACAGCTGTGTGATCAGGGAGGGCTTCCTGGAGAAGGTGGTGTTTGGTTGAGCCTCAAGGAAGTCATGACTTTATCAGAAAGGATGGTAATCTCCATTAGGACTGGAACTCTGGGTCGTTTTATTAACTGCCCTCCTGTCCCTGGCACTGAACATTTGTTGGTTAAATAAATGAATCAAGTAAGAAATGGGGTTGAAGGCAGGGCAGAAGGGATAATAATGAAATGGTCATTGAACCTCACCTCTGGAGCCTCCAGTCAAGGTGCTGGATGAGAATTGTTGGCCCTGGCCTCTTTCTGGAGGGTTGGGGACCAGCACTTCCCCCCAAACACTGACCTCTGCCCTGTCAGCAGGGGCAGGAAGTTCCTTTCCACCCCCTTCCAGGCAGAGCTTTCTGGAGATGTGATGTTAAGACCAGTTTGCAGGGGGACATCATTCAGGCTGGCATCAGAGGATTTCAGCTGGCCAGGCCTCTCCCCTGCCTCAGCTTGTTCTTGAGGACTCAGCTAGAAAGAGGATGCAGGGGACATCAGGGCCACTGCTGGACTCGGCTACCGGGCAGACTAGGAGTGACTGCAAGGCTGACCCAGTTCTCAGCCAGGATCCTGGAGCTCGTAGGCCATTCTTGCAAACTGAGGCAGCCACTTCTGCTGGCCTGCCTCTGACCCGGCCTTGCAGGAAGTAACCCTCCTGAGGGCTGTGGGCAGGGGAGAGGCCGCCTCTGAGTCGGGCTTTTCACACCTGGCACCAGCATGCTCTGGGCTGTCTTCCTGCCTGCCTCTGCACCCGGGCTCCCATGTCTGAGGGGAGGGAGCCCACGAAGGGGCCCGCCCCCTCGACGTGTATGCTCTGCCTTAGCCCTGAGCAGGTTCAGAGACCTGTGCCGGGATTTCAGATGTTGGGGCTGGGTCCACGAGCCACAGGAGGAATTCTGCATCACCAAACCCAACAGAACCAGACCCCAGGCTTCTCTTCTCTGACTTTGCCGACTCTGAACCCAGCATCTGCCTTTGTCCGTGAATTTGGGCCTCCCTGTGGACCCCAGTGCTGCTGCCACCTCTGCTCTGCAGCCTTCCTGGTTGTCCCAGGGCAGCATTGACTGTCCCATCCACGCTCCCAGAGCACCTGCAGCCTCTGCTGTGGCTCCCACCCTCCACCTGTCACGAGGTGTCTGAGTAGGCCTGTGCCCACCAAAGCTGGCCTTGGAGTCCAGGCTGCTTGAGGGCAGGGGGACCACTCATTCACCATTCACCTACAGCCCTCACATTCTCGGCAGAGTTCTGCAGATGCCTTTCTTTGAAGGTGGCCTTGTGACTTCCCCTAGCTCATGGAGGATGATGGCAAGATAATGGGGTCACTGGGGCCTCAGAGCCCCTGTGTCCGAAACTGACTCCACTGGCTTCCCCTAACCAGCTAATCCTGTCTCCACTGGTGCCCGTACCCAGGCCTTTGAGACAGACAATGGGGGGGTCTCCTGACCCTTCCCTTTCCTGTCCCCCCACTCTTGTACCTTTCCAGGCAAGCCGGGCCCAAACTGAGGGAGCCTGTGGTGCACGGGGGGCACCGAAGGAGCTCCTTTAGGGCCCTGGGGGGAGTAGTTCAGGCAAGACCACAGAGGGGCATGGGCCAGACCCCACAAGATAGTCTTTATCCCAGCAGAGAGGGAGCCCTGTGCACACACGTGCACACACACACACCTTCCACCCCTCTCAGCCTCCCTCCTAGTTTCCCAAACTCCCCATGTCAAAGCCTCAGACTAGCTTTTGGAGTAGTGTGCAAGGGAGGAATAGGGAGTAAGGACGGTTGCGGGGAGGGTGTCACACAAGGAGAGTGAAAACCCAGGGAGGCTCTCAGGAGCAGCTCATGTTTCCTTCACTGTTTGGGCAGGGAATCTGAGGCCCCAGGGGCAAGTGCACCCCTGACATGAGTCAGAGTCAGTGCCAGATGAGAGGCTGTGGCCAGAGCATTGTCCCATGTCCCTCCCAGAGTCCTGTCTCCTGCCAGCTCCCTTCACCACCACAGAGCCCAGCTCTGACTGAAATGTTCCAATGCAGAAAACAGAAAGGCAGGCGGGCAGGCAGGGAGGGAGAGAAGAGGGGTGGGCGAAGACCAAGCCAGATATTTCTGGGCAAAAACAAGGGGAAATTTCAATCCCTGGAGTGTCACTTCAGGGGGTCCGGCCAAATGTTTTGACCCCAAAGAACAGACTTTCCGGAGAACGGTTTCTGCCCACTGTGGCTCCAAGTTGGGAGGGAGAGGAGTCGGGTGCCTGAAGCCAGTGCTGGTGCTGCCCATTCTTTCTCTGCACAGCTGGGTTTAACAGGACCCCTGGGTGCCCACAGCAACACCCAGGGCTGTAGAAACCCAGGGTTCCAGGATTCTGGAACCACACACACACACACACCCCCCATAAGTTTTCCTTTGTGTGTACAAAAGGAAACTTTATGCGGTTTGCAAATTGCCAACATTCTTAAAATGCCAAAATGCCTTCCTTTGTATTCCAACCAAGCCTCCTGGGGTCCCCACCCCCACCCAGGAAGTAGATGAACCCTCTCAGCCTTGGCCCAAGCCAGCCACTTGCTAATCTCTTTCCCCAGGCTTGGGCTGGAGCTGGCCTAAAAGAGTGGAGTCAAGGCAAAGGAGCTCAGTGAGAGGGAGTCTGGGCGGGGGCTGGGATGCAGTCATCACCCCCAAGACAGGCCCAGGCTCCCCACATCTTCTGTTCTGCACTTGTGTCCTCACCTTGAAACACTGGCCTGCCCACAGCTCCTTGCCCCCTGCTGCTGCAGTGGGTTCATGGGGTGGTGGGCGCCCATGGCTCACCTGTGCACACGTTTCTCCTTTGGGTGCTCACACTCTGGTGTTTCCTGGAGTGAAGTAATACAATTGTATATATTGGTCTCTACTCCCAATTCCTGGCACAGAGCTCCTGAATACCTTGGAATTTCCCAGGTGACAGGAGTGCCTTATGTCCTAATGCAGTACTTAGTGGACAAGACCAAGCCATGATTAGAAGCTTGGAACTTTCAGTCCCACTCCTCATTCTCCAGGAAGGGGAGAAGGACCAGAAACTGAGTTAATGATCTGTCACGATGATGGTTCCATAAAACACCCGGAAGTATGGGTTCAGAGAGACTCTGGGCTGGTGAACACGTAGAACTGCTGGAAGGGAGGTGCGCTGGGGAAGGGGGAAGGTCCACACCCCTTACCACGTACTTGCCCTACACATCTCTTCACCTGGCTGGTCATCTGTGTCCTTTATCATATCCTTTATAGTAAACCACTAAATGTTTTTCACCGAGTCCTGTGAGCTGTTTTGGCAAATTATCAAACCCAAGGAGGGGAGTCATGGGAACGCTGACCCAGGTGACAGCCTGGGACTTGTGATCGGCGTCGGAAGTGGGGGCAATCTTGTCCATGGCATTTGCACTAACTCCAGGGGGACAAGGTCAGAACTGAATTGAATTGTAGGACACCCAGCTGGTTGTGGGGAATCTCTCGGTGTGGGGGAGAATCCCCACATGTGCTGTCAGAAGTGTTGTGAGTGTGATAGGGCCATGAGAATAAAGGCGGTCACAGGCATGTTTCTCACACACCCCTGGGGAAGCCCTCTTCCTTACTTTTGGTCACGGGCTTTAGTACAGCTGAGCCATCCACATCCTGGCTCTAGGAGTGGGCACAGGACCCGGGTCTGGACAACCAGCACAATTGGGAGGCCTGAGGGGACATACTGAGGGCTGTGAGGGTCCATATCCACGTCTCCCACCTGCACAGAGAGGAGTGGCTCTGAGTCACGTGGCAGGGAGTGGCAGCCCGGCTCTCAGGAGGGCCCAGGGAAAGGGAATGGGGCCCATATTCATCCTACAATGAGGCTGTGGCAAAGACAGTGTGCAGATTTCAATTCAATTAGGGAGAAACCCACCCAATGATGAACAGCTCCGAGATATGAAAACAGAGCATTCAAAAGCACAATGGACACAGTGATTGTTTCCTTTATTCAAGTCACAGACAAAGCGACATCTCACTCAGGCAGCCTCAATGTCTCACAAGCTGATTATCACATGAGTCAAAACTCTGAGGAACAAACATAATTCAGATGCAAACCTGATTTGGGGAAACAAAGCCCGTCCAGTCCCCGTCAAGTTAGGACAACAATGACGCAGAGACACTGAGCTCAGCAAGGATGTACTTTCTGAGAGTACCATGTCCTCCACTGTTCAGTCCAGGGTATGTTGAACATCGATCTCCTCTCCAAAGGTCAAGGAGTAAGCAGTTAGGAAAATCAATATGTCTTCAGAGCAGTACAAGGAGGAAATTAGCATGGGGCGGGACATGAAGTTCAGAAGTGGGGGCAGTTGGCCACCTGGGGTACCCGCTGGGACCTTTGGGTTTTTTATCGAAGTCTAAGCTACATCCAGTAAAGTGCGCAGATCTTAAGTGTTCAGCTCAGACTCCACACACACACACACACACACACACACACACACGGGTGGCCCACATGAGCAGCACCAAGGTCAAGATACAGAGGATCTCCAGCACCCAGAAGCCTCCCTCAGATTCTTCCAAGGGTCCCTGCCTCCGAGGGACTGGTGTTCACGTAAGTTTTCCCCTGTTTTTTTTTTTTTAACTTCATATAGATAGAATCATAGTCTAAGTTTTTGTTGTTGTTGTTCAGACTTCTTTGCTCAAATTCTGTCTGTAGGACTCTCCATGTTGTTGTAAGCATCTGTCTGTACTTGGTGTTTTGCATTGTGGTGGAATATTCTATTTGGTGGGCCCTCCACAACCGTATGTCCTCTCTACTGTGGATGGGCATTTGGGTAGTTTACAGTTCCAGGTCGTTACGAAAAAAGGGGCCATGACCATTCCGTAGACGTCTTTGGTGGACAAAGCTCTCATTTCTGTCAAGGGTATGGTTGGGGTGGCAGTGCTGGGCCACGGGACATACGTACGTGCAGCTTTAGCACATGCTGCCCGGCTGTCCCCTGCAGTGGTTGAGCCGGTTTGCACCCCCCAGCAGATGTGGGCTGCAGACGCTCCACACCTCACCAGCCTCACCAGCACTGTGTTCCGTAGGGCTCTCTCACTGCAGCGACTCTGGGGAGTCACCTGGAATGCAGCCTGACTCCAGAGCTCACCTCAGTGGGCTCGTGGGATGTGGCCTTTCCTTGTGCTCAGGAGAAGCCGGTGTGGGAGACTGAGGTGGTGCTGGTGTTGGGCCTGCACGTGAGATGGAAAATGAAACCCCAAGGAAGCCCATCGGTGTGATTTTTATTCATTCATTCATTCAACAAGAGCCCCTTGAGTACCTATAGCACTGGGGATACAGCTGTGGAGCTGTATCCTGCTCGCAGAGCTCGCACTCGTGTAGAGAGACAGACCACAAGCACAACTGGAAAATATATTATACTCTTTCATACCTCTGGGGTCTTTTCCAGCACTAGGAATATTCCCAACCAAGAGGGGTGCACTATGGAGGCACTCAGCCTGCCCCTTGTTAGTTCAGCTCTGTTGACAAGCCTTTTTTCATTTGGTTTCTGAAGAGATAATCTCAACACCCTTCTCCTTGATGTAGATCCTGTAATAATGGAGTATCTGAGAAGGATTGAGTGTACAGATAACAACAACACAGAGAGGGGGACGGTGAGAGCTGGGTGGCTACAATTTCAGATCGAGTGGCCAGACAAGGTGTCACTGAAAAGGTGTACTTGGGTCAAGACCTGAAGGAAGTGAGGCAGATATTTGGGAGAAAAACATCCCGGGCAGAGGAAGCAACAAGTGCAAATGCCCTGGGGTGGAGATGTCCCCAGGCTGGTGGAGGAGCACGGAGGAGGCCGGTGTGGCTGGCAGAGCGAGAGAAGGGGAGAGCTGCTGGAGATGTCCAAAGCTGGGGAGATGGAGCAGGGCCCTGGAGGCATCGTAAGGACTTTGGCTTTGCATGGAGCGACATAACAGGAGTCATGGGAGGTGTTTCAGCAGAGAAGCACGCCTGACTCACCTTTTAGCAGGACCACTGGCTGCCACGGACTGGACTCACGGGGGCCGGGAGGGCAACCTGGGAGCTGCTAAGGAGGTGGGAGGTGATGATGGCTGGCACCAGGCTCCGTGCAGAGGTGCTAAGACATTAAATACCGATATATTTGCAGGTGGGACCAACAGAATCTGCCAGTGCATTGGATACAGGGTGTGAGAGAAAGAGGTCAGTGCAGCTGCAAGCGTGAAGCTCCTGGTTTGTGAGACAGAGAAGGCTGGGGGCCAGCCACCAACCAGTGGTGGTTGTCTGTTGTGGTTTCTGAGCGGGGAGTGTGGGTATCAGGAGCTCAGTTTCGGCATGTAAAGTTGGAGACTGAATGCAAAGTTGTACGGGAAGGACTAGAGCACAGGCAAGAGTCCGGGCTGACAAACGCTGTTGCACACGTGGACAACCCCACAGGACAGACGGGAGGCTAGAGCCGCGGAGGTGGAGGTGGAGATTGGGGAGCAGCCGGCCAGGCCGGAGGAGGGCCTGGAGAGCGCGGCAGCCGGCAGGGGGCCCAGCCATGCCAGACGCTGCCCACGGGGGTCATCGGGTGGCATGAGGACCAAGAGCCAGCCTGTGTTCAGTAACGTGGATGTCACGTGAAGTGGTCGCCTACAATGTGGCTGCTGTGACAGGAGAACATTTAGTGGGCTGGTAGGAGCAGAGGCCCACTGGAAAGCACCCGGAGAACAGAGCCAAACTGGTGAAGTCATCTGAAGAATTCCATTGCAAAGGGGAAGAGAAACGCCGCAGTGGCTCGAGATGGAAGAGGTGCTTTATGTATGTGTGTGTATATATATATGTTCATGTTTATTCATTTTTGAGAGATAGAGCGCAAGTGGGGGAGGGGCAGAGAGAGAGAGGGGGAGACACAGAATCAGAAGCAGGCTCCAGGCTCCGAGCTGTCGGCACAGGGCCCAACGCGGGGCTCGAACCCACAAACCGTGAGATCATGACCTGAGCCGAATTTGGTCGCTTAACCTACTGAGCCACCCAGCCGCTCCCAGAGGTGCTTTTTAAACAGCTTTATTGGGATATAATTCACATCCCATAAAATCTATCTGCCCTTTAAAGTTTGCCGTTCAGTGATTGCTAGTATATTCACAAGATTGTGCACCCGTTCCCACTATCTAATTCCAGGAGATTTTCATCACGCCAGAGTGGAACCCCACACCCACGAGTGCTCACTGCCCGTTCTCCCCTCCCCCGGCCCCTAACAACCACCCATTTGCCTTCAGTCTCTATTCTGGACATTCCACACAAGTGGAATCGTACAATATGTGGTCTTTTGCAACTGGCTTCTCCCACTTCACATCTTCCCACGTTCATCCCTGTTGTAGCATGTATCGGTATATAATTCCTTTTTATTGCTGAATAACATCCCATCGCATGTTTCAGACAATGTACATACCGCATTTTGTGTATCCATTCATCAGCTGACAGACACCTAGGTTGTTAACCCTTTTTGATTCTTATGAAAAATGCTGCTAATGGACATTCACATACAGGTTTTTGTGTGGACATGTTTTCAGTTCTCTGGGGTATATACCTAGGAGTAGAATTGCTGGGTCATATGGTAACTCTATGTTTAATATTTTGGGGAACTGCCAAACTGTTGTCCAAAGTGGCTGCACCATTTTATGTTCCCACCAGCAATATATAAATGTTCCAATTTCTTCCCGATCTCATCAACACTTGTTATTGCCTTTTTTATTTTAGCCATCAGAGTAGGGGAGAAGTGGCATCTCATTGTTGTTTTGATGACTAATGATGTTGAGCACCTTCTCATGTGCTTCTTGGCCATCTGGATATCTTTTTTGGAGAAATGTCTGTTCAAATCCTTTGCACATTTTTTAATTGGGTTGTTTGTCTCTTTGTTTTCGAGTTCCAAGAGCTCTTTATATATTCTAGATACTAGTCCCTTATCAGATACATGATTTGTAACTATTTTCTCCCATCCTGTGTTATTTTTTTTCACTTTCTTGATGGTGTCCTTTGAAATACAAAAGTTTTTAATCTTGATGAAGTCCCATTTATCAATTTCTTTTTGTCATTTGTTGTTTTTGTGTCATGTCTAAGAAACCATTGACTCATACAAGATCATAAAGAGTTATTCCCATGTTTTTATTTAAGAAATGATCTATTTTGAGTTAATTTTTTATATGGTATCAGATGGGGGACTGCCCACCTTCATTTTTTATACAGTTGTCCCAGAACCATCTGTTGAAAAGACAGTTATTCCCCATGGAATTGTCCTGGTACCCTTGTTGAAATTTTTGTTGTTTTTTAGTATGGAAGAAATGCATGTGTACATGCTTATGGGCAAAACCCTGCACAGAGTGGGAAATGGTGATGAAGGGGAAGGAGAAGAAAGACTGGAGCAGCAGCCTCCAGAGGGAGAGGGGTGCCCAGAGGAGGGGCTGGCACAAGTCAAGGGCAAGGAGATGTGTGGGCAATGAACGTTCTCTCCCCAACACTTCCCTTTCTGTAGTGAAACAGGCACCATGTCACACTGCAGAGAAGGCACAGGGGGAGGGGTGGGAGCTGGGAGAAGAGGTTAGCAGGAGCGGAAGTAAGCCACCTCCCTGAGCTTAGAGATGATGAACCAAAAGTAAGACCAGTCTGTGTTCAGGTGTTCTTTAGGCAGGTGCGGGGGCAGGGGTTGGGAGGGGTGTGGGAAGAGTGGAGGGATCCAAGGCCTCTGAGGGCTGCCTGTACCAGGGTGGAAGGACAAGTCTGGTTCTTTTTTTTTTTTTTTTAAGTTTTATTTATTTATTTTGAGAGAGAGTGAGCAGATGGCAAAGGGCAAGAGAGAGAATCCAAAGAGAATCCGAAGCAGTGCAGGGCCTGATGTGGGGCTTGATCCCACACCCATGAGATCATGATCTGAGCCAACACTGAGAATTGCACGCTTAAGTGACTGAGCCACCCAGGTGCCCCTGGACAAGGCTGGTTGTTAGTGGCTGCAGCAAGCAGCCCTCTTGCTGAGGATGGTCAGGTTCATCCAGGGAGAAGGTCTTTAGCCACACACAAGACCAGCTTGTTATCCCAAGATACAGAGAGAAAATGCCCTTGCCCCTAAATCTAATTAGAGAGGGTGAGGAGGGAGTTACCAGCAAGTCCTCAACCTTCCAGTGCCCCATCTGTCTCAGTGGCCTTGGGCTGCCACAACAAAGTAGCAAAGACTGGGTACTCATCAACAATGGGCTTGTACTTAATGTAAACAATGGACATTTATTGCTCACTGTCCAGAAGCTGGAAGCCCAAGATGACAGTGCCAGTGTGGCTGCATTCTGGTGGGAACTCTTGGCTTGCAGACAGCTGTCTTTCCACTGTGTCTTCACAGAGAGATAGTGAGTGAGGTCTCTGATGTCTCTTCTCATAAGGGCACTAATCCCATCATGGGTGTCCCGGCCATGGTCTCATCTAACCCTGATTACCTCCCAAAGGCCCCACCTCTAAATGCTATCACATTGGGGGTTAGGGCTCCAGCCTATGAATTTGGGAAGCACACAATTCAGCCCACAACACCATCCAACCTGCTCTTGACCTCTAACAAGGACCTCAAACAAGCCCAGATCCTGAACTTCAGAACAGGGAAGGGACAGAAAGAGGTTCCCGGCCCTTTGCAGGGAGATGTCCATGTCACTGGCAACCCAAGTGGAAAAGAAAAATCTTTCGTCTTTACATTTTCTATTATGTATTTTAGAGAGTTGTGATGCCTGATACAGTAGCCACTGGCCACATGTGGCTTGACATGTGGCTAGTCAGAAAGGAAATGTGCTATAAGTATAAAAACTATACACCAGGTTTCAAAGACTTAATATTTTAAAGGAAGAAAAATATCTCAATAATCGTTTATATCAATTACAAGTTGATAATATTTGGTCTATTTGGTTAAGTTACATTATTAAGTGAATTTCATCTGTTTCTTCTTGCTTTTTAGAAATGTGGCTCACATTTGTGGCTTGTGTTAGATTCTGTTGGCGAGACACTAGAGAGAAGACCCCACATCCAAAATGGTTCCCGGCATGGCTGACCTTCCTGCCAGAGTCCGTGGGTACAAGTCCCACGTGCCTGGGGTGGAGTTCAAGGAATTCATGTTACAGTGGGGCCATGCCTCTGAGGAGGTAGGGCCCCCGGAGCATGCTCGTGAAGACTCCGCCTCGAGTCCAGCCCAGGAGGCAGCCCCAGGGAGCTGGGGACCAGGCTGGTCCTTGTGTGGTTCAGGGACAGGTAAAGCACTCACACTTTGTAACACTAGAACGCCCGTGGGCACAAGATGCCCACAATGCAGGGCCTCTTGTCTGCTGCACACTGCTTCTTCTGAACCATGCCCTCACCGCTTTGGAAGCCTGGAGGGTCACCAGCACCCGTTAGAATTTGTCTTTTTCTTTATTCCCCCCAAGCATGGAAGGGTGAAACGGCTGTAAGGTAAACAATGTGTATGGAGAAGTTCTAGCGAATTTCATATACCCATCCCCATTTACTACTTATTAAAATTGGCTATTAGTATTCCATTATATTGCCCACATATGCAGTTTGACTATGTCCCTGTTGCTCAGCACTGGGGCTGGTTCCCTTTTCTCCTGCTGCCATAAACAGCAGTGCTATGAATATCTTTATCCTTTTTCCATTTGAATTATTTTATTGTAATGTTTTCCCTGAAGTGAAATTTGTTGGCTGGAAAGTGTATACAGTTTTATGGTTCCTGTGACTTTTTTTCTTCAAATCACTCTCCCAAAAGACTGTATCACCAAGTATTTCCTCCAGCACTCTGTGTGTGTGTGTGTGTGTGTGTGTGTGTGTGTGTGTGTCTTCCTGCAGCCCTGCCAGTTCTGGGTTTGATCATTTGTATTTATTTTTACCAATTAATTGTTATGTAACAGAAGCTATTATCCTGGCATTTGCTTTGCAAATGAGAATGAGTGAAGTCCTTCCCTTAAAACTCATACAAATTAAGTAGCCATCACCTCTGTAGTTTAAAGAAACACTTTTCAGCTCCTTCTGTGTGCCAGCACTTGGGATACCCACAGCTGCCCTGAGGCTACAGTCCAGCTGGCCGGCTCAAGCTTCACCTCGTGACCCACCGTTATCAAATAGTCCAAGAAGCCTCCTCCGGTTAATAAAGCCATTTACCTCCTCCCAACAAACTGAAAACGCATCAGTCAGCCCCCTTTCCCTGTGTGGTTTAGATGAATCCTGGCATTTCTTAATTGCCATATGTTGATTGTTCAGGATTGAGACACATTCTGGTTTCTATGCAAAAAGATTGCAGGAGACATGGCTGATGTTCTGTTCATGGCTTATTAAAACCTCAGGAAGACCCTAGCCGCCCTCCCAAGGGGAACTCAATAACAGGCATCCTGGTGGAGCCACGTCCTGGCCCCTCAGGTAACCCAAGAAGGCTGGGAGGGAAACTGACAGAGGATGTGCATACTTGACCACTAGATGGCACCTCTCAATAACTAATGGGGAGAGAATTGCTTCCTTCCAAACCTCCAGCCCCATTCCTGACAGCCTCCCCACCATGCATTGCAACACACCCCAGTCGTGTTTACTTCCAAGCCAGACATCTCAAAAAAAAAATAAAATAAAAAAACAGAAAAATAAAAAGTTCATTCTAGCTAAAAATACACCATCTGCCTGTGAAAAATCTTGCCCGGCGCTGTCATGTCAACACCCAAAGCAGGTTAATAACCGGCCCAGAACAGATGGTTTCTTTTTATAATTACTGGGTCCCCCCCACCACCAGCAAGGCTTCTTCCTCAGCTGCCTCCTTACCCTGCTGGCAGCCCCCTAGTGTTTCCTGGCCACCCCGCTGCCACTGCCCAGCCAGCTACTGCCCTGCCAGCCACAGGGGGCCAGCCCATTGCCAGCCCTCTGCTCAGGCCGTAGGACCCGGGGGCTTTCAACACCACCTGGGAAGACGGCCACCAGGAGGTCACCCCAGCCTTGTCAACCCCACTATCAAAGAAAAACTAATCAAGCCAAGATGTCAGTAATCACTCAACAAATAAAGTTTAAGACACTTATCATCCTATTTCTGGGTGAGGATACAGTGAGATGTGCACCCCCAAACCCTGTTGTGGGGAAAGCAGATTATTAACACTGACTATCTAGAAAGAATTTTGACAGAATATAACAGCTTTAAAAAATATTGCAGGGGCGCCTGGGTGGCGCAGTCAGTTAAGCGTCCGACTTCAGCCAGGTCACGATCTCGCGGTCTGTGAGTTCGAGCCCCGCGTCAGGCTCTGGGCTGATGGCTCAGAGCCTGGAGCCTGTTTCCGATTCTGTGTCTCCCTCTCTCTCTGCCCCTCCCCAATTCATGCTCTGTCTCTCTCTGTCCCAAAAATAAATAAAAAAAGTTGAAAAAAAAATTAAAAAAAAATATTGCATACTGGGGTGCCTGGGTGGTTCAGTCTGTTGAGTGTCTGACTTTGGCTCAGGTCATGATATCACGGTCCATGAGTTCGAGCCCCGCGTCGGGCTGTGTGCTGAAAGCTCGGAGCCTGGAGCCTGCTTCGGATTCTGTGTCTCCCTCTCTCTCTGCCCCTCCCCTGCTAGTACTCTGTCTCCGTCTTTCTGTCTCAAAAATAAATAAAATTTAAAACGTAAAAAAATATATTGCATACTTAAAATTGTTTTTTTGGAGAGAGAGACAGAGAGAGAGTGTGGATGAACAAGCAGGGGAGGGGCAGAGAGAGAGAGAGAGAGAGAGAGAGAATCCCAAGCAGGCTCCACGCTCCGTGCAGAGCCAGATGCAGAGCTCAGTCCCACAACCCTAGGATCACAACCTGAGCCAAAATCAAGAGTTGGACACTCAACTGCCAGAGCCACTTAGGCGCCCCTATTGCATACTTTTTAATAGACTAATTTCACTTTGAGGAATATATCTGAAAGACTATCGTAATGTAAAATATGAAACGAATGTTAACACAAAAATGTTCACTGCAGCAATGGAAACCATACCAGGGATATGGTTAAGTGTGATGGAATGTTATACAGCCATTACATATTTACAAGGAATTTTAAATTATATCACAAATGTTACTTAATGTTAATTGGTAAAAGTGTTCAAAGAGGCCTTAACAGTAAGAACGCAAATATGGTGGAAATATGCACAGATAGCATTAAAAGGTTTGCATGAAACACACCAAATTTGTTAAGGGTGATATTCTGAGGGGTGCCTGGGTGGCTCAGTCAGTTGAGTGTCTGAATTTTTTTTTTAATGTTTATTTATTTTTGCAGGAGAGAGAGACAGAGCGTGAGCAGGGGAGGGTCAGAGAGAGAGGGAGACAGAATCTGAAGCAGCTCCAGGCTCTAAACCATCAGCACAGAGCCCAACACGAGGCTCAAACTCACAGGCTGTGAGATCATGACCTGAGCTGAAGTCAAACGCTTAACTGGCCACCCAGGCGCCCCATGAGCATCTGACTCTTAATTTTAGCTCAGGTCATGATCTCATGGGTTCCTGTGATTGAGCCCCGTATCAGGCTCTGTGCTGACACCTCAGAGCCTGCTTGGGATTCTCTCTCTCTCTCTCTCTCTCTCTCAAAATAAACAAACATTAAAAAACAAAGACTGATAATCTAGGCGGTAAAACATCATCCTTTTCTGGATTTTTCTAAGCTTTCATCAGCAAACACTAACAAATAAAAGGAAATGAATGGTTTTCAAAGACTGTTTAAAAACAGAGTTAAGGAATACTCTGGGGAGAGGACTGGAACAGGGGTCCCTGCAAGAGGAAGGCTTGCTTTTACATTTGTACTGTCTGACGTCTTCTAAGTTTTGTACCAGGCTGGTGTTACCTATTGAAAAATAAATAAATGAAGATTTTTTTCATAGAAGACACAGAAATAAGAATACTAACACCATAGGAGCCGAAAGGAAATCCTGAAGGGAAAGTGCTTTTACTTCCTATGGAAGACAGGACTCAAGGTCTGGTCTGCCATCTTGGGCCCAAAGTCCAGTATGGGTCACTCCAGGACCCGGCTAGTCAAGGGTGACTTCATTCAGCAAGGCCTGCTCCATCTGACCCATAATTGGTCACCCAACACTTGGGCCAGTGTTTTTCCAAGGAATCAAGGCAGGCAGGCCAGAGGGGCACTTCAGTGGACATCAGTATAGGGCTTCTTACCTAGGACCCCTGTGTCCCCTGGGCCTGGGAGAGTCAGACCCACCCAAAACATAAGTAATGCATGGGTGAGGCTTCCCCCAACTTCCCAATCACCCTCTATGAGTTAGAAGAACCATCCAAATGGCCCCCTACCTGCACCCCATTAACTCAAACAGCACATCAATGACCAGTGGCTTAATCAGTTCCAGGGGTGTGGCCTGTGCCAGGGCACCTAACTTCTATTAGCCGAGGCCAGCTAAAGAGCACCTTTTCTGTGAGATAAAGGCTCAATCCTTCCTTAATCAGCGTGGGTTCTAATTCACCCTGAAGTTTCCTTTACACCAATGGAAGAGCTGGAACACTGGTTCTCCTTAGCAGGAGGGCCTCCTCCGTACCCCCAGGGAGGCCCGTGCTGTTTCCCATCAGAGAGAGCCCCAAGTTGCTGTCCTGCCCAGGGCCTGGAGACCTAAGGGGCATTCTGCAGGTGCCAGGGGAGGAGGGGAGGCTCAGGGCAGGGTGCACACATGGCAGCACAGGGAGGCTGAAGCAGGAAACCTGGAAAACTGGGTCTCAGGCACTGGACTTGGGAGGCTTCTGTCATCCTTTAGAGCCACAAATCCAGCATTCCCTTGCACTCCAGGTGTACGACTCTGGGTGTTACAAATGCTTTACACAAAATATGTGAGAAGAGGTCTGTTCAGAAAACATTTATTGCAATTTGATAACACCTAGTCAAGTTACGGTTCCGAAAACAAAGTGAATATAGTATTAAGGGAGAATTTAGGGTGGACGCATTACCTAGATTCTATCAATTCAGAAAGAGCAACACTTTTTACTGAAAGTACTTAATTTGAAAAGCAAACCTCAAGAACTACCACGACTTTTCAGATGGGGAGAGTAAGCCCCTGGGACGGTGAGAGCCCAGGTATGCCACGTGGGAGAAGGGCTGGGGGCCTTGATGTTGTGGCTTCACTCAACATGCCGACCGCCCCTCCGTGGAAGGGACACTTGGAAGTCACTGGCCAGGGAAGGGGCACATGAGGGAAATGTGATTCCCTCATGGGCCAGCTCCCAGGTCCTGAGACCCAGGGCCCCAGGGGAGAAACAGGTCCCGTAACAGGTGCTTAGGACAGGCGTCCTCTAACAGGTGCTTAGGACAGGACTCCTTCACAGGTGGGGAGGTGGAACACAAGGGCCTTCCGCCACACTGCCTTGTGAGTAACAGTGGACCCGGAAAGCTGTCACTGATGTCGCTCTTCACCAGCCCTCCAGCCACAGGGTGGTCAGTGCATATTAGTGCACACGACCCCAAAACACGACGTCTTCATAAATAATCTCCAGAGCATGATACCGCGCCGCAGTAACCTCTCCAGCAGCTTTCATTCCACGCAAGGTAACACACTGATGATGTGGGGCTTTCCCAAACCCCCTGTCCCCTTCTGTGGGTCTGAATCACGTACACGAGACCCCTGCGTCCCAGGAGGAACGACCTAGTCATCGTACTGAACTTCGGCCTGGAGCTCCTTGGTGACATAGTTCACCAGCATCGCCAGCAGCTGCTGCTGCAGGGCCTCACTGCCCATGACCAGCGTGGTCAGCTGCACGGCGTCCATCCACTCCAGGTGCCTGACGATGGCGGTGACTTGATTAAAGAGCTTTTGCTGCTCAGCGGGTGGCAGCTCCATTAGGATCTGAGGAATTGGCTTAAACTGTCCGCTTGTCATCCATGCACCTAATAGACCCCCGACGGCCCCCCCTAGAAAACAAGGGAAGGCTTAATTAGTTGGGCCGTAATCGTAAATGACGGTCTCAGGTTCTTGCAGAGAGCACGTCCACCACCATGACGAGTAGGCACATTCAGGGAGGGCCAGAACGGGCTCGGCTCTGTGCCCGCTCTACCCGACAGTGCGGGGGGCAGAGGTTTATGTGGTCTTCAGTCCATTTGGGTCCGTATAATTGACACCCAAGCATGCCCTTCCTTAAGCTCTGCACGAAGCGTCTCCCACCTCATAGCTGTGCTAACTACAATCTTTTCCAGGGGCCGAAGGCTCCCATGCTTCCCACAAAAATCTCTCTCATCTGAAAGGAGAGAGCTGGGATCAAGTGCATTTTCAAGGAGAATTATCTCAGTGGTGAGGCAGAGTTTTCTCCATTGAGTGTCTAATATGCTCTTTGCCCCTGAACTTTGGAAATTTCTAGTGAAATCATGTGCTTAAAGGACCCTAGGGACAGATAAGGAGACCTTTACTCTTGAAACAACTATTTTTAATGCAACCCCTTCAGAGTTGTATGATGATAAATATCAGATTTAACTTACTCAACTATTTCTTTTTCAGCGGCCCCAAAAGGGCATAATCAGTGTTTTTAAATGTAAATTTATGATCAAATTTAAGGCGCACGATTTGGGGACTTGATGTCCTTACGTCAACGGAAAGTCCTGTCTAATCAAGTGGGATGCAGGTTTGTTACAGAAAGGCACCCTGGGGCAGAGGTCTCAAACCCTAGTGCCTTCAGGGGCCAGGCAGGGGGCTGAGAGGAATGAGGAAGGCTGGGTGAGCCTGTGGGTGACAGGGAGCTGTTTCCCTGTCTAAATGGGCTGTGGCTACCCCTTGCCAACCCATTGGTACTGCACAGAATGCTAGATTTGTATCTTCAAAAGGCCCCATGATTTTCAAATATCAATGATCAGGTATTGAAAATATGCAGCCCAGCTAGCTGGACATGACAACTCTCTTCCAACGAGTAGAGCAGAGCATGGAAATGGGAAACGGTAACTTCACAGTGGAGAAACCTGGCAAATACCACCTTAACCAGGTGAGCAAGGTGGGTGTCACCAGGGAGGCCCTGTGGGTGTCACGTGTACTTGAGATGACACTATGAAATAGGCACACCACCTCCTTCCATGGTCCATAACCCCAGGCTAATCACGAGAAAGTCATCAGGCAGACCCAAACAGAGAGGCATTCTACAAATACCTGACCAATATTCCTCAAAGCTACCCAGGCTGTGAAAGACAAGCAAAGTCTGAGAAACTGTCACAGACCAGGGGAGACTAAGGAGACATGAGGATTAAATGCAGTGTGATATCTTGAGCTGGATTTGGGGACAGGAAAAGTTCATTAATGCAAAAACTGCCAAAATCCAAGTAAAGTCTGGAGAATAGCTAATAGTCAGGTATCAGTGTTGGCTTCTTAGTTTTGACAAACGTATCATTGTAATACAAGACGTTAACGTTAGGGGAACAGAAACTGGGTGAGGGATATACAGGAATTCTCTGCATGGTCCTGCCAACTTCTCTGTACATCTACTACTGCTCCCAAATAAGAGGTTTATCTGAAAGAATACAGCCCCGGGCCAGGGAGGACCCATATGTAGCCTGGACCCTACACACACGCCCGTAAACCTGCACCCTCTCAAGAAGCACACCCTCCCCTGAGACAGAGACCAGGCCAACATCGAGTCCTGGAGCCTCAGCACTGCCCCTGGGCAGGCTCCCCTTCTGCTCCTAAGGCAGGGAGGATTCTGGGGAGGGAAAATCAGTAATTTACAAGTTTTACTGAACTTTTCCCCATGACACCCGTGAAGTGCTTAGAGTCGACAAGAGTTGCACACATCTGCACTAAACCTTTATGAGAACATCAATATTTGATTTAGAGCAGCACTTAATGCAAAAAGTCGCCAGGAATATCGACCAGCAAATTACTAACTCTTTGGAGAAGAGAAAATTCCTTTGTTTTCTGGGTAAAATGATACTCCCGCCCACGAGCAGGGGCTGCAAGTAGCGAATCCCTCGGGTTCTCTTTGCAGACATCCTGTTCTCCACCAGCTTTTACATAATCCGAATAAAATATATGCTCCCACAATGGCATCTGAGAACAGCTATATGATAAACGATCCTATCAAGACCGCCCCTGAGTGCACTAGATGGGGTGGGACAAAGATACAGAATGTCGCTGAGGAAAGAGGCAATGGCCTGGTCTCCGCCCTCACTGGCTGCTTCTTGGATGGTAAGAAGCTGAAGTCAGGACTCACTAATTCACAGTTTGGAAAGGGAAATGTACATGTGGAAGGTCTGGGGCCACCCACATGCTGATTTACTCCCCAGTGTGATCTCAGCTTCATGAAGTGTCCTCGGATATGCCCATCCTGCTATAGAAAGGCAGAACAGAGCAGGAAGCCATGCTAGGGAGCTGGGAAACAGAAGCCAACCTGGCAGACACACAGTCACCTCTCCAGCCTATACTCGTGTACGGACAGGATTTCCACCAGACTCTGAGCTCTCCGATGTCCCCAGCACAGCCTCCCCAGCACAAGGCAGGCATTCAGTTAAGTATTCACTGAGCCCAATGCAGCAGACCATGTCTTTAGCCAATGCCCCTATGTTTCAGGGTCCATCTGAGGCACCTCAAGGGAGGCATAATCCAGCCCCTCCTCAAGTCAGGCCCACACAGCAGCCAGCTCACTAATGCCACCCTAGCCCACGGTTCAGGCCACACAGGAATTCTTCCTTCCTATTCCTAAACCAAAGGAAGCAACCTCATCCTATCTCCAAGGAATGATGGGAAAATCAGCCAAACCTCCATTCATTGCCAGAAACTGGCTCTCAAATAGAAGCAGGTGGCAAAAGAAAGGGGCAGGGATGGCCACTCTAGCATAGTTTATTGCTGTTTCTGCATTAGATTGTTTGCTTTCAGAATGGGGCAGTCTCTCTGAATGGGCTTATGTAAAATGGCCAGACAGCATGTGCTCCTAGCAGGTGCTCAGCAAATCCCAGCCTTCTCCCTGGTTCCCTTCTGCAGTGATATGCAATGGTGACGGGGTTAGGAGACTATCCAAGGGCCCCAGGACACCCCGATATCCTCGGACTCTAGGACACACCCCTGTGGGGAGAGGCATCCCCCAGGTCTGCATGACACATGCCATTTCCAAGAACGCCCTGCACTTCTGAGACATTCACACTCAGAAGCTGCGTTTTCAATAGGATACATTACGTACACAGAGATCATTTCACAGAAGCAACTTGACTGAACATCTCACACAGGACAGAGACCTTTATGAGGTCTCCGTGGTCTCAAAGGCCTTTTTCACAACACCCACCAGGCTGGCTGCCCCTGCAAGGGATTCACGCTTACCAACAGCTAGTCCGGGTGGGCCTCCAACCAGGCCCCCGACGAAGGCCACGGCCCCTGTGACCAGGGCGCCCCTCCCAGAGTGCTTGACGGCCGCCTTCATTTTCCTCTCCTCGGAAATGGAGCAGAGCAGCTTCATGATGTCTCCTACCACGACGGGCATCTTGGCAAGCCTCAAAGGAAGCATTTCAGAGGGAGACTTTCAATGGGTGTCAGTGTATTTCCACCCAAATGTTACTCTCCCTAGAGTTTTGAGGAAGAGTCCTCATTTTTCAGTAGAGAACAGTAGCTCCACCATACGCACGACCGACAGCACTCCGTCATGTGAAAAGTTGTCACAGACAAAGCAGGGTAGCATTTAGTTAACAAGCAAACAGAATCAGCAGAATGGGTGAAAGGTCTTCTTTTCTCTCTGCTTAACTTCTGACTTAGGACAGATTAAGGAGCAACCCCAACTGCAGGCTCTACCGGTTCACCACAAGTGAGGCAAGACTGACCTCTCTTGCATCAGCGACCGTCCTGCTGGCTCAGGCATCCCCAGTGTGCAAAGCCTGACAGGGTGCAGAAAGTCCTGGCCTCGAGTCCTCTTTTGTGTGACAGTGCAACTGAGCTCATGCCAAGCCAGTAAAGGGGAAAGTGTTGGGCTGTGAGACCACACCGGCCTTGTGCCCGCACTTGCCCGCTGCATGACCCTGAGCAGACCGTCACATTCCTCACCTGTAATATGGAGACAAACCACCTACAAGCTGGATTCTTGAAAGGTATAAGTAGAATGGATGCAAAGTGGCCAGTGTGAGTCTGGAATACTGCAGGCCCTCAGACATGATGGCTCTAAATGGACATTCTGGGGGCGCCTGGGTGGCTCAGTTGGTTAAGCGTCTGACTTGGGCTCAGGTCATGATCTCATGGTTTGTGAGTTCGAGCCCCGCATCGGGCTCTGTGCTGACAGCTCAGAGCCTGGAGCCTGCTTCCCATTCTGTGTCTCCCTCTCTCTCTGCCCCTCCCCCACTTGTGCTGTGCCTCTCTCTCTGTCTCTCTTAAAAATAAATAAAATGTAAAAAATAAATAAACAAATGGACATTCTGTTACTGACACACACCACTCCTAAACCCAATCCGGTTCTGCATGTGGGGTATCAAAGACAGAGACAGGATGACATGGTAATATGAAACAATCGGAGAATAAAATAAACCAAAGAATTCCAGGGGGTTGCATATGTTTGGACAGAGACAGATGGGCCTTTGGAACAATGACCTTAGAAAACTTCTCTGAGGTCAGGAAATTGTTTGCCATACTGGGGGAAACTGGCAGGCAGGCAGGGCAAGGGCAGGGTGGGCTCTGACCCAGGGTGGGCGTGAATGGAGAGCCACTACACTGATGGGCCACCTGCCTGGGCTGGGGGCTAAAATCAAAGCGGCCCGAGCTCGTGCTTCTCCTTCCTGCTTCAGCTGAACGCAAGACTCAGTGGGCACTTCCTTTCCATCACTCCCGTTTTCACTCAGGGCTGACACATTTGCTAAAGGAATGTTGCTAAAGGAACTTGCAAAGTTTGGGGCAGACCCTGTTGCTCAATATCATTCGGTTACATCTTCTTTTTGACCCAAGGATAATCCAGAACCAGCCTCTAGTGTAAAATTACCCTCCCAACCCTGGGAGAGCAATTTGAGCCCTTAGAACGAAGTCTGTGGGCCTGCTGGATCACCACAGTCAGGTTTCAGAACTTCTGTGCAGTCCCCAGAGAGGTAAGAAGTCTCCTGTGCTCTGGTCCCTGCAATATTCTTGAGATCAGTGATTCTCCTCAGTGTACAGGAACCACTGACGACCTTGCTAAGTACAGCCAGTAGGAGTGGGCTGAGATTGTGCATTTCGAACAAGCCTCCAGCTGGTCTTCTAACCCCACTTTGGACAGCAAGACCCTAAGAGAGTGTGACCCGGGACATCTGACATCTCTTACTTAGTCCTCAAGTTCAGAAACTGCAAACAAGCATCCCCCGAATGGGTCTGTTTGACCAAGTGGGGTATAGAGGCAATGAGGGGCAGGCCCTGAAGGGCCGCTCGAGGGACTGGAGGAGAAGTCAGGATGCCCATTCCTGCTTTGGCTGCGTGTGTCCTGGACCCATCAAGGCACCTCCCAGCTTCCAGGCACCTTTGCTCACTACTGGCAGCCTCTCACAGAGTACATGCTGCCTTCTCCTCCCTGGAAGGCAGCCCACTTGAGGGTCAAGACTTGTCCACTCACAAGTGTCACAAGAGTAACATAGCATTACAAGAGCTAAGGGACTGCACACAGCAGAAGTCACTGAAACACGAGGGGATGGAGGGTGGGACTTGATTCACCCAGTAGCCACGGTCCTGTGAAGCTATGAACACAAAATGAGTTTTATTTCAAATGCTCATTTATTTCAAATATTGATAACCAAAGGCATTTAGTTTCATGGTCAAGCCTTTCAAAAAGCTAAAAACCCTCCTGTAGAACGTCCAATCATTGTATACTTTATATCTGGTTTATATCTAGCTTTTTATCAGTCAATTATGCTGGGGAAAGGGAGACAAAGCTCCCGATCTAGGAAAGCCCCTCTGGAAGCTGCAGTGAGCTTCCCATTTCCGGGCACATGAAGACCCCAAGGGTGGTCTGCAAGGCTGGCCTCCTGGCCAGTGCACTCTGCCCAGACACCACTCCTAAAACAGGTTTTCTGCAGCATTATGATCTGCACTCTCGAAACCGTTTCTGCACAGCAAGAAAACGCATGTAAACGAGGCAGGAAACAGCCACATCACGCTCTATTGTCCATCAAAAAAACCCTAGCTTCCGACCTGCTCTGATTGACTTTATATAAACCCACAGGGGCTCATAAGGCATCATTGTGCAAGTGCTGTTCTCAACCTCCACTTTGCCCAGGCAGACCAGCACAAGGCACAGGCCCAGGGCTCTGCAGAACTGGAGGACCAGCAGGTGTCACGGTGTGTGGGAGGGCAGGGGAAGAAGTGGCCCAACTCTGGCTGGGCTCAATAGCTCTACACCACAGAAAGCAGTGGCACTGTGGCTGCCTCAATCCAAGAGAAAGCTGGCTTAATTTCCTTGCAGGAATCATTTTAGAAGCTAGAGCATCAATAGACTCTTGTGGAAGAAAGGTTTGTAACCCCATCTCCTGAGTCCTTGCTAAAAAGCTCAGCCTCCTGACTTCTCCAGGCTTGGCAGATTGAGGGAGGAAGCAGTCCTGCTCCTTCTCCCACTCCAAGCTTGCCTTTGTCTGTAAGCAACAGGGAAGCGAGGAAGGAGGGAGGAGGGAGGAGGGAAGAAGAGTACTCTGATGGGGACAGACCTCAGAGGGTGGGAATGGGGCCTCCCCTCCCATATCACACCTATTTCAGAATCAGATTTGTCCACAAAACAGGTTCTGGTCACAGAAAGCCCATCTGCCAGCCACAGGGAAGGCAAATGCCAACTTGCAGCCCTGGTTTTCTCCACGCACCAGGCTGGTCTGCTGATTACAGCAAGGTTCTGGGAAAGAGGGAGATGAGCCCATCCCTGAGACTGCAGCGCGGCTTTTTGAGACGGACCAGATTGTGAGACAGGAGAGAGAGGAGGGCTTCAGCGCTAACACAGACCTCCATGCACCCTGTTTAAAAAACAAAAACCAAAAAATTAGAAAAGCAAGCCCCTAAGGACTCAAACAGAGATCTTGCTCACCTGCAATCTTCAGTACTTTCTACTCGTCTGTTGGAAGTCGTCAACTTCCACTGTATGCACTGGCTCCTGTAAACCTGGTCTTCCCACCTCTGTATGCCCTGGGGCCAGGGTTACTCCTGGATCCCACCAGCATTGTCAGATTAGCTCATAGACTTTTTTTTTTTAATGTTTTTTTTAACGTTTATTTATTTTTGAGACAGAGAAAGACAGAGCATGAACGGGGGAGGGTCAGAGAGAGGGTCAGCACAGAGCCTGACGTGGGGCTTGAACCCACAAACCGCGAGATCATGACCTGAGCGAAGTCGGCCGCTTAACCGACTGAGCCACCCAGGCACCCCGCCCATAGACTTTTTAAAAACTCAGCTGGTTGCCAGTATTAAGAGATCTGATTTCACATACATCTGATTTCAAATTTCTCGTAAAAAATAGAAAGAGCAGGGCGCCTGGGTGGCTCAGTGGGCAAGCGTCCAGCTCTTGACTTCGGCTCCGGTCATGATCTGGCGGTTCCTGAGTTCCAGCCCCCAATGGGGCTTCACACTGTCAGTGCGGAGCCTGCTTGGGATTCTCTGACGCGCCCTTTCCCTCTTCCCATCCACCGCTCCCGCTCTTTCTCTCTCAAAATAAATAAATAAACTTTAAAAAAAAAAAAAAAAGAAAAACAAACATCAAAAGAGCAAGCCGCCCTGGTCTATCTTCTTGTACCACGGAGGTCAGAGCAAAGCAGGTAGTGCCTTCTCTCTGTCACAGGCCCGGGCAGAGTGACCTTACCTACCTACCTACCTGGCCCATGAACAGGCCGCTGTGCAGCCTCTCAAAGTCTGTTTCCTTTTTTCAAGGCTAAAGAAGCCACCTGTCCTCACCAAACTAATTCGCCCCTCCTAAATCATTGACATCCATTCGGGTCATCTCTAAACGGTCCCCATAGGGCGAGTCCAGGCGTGCTGACTCACCCGGTATCCTAACTAGGACTCCGTCCTGACCCCCCCCCCCCCGCCCCCGGGACACTGAGGAGGGTGATACCCACCCACCGGGTTACTGAGGAGGACACATACACGTGGGTAACTGAGGAGGTCACACACAAACCCGGGTCACTGCGTGGCGCACCGCTGCGTACGAGCCCCCCCCCCCCCCCCAGTCTGGCAGCCCGGGTTCTAAACCCAGCTCTGCTGCTACTGCTTACTTCTGATGTGACGTCAGCCTCTCCGTACCTCAGTGTCTTCATATGGAAAATGAATACCCTAGCAACGTGACAGGCTAGGCCCGGCAGCCCGCAGGCCTCCCGGCCCCACCTCCTGGGCGCCCGGCCTCACCCCGCGCGACGCCGGCGCACGGAGGCCCTTCCCCCCGCTGGGAGGCGGGCGGCCGCCCGCGTCGCCGCCGGGAGCCCCAGACCCGCGCGACCCGAGTCCCGCGCCGCCGAGCGTCCCCCGGCACCCGCGGCGGCCCCGGCTCCGCCCTCCCGCCTTCCGGCTCGCCCGCACGGGGGGCCTTCCGGCCGCCACTCACCCCGGCGCCGCGTAGCGCCGCGCTCCCGCAGCCGGCCGGGCCCAGGCTCGCCGCGGAGCCCGAGGGCGCAGGCGGCGCCCCTCCTCCTCCTCCGGGCCCAGGCCTCCGTCAGGCTGGGCCGTGCAGGCTGAAGTCACCGTGGTCCCCAAGCTGCGCTCCAGCGTGTCCATCCCCTGTCCTCTACCCCAGCCCGCACACGTTTTAGATGCGCTTGGCACCTTGCAACTCCCTCAAGCCCGGAAAGGCCTCCTGGGATCCTCCTTCCCTTTGACCTTTGATTCAGGATCTCTGACCCTCAGGCCTAGGGACTATCCTCCCTCCCCTCAGCGATCAGCAACCACGGGAAGCCAAAGGTACTAAATTAATGTTCGGTGAATGTATGGGCCAAAGTCCAACATAAGCTGGAGGCCGGTGCTGGCACCAGACGCCTCTGGGTCTGGGGGGTTGAAAGGCTAAGCGCTGGCTTTACTCCCAGGGTTCCAAGGGAAGGGGGACGTCCAGCTTCCAGGACAAAGCTGAGGTTGGGGAGACTGTTGGGAGGGGGCAGAGGTGGGGAGGGCGTGCAGGGGATACTTTTGAGAGAGTATCCAGGAGATTCCCCCCACCCCCTCCCCCACCCCTGTCCTCCTACACACGGGCTCACAAGGGCTGGCCTTGAACCATTTCAAATCTGAAAAAGGCTCTGGTGGCTTTCCGTGGACTATACCACTTAATCCTGGCAGTAGTCCTGTCACCTAGGCATGGTTGCCACTGCCATATTACAGATAGGAGAAGCCGGGTATGGAGAGGTCGGTCTGCCCAAGGCCACCCAGGTAGGGTGTGTCAGGGTTCAGACTCTAACCTGGGTCCACCTGGCTCGAAGACCTTGCTGAACCCAGCACTTAGCCTGGCTTTCCAGGGTACTGTAGACACCCGGAGGATGGGCCTCTTTTACACCACCAGTCATCTTGTTTCCTTTTCTTCTTTTTCCTCTTTTGAGTGGGAAAGTACACACATATGTATATACCACATATATACACGCATATATACACACATAAATACCATGTATGTACACACACAGATATAAACACATATGCATATATATATATATACACTATATATTTAAACAGACATATAGTATATACTATAGTATATACATATACTATACATATACAGACATATAGTATATACTATAGTATATACATGTCCCAATAAGGTGTTTAAAAAAAAAAGGTATATATATTTGCTGACTTAAAAAAGCTGTACGTATTAAGGTATATAAGCCAATGAGTTGGGGGATAAGCATATACCTGTGAGACCATCATCACAATCTATACCATAAACATATCAATCACTTCAGAAGTTTTTTCCCACTCTCTTTATTATTACTATTATCGTGTGTGTGTGTGTGTGTGTGTGAGAGAGAGAGAGAGAGAGAGAGAGAGTGTTGAGAACACTTCATGTAAGATTTACCCTCTTTAGTATACATTTAGTGTATGATACAATATTATCAGCTGTAGGCAGTATGCTGCATGGATTCCTAGCATGTATTTATCTTGCAGAATTGAAACTTTGTACTCTATAACTATCATCTATCATCATTTTTGTTACTTCCGTTTCCCTTCTGTCCTCCTGTGAGAAAGGGCCTTGAGCATTAACCAGGGTTCCCTGGCCACAGTGAAATAACCCCATCCATTTCTGAGTAGGAGCTTTTGTTGAGTTTGGGTGACATTCAACAATGAAAGTTAACTGAGGCTAAGAATAGCTCAATCATCTCCAGGCCCCCACCTGGGGGAGATTCTCTAGTTTCTCTGCAGGCAGCTCCCTCTGGTGGCTCATTAAAGAATTGGGCTGCTGACTCCTTCCCCAGAGGTGGTAAGGGGAGTACTGGTAGGCAGGAAAGATGCTGGAAGGGAAAGAAACTTCAAGGTCAGGACCCTCTTGAGAAGAGAAGGTGAACTGTAAGAAGTCCCGCAAACTTTGCACCTATCAGCAACCTGGCACCTTCATTCTGATATGAGTGGGTGCACACACAGAAGCCCATAAATGTAACAGATGATTCCACAGTCTCATAGTGTCATCTGGGCCTCCTGTAGAGTCGGTCCTGTGAAGGAGGTGCACAGCAGGGTCACCATCATGGTGACTGTGCCCTGTCCCAGCATACAGATAGTGCTCTCATAATGCTTACAGTCCTAAGATCTGGCTGGGTGACCTTGGGAAAGTCATTCAACTTCTCTATGTCTCAGTTTCCTCATTTGGGAAATGACAACAATGATAGTCCCTGTCCCATAGGATACTACTGAAGAATAAAGGAGGAAATGTATAGGGATCAAGATTATTCTCGTGAAAAACATCTCCAGAGTCCCAAATGTGAGCCTCATGTGCCCAGAGAGGCAGGAAATCTGATTCCACCCCATGCCTTTGCAATCCACCATTTTCCAGAAGGGTGCAAGAATCCCAAAGCATGCTGGTCTGCATTCATAAAGCCGGCTTCAGACTATGATCCACACATTCACCAAACTTTGGCTCCCCAAGGTTGCTGGGCTGTCTCCATGACCACTGAGGGGAGGGAGAAATGTCCCTAGGCCAGAGAGTCAGAGATCCTGAATCAGGGGCCAAAGAGAGACACGATCCCCAGGAGGACTCTCTGGGGTTAAGGAAGGTGCAAGGTGCAAGGTCCATCTAAAATGGGGTAGAGGGCAAGGGATGGGTGTGAAGGAGTGCAGCCTGAGGGCCATGGGGCCCCCTGAAGTCAGCACCTTTCCCCCCACCCCAACTTTTCTAGAGTTTGAGTTAGCTAGCTCCTACCTTTTATGGCTTTTTCAGGATAAAAAAAGCCCAGACCCAGAGCTGGACAATTCCATATACAGGTCACACACACATAAACCCCTGCAACCTCTTAATCAAAGCATATGAGTAAACTTGATGTCATTTTGAACACTAAAATCTTACAGTGTTCTTTTTGTTTTTTATTCATTTTTAATTTTTATTTCTCATGTTTTTTAAGTGATCTCTACACCCAACATGGAGCTTGAACTCAACCCCGAGATCAAGAGTCACATGTTCCACCAACTGAGCCTTCTTTCGATTTTAGATTACCTCTAAGGAGGTGCCATAGTCTTGTGCTTAGGGATTCCCAGGGATCTTGATCCAGACTTGCAACCATAGAGCCAGGGTTTTGGGTCAGGAGGGATTCCAACCCCATATGGTGGGCCTAGGACACCCTTCCTTCCTTGGCCCTTGGGATGGAGGGGGTATCCCTTGCCCCCAGCCTTCTCCCTAAGATGCAAGCCATTCCTTTCATATGGGAAATATTCATCACACTGCTGTAGCAGGTAGGGCCCTATAACAAAGCACCACAAAGTGGGTGTCTTAAAACAGAAATTTATTGTCTCCGTTTCGGAGAGCAGTCCAACGTGTGGGCAGGTCCAAGCTCCCTCTGAAGTCTGTGGGGGACATCACTCCTGGCCTCTTCCCAGCTTCTGGTGTGGCTGTCAGCCCTCGGCATTCGTGGGTTTGCAGCTGTGCCCTGCATCTGTCATCACGTGGCATTCTCCCTGTGTGTCTGTGCCTGTGCCCCAACTTCCCTCTTCATATTGGATTAAAGGCCCACCCTAAAGATCTCATCTGAACTTGATGACATCTTCAAAGACTCTATTTTCAAATAAGGTCACATTTACAAGTTTCGGGGGTAGGACTACAAAGTCTTCGGGGTGACACAATTCAACGCAAAACACCAGGTATTCAACAAATGGCAGCTGTGATGATAAGCATCTGAGTACACACATGGTACATGCTGGCACAATGAAAGTAGGAGCCTCGGCCCATGCCTTGTATCACAGTTGTTGTGTGCAGAGGGACCATCAAGCTGCCTGTCTTTGGTCTTGGGGGAGTTTAATTCTGAAAGGACTGTTGTGGGCAAGGTGGTTTGGGGGCTGGTAATGGAGCTGGTCCAGAGCTTCATCACTGTGCCTCTAAATAATTAATTCATCTTCTTCCTTGGTGTTTACATCCTTCAGATATCTGTAGATGGCTATCATGTCCCTTCAGTCATCACTCAGCACCTGTCTACTTATTTGCCATGGTGCTGAGTATGTGTTGTTGTTGTTGTTGTTGTTGTTATTTCCTCCCTGCACACTCCCTTGGTCCCTCAGCCACCATCATGGTTCTGTGAATTTCCTCCAGTTTCCAGCCCTGCAAGTGCCAGGTTACGGGGAGGGAGCATCAGAAGTCAGTAGTCAGGTGACAAGGGATGGCTCACAGGCCCTCTGGCCTCCTACTCCTCTGTAATTTTTGTCAGTTTCCCCAAAGCCACATCAAATAAATAGGCAAGCTAAGGAAAAACAGTGTGTTTACGGTGCAAATGCAGTTTCCAGACAAATCCCCTGCCCCTGCTCCCATCCAGACAGTTCCCAGGTTCCTCAGCTACTAAATGAGAAGAATCCTTGCTCTCAACACCGAAGGGCTGCTGTGAGGACTTCAGGAGGAACAGAGCCAAGAGCCCCCGTGTCAACCACAAGGCTGGGAGAGCTGCAGTGCCAGCAATGCCTTCAAAAAACGATTGGATCTCTGCAGAATGCTCCAGGGGTCCGCTGCTCTAGAAGCTAGAAATTCTAAGTTAGAATTTACAAAATGAACTTGATAGAACTGAGATTCACCCTAAAATCTGTCTGTGGAAAGAATAGAGAGATGCCCTACTTCAAAATCTACCATCGGATTTTAGTTTTCCAAATAAAGTGTGGAACTCAGAGCCGGGTGGGCCCTTGGAGACATGTTACAGATGGCCCTGAGGGGGCTTTGGAAGGTTATGCTGCTATAAAAGATTTGAAAAAAAAAAAAAAAGGCCACGTTGCCTTCTATTTCAGATCTCACTGAAGAGTTCTCTGTACCTGGAAGACTTATTTTCAGTGTGAGAAGAGTGATTTTCAATGGTTCTGTTGAACATGCAATTCTCATGCAAGTATTTCTATAATTATCCTGTTTCAGTTATAATACAGTTTCCGGAACAATAGGACTTTTATTGTATTGCCATATCTGTTATAATAGATGTTTTATTACAGAAAATGATGGTAGAGTCACTATTATGAGTCTGAAGTTTTTATTTCAAATTGCTCATAGGATGGAAATTCTTTCTCCCAAGTAGTTTTTACTTTAATGCCGCTTTAGTTGTTTTCTGGGTTTTGTTTTAAAACGTTGATGTGTTTGGGCTTTTGTTCCGTGGCAGAATGTGGATGGTTTGGAGGGTTTGGGGAGGCTGTTTTGCTGCAGTACAGACTGTGACTAAGTGACCCCTGGCGTTTGTGTGTCTGTTGTCAGTTTCTGGTACACAGAGTTTCTTCAACACATCAGATACATTGTCGTATCCACACATGCTTTAGTCTGCTCAGACTGCCGTAACAAGTCACCGAAGACTGGGGGACTTACACGACATGCCCCACAGTTCTGGAGCCTGTGAGCCCAAGATCAGGGTGCTGGGAAGGCAGGTTTCATTCAGAGATCTTTTGGTTTGCAGGCCTTCCACCTTGGCGATGGCCTTTTCTTTGTGTTTGTGGTAGGGAGCGGGGATCCAAGTCTCTGGTGTCTCTTCTTTTTTTTTTTTTAATTTTTTTTTTCAACATTTATTTATTTTTGGGACAGAGAGAGACAGAGCATGAATGGGGGAGGGGCAGAGAGAGAGGGAGACACAGAATCGGAAACAGGCTCCAGGCTCTGAGCCATCAGCCCAGAGCCCGACACGGGGCTCGAACTCATGGACCGCGAGATCGTGACCCGGCTGAAGTCGGACGCTTAACCGACTGCGCCACCCAGGCGCCCCATCTGGTGTGTCTTCTTATGAGAACACTAATCCTATCACATCAGGGCTCCACCCTTAAGACCTCACTGAACCTTAATTACCTCCTTATAGGCTCTTCCTCAAAGACAGTCACACTGGGGTTTCAGGCTTCAACATGAATTGGGGGCGGGGGCGGGGGTAGGCACACCATTCAGTGCCTAGCACTGATTTTTTTTTTTTATTACTGCTGAAGAAATACCTAGAGCCCTTGAATTAAATGAACCCAATAAACAATAGTTTGAGAAGGAGTAAATAATGTTAGAATACAATAGAGACCTTGAAGCTTCAAGCACAGTTCAGTTAAGTAATATCCTATTTCGGATGGCAGCCCAGAGGGGAGAAGAGCGGAGGGGAGGGGGAGGCAGGACTTTTTCCTGGTTACTTCACTGGCCTCAGACCCCCAGCTGTTGGAGGCCAGGCCGGGATCTGGAAGCATGTTCATTGATTCCACCACAATGATCTTAGCTGCCAGGAAGTCACAGCCTCCAGGAAAAGGATGGTCCTCAAATCTTGGACATTAAATCTAACTTTAAGCCCAGTGGACCTCTCCACAATGAAAGGATTCAAGGACCGTGAAAAGTTCCCAAATACCTACCCACAGCACTCCAGCCCTATGAGAACCAGCTCTGAGACTAGCCACCATTTCCACACGTCCCTGGTGAAACACACTCTCAGCTTAGAGTCCAGAACTACTGATGTGGGGGACATCTCCTGGGCCCTGGGAAAAGTGGAGGCCCCCCAGTCACAGCCTTTAGAGAGAGTTCAAAGCTTCTAGGCACCCTGGTCTCCAGATGATTTCTTAGGCTCCCCAAGAAATAGAGAGGGGAAAGGACTCTCCATGGTTACACTGTTAGTCACAGAATCAGCGCAAAACCCCAAACTTCCTGGCCTCTAGGCCTCTGTTCTCATGGCAGGGACAGGATGGAGGCTACTGCTGTGGAAGGTGCTGAGTGCCTTGGAAGGCAGGGAGAGGCTGAGGGGGGTAAAACAGAGAAGTTATGAATATGGAGAAAGTCAGAGAGGAGAATGGCCCTGGAATTCTCCAACACGAAAATAATCCCATAGCTGGAGCTCCCAAAAGAGGGGTGCCTTGGAATTCACAGCAGCATTGGCACTACCTGGGGTCTCAGCTTCTCCCTATCCCCATTCCTAACCCACAGCTGGCCATCCACTGCAAAATTTCAGTTGCCTTGGGGGAGCATGTGCCTGACTTCAGGATGGAAACCAGTGGAAAAAGGGATCCCATTGGCATACATTCCTTTCCACAAGCCGCTTCTCTGCTATGAAAGCAGATACCCTCTGATCCCATGGATGCTTATCCACTGGAGGGGGGTGAGGGAGGAGGAGCGCAGTTAATGATGTTCTGTTCACCTCAGTACTCAGGCCCTGATAACGGGGACTTCTGGGTGAAGGTCGGGGGAGATAAACCTGTATCATCTCTGGCAATTTCCGTGGGTCAGGAATTCAGTGATGCGGAGAGGACACCCAGTACCCCCCCAATAGCCCTTTCTACCAGGGGCCCCCTCCTTCGGCCACCTCCCAGCTTCCAGCAGGTGTCCGGGCTTAAGTACTTGCTGCCCCTCCCTTGGTCGAAATCCTCACTGCAGGATTTTCTTTTTCAGTCGCCATCAGCTTTGCTAGCGGAGCCCCAGGCAGGAGCCAGCCCAGGTCGGTGGTCAGCAGGGCCTGCGGCACACCAGGCCAGTCCTGGGGATCAGAGGCCCGCGCATGGTGGCCGCTCTGCCAGAGCCGGCAGCGTGGAGAGTGATCTGAGCGAGCCAAGGGATTGCTAAGTAAGCTCCTCAAAATAACTCCAGGAACCTCAGAGATTACAGCGCCCACACAATGGGAGCAAAGAGGCTTCCAATAATGCGGCAATCAGGGGAAGGCCACGGCGCAGGGAGCGCAGAGAGCGCAGAGACCTCAGCGGGGACCCCTGCTCGGCAGTCCCGGGGGCCAGGCTTGCGGGAACCCCTGCTCGGGCAGCCCCGGAGTCCAGGCTTGCGCGGCGGCCGCGTTGCTTCACCCGGAAAACAAAGGCCCTGGGCCCATCTGCTCCGGGCGGGGGAGGGAGTCCCAGTCGCTAGCACCGCCAGCAAAACGAGCGAGACAAAGGGCGCAGCCCGGCCGGTGTGCACGGGCAAGTAATTAAGGGCTAGTGGAACGTCGTGTGTGGATTTGCAACGAATGTGACCGGCCCCCGATGCCCCTTGTTTTCACCGGGCTGCTTTCTGCTAAGTTTAAGTAATTTGCATGCTATTTCAATAAAAATGAATAATGGCCGAATTTGGGGTTTATTTACATAGCATGAAGTCTTCCTTTCCTTTATTATTGAGATAATTCAGCCCCGAGCAGGATGCACAGTGTGCAAAGGAAAGGTCTCCTCCCAGCCAGATCCCAGCTTCGCTTCCTCTGAGCCAGATAGCCAACTCTTGCAGTCCACCTTGGTTGTGGGAATAAACTAGATGGCCAAGGCTCTCACTTTGTTAGCCTGCTTTTCTTGCAGTGAAAGCTCCAGAATCTATGTAGGAGGGGCTCAGGGGTAGCAATGTCCTGGCAAGGAGCTGGAGGTTAAGGGGCATCTCTCAAGTTGCATTTGCAAAGTAAGCACACCCCTAAGGTTGCAACTTTTAACAATGTAACATTTTCTGAAGCTCCTTTTCTAAAATGTGTATCAGACCAAGGAAATGTCAGCAGTTGGATTAAGGAACAGCTCCAACTTCGCCTTGTCTGTGATTATTGCTGCATAACAGGTTACTTCAAAACTTAGTGGCCTCGGACAACAGTGAAGGTCTAATACATCTCACGGTTTCTGTGGGTCAAGAATTTGGACATGCTTTAGTTGGGCAGTTCTAGCCTGGGCTCTGTCCTGAGACTGCAGTCATTTGAAGGCTTGACTGGGGCTGGAGGATGGGCTTCCACCAGAACACACTTACATGGCTCTCGGCAAGGGGGCCTCAGTTCCTTGACACCTCCGCTGCTCCACAGGGCTGCCTGAGCATCCTCACCGCTAAGCAGTGGACTTCTTCCAGAGCAAATGATCCAAGACACGAAGCAGGAGCCACCTATCTTTATGATCTAGCTTTGGTCACTTCCTCAATTTCCTGTGCGTGGGTGCAGCCCAGCATTTGTCAGCACGGCAGGGAGCTCCACAAAGGTGTGACTACAATACATGAGGGTCATTGAGAACTGTCTTGGAGACCGGTTATCACAAATGGTTACCATTAATATTATTTGGCAGGGTTTTTTTTAAGGTCCGGAGGAGAGTACCACATGGCTAAAGCCACCATTTCTTATGTTCTTTCTAGTCAATACAAATTCAGTGGCCAGTTACTGTTAATGGTATCCCATGTCACAGCCAAACCAACCATCTGCCAACATGGACTCAGTGCTCTGTCGGTGCCAGCCCCCTTTCCAGATGGGGGAATAGAGCAGTAGTCAAGAGAGATGCGATTCTTCATCATGGGTCCCTGAGGTCCTGGAGAGGGAAGTCACAAGGAGACAAATGGATGGCACTTAGTGTTGCGATGCTATAGAGGGGACTGTAGGTAGTGCTGTCAGTTAGGGGATCCAGGAAGGACACCAAGGCCTGAGCTAGGGGAGTCTGTCCACCTTGGTCAGGAATCAGAAATCTGCAATGACCCATGCTTTGGAATGGGGTGGCTGCAAGCCAAATCTTTCAGTAGAAAAACAGCCTGGATAAGATAGACTCTTTTTTTTTTTTTTTAATTTTTTTTTTCAACGTTTATTTATTTTTGGGACAGAGAGAGACAGAGCATGAACGGGGGAGGGGCAGAGAGAGAGGGAGACACAGAATCGGAAACAGGCTCCAGGCTCTGAGCCATCAGCCCAGAGCCTGACGCGGGGCTCGAACTCACGGACCGCAAGATCGTGACCTGGCTGAAGTCGGACGCTTAACCGACTGCGCCACCCAGGCGCCCCAGGATAAGATAGACTCTTGAGAGCATGGGGCACCCCTAATTTGCCCGACGCTCTCCCTCCTGGAATGTGAGATCCACAAGAGAGGAATTTACTATGCCTTATTTATCCCTGTTTCTTCGCCACCTAAAAGATGACTAATATGTACTTGGCATTCACTAGTGATTATCACTAATAATTATTGTTTAGGGGCACCTGGGTGGCTCAGTCAGTTAAGCTCAAGTCATGGTCTCGAGGTCCGTGAGTTCAAGCCCCGCATCAGGCTCTGTGCTGACAGTTCAGAGCCTGGAGCCTGCTTTGGATTTTGTGTCTCTGACCCTCCCTCACTCACACTCTGTCTCACTCTCTCAAAAATAAACATTAAAGAAATTTTTTAAAATAATTATTATTTAATAGTTATCAGCCTTGTTGGTGTCTCCAAGTATTTCAGGTTTAATGGAAGTCTATTCATGTTAATAAACAAAAGTTATTGAAGTTCTCAGTCCACTTACAGTGGAATGTCAACACAGAATCCTAAAGATTGCCAGAGAGGGGCGGGGAAAACAGAGGGGGAGCCCCAGGAGCCTGTGTCTTCCTGGTTCCTCTTTCAGCCCTCTGTCTCAACTTCTGCTTCAGAAGACTCTCTCTACTTAGCCTGCCTGGCCTGAATGAACGGGAACTTCAGATCTTCCCAGGACCTTCTCAAAGCACCTCCAACACAAAATGTTGGTGTCCCAGACTTTAAGGTTTATAGTAACCAGAGAGGGATGGATGTGACAGCATCAGCCATCAAATAGCCTGAGAGAGAATACTGAGACACCCCGGTTCTTGAAAGTTTCTGGGGCCCAGCCAGGCTCTCCCCATCTTGCTGCCCTCTTCCCGATGGACCAGCCTCAGTGTGTTCCCACTCTCTTCCTGGACTACCTTGTCCATAGCCATGTAGATCCATGCCATGTATCAGCAGTTGGGGGTCTAAAGCTCCAAACTAACACCTTGCCCTTCACATGGTCACATTTTTAGTATTGCTGCCTACCTTTCTTCTAAGTGAAGGACAGCTGTTATACGTAACAGTTTATTGTATTCCCATAATGAAATATGCAACACCCCCTTCCTCTTACAAGTCACAAGTATCCTAGTCAATTTTTATGGGTTTTTACATGGCAATTTTTTAATTCTAGCTATACATAAATATACATACATGCCCACAAGACCGCTGATCTGATTAAAACAAAGAAAATATCATCTTGAGAAAACTGACAAATCTTGAGTACTTTTTAAAAAGGTCTTTTGGTGTATTATATAAACACCATCACTTTGCAGAACAATTTGCTGTCCATGCAGTGATTTTAGGTTTTTTTTTTAAGATTGTCTATTATCAAAAGACTGTTTATCAGACAGGTAGCACAATTGAATGAATCCCAGCCATTTTGTGGACAGGTGGACTGAGCGAGAAGTTCAGAGGGCATTCTGGAATGATTTGCAACGTCTCAAACAGAAATATAACATCTTTCATCCTCTGCAGAGTCTGGAGCTAAATTCACACCTTTTTTTTTTCTTCCCATCACTTAAAATCAAATTCTCGCCCTTAATACTTCCTTTCAGAACTGCACCAAAAATGATAATGTCTTCTCATGCATACGAATTACCCAAAGTGTATGAGAATCAGCCCCACTGGAGTGTGCTGAAGTCTTAACCCAACTAAATTTAAAGCTGCTAAGCCTCGATTAAGGCAAAGTTGTCTTTTTATTTTATAAGACATTTAGGACAGTTCACATCACCCTGCACTGATGCACTAAAATAGATTGTGGGCAAACTATAAAGAGAGCATATGCTCCCCATATCTGTTCTGGAGCCAGGTTGGATGATGAATTCTGATTTGGGATTGAAGCAAACAGTGGCATCTGTCTCCCCTGCACACACCTGTTTGGACACGGGTTTAACACCCTCCTTCACTGTTCATCTGTGGAAAGGTGGTACATTTTCAACGGATATCTCATGCTGTACAGACCACACGGACACGCAACAGTTATTTGCTGGAGGAACAAACTCCTTGGAGAAACAGCAATAAAAGAAGTCTCTCCTGCAACAAATTTCCACTAATCATAGTTTTTGTGGAAGCCAAATTTTAGGCTTCACAGCTAAGCTCAGAACATGAATTGAAGATACCACGAGGGGGAGCTAGAGATCAGGAAATCCAGAAACCATTGGCGCTGCAGACCACTCAAGAAGCTCCGGACTTTAATCTTACGGACGAAGCCTTTCACTTGTGGGAACTGTGACAGCAACAACGACTTATATCTTCACCATTTTGCTACAATGGAGTTATTCTCTATATGCCCAGTTTGATAAATTTGCACACCCTGTGATTACATAGAATTTCCTGACTGGCTGCAGGCTACAGAACCCAGGTCTGTGTGATAAACAAGCATCTTAAGTACTTTGTGTTCATATCCTTTTTAGCCTGACACAGACGGAAATTCCACTTGTCTACTTTAGTGCTTTTCCAGGGGAAGTTGGAATTGGGAGACACTGTCTTAACCTAGGTCCTTCCCTAAAAGCAGAGCCTGAGAAAAGTCCTGAAACAAGGATGGCTTCTTTGAGAAGCTATCCCAGGAATGGGGAGAAGGAAGGGGAGAAAGTGGCAAAAGGGGAGGAGAGAAAGTGGAGCAAGGATGCATTATCAAGGCTGGCGGGTCATTGCTGTAGGCAGCCAGGGCTCAGCCCTGTGCAGACTTCTGAGCAGGCCTCCCAGAATTCTCTGCCTCCCCCCACCTCCCAGACCCCATCCCCCGCCCAGGGTTCCCATGAATGTTAATCTCCTGCACTTCCAGGCTGCATGTGTATCGTGTATGGTGCATGCTGAAAGGGCTCTTTCTGCCATCCCATGCCATGGCATTAGAGAAACCCTGGGGCCACAAGCAAAAAACGCACTTAAGGCAAGGTGCGATCAGGGCAAGGTAAGCTGAGGCTTGCGTGAAATCGTTCACCACAACCACAACTGGCTGCAGAGTTGAGGCCAAGGGGATATGGGACAGGCAGTGCATAAGGCATGTCTGATACAGTCCACCCTTGTCCCCCTCAGGTCCACTCACACCCGCATTAAATCCAATCTGTCGCCACATCCTCAAGGCAGAGACGAGCCGATATCCTTCCTGTAGATGGCCCTGGAGCCACAGTTGATATTCATCATCTCGCATACTAATACCAACCATTCTAGATTTCCGCTCTCTTGGCCAGCACTTGAACTTGTCTAAATTATATGCCAGGCGAGGTGACCAGACCTCCACCCCGGAGCATCCTAAGTCCTTAGTTGCTCTTTTTAGCCCATGGTTGCTACAATTGCCCATTTATCTTTACTGCGGGACACACATTCACCAAGAGGTGCCTATGTGAATCCCCTGAGATGAGACATACCTGGCCCTCCCTCTCTGTGAAGCAACACCTCTGTCCTTCATAATAATCAGGACTTGACTTCCCATCCATCATAATCACTACCTTTTATTGTTGTGGTGGTAAATACAGCACAACATTTGCTTTTTTTGAGAGAGAGAGTGCACATGCACAACAGGGACAGAAGGAGAAAGAGACTCTTAAGCAGGTTCCACTCCTAGCGAGAAGCCCTACACGGGGCTGGATCCCACGACCCTGGTATCGTGACCTGAGCCATAATCAAGAGTCAGATGCTGAACCAAGCCACCCATGTGCCCCCCAAACTTATTTTTAAGTATACAATTCAGTGGTATTAATTATGTTCACAATATTGTACAACCATCACTACTCTCTATTTCCAGAACTTTTTTTTTTTTTTTTATCGCCCAAACAGAAACCCTGTACCCATTAAGCAATAATTCCTTATTCCCCCTCTCCCAGCCCCTGGTAGCCTAATCTACTTCCTGGCTTACTTTACTCAGCATAGTGCTTTCAAGGTGCATCTATGTGGTAGCATGTATTAGAGTTTCATTCCCTTTTATGGTTGAATAATATCCCATTGTATGTCTGCCCTACATTTTGTTTATTCATGTATCTGTTGAGGGACCCTTCTGTTGTTCCCACCTTTTGGCTATTGTGAATTGTGCTGCAGAGAGCATTGGCTTCCAAGTATTTGTTTGAGTCCCTGTTTTCAGTTCTTTTGGATATATACCTGGGAATGGAATCGCTGGTGACTCTAATTTTAATTTTTTGAGGAACCACCATACTGCTGTTTCCTACAGCCGCTGTGTCATTCTACATTCCCACCACAAGGGGTCTAATGTCTCCACATCCTCACCAACACTTGTTCTTTTCTTTTCTAGTAGCGTTTCCAACGGGTGTCAAGCAGTATCTTGTTATGGTTTGCATTTCTTTCATGACTGGTGGTGTTGGACAACTTTCGTGTGTTTTTGGTCATTTGTAGGTCTCATTTAGAGACATATCTATTAAGTTCTTTGCCTGTTTTTCAACTGAGTTGTTTGTCTTTCTGTTGTTGAGTTGTAGAGGTTCTTTATATACAGTTGACCCTTGAGAACACAGTTTTGGGGCTTCCTGTGTAGCTCAGTCCATTAAGCGCCGGAGTCTTGGTTTTGGCTCAGGTCATGATCTCACTGTTTGTGAGGTCAAGCCCCGTGTTGGGCTCTGCACTGACAGTGCAGAGCCTGTTGGGATCCTCACTCTCCCTCTCTCTGCCCCTCCCCCCACTCATGTATACACGCTTTCCCTGAAAATAAATAAACTTGAAAAACAAAGAAAACACACTTTTGAACTGTGTGGGTCCACTTCCATGTGGATTTTTTTGTTTTTGGTAAATACAGTACAGTACTATGAATGTAGTTTCTCTTCCTTATAACTTTCTTAATATTGTTTTCTTTTCTCTAGCCTACTTTATTGTAAGAACATAGTATATAATATATATAACATACAATTTATGGGTTAATTGACTGTATATGTCATTGGTAAGGCTTCCCGTCAACAGTAGGCTACTAGTAGTTAAGTTCTGGGGGAGTCACAAATTATACATGGATTTTCCACTGTGTGGAGGTCAGCGCCCCAAGTCCTGCATTGTTCAAGAGTCAACTATATTCTGGATATTAAACTCTTATTAGATGTATGATTTGCAAATATCTTTTCCATTCCCTAGATTATTTTTTCACTTTCTTGAGAATGTCCTTTGATGCACACGTTTTAAATTTTGATGAAGTCCGATTTATTTTTCCTTGTGCTGCTCATGGCTTTGGTGTCATAATCTAAGAACCCATTGCCATATCCAAGGTCATGAAGATTTACCCCTATGTTTTCTTTTGAGACATTTATGGTTTTAGCTCTTACATGCAGGTCATTGATCAATTTTGAGTTGATTTTTATGAATGGTGTGAGGTAGAGGGTCCCTCTTCAGTTTTTTGCATGTGGAAATCTAGTTGTCCTAGCTTCTGCCTGCCCACCCCTTTTGTTTTTGCCTCTGGCCCACTTACAGAGAAACCCAGGGTGACCAGGTGGTAGTTATGCTTTAAATTCAGTGACATTTGCAATGTCCCCTAGTGGGAGAGACTGCCCTCCACTCCCTCTTCCCTCACCAAGAACCAAGACTGCTTATTTGCCAGAGCACAACCCAAGGCTGTGGGGACAAGAAGCACAGATTTCTCAAGTCAGTCACTGAGAGTGATGGTAAGAGAAGCCACTCTAACCCCCACCCCTTGGTTCCCGACTCATGGATTTCAGCTATTGGGAACATAGGACCAACATGGAGTTTAGCACATATGCTAAAGGATAGCACCCCACCTACACAGGGTGCTGTCCCAGGTTTTCCCCTTCACAGCCTTGCAATAGGCCATTCTGACTTTCTATTAGGCCAACTGTTTCTGGATGAATCTTTTGGTCATGAGTCCATTGTCTACTCCTTTTACTGTAAAACAGATCCCTAGGCTTGAGGCAATGTTTGAATCCCATGCCAATAAACCAGGCATCTGTAAATCCTTGGATGGTTATGCTGGTGAAGGCACTATGGCAGGGAAGGAAATCCATATCTAGAATAAGTGTTGACTCTGGCAAGGACTAATCACTGTCTCCCCTAGGGCAGAAAGAATCTGACATAATTAACTTCTTACCAATGTCCTGGTCTCCTTAACAAATCGTGTCATATTGAGCACCCAGTATTGGTTTATGTTGCTGACAGGTAAGAGTCAGCAGTGGCAGTAGCCAGATCACCCTTAATAAAAGGAAACACATGATGTTGGGCCCACATATAGCCTGATCTTTGCCACCATTGCCATGCCATTCATGAAATTATTTATTGTCCAAACAGTGGGTTGGCTGATAATGGATCCATAGAGTGAATCACCTTATCTACCTAGATGCTGAGTGCTTCCTCTGCACAAGATGCTCTCTGGGATGGGTGGAGCCTTAAAATAAGGCCAAAGATTGGTACACTGGTGCCCATTTCCATAGATTAGTATCACTGATTTTTCCTTTTGCCTCAAGCTCCAATATAGCCCAGCACAGTACTGTTACTGATCCTCTGTTTATTTCAAATTTTGGTATTTTGGGAGGCGCCTAGGTGGCTCAGTCAGTTAAGTGTCCCACTCTCAGTTTCAGCTCAGGTCATGATCTTATAGTCATGAGATCGAGCCCCTCATTGGGCTCTGCCCTGGGTATGGATCTTGCTTAAGATTTTCTCTCTCATCCTCTCCCTCTGTTCCTCCTGTGCTCGCTCAAGCATATGTGCTCTTTCTCTCCCTCTGTCTCCCCCCCCCAGAAAAAAAGGTTTTTGGTATTTTACTCATCATGGATTTTTTTACATTAATTTGGACCCTTTAAATATTATAGTTAACATTTTTCTTCACTATCAATACATTTTTCACACAAAGTGAGGGCTATCCTTGTCCCAGCCTGAGGGCAATAGTTTTTTACTTAACATCCACATGTTGAACCAGTCTGTCTGTAAGCCAGATCCAAGTTTTCTCCTCCTGAGTCAGGGGGACATAGGCACATATGTTCTTACTTTATTGTAAGAACATAGTATATAATATATATAACTTACAAATTATGTGTTAATCGACTATTATGTCATTCGTAAGGCTTCTTACCACCCCACCATAAGCCCAGAAGGTCATATCTTAGTCCTTTTGGGCTGCTATAACAGAACATAAGGAACCAGGTAGCTTATAAACAATAAACATCTATTTCTCACAGTTCTGGAGTCTGGGAAGTCCAAGATCATGGCACCAGCAGGTTCGGTGTCCTGTGACCGTCTTCTTCTGGGTTGCAGAGTGCCAACTTCTCCCTGTGTCCTTATGTGGTAGAAAGGGCTAGGGAGCTCTCTGGGGTCTCTTTTATAAGAGGACTAGTCCCACTTATGAGGGCTGTATCCTCATGGCCTCCCAAAGTCCCCATTACTAATACCACCACGTTTAGTGTTAGGAATTCAGTGTATGAACTTGGGGGGAACACAAGCATTCAGACCATAACTGGCTCTAAGTGTGAGCTAAAGGAGAAGTGTCATTGCATCAGAGACAGATGATCTAAGGGTCTAAGCCACCTGTTCACATAATTTACATGTTTCTATTGGACTTCCTTGAGTGGACCTGATCCTGAATACACAATTTTCATTGCATGATGGATCACTATTGTGCCCTTCCAATCAATGACTTGTTGAGTCTGACAATGCCCAACTCATTATGGTTAGTCCAACAGCACAGTCACTGCTCTCTGATTAGTAGGCACTAAGTCTCTACCAGACCCAGTTGCACAACAGGAGCTGGTTCTTAAAGTATGAGTAGTTCTCTGCAGCAGAAGGAATGGTCTTACTCCAGAATGCTGAAGGTCTACACTGTGACTCTCCCACTGGGGCTTGCCAGAGACTCAACATGGAACCCTTCTCCATCATAGAGGATACTGAGTCTATCACCATTGGTTCCTCCAGTCATACAACCTGAGCAGAAGAGCAGATTGCTGTAGAGCCCTCTCTTGCTCTGGACTCCCTCAAAACTGGTAGTCTTCCAAGCCATCTGAGTAATGAATCTGGAGAAATATTACCAAGTGTGCTGTTCCTAGAGTCCCAGGGGTAAACCAAGTACTGTGCTTCTTTCTTAGTAGGAGATGATACAACAATCCTGCCATGTCCCAGGCCAGTGAGACCTCTAAAAACCTCATCAACATGGCATCCCCTGGATATTTCTAGGGTTCCCTTTCTACCCTTGGCATGCAAGTGTTTTCTTACTAGGGCATCCAATGCTTGCCACTTACTGTTTACCAGGTCCATTTGGCCTAATGTTATAACGGAGCACCATTGTACTTTTCAGACTGTATTGTGACAGAGGGTACTGAGGTGCTATCTTATTCATGACATTTACATTCTTAGTTTAATAAAGTCATTTTTAAGCATCTATGTAGGATTTCTTTCTGGTTTCCAGCCCCTGCATAGTCCCTGGCACATGGCAAGGGGTCAGTAAATGTTGGTTGGTTGGTTGGTTGGTTGGATGGGAGAATACATGAATGGATTTCCATCTCCTTGGAACTTCTCCCAAGACATCAGCCAAGTTGCCTGTGTGAAGTAGGTTCTCACAGGGTCAAAAGAGCAACTTATGGTGAAATTTGAACAATATCTATAGATTAGACAACACTATTATATCAGTGGTTATTTCCTGATTTTGATAATTGAACTGTGGTTATATAAAACAATGTTCTTGTTTTTAGAAAATATATACAGAAATACTTAAGAAAAAAAGGGAAGTGCATCTGCAACTTATTCCCAAGTGTTTTAGGAAAGAAATTATACATGTATATTTCTACCTGTCAATTAAGAAAATGATAAGACAAAGTATAGTAACATGAAACATTTGGAGAATCTGAGGGATAGATATACAGGAATCTTCTTTCTATTTCTGCAACTTTTATGTAAGTTTGAGATCATCTCAAAATAAAAGTTAGAAATAAATACATTAATAATTATAATTACCAATCTTATCAGTCATGAATTCTCAGTTTCATTAAAATCAACAACTAAAACAAACAATACATTCGACTCCTTAGGACATCTTTGTGCTCTTAGAACAAAAAACCCCAAACAGAATCCAATTAAAATGGGTACAAATATGATTTGGTTATTGTCTACAAAATTGAACCTATCAACTATTGACACGAAGTTTGTTTTCAATATTTTACTAAACTAAATTCTAGGTTATTATGACCGCTATGCTCTAAATCTTAGGACAAAGGATGGATCGACTATTTTTTTATTTATAGCTTTTATATTTTATTTTATTTATTTCATAACATTTCATTTATAACTTTGATATTATTTATGACTGTCTTATTTTTAGGGGGAGAGTGGTTTTCTGCCAAAAGTACATGACATGCTCTGGCATCCTTTACTTACAACTTCCACAGGGTGATCACAAAAATATCATTCTTCTAAAACCATGTGAGGCTCCAAGTATTTGATATTCGAATCATCCTCCTTTGAACTCCTATCACGTCAACATTTTTGTCGATTTTCTTTCTTTTGATCCTTATCTGATCTAACTTGGCCAGAGGCGCAGGGCTTTCCACATGATCCCAGAAACTCTCCAACACTATTTTCATCAATTTCATGAAATCCTTGGTCTCTGTCAGGATTTTCAACCCCATTTCATAGACGATTTGCATCCCATCTCCGTTTTATTGATGGAAGTTTAAAACATGCTAGAGTCAGACCAAGATGCTGCCACGCTGGGCAGGGAGAAATTCTGGTGTCGGCAAGAAAACGAGGTTTGAGTGATTTGTGTGTATGTGGACTCCGAGGGTTTCTGCTTCCCTTGCACTGTGTCACTGTGGCTACGGGGCTAAGGAGGCCCCTGCACGCTCTCCGAGCTGCCTGAGCCACGGGGCTGTGGAGCAGCAGAGACTTTTCTTCTGAGGAATTTCTAGGAAGCTTGCCATTCACCAGGTTTCCTAGTTCTATGCAATCAGGGACCCTGTGAGGTCTGCTGGAGGAGAGAGAGAGGGAGAGAGAGACATTTGTGAAAGACCAGCAGCTTCTCTGATTAAATGGTTCTAACCATGTACTCAAAATCCTCCTACCTGGTTCCTGATAGTTCCTCAGTCCTTAACAGTCAAAACAATGCATGTTAAGGAGCACCTGGGTGTCTCAGTTGGTTAAGCGTCCTACTCTTGATCTTGGCTCCGGTTATGATCTCACAGGTCATGAGTTTGAGCCCCACGTGATTCTGCTTGTGATTCTCTCTCTCCCTCTCTCTCTTCTCTCTCTCTCTCAAGTAATTAAACATTTAAAAACATGAGTGTTAAGTGAAGGTTGGGGTCTTTCAAAAAGTGATTTTTAAAAGGGAGGTAAAGGAGGGATTACTACATGGAGCACAGGGGATTTTGAGGACAGTAGACATGCCTTGTGTGACACCATAATAATAGAGGCAGGTCCTTATACACTTGTCAGAACCTATTGAGTGTGCAGCACCCAGAGTGAGCCAGAAACTATGATGATGTGTCAGTGCAGGTTCATTACTAGTATCAAATGCACCACTCTGGTGGGGGGTGTTGATAAGGAGGGAGGCTGTGCAAGTGTTGGGATGGGGGGGTGGGGGTGGGGTAAATGGGAAACCTCTGCACCTTCATTCACTTTTGTCGTAAACCTAAAACTGCTCTAAACAAATAAGTCTCAGGGCGCTTCAGTGGCTCAGTCGGTTGAGCGTCTGACTCTCGATCTCGGCTCAGGTCATGATCTACTGCTTGTGAGTTTGAGCCCCGTGTCTGGCTCTGTGCTGACAGCATGGAGCCTGCTTGGGATTCTCTCTCTTCCCCTCTCTCTGCCCCTCCCTTGTTTGTGTGTGCCTGCACATGTGCACTCTCTCTGTCTCAAAATAAGTAAACTTAAAAAAAATAAGTCTTAAGAAAATGGAATATTTCTTTTTAAGCTGAATCAGTACTTGAAATCGGAGACAGTAATCATGGCCACCATTTCCTGTGATTTTGCCAGCTCTGGGCTGTGAGCTTTATGTCTATGGGCACTTCTCTGTGGCACTGCATTTCACTGATGGAAGAAGTAAAATGACTGCATTTTACCAAGTACGGCCTTCAGCCCCTTGATGCTGAACTTCCCTTTCCCACCTGCTGGGGGTTCTTTATAGGGGATAGTATGTTGGCATCACCTTGGCCCATTGTAGGGGGACCTACAAACCCCTGGCCTTTGAGGGGCAATCCAGGGTCCCTTCAGCCCCACCAATGGCTGCCTTCTTATCTACACCTCCATCCCAGGCCCCCTGCCCCTCCCCATCCTCCATGTTCCTTTTCCTGGAGCCTAGCCACCTGCTGAGGTCGTCACTCTGAGAGGACTGCGGGGAACTGAGGTAGTCACAGGCCCCCATCTTTCTTCCCACACCCACTCCATGGCAGTCCCTGCCAGCTTCTGTGCTCAGGACACTCTGGTGTCCTCCACCTTTTGACCCAAGATTGCACCCATGGCTGTGTCCTCTTGGCTCCTCCCCGGGTGGCTTCCTCTGCTGCGCCTGCAGGTTCTGAGCTCAGTGCACCTAGGTGGGATTGGGGTGCTTGCTCCTCCTCCTGCAGGCACCCCAGTCATTCCATATGACTAACCCCCTCATACTCAGCACCCCACACGTGAGCCCAGGGTTTATTTGCACAGGGTTAATTTCCCCTTGGGTAGCAAGAAAATAACCATCTCACAAACCAGGATCCTCTCCTCTGTGTGGCCAGTATCCTTTCTTCTGGACACAGACTTGCCTGAGAAGCCAGACCTTCGTCCTTGCTTTTCGAGCAAGGAGACTTCCAGGTAACAGGACGTTTAACTGCTTCTGATGCACATCCATGGGCATCACTGATACTGGAAATAGCCCTGGGCATGAGAGCTAAGGCAACTGCAGACTTTACAGAGCCACATGGGCTCTGGGGCTGCCCTCCTCTGTGCCCCAGGGCTGGCCATGCCCCTCCCAACTGGCCTCCCCTTTCATTTTTATGCTGTGCTGCCAAACAGGTGGCTGAAAAGTCCTTTCACCCAGAGCCCTGCGGTTCCTGTTCCACTGTGCACCTGTTACAGAACACCCTCAAGGGCAGGCTTACTTAGCTAGTTTGTAAGATCTGGGGGATCGCTCTTCGGGAGTCCTTGAGCATGGACAGGAAGTCTCCTCTGACAGCCACCCCTCACTCTTTGTCAGAGGTGAAAATGAAGCTGAGATGGGGAGACGACTTCCCACAGTCACACAGCTAGTTGCTGCGCTGAATCATTAACTAGGCCAGTTTTACCCCCACCTGCCTGGTTTTCCCCACCCGTTCCCTCCCGACAGGTGCCTGCCTGCAACGCAGTCAATTCCCTCCAGGTCTAGACTTCAAGGTGTCCCGCCAGAGGGGCTGCTCTGCTGCTCGGCCCTGCCTCTCAGAGCCTCACTGGGGACTTGGGTGTATTGAGACAAAGCCCAGCCCTCTCATTAGACCATCTTTCCTAGTATATACTTTCATTTAAGGGCAAAGAAGGTCTCCTTTCATTATTTTGCTTTAAGTAACCAAGATCGACTTTAGACTACAAGGATTTGCCAGCGGAATACCCTTTGATCACATACCACCACTCAGTTGGGTCTGATGAATTACCCCAAACCCCACCATTGTTCTAGTCCTTCACTGAGACCAAGTAACCCCCACAGTCCCAGTTAAAGACAAGAGTGACCTGGTGGGGTAGCCCAGTCACCCACTCGCTCCTAACAGCCCATTAGCCCAGAGTGTTTATTTATTTGATTAGGTGCCTGTGTCATATGGTCCTAAAGGAAGTGGACACAGGAGAGAGCTTTCGATGGTGGGGAAAGAGGTAGGGGAAGTGCCCAGAAGAAGTAGAAGCTGGCTGGGGAGGCAGGGCAGTAAGCCTGCAGAGGCCATGCGTGAGTAATGGGGTCAAGGGCTGGCTGTCATGGCTTGGGAGTCAGGGACTGGGGAACAAGGGAGGGCAGGAAAAATCAGGGCCCCAACATTCATGATTTCAGCATTTCTGTTACCGCAGCTGCATGACTATGGCAAGTCCCTTAAACACTCTGTGCCTCCACGTCCTGAGGGTAAAGGGGAGACGGGAGCAGCTGGGGTGGGGCAGGGGGCAGGCTGGGCCTGCAGGGCCTTCTGGGCCCACTAGGTCATGGGGCTTTGTTCTAGATGCTACAGCAGGCCACTAGGCGGGTTGTGGGGGCAGGTTGGGGCCTGCAAGAAAGCTGATCAGATTGACTTTGAAACAGGGCCCCATGTGAGGAGCAGGGACTAGGGGAGTAAAGGAGGCTGGGGGGAGGTGTCAGGGCCTGAATGATTGTCTGTACCTCCCCTCACCCCAATTCATATGTTGAAGCCCTAATGCCCAATGTGATGGTATTAGGAGGTGGGGCCCTTGGGAGGTGATTGGGATTCGATGAGGTCACAAGGTTGGGCCCCTCATGATGGGATTAGTGCCCTTATCAGAAGAGACGCCACTGTGCTGGCCCTCCCTCTGCCTCCCTCTGCCTTCCTCTGCCATCTGAGGACAGGGAGAAGGCAGAGTGTGAGCCAGGAAGAGAGCTCTCACCAGAACCCGACCATGCTAGCACCCTCATCTGCAGCTTCCAGCCTCCAGAACTGTGAGAAAATACATGCCTGTTGCTTAAGCCGGCCACTCTGTGGTCTGTTTGTATGGCAGCCTGAGCTAAGACAGGAAGCTAACGGGGGTTCCAACTCCATGAACGATGGAGCAGAGTGACAGCCAGGTGGGGAGGGGGGCAGACAGGGTATGGGGCACATGCTGTACCGATGGACCCACTTGATGACAGTTTGCATGCGGGGACAGAAGAGAAGGGGCATCAGGAATGTCTCCCAGGTCTCAGCTGGAGCCCTAGGGAAGACAGAGTCTGCTCTGGGCTGGGGGTCCATGGAGGGTAGCAGGTGGGGGTGGCCTTCTGTTGTGGAGGCTCCCGCCCTGGAGCATGCCCCACATCGGAGGTCTGGTCAGGGAGAGGCCCAAGAGGTGGAAGGCAGCGGGACGGTGGGGAGCTGCGCAGAGGCACCCCCAGAAGAGAGCAGCAGTGGATTACTGTGGTAAGGCCTTGCCTTTACGGGCTCTTAGTTCAATACGTTTACCCCAACCGTCTCCCCACAACCTATGTTGCCGCGCAAGCACATTCCGCCCTGGCTGTCCTCCTCTGTGGGGAGGGTCCTGCGGTTGCAAGCCACCCCCCATCCCCCCGACTCTGCAGATTCATGCTGTGTCCATCCTTCGTGGCCAGCCTCAGCGTCCCCGCTTCTTTCCCCCGAACTCGCTCAGCCCTTCTGTTCCCCGCTTTTGTGTGACCCGAGAGCCGTGAGTGCTCTGTCTACTTCCACAACAATGGAGATGAGCTTCTCATGAGCAGGGGTCACCCTTTCTTCTCTTCTGAATCCTGGCAAACACGTGAGGAGGGGTTTTGGTGACACACAGACGCATGCCATCGGTATAGTTAAACACAAGATCTGTAGGTTGGGTTACGTAACCCGAAGCATCTTCTGAGAGTTAGAACAGGCCAGCTGTGGAATGCATTCTGCCTTTGAAGGTATGAATGGCCCTTCCCGAGAGGTGTCCAAGAGCACACACAGACGCCGTCTGGGGGAGGAAGAGGGTGAGGAGATTCCTGCTACGGGGGTGGGGAGGTCAGACTGCACAGCCCCTAAGGACAGTGCCTGCTCTGGGGGCCTCCCAGCCTAAGACCAGGGCAAGAAGAATGATCACGGAAAGCTGAAGGATTCACTGTCATAATTCCAGAGTTTGGCACTTAGCTTAATCTGAAAATATTTGCCAACCTATTATGAATAACGATATTTGCGGCTTAAAATGCTTACCCTCCACAGCTTCGGAGTGTGAAGATGAGGCCTACCCTGACAAAGATGTACTCACTGCTTTCAGAGCAAATTGACACAGGGAGCTTACAAACCTAATTGTTGGCATCTCTGTCACATTTGCCTCCCCCGGGGCCACTTTGATAACCCGGCTGACAAATGCAGTGGGGTGCAGCATGGGAAGGCTCCCGGGCCAGAGGGCTCAGTGGGCCCCAACTCCTCCTCACACCGGCCCCCACACACCCTTCTGTTGTCATGGGGTCCCTGGACCCTCTTTCCTTGGCTGCCCACATGGTTCTCAGGGACATCGTTACCGCCATGCCCACAGTGTGGCGAGGCCCCGAGGGTATGTGATCAAGGCCATCGGCCAAAGTGGGTGACCGAGGCCACCAGAATTCTCGGGCACTGAATGACTCCACACGTCTGTGGAGGAGGGGCTCCTCTTCCCTGAGGAATGGCCAAAGACCACCCGAGCTCTGTGTCCACGGGTAAAGATATCTGCACAGAACACAGGCTGCGGGGAGGCACACGTCCGTCAGCGTGGAAGGAAATTCCCGTCCAGGATAATCAAAAAGCCAGCCCATGGCAGAGGGTTGTTGCAGGGCCAGCCCGATCCAGGGCCTCACTTCTGCCCTGAAGCTGTTCTCGTGGTGCCTCAGCTGCGGCTCAAATCATGGGGTCCTCCCCTCTCGTGGATGGGACCCCTGCCCCCTCCAAGCCTCCACTGTGGCCGGGGGTGGGCTGCACACAAGAGGCAGGGGCTGAGAGTGGAGAAAGATGGAAAGGAAAACTGGGGTGCTCGAACGAGCCGTGCCGGGCAGGGAACACGCTCCCTTAGGGGAAGGGATAGAGAAGAAAGACGAGCAGCGGCTGGCCAGGAAAGCAGGGGCTGGCAGCCACCGCCAAGACTCGGAGCAGGAGAGAGATGTGCACAGCTCTGGCCTGGCCTCTGAGACCCAGAAAACTGGAGAATGAAGCCAAGCACAATGAAAACACTAAGTTTTAAAACTCACGCTCCAGCCAACACACCTCAGTGAACTAGATCAGCATCTGCAGGGGTGAGGACAAGATATGGGCGGTCAGCTGCATAACTGTCCAGGGTCCTGCGGCCAGGAGCCCCAGCTCCCTGTCTCAGCCATGTGCTCGGCAAGGCCGACGTCTGCAGCAAGTCTTTCCTTCATTCTTCTCGTTCTGCAGACACCTACCAGGGCTCCTGCTGTGGGCGTCGGGCCCTGTTCTCGCCATTGATCTGAGCAGTAGACACAGAGAGAGGTCACTGCTGTCACAGAGCCCACGTTCTCATTGACAGAGGTGGATGACAAAGAGGACAATTCAGATAACAACACAGGCACAAGAAAAATAAAGCAAGGTGAGAGGTTGGAAAGCAGGGCACTTTGGAGCAGGTGGTCCAAGACCTCCCTGAAGAGGTGACATCTGTGACAAGGAGACATGCAAGGACTGGGGAAGAGGGCTGGGCAGAGGGAAGAGCCAGAGCAAAGGCACAGAGCATGGAGGAGCTTCTGGGGCATTCTGGGGCGGCCTGGGACCTCCTCTGGGTCTCTCTTGCAGGGCTCTCTGGTCCTCTGCTCATCCCCTGACGAGGGCTCCTGGAGCAGACAGGACGCCCAGACCTGTCACCCGTGGGGAACCAGAGGCAGAAGCTGGGCAGGGCGCCTCTGAGACTGTCCAAAGAGCAAATACCACTCATTTTCAACATTGTTGCTCATACAAGAAAGTAGATAATTTAAAGCAAACAAACAATAAACCACTGCAGAGTCATCCAGTTGGTAGTTTGTTACTTCTTACCCAGAACATCCCCTTTAAATCCTCAGCAGGACAGGGCAGGACCCTGGGAATCTCGTTAAGTCTCTGACTTTAGGAAAGAATCTGACCATCCCGGGCTTGCCGGCAGGCTTGAAAGCAGTTTCTGGTCAGGCCCTGGGAAGGAACGGGGACCCTAACAATGTCTCCCTTTTTATTACTGGTAATTGTAACCCATCTGGTGTTTTGATGCCCACATTTATGGAACGTAACTCGCTCAGCAGCAGTGCACACCCAGGGCCCAAACTGCATGGACGAGGGCACCACGTCTCCTCCAGGGCCACCTGGAAGCCTGGCCTCACCAGCAGTGGCTGTGGTCCCCGGGGCGAGGCTGGACGGCTGGGCCGAGGCCGCTCTGCAGGAGGACACACATAGCTCTCAGCATGTCCCTTTTTGCACATCTGTGGGGCAGGGATGACCCTCGGCACCCGGCGCCCTGCCCGCCTCACTGGGTCTGCCTGTCACAAAAACACCTACCATGTGCCCGGCCCCAAGGTCACAGAGAAAAGTTTGGATGAATGTTGCCAAGAAGTGTTCTGGCCTCCCCAGCACTTGACAGAGGCCGGCTTGTGTCACAGACGTTCCCACCTTGCCACCGTCGGGCTGTTCGTCTACCCCAGACATGGAGCCCACTTTGGGGGCAGGAGCGAAGCGTGGTTTGAAAAAGGTGTTGCTGCCAAAGCCAGCACAGGGCCCATCATGTGCTTACATATTGATTTCTCGTATAAAGGATTGTCAGTGTTACCAAATAAAAAGCTGTGAGGACCAGGCCAGCTTGCTTTGCCCAGCGTCTGGCACCATGCTGTGTTCCTAGGAGGTTCCAGAAGAAATGGAGGCTCTGATATGCCTCCCAGTTCTGCATGAACAGATGGGCTGACTCAATATGTGGGCCCAGCAAATGGGTTACCTCTGATCATCAGCCTCAGGGCCTCTGCTGGGCAGGACCTCAGGACCTCAGATTCTTTTCGGATTCCAAAGATTCTCTGAGACTCGCCCCTCTTCCCTATCCAGAAAGGCTCATTCCTTATGGCCCAGCCTTGTCTGCTCCCTCCCAGGCAAGCTCTAGTCCACGGTCACTCATGCAGCTCTCAGCCCCGTCCCCCACGAACCAGGCTCTCGGTTCCTAGAAGGTCACTGTTCTCTGGCCTTCCGTCCAGGCTCACTGGCCCTTGAGCAAGGACGCAGAAAGAGCAGGTGTTAGAGGACAGCATGCCTAGGGCCCATGAGCCCCTGCAGCCACCTGCAGGCAAGGTTGGGCAGCCTGGCTAGGGGCAGGAAGCTGGCTGTCCTCATCCCTGCCGGGCCGGAGAGGTCCTGCAGTACACATTGTAGTCAGGGGGCCCTCAGATTTTTGTTCCATACTTTTACATTTTGATTATTTCATATACGGCCTTCTGATGGACTCATTTATTGGGAAGCTAAAGATACTCTTAAATGCCTAAAAATAAACCTGATCTGCTAAAAATTCAGCTTTTCTCTCCCTCGCCTCCACCAGCTGGGCCTGTCTGCTTTCACTCCAACACCATCAGGAGCTACAAACAAGATTTACAAAAGCGAGCAAGTTTACACGGGCCTGATTAGCAGATTCTCTTTTCTCTTCAATTTGCCAAAACATTTTGGGGATGTTATTATTGAGACACTTCTCTTTTCTCTCTCTCTCTCTGTTTTTCTCTCTCCTCTTCTTTTCTTCCTTCCTTTTTTTTTTTTTTTTTTTTAAATCATCTCAGGTTTTATGACTTGTGCTCCTTTATTTTAGCATTTAGGAAAACTTTTGTCCGAAAACAGCCTTCCGAAATTCTCTCCCAGTGGTCTGCAGCATCTCCTTCTTCAATTACTTTAAGAGACTCTCCTGATTTCTATGAACACCATGTGGGTTGCCTGAGGGCCAGTTAAGAATAACCCTCCTAAACCAATAAATTACACTCACCCTCATTTCCAGGGGAGCCCTTTTCCATAAATATCTGCCATGGAAATAAATCAGATACATTAATAAGAACTCCCTCCTCCCCCCAAACCAAACAGTGAACAGTAATGGTTATCAGACCAGTTAAAAGAATAAACCCATTAAATAAATAAATTTGCTCTACACCAATTTATGTCACTAGTGTACTTACGGGGAAACCTTTTAAAGGAGTAGATTTACAGTGCACACACACAGATCTCCACTGGGTATGTGTAATCACGCATAAGAAAGGCATTACTTTTAAAGTGGATGAATGGGCGATACTTTTTTGATTTACTGTTAGAAACAGAAAAATGGTAATGGCATGAAATAAGCGTTTGCAAACCCATTTCGGAAGACAGGAAATGCTTGATTTACCTAGGGCACCCATCATGTTCTGTATTTCAGATCGAAGTAGATAAATGGTAAGGCAAATGGATATTTGGGGGGAAATCTATAGCCTTTCTGTCAACTCTGCAAGTTAAATGTTTGGAATAAAAACGCAGAGAGTGTCTATGTGTGAGGAAGAACTCATGATTTATCAGCAATCTGGAAAACGAGAGTGGGCAGTGCTTACCTGGGAAGGTGAGGCTTTCACAGAAATGGGCAGGGCCAGGCTCTTTCGATGGCTCCCGCTGGGCTCCTTATCTATGAAACCTGGTGTCCAAGTAGCCCTGCCCTCTCCCCAGGCCACCCAAACGCTGCCTTTAACACCGTTCTTGTTTTGATCTCTTTCTTGCACTTAAAAACCCTGCTGCCCTCCCAGAGATGGATGCCCTTATAGGGCACTTTATACGAGGCTGAGAATTGTTTTCACGCAGGCCACGTGGAGCAGTGGGCCTTGGTGTCATTCGCTAATCGATACCATGTACAAGTCTTTATTGAATGCCAACTGTGTACATTCACCTGTGTCAGTTGCTGCTTACAGATGCCTGTAAGATTTCTGCATTTCATACAACGCAGTATTTCCCAAGGCAGAAATCGATATCTAGAAATTGGCCACAATGTCAGGAGCCATGTCTACACTCAAACAGAGGATTGAAGTTAGCAGCCGAACCCCGTTTTCCTAAACAGCAGCCCTCCCTCTCTGAATTACCCGAGTCACTTAGGGAATGATTTCCTCTGTTTTCTCCCTTTGCACACAGCCACAGAGGAAGATACCAGCTGGACGGGACTGTGGCCCACATTTCAGTCCCAGCTCTGCTAGTCGCTAGCTGGCCACTTAGTCTCTCTGAGCCTCAGTTTCTGCATCTCCAAAATGAGTATAACCACCCCGTAGCCAGCAACAGTTCAATGTGGGGCAGGCAGAAAATAGTGACAATTACTGTCGTGTTGGTTTTCACCATCAGGGACACGCTGACCAGGTGACAGTCTGTGTGCCAGCTCTGTCCTAGGTGCTCAGAGGGCCAAGAGATTTCCAGCCCAGGCTCTGCCTTGGAGGAGACTGTGTTTGTTCTTGTGTACAAGAAAGAAGAAATCGCTGGGTGGCGTCACTATTGCTACAGCAGATCAGAGAGGAGGGCGTGGGTTGAATCCCACCTGTAAATACAGTCAGGATAGGTGGGGAGAGGGGGGCATTCGAGGCACTGGGCACAGCCTAGGCAAAGGCCTGGAGGGGCACTGTCCATGGAGGCAGCATCTGAGAGACAGAAAGAGTGTCTTTAGAGGTAAAACATGTGGGGGAATGAAAGGCAGTCACGGTCAGAACACTAGGACCTTCCGGGCTGCTTCTCAAAAGGTGCTCCTATAACTGTTCGCATGGGCTCATTCTCAGCTACAATCAGAAGCCTGGCTCCTTCCAGCCGATTCCAGTCCCCCTCAGGCAGTCAGACCCAGCTGGCCTCTCACTGTGGCTCTCCTGGCCCCAGGGACCACTCCATGCAAAGGTCTGCCCTGACCAGGCCATAGCTTGCCCTATTTCTGCCTGCGTGACTCAGCCACCAGGTAAGTGCCCCTCCCCCCCTCCCCCCCCCCATTACACAGGGTCCTCAGCCCTGGCTGGGACGTCCTGCTCTCTTGTGCCCAGATTGGAGGGCATGCTGAGAGCCATGCAGGAATTCAGGGGCTGGCAGATTTACACAGTCAGATGTGCTAATATCTTTTGACCAGCTTAGGAATAAATATGGCCCAACAAAGTGTCATTTTTATGGGTATTTACAACCAAGACACTTTGTAAACCTAAGAACCAATATTTCCCAGAGGAAATCTGGCTCTCGATTCTTGATAAATTATTGGGAATTTAAACCAGCACTAGTTCAGAGGTTTCTCTATATCGTGGTTCCGGAGGTGTGGCCCGCGGCAGACGTCGGCAGACGTCGGCAGACGTAGGCTGTCTGGGGCTGAGTCACAGGCAGCCTGGAGGCACTGAAATGATCATACCAGCAGCAGTAATCACACCCATTTATGCAGCAATTACTATGCCCTGGCACTCTTCCAGACCCTTCCCAAGTATTAACTCATGAAATTACCACAACAACCTTATGGCAGACGCACTGCCGTCATCCCCATTTCGCAGATGGGGAAACTGAGGCAGAAGATTGCAGTAAAACTCAGGAAGGGCCTCTGGAAGGTAGAAGGGAATCCTACTCCAGTACATGGGTGGGATTGCTTTCTGTTACAAGTTAGAAAGCCCAAGTGAAACTGGCATTAAAGCAATAAAAGAAACATATTAGCTCCTGTTAATAAAAAGCGCAGGGGGAAGTACTGGCTTCAGGCAGGCCTGGGGCAAGAGCTCCACCCTGTCACCATGTTTCCCACATGTCCTGGCTTTCCTCTGTTTGCCTGGCCATCCTCACATCCACTAGCATAGCTGTCCTGCTGCAGGGACCCAACGTTAATATCCCCTCCCATTCAAAAGGATCAAGAACGGAAGGCAGGGACCTCATGGACCCTGGGGCTGCCACACCTCACAGGAGCTGAAGGACCCAGCGTGGAGCCACTATCCCAGAAGGCCTGCCCTCCTCCCAGCAGCTCAGTCCCCTCCAGCATGGGCACAGGGCCTGGGGGCTGTGGCCTCTGCAGGTCTGGCCGTTTCCCCAGTTTGGGACTATCCGTCTGCCTCTCGTTCCCCTCCTGGGCTTCTGGGGGTGGGTGAGACCACAAGACCCTCGGCAGCCCGTGTGTGTTGAGCAAAGAGATGGTTACCAGATTTCTTTCTCCCACCCTCAAACATGCTGGAATCACAGTGCATCTTAGGATCAACGTGCACCTGGTTTTCTTTCTTTTATTCTCTCAAATCTGGTATCGGCAATGGTCTGTTTTACAACTGATGACACAATGTGTCACTTAAGCCCAGCTGCCACAGAGAGTAGGGGAGTAGGTGCACGCAGAACAGCCAGAAAGCAAGAGCAGGGGGGAGGCGCCACCACCAAGACCCAGCTCTGCCTGCGGGAGGCTCGGTGGGTTTCAGGGGGGACACTGCCAGTCTCCACTCTGCCCCCACGCATCACACCCTGGTCGTGAGGCCCAGAGAGCAGGGCTGGGGGCGAGCTTTGGGCTGCCCGGTCCCTCAAGCCCAGGTGCTTGCCTCCAGGAACACAGCCAGGGCAGTCGTCCCTGCCCACCCTCCTGCTTGTGCAGAACAGGCACTTCCACCCCCTTCCATGTTGTTCTAGGGAACAACAATCCAAAACAAACATGCAGACTCGGCAAACATACTTTTTTGACAGCTTGAACACTAAAAAAAAAAAAAAAAAATTAAAAAGCCAACAAATGTTGCATCAAAGCAGAGCCCTCCTTCCACAGTGCTCAGTGTGGGGACTCCCTCGGTCACTGGTGGGGACTGTGGGGGCCTTTGTCCTGGGGATCCGATACCCGGCCCTCACCCTCCCCAGGTGGACCTGGGGCTGTGGTCCTGACAGGGGGTCCTGGCTCACAGGGGTCCTGGAAGCAGGGCATCCTGGGCTGGCAGGCAGAGGAGGAGAGAGGGGAGAAGACAATGCCCGGCAGAAGCCCGAGTCCGGGTGCCCAGTGCTGGACTGAACAGCAAAGAGGGCGGGGCTGGCAGTGAACAGTGCCTGTCAGGGGCCCAGGACAGATCCTGATGGGACAGAGAAGGCAGCGTCACAGACACAGAGGCTGACTGGGAGTGGGGAAGAGGGTGGAGTCAAGGACGCTGCCTGGTGCTCTGGGGACAGAAACACGAGCACTGCAGATTCACTAGGAGAGGACCCAGTCCCTCCAACTGACGAGGACACGTTGAGGGAGCAGCTGCATGGGGTAACATGGCTGAGAGCGGGCTGAGGTTGTACAAGAACACTAATCGCACAGGCTGGGCGTTCCTGGTGGCAGGGACCACCCTCTCTGGACAAGTCCATAGGGAGTGCTATGGGCTGGACCGGCTGGACCTGGACCGGCTTAGGTCCGGCTTAGGGAGTGCTAGGGGCTGAGTTGCACCCTCTCCAAAATTCATGTGCTGGAGTCCTAGCCCCCAGGACCTCAGAACGTGACTGTATTGGGGGATAGAGTCTTGTAAGAGCTAATTACATGTAAATGGGGTCATTGCGGGGCCAGAATGCAGTATGACCAGCATCCTTACGAGAAGAGATCAGGACACAGGCACAGACAAGGGGATGACTGTATGAAGACACTAGTCATCTCCACGCCAAGGAGAGAGACCTTAGTAGAAACCAAGGCTGCCAACACCCAGTCTTGGACTTTTCTCCTGCCGAAGTGTGAGCAAATAAATTTCTGTTGTGTAAGTCACCCAGCCTGTGGCACTTCATCATGTCAGCCCTAGAAAATGAATTCAGAGAGACTCATATCACCAAGGAGGCCTGGAGGGATGCAGTCCCTCCCCACCCACTTCCCTTCTCTTGCCCACCCCTCCCCCCAGTCCCTGGCAGCAAGGCCAGAGTGCCCCCTGTGAGGGGCCCCAGGCTGTTTCAGCTAACAGTGAAGAAGCTTCTCATATCTGACTTAATCTGCTCCCCTCTGGGCAGTGGACAGGGTGGGCTTCTAGCTTCCTCAGTCCTTGTCCCTGAAGTCATTTGAACACTATCAGAACCTTGATACCTTTTGTGCATCCTTCCATAGACAGGGCCAGGACTTCAGCTGTGCTTTGGGGAGCCAGCAAGAAGAAAGCTTTCACCTCCCTTGTCTCAGACACTGTGCTTCTATTCATGCAACCAAATTGAGCACTGGCTCTCTTGTCAGTTCTTGTTCTGTAGACCCACATTGGCTGCCTGTGGCTGAAAACCCAGCACTCAGTTTTACACATAACTCCTTATTGAGCAAGTTCCCCCTCTGCATCATACACTGGATGGGGCCCAGATGTTGGGCTTTACATCTGTCCTTTTTATGCCTGTTCATGGGATCTTACATTCAAGAGTGAACACAGCTGTAAGCTCCAGCATAGGGTGATGGGTACTAGGAGGCCCTGAGCTCATGTCTCTGACAACGTGGTTGGCATCTGCCGTGTCAGCAAGGGTCTCTTGTTCAACCCCAGCAACCCCCATGTGGGGCCAGCCCCCTGATGTGTCCTCACCACTGGGTTCTCTCCTCGTGAGCTTATCTGCTCTGTGAAGCTGGACTTGCTCCTGTTACGTCAAAAATTGTTTGGTTCCCCTGAGGTCTAGTTTGGAGAATAAAGGTAGGATAATGCTGCATTCATTTGCTTTATTTACCGGTTTTCAAAATAACAATTGAGTTAGCCTGCATCCTGCAGAGGCACGGGTGAGGATATAATTCATCGTGAATGTATCATGAAAAGTAGGACAGTTCTTTGAGTGAAAGGGCAACAGGCATAAACTAGGGCACTCAAGGCAAACCTAATGCACACTCATCCTCTCCAAAGGGGACCTGTGAGGTTTCCTTTTGTTTTAAGTGTCATTATAAAGTCACAGATTTAAGCATTGTTCATTCATTTCTATCCACTGCAGCCATCATTCCTGATACTCAAATTGTGCTATCTTTGGCCAGTAGGAAGGCAACGCTTCTAAGTTCCCATCCTTCCTTTCTTTAAAAAATGTTTATTTATTTATTAGGGGTGGGGGAGAGGCAGAGAGAGAGAGAGAGAGAGAGAGAGAGAGAGAGAATCCCAAGCAGTGCAGAGCCTGATGTGGGACTCAGTCCCACAATGCTGAGATCATGACCTGAGCCAAAATCAAGAGTTGAATGCTTAACTGATTGAGCCACCCAGGCGCCCCTAAACTCCCACCCTTCCTCAAGACACCCAGTGACATCCTAGGCCTGATGTGCTATTTTTTTCTAAGTACATAATGTAAGGCGCTTGGAACTATTCAAATAAACATCATTCACCCATGCACTGCCAAGACTTATTCTGGGCACCTGGAGCGGCCACACAACACCCTGGCTGCACACTGAAGGAATCAGGGCCTTCAGTGAGGACAAGGAGCCTACTCGAGGGGTCACCTAGGGGCCACAGAGCCCCAAAGACTACAGGCAGTCAGGGAGGAGAGAGCCACTTATCCTCCAGGATCAGGGCTGGCTGCTGGGGGCTGGGGGAAAGGGGAAGGGTTTTGGCTTCATTTTGAAGGCATGTTGAACCAGTCAGAGCTGGGCACGAGAGAACCAGCTGCCTCCGTGGGCCCCATGTCACTGGGGGTGTGCAAGCAGATGGCACGGTCCTTAGACAGCCTACATCTGGCCAGTCCCTCCACACCAGGTGAGAATTCCACCTGGCCAAGGGAATGCACCCACACCAAGACTGGGCCCCCTTCCTGACCACACTCTGGGTGCCTAGCAACCTGGAATGCCCTGCCCAAACAGCCCTAGGCCTATTTCTGGGGCCTGAGCAGAACTCAGGACTGTGTACCTCTAGGCCAGTAGTTCTTAAGGGGATGCTGGGAGTGACTTTGTTCCCTGGGGGACATTTAGCAATGTCTAGAGACATTTTGGTTTTCCCAACTGGAGGAGGGGTGTTCCTGGCATCTGGTGGGTAAAGGCTGAGGGTGTAGGCTGTTTACATTGTGCAATGCACGGGGTGGCCCCACAACAGAGAATTATTGGGCGCAAAGTGTCGATAGTGTCCAGATTGAGAAGGTCTGCCCTAGGCCCCCGGGGGACAGCTGAGGGGCAGTGTTTGTGGGAAAGAGAGTCAGCACTGGGACAGTGCGGGCTGCGGTGTCCCTGTGCATAGTGGGACAAACACAACACAGAGCACAGGGTAGGAAGAGGAGGAGTGTGGGTGGGAGGTAGGGCCAGAGTGGGTCCCCCAGCTGCCATGATCCAGCACAGAGCTCCAAAGAGTATGAGATTTCAGCAATGGAACCTGGCTTTCCAGGTCTTTATGATGGTATATTCTAAGCTTGGTCTAAACCAAACACTTAGGCACATGGTGTGTAACCTCTGCTTGTTCTCTTGCTCCTGGTCAGGCCCAGGAAGTATTTGTTCACAGACTCCTTTTGGTCAGGGACTTGGGGACAAGTGAGGTGTGGACTGTATGGGGGTCCCAGGGATCCTGTGTGCAGGGGCTCAGTTGGCATGACTCTTGAGAGCCATTGCTCATTCAGCAAGCACTTATTCAACCCCAGCTGTGTGCAGGAAACCTGCTGGGTGCAGGGGATGATTATAGTCTAGGACAAGAGGCCAGTGTTCATAAAAAACCACCGATGATGTTCATCATGGGGTATGTGAAGGAGACAGTGGGGCACTTGGAGAGCCCAGGCTCTAGGGCAACTGCACAGTGGGCTTGCAGGCTCCTCCTGCTGAGTCCTTACCTCCTATGACCCTCTTGTGTCCATAGCTGGAGTGTCTCCTTTTCAAACCATCCTTGGGCACTGCCAGGACCACTCTAGGGAGAAGTGTTCAGTGGAATCTGAGTCCAGACACATGAAGCAGTAATCTCTGGGATCACCAGTGTGCCCATTAAAGAGATAAAGAAACCAAGGCTCCAGCTTGTACAAGGCCATGCACAGAGGGAGTGGCAAGGGCCTGGCTTAGCCAGATTAGCCAGTTTCCATAGCATTCTTGCTGCCTGTCTTGGGGCCGCCTGCCAGAAATCTTCCCACCCGGGCTGCCCCTGGGGGTTGGGTGGAGAGAGCTTTCACAAATACCAGTGTTCTTGAATCTTTGAGGGCTGATCCTGACTCTGTTTCACTAGACTAAAGAGCAACCATTAGTGTTCCCCCCTGTCCTAGCCTGGCCTGTGTGATGAGCCACCACTGTCCCTATAATGGATGGCCCTAACCCACAGAGATGAGCTTGTCAAGGGCCTTACTCCTCAGTGGCATCCCCAGGGTGACGATGAGTAAGGGGGTGTCCCCCACCTTGCCACCCCACCTTCCTCTCCCAACTGGAAGGCACTTCTTTGCCGTTGCAAGCCCCGGATCCCAGTTTTCCTGGACCCTTCTGCCCCAGGGTAAAGTCAGCTGAATTACTACCACTGATCATGGGAAGGTGCCAGGCCCAGAGGCTCCTACGGAGGGCACCTATCAGGAGATGGCTCAGGAATGTCCTTATGCTGGGGAGTCAGCCCAAAGCATCTGTAAGAAGAAAACAACTGGGACTGGACCCCAGGCCTCTGGACAGCCTCCACCTACACGCGCACACACACACACACACACACACACACACACACACTGGCCTGATGGGAGCTGTCAGTTCTGTTTATCAGGCTTTCTGCCATTATACCTATTACATGTTAGATCTCCCTGACCAGTTCCCCACCTTGTGTCCCTTGTTGCAAAAGTTAAAATTAAGCCCCACTTCAACCCATGAAGACCCACAGAACCTCTGCTCTGTCCTTAAGGCCAGGCTGGGAATTAAGGAAGAAATAAGAGTTGCACCCTTCTGCCCCTGGGATAAGAATGTGAACTGGGTGTGAAGCCCAGGGAAGAGGGGGTCTGGTTGGCTAGCAGTGAGAGGTAGGAGGGAGCAGCTAACCTTTGCTGCAAGAGTCAGAGACTGACTCTGGACCCCTCTGCCTGGACTCAAACCTCACTTTTCAGCTGTGTGGCCCTGGGCAAGTCACTTAACCTGTCTATGCCTCAATTTCCCGTTGTGTAAAATGAGGGCAATTGGAGTGCCTCTCACGGGTATCCCGCAGGACATCATAGGGGAGTGCTGAGCACGGATGTCAAGACCGCAAGAAACTTTGGTTGTCATTATACTTGGGTGGTATATCATTATGCCACACCAAACTGGGTTCAACATGCCTTCAAAACTTGAGCCTTAACAAAAGGGAACTGGAATCTGCCAGCCAGAAGGAAGGATGCACAGCCTATATAAGGGGCACGGAGGTGGGCTGAATATCTCTGCGCAAAGGGGCAAGGGCGCTCAAGCTGGAGATGGGGGCTGTGTTCCGAACCCTGGGCTCCCTCAGGCGGAGGGCACCAAAGAAGGCAGGAGGGGCTGCCCCGCACCCCCACCCCAGCACTGGTTCTAAACAGGCTGCTGCTCCTCCTGCTTCTTCTTTTCTTCCTATTTCTTTTTCTTCTCCTTCCTTTTTAAAAAGAAAACTCATCTTGCTATAGCATGCGGCAGCCAGTAAAAACACGTTAATCTTTAATGTGTTAGCGAAACAGCCTCCAATTTGGATACTGGCTCTTCCTCCATCTGTGGCAGTTTGCACAGATTTTTTTTTTAGAGTGGCAGAATGCCTCATCTATGCGCCAGCCGGCTGCAGGCTCCCTCCGCTGCGACAGAGCCTCCCCCCTGGAAGGTGAGGACACCCAGCCCAGCCCAGCCCCAGCCCCAGCCCCATCCACCGCCTCTGCGGCGATAGAATCTGGCAGAGGGCTCAGCCCCCACCCAGCTTTGCACAAGTGGACCCCAGAGTTGTCGACTTGGCAGACCGCTGAAGCTACTCCCCCAAACCAACTAGAGAACTCATGATTTTGCCAAGGAAAGCTATTGGAGAGGGAAAAAAAACAACAACAACCCAAAAGCTGTCATCCAAAATCTTCAATTCACCTAAGAAAGGACATTTTGACATGAGGAAGGGAAAGAGGACAGAATTAAAGAATAAAAAGTTCTTCAAACTGAGCAAATCCAGCTTTATGAAGACTCCCTCCCCTCACCCCCCCCCCACTTTGGTGTTTTTATTTGTCTCATTTGGAGTTAAAAATAACCCTGGAGAATCTGCCTAGGGGCGTTTGTGAGCTCAGCACCATAGGAGGGCCCAGCTGGACCCTGAACCTGCATAGCCGTGGGCTTGCCTGCCCCCGCCCGCTGCCCCTCCAACACAACCACAGCCGAAAACGTAGTCCTTGGGAAGCATACGCCGTTCCAGCGCTTGTCAAATGGCAAAGAATCAAGGACGGAATAAATAGCAATATTTTATAAGTTTTAAAATGCTATTTTAACACAAATACCAGAGCAACTATAGCATAAATCAACAGAGACACCCAAAAGTTATGTTTGTACAAGAAATGTAATAAGCTGGTATGAGAAACAGTGTCAACTGGTACAGATGGCAGAAAAAGCCAATATTCAAATGTATGCTGTTTTACTAACACATTAAAGATCAACATTTTGCTACCTGCTGCTCATGATAGCGGGATTAAAAAAAAACACACAACACACACATACACTCATGCGTGATATTCTAACCCAGAGAACGAGAGATGCTTCAAGAAATTGTCAGGCACTTTCTATACTTCATCTGGTGGTTTTAAAGCTTCCGTGGTTCAGAGAAAAATTTACATCTGAAAATGCAGCTTTTCGCCTAGCTGCCTGATGTTTGGGAAAATTAGCCAAGGAGGATGAGAAAAGATCAGCGCTGTGGCCCTCAGAGGTCTGGATTAGCAACAGGAGCCTCGGGAACAGAATTACCCTATAGTTAATGATGCCTCCCTCCCTGTGCACAGCGCTGGTTGTTTCTCAAGGTGCTTTCTCAGGCCCGCTTTCGCCGGGCGCCCCCAAGGAGTCCTATGAGGTAATCAGGGTGGGGAGCATTAGCTCCGCATGGCAGATGAGAGAACTGAGGTTCAGATACGGTGACCAGACCGCCAAGATCAAAATGCCTCCAGGAAATGGATCAGGGTTGCAGACGGAGCCCATAATCCAGCAAGGAAGTTCTAAGGAATTCTCAACTGCCTTGTGATGTTTGCTCTTAAACCCACCAGCTCAGGAAGCAAGCAGCCAGAGTTCAAATTCCAGCTCCACCCAATCTGACCTTGGACAGGTGACCTCACCTCTAAGCATTCACTGCTTAGTCTCAGAGGAGAATAAGAACTTCCCACAGGAGTTGAGGTCTAACTGAGATGAGGAGAAAGTTCTCAACGTGGCACGGTGTGGGGTGAGCCCGACCGGAGTGAGTGGGCAAGGACTGCCGTGTAATGGTCCATCTAGAACAGAGAGGGCAACCTGGCCGTGGAGACAGAGCTGGTCCACGATCGTTTATCTGGTGTGTTTTTTTTTTTTTCAACGTTTATTTATTTTTGGGACAGAGAGAGACAGAGCATGAACGGGGGAGGGGCAGAGAGAGAGGGAGACACAGAATCGGAAACAGGCTCCAGGCTCTGAGCCATCAGCCCAGAGCCTGACGCGGGGCTCGAACTCACGGACCGCGAGATCATGACCTGGCTGAAGTCGGACGCTTAACCGACTGCGCCACCCAGGCGCCCCACTGGTGTTTTAAAAAAGTTTTGAGGCCATGTATAAAAACCAGAGTTTTCACTTAAAGATCCAGAGTGTTTGTTGTCTTGATAATCGCATTCAGAAACTCTGGCAACCCGAAGCCAGATTCCAACCTGGAAACAGGCAGTTGAAGCTTCAAGGGAGGTGAAGGCAGACAGGGCAGGGGCTCCCGCCCTGCCTCCCCAGGGGTGGCCGGCCTGGGGTGAGGGAAATGGGGGTAAGGACTAGGCCTGCTGCTTCTCTGTGCTCTCGGCCTCATTCTGCTCTGCTTCAGGCACACAGCAAGGCCAGATGGCCACTGTAGTGGGGTGACTGGTGGGTCCCCACAAACCTAGGCCATGTCCTGGAAGCTGTAAATGTGACGTTGTTTGTTAAAAGGGTCTTGGCAGATATGTTAAGGCTCTCCAGATGAGCTCACCCTGGGTTACCCTGACAGGCCTTAAATCAATGATAAGTGTGCTTACAAGACAAGAGGGAAGACATGGATGGAGACAGACCAGACACGGAGACTGGAGTTATGCGGCCACCAGCTGGGAGCCACCAGGACCTGGACAAGGCACAGAAGGAGCACAGGCCTGCTGACACCTTGCTTTTGGACTTCTGGTCTCCAGAACTGAGAGAGAATACATTTCTGTTATCTTCAGCCACTTTGTTAGGGCAGCCTCAGGAAACTCAGATGGGCATGGCCAGCAGCCCAGATGCTAGATTCATGCTCCTCTGGTTCTGTGAGGGTCTGATCCCCTTGGCTCAGACTCTTCAGGGGCTCCCGTGGCCAGGTCCACAGGACCCTGGCTCTGGCCACAAGTGGTCACCCTGCTCAGCTGGTCACAGGCTCCACCACCCACCAGCCCTGGCCCTCTGCTCCCTCTGCCTGGACACTCTCTCCTCTCCACCCTTGCTGCCTCTGGGCAGCAGGCCCTGACCCTGAGCCTGGCCTCTATGCCCACCTCCTATTGGACAGGAGCTGCTTCTATGTCCCTGACACCGTGGCCCCAGAACCCAGCAGAGAGCCTGACATACGTGAGGGGCTTAACTAGTGCTGAGTACACAGACAAATGTGCAAATACCGGTGAATGGAAAGGAGGGTGGAGTAAGGGGACACCATGTTCACCCCCGAAATTGACAAGAAGGTAAAAGTATGGTAACACCAAGTGTTGGCGAGGGTGGTGGGAAATACCCTCATATATCAAGGGTGGGAGTAGAAGTTGGGGCCTCTCTGATGCACTCTGTGGTGTATGTAAACGTGGTAAACAAACACGCTCTACGATACAGCAGTCACATTCTTCTGATCTACTCTGGAGAAATCTTAGAGAATAAAGAATGACACGCACATTACGGGATTGTATTTTGGTTTGGGTTTTGTTTTAACAAAACCACCCCACAAAGTATTATTACCAACCAGCTGCGCAGTGTTTCTGTGATACTGTGATTTATAATAAGACATATATATTCTGTCTCTGTCTGGGTTTTCCACACAGAGCTCCCAAAACCCTTGGAATTCCCTAAGTGGTGTGAGCTTTAAAGGTGTCTTTTGTTGTGTTAATCAGGTGACCTTGGGAAAGCCCCTTGGTGACCTCTAGAATGGGAGCCAGTTACCAAGAGAACCAATCTTGTATTTTGAGGGTGGCAACTTTCAGCGCCCCCCCCACCGCCCGAACCTCCAGGGAGGGGAGAGAGGCTGGAGGTTGAATCAGTCCCAATGGCCAGTGACTTAATAGGTCAGAGCAATGTAATGAAGCCTCCATAAGAACCCAAAGAACGGGGTTAGGAGAGCCCCTGGAGATTTGGGGGGTGTGGCACGTGGGGAGAGACTTGAGAACTCTGAGCCCCTTCCCTGTACCTCTTCCTGTGTGTCTCTTCCATCTGGCTGTTCCTGAATTCTATCCTGTTACAATAAATCAGTGATCTAGTACATAAAATGCTTCTCTAAGTTCTGTGAACCACTCGAGCAAACTGATCAAAGCCAAGGAGGAGGTTGTGGGAACCTCCAATGTGTAGCCAGTGGATCAGAAGCACAGGAGACAACTGGGCTTGTGATCGGTGTCTGAAGTGGGGGGACAGGGGCCAGCTTTGTAGGACTGAGCCCGTGACCTGTGACATCTGATACTGGCATCCCAGGAGGTACTGTGAGAACTGAGTTGAATGGCAGGGCTCCCGGCCGGTGCTGGAACATCGCTTGCTGGTTGAGGCAGGGCCTCCCAGACACATGCTGGGAATTGGATGCAGAACTGGTGAGGTTCAGAGCGGGAAGTGATATCCACCCCACCCTGACACGTAGCAATGTCTGGAGTATTTTGGGTTGTCATGACCAGCAGGAGGTGGGACTGGCACCCAGCAGGCGGAGGCCAGCTATGAGGCTAAACATCTGACAAAGCTCAGGACAGTTCCCATAACACAGAATCATCCAGCCCCAAATGTGAGCAGTGCCAATGTTGAAAAACCCTGCTCTAAAAGACACAGGTTAAACTGATCACACAGGTAGCCTCTTGGGAGTTTGGTGCTAGTCAAAAAGAACTTTAACCCTATGGGTTTAAAACTTACGGGTTCTTCACTGTATTTCCTAGGGTACACTTGTATACTATTGCATAAATGAAAGCACAGGGAGAGAAAGAGGGAGGGAGGGTCAGAGTGGACCACAGTGGACCTGGGCCTGGCCTGGCCTTCCATGTGTCCAGGTCAGCAGAGGAACGGGAGGGGTGGGAGGAGTGCCAGAAGCTCACTGGATCACAGCTGCTCTCACACTCCAGTCCAAAGGGCCTTGCTGTGGGGTAGGCAGCAGGCACCAGAGGCCCCCTCCCCTGCAGTGACGTGCCCAGGAAATGCCATGACTGCCACGCCAGCAACACATTAGGGTTTCAATTACCCAGAATGAATGTGATTTTTAGCAACTTTGCTAAGTGTTTTTAAAAACAGCCTCATTCACCAAAACACCATTACCAGCAAATTTGTTACAGCTTCTAAACCAACTTCATAAAAGCACCGTCAGCGCATGGCTACAAAGCGCCCCCATCCTCATGGGCCTCTGAAGAATTCTCCTGACAACCGGCGGGGAAGGAGTGACGCTTGTGGTGCCATTTGAAGACCACAGAGCATAGACGTGGCTTTCTCTTCTGATTCCAGCAGGTACCTGGGCTGAGGAGGGCCCAGGATGTTTTCCTATTGTTTAAGCACCCCCTTGATGCCTGAATGTGGCTTCCTCATAACAAATGAAAACACTGCAGTAAGACTATGATCCCTTTGACCCCATTGCACCCAGGACCTCTCCACTGTTTCCCAGTTTGGGGAGTCACAACTAGACTTTTATCCTATATGTGTTCACATAGATATATGCATACATACATACATACGTACATACATAGATATAGATGATTGACCAATAGATACAGGTAGATACATAGGTAGATAGATATGAATGATGCTATACATATAGGTAGATACAGATGACAGAGACATAGGTAGAGAGACAGGGAGAGAGAGAGAGAGAGAGAGAGAGATGGAAGAGAGAGAGAGATTTTTCTGGGGCTTTTTCCCTATAAATGGCACCATACTGTTCCTCAACTTGCCTTTTTCCCCTGCAACAGGTGCCTTGGAGGTCTTCCTGTTGCTGCTATCCTGAGGCTGGGGGCTGAAATCAGCCTTGCTCTCTGGCCAGATGTGGCTCTGTCAGCCTAGAGGCAGGGGCACCTCTTTGTAACTCACCTGCTCAGAGGAGGCTCCTTTCTGGGGTCCACACAGGCACCACAGGAGCTGGCCAGCACATTAGTGCTGCCCGGTACCCAGCAATAAGTTGGGGGGGGTGTGGTCCCACTTTGAGTAGCTGACCATTTAAGGTATTTCCAATGGTTTGTCATAAATGGTTCCACCATGAACAAACTCGTTCTTGCCTCTTTGGACACATGTGCCTCTGGGAAGACAGTCTTTGAGCTTGTCAGAGCAGCCGCAAATGGAAGCTTTTTTGAGCCTCCCCTACCCTATGAGGAAGGTAGCCTGGGGACTGTAACTCCTGGATGATGAAGGAAGTCCTCGAGCCCAGAGGAGCAGAGACTTTCCTGAAGTCGCCTGGTGAGATAGAAGTAGCACTGGACCAAGCCCCAGGCACCAAATTTGGCTGCCTCCTCTGCCCTAGGAAAGCAACCAGGGCCAGAGCACTACTTCCGAGCAACAGCACCAACTATCCACCACAGGCCCAAGCCTGGGGCCCCTGCACGAGTCTGCCATGGCTGCTATCTCAACATAGCTGACCTCCCTACTGCCCGGGACCAACCCCCTCCTTCTCTCCTCCCCTCTCTCTCTCTTTCCATCTGTTCATCCATCCCCATCTATCCATTCAACCATCCATCTATCCGTTCATCCATCCATCCCTATCTATCCCTCCATCCATCCCTGTCCATCCATCCATCCCTTTCCATCCCTCCATCCATCACCAATCCATCAATCCACTATACATCATTCACTGAATACATAATTAGTGAGTACTTGCAAGGTACAGGACACTATTCTAGGCACTGGGGACACAGCAGTGAAACAAATAGTCCAAGACCCCTGAATTCACTGAGCTGATATTCCAGGGGCAGGAAGGTCACAACAAACAAGATACATTTGCAGAGCAGTATGTCCTATGCAGATAACACAACAAGTGATATAACAGGGAAGAGAGGGAGACCAGGGAAGGATGGTCTGGGGAGTGATGCCTCCACAATGTGGAGAAGGGACCAGTCATGTGACAGTCTGGAGGAAGGGTGACCTGGCAAGTGCAAGATCTGGGGCTGGGATGTGCTCTGCACAGGCTGGTAAAGGCACAAAAGCTCGGCGGCTGAGGTGTGGTGAGGGAGAGGACACAGCCCAGGGCCCACTGTGCTCAGTGGCAGCCACACCCGGAACCACGCTGGGATGACAACAACATCAAGCATTGCCTCTTCAGGGCCCTCCTGCCGCCTCTGGGGTGCTGAATCCACTGGGCCTGCTCTACCCCCAGCCCCAAGTGGTGCAGCAGATGGGGGAGTGTGATGTGTCCCAGTCCCAGGGTGACCCTATGGGGCCCAGGAAGGGCAGGCTCATCCCACCTCCACCAGCCCTCTCTCCCATCCACCAGGCTATTGCTCTGAAAATACAACAGGGTATCTGCGGTCAGGGCCCCAAAGTGACCCCTGTCCTCACCTTCACATGGCCACTGCTGGTGAACTGGGTGGCTGGTGGGAGAGTCAGGTGACACGTTCAGTCCCAGCTGTCACCAAGCCCCAGTGTGCTCTCCAGCCAGCCACCTCCCCTCTCCCACCTGAGATCCCTCCTGGGTATAGGAGGGAAGTTCCTTAGAGCGAGGCTGGGGTCTCAGTCCCTTATTCCCTGTGCTCTGCATAACTCCTTTCAGAAGTCAGCTGTGCCCTTCCACCACCAAAAACCCCCTTCAGTGCCCAGGCCTGGTGCTCAAATTCTTCTCCCAGGGGCTCTTCTCCCAGGGGATACATCTGATTAGCACACAAGTTGCCGGTGTTCAAAAATTGGGAGAAATTACATTAAAAATGAAACATTCCCTGCTTCTCTGAGAAAATGAAAGGCTCTGATAGCATTGGCCCCTGCTGAATCCACACCACCACGGTCACATTTGGTTGTTGAGGGGCCTCCGCAGAGCTGCCTGTCCAGTGGGCACCAGTCCCCACCACTCCCTGCTGCCCCCACAGCTGCTCCTTCCCTGGCCACAGCCCTGTGCACAGCAGTATAGGAGTTCCTGGGTATCCCGGGGCAATGGAGGAGAGAACCAAGAGCAGGGAGGGGATGGTGGATGTTCCCAGGCCTGGCCAAATTAGAGGGGCTCAGATTCCAGAGCCACTGGCTTCTACCTCAGCACCTGTCAGGACCTCATTGAGGAGAGGGTGCAGTTGGGCCTCGGCCTGGAGGCTCTGAGCCCTAAAAATGCCATGCCCAGGGGAGCAGTGGAGACTCCCAAGGCCAGCAGGGGGCATCTCGAGGTAACCAGAGCAACCCCAAGACTGGAGGGTACCCCCAAATGTTCATGTAAAGATACTGAGCACTTTGCATGATACTGAAGGATGGAGAGCCCCAAAAGGAAGAAAATCTCTCACAGGCAGGTAGGATGGGCACCCAGAGTCACATTACACAAAATTTTAAATTTACAGAAAATAATGCAATGTATGTCCCAGTTGGGACAAAAGGGTGTTGTCTGCTGATAGTCAAAGAACCTGCCCTGATTCTCCAGAGCAGCTCCTGTAACTAGAGGTAGCATGGGGGCGGGGTGGGGGGCGGGAGGGGTGAAGGCCACCCACTGACCACCTCCATGCACACCCACACGCCAATCCCACACACACACACAACTAGGTGCTATGAGCTGAACTGTGTCCCGCCCCCCCGCAAAAAAAATCGTATGTTGAAACCTTACCCCCCAGTATCTCAGAATGCGACTGCCTTTGGAGACAGGGCCTTTAATGAAGAGGTAATTAAGTTAAACTGAGGCCATTAGGGGGCCCTAATCCAATCTGACTGGTGTCCTTATAAGATGAGATTAGGTCACATAGAGAGACACCATGGATGTGCGTACCCAGAGGAGAGAACACGTGCCTGATCTCGAGTTTCCAGCCGCCAGAACTGTGAGGAATAAATGTCTGTGGTCTAAGCCACTCAGTCTGTATATTTTGTCATGGTGGCCCGAGCTGAGTAATACAGAGACCACGTATACATGCACCAAACCCTAGCAACAACTCCCTTACACACATACACACTGATACCCCAGATTTCCACTGGCCCTTCCACACATACAAAGGCACACATGCACGCGTGTGAACACATGCACGTGCACGTGCACACACACACACACACACACACACACACACCCCTTACACACACCCAAGCCCCTCTTCGTTCTAACTGGATGTTGGGACTGGGCCTGTTTCAGGCCATCTCTCAATTCTTATCCGAGGTTGGATCACTTAGCTCACTGCAGCGTAATCAGTGTGTGTTTTCATTTGTCAAATAGAAACCTAAAGTCCCTTCAAGTAAACAGTCATGACTTGTAATCCTGGAGTGTTGGTAATACCAGAGCACTGGTCGATGACCACTTTCTGTACGCGTTTCCCGGAACGAGCAGCAGCTCTGAGCCCCTCACGGCTGCCTTGTTAATACAGCCACTAGGGGTTCTGGATCGCATGACCATTTTCAAAAACAAACCAACCAAGCAGTTATGTAAGTAATAGCATACTGAATATACATGGAACTTTTTTTTTTTAATTTTTTTTTTTAACGTTTATTTATTTTTGAGACAGAGAGAGACACAGCATGAACGGGGGAGGGGCAGAGAGAGAGGGAGACACAGAATCAGAAGCAGGCTCCAGGCTCTGAGCCATCAGCCCAGAGCCCGACGCGGGGCTCGAACTCCCGGACCGCGAGATCGTGACCTGGCTGAAGTCGGACGCTTAACCGACTGCGCCACCCAGGCGCCCCTACATGGAACTTTTTAAATGTCTTGTTGATAATTCAGCAGATGCTCCATGAGCCTGCAGATCCGTGGGGCCACGAGGATGTTTTCACGGTGGTGTGGATACGCAGAAGGGCTGGTTAATTGGGAGTTCTAGTTACACGAGTGTCAGAGGGGCTCCCTTCCCAGTTTTTTATACGACTAGATTAAACTAGACATCAGCCAGGTGAAATCCGAAGACGAGGCATTCTGGATTCAGATATCCGTACTCTCTTATCTTCTGTAGCTTGCAAGGAAAAGTGTGAAAGTCCTCAGAACTTTGCGCTGACATGTTTGATAGTCTCCAGATCTTCCCTCGGGATCAGGCTGGGCACTTCCTCAGGGCAGTCGCCCAGAACAGGCCAAGTCCCTTCCAGGCTGGCCATCCCATTCACCATAGAGGACGATTAGAATGTTCTGGAGCAGTGGCCTAGAAGGCTATTTCCAGGCTGTGTGAGCTCAGAAACCAGGAGTGGTAGACCCCCTTTTCTCAAACCAAGCTATAGGTCTTGCACTTTCTGCCCCTGGAGTGGCCTCTATTCAGGGGCTAGAACATGGCTCAGGTGGGGAACATGGCGGCCCAACCTCAAGGGCAGATATGTATCTGTGCCATGGCTGGCTGGGCCCTCTTTCCAACCCTTCTCACCACACCCCTCCTCCGTGCATCTGGGGCCCAAGACCTGGACCTCAGGGCTATTTCCAGACTCCCAGGGTACAAGGGAGAAAAGAAGGACGTGGCCTGATCTGGAAGTCACCTATGGCTAGTGGAGGTTATGGCTGTTCTTTTAAATTATTTATAAAGATAGTCCCCCGGCAAAACAATAACAATGTCACAGATAAGGCTAAAGGCCCTGCTCTCCCTCCCCATCATCCTGACATTGGGGATGTCTATCCCAGCCCTATTTCCATGTGCCCACATGCACACGTGTCTAGGCAACAGATTCACACTTACGCTGAATCCTGCACCCTGTTCTCCTCCTGCTCTCCAGTCAGGAGGCATGGGCCTGCTCCTTCCGACCCTGCACTCGGGGGCCCAGAGTGTGTCTACCCGGAGCCACCCTGTTTGTGGGTTCGTGCCTCAGTGCCCAACTTTGGCACCTGCTCGCATGCTTGGGAGATGACTCCTCCTCACACGCATCAGAAGGTGCGGATGCTGCCTCACAGGTAGTGCTTCTCCAGTTCTGGGAGATTCTGCTTAACTGTTTCAAGGGCAATAATGGCTCCACTTAGTCAACACTGAGGCTGAGCCCACTTCTCCCTGGATGACTTCTGGATGGGGGATGTTGTGGGTTGAATTGTGTTCCCCCCCAAAAAAAGATGTGCTGAAGTCCTTACCCCAATATGTGTGCATGTGACCTTATTTGGAAGTAGTCTTTGCAGATGTAATGAAGTTAAGCCAAGGTCATGCTGGAGTAGGGTGGGTCCTAAATCCAATGACTGGTGTCCCTAGAAGGAGGGGGAAGACGGGAGAGAGACACAGAGACACACATGGGGAAGAAGGTAGAGGCAGAAACTGAAACAATGCAGCTACAAGCCGAGGACAGCCAAGGGTTTGGGGGAGCCCACAGAAGCCGGAAGAGGCAAGAAGGATCTCCCCCGAAAGAGCCTTCAGAGGGAGTGTGGCCCCACTGACCCCTTGATTTCGGGCTGATAACCTCCACAAGTATGACAGAACAGATCTGTTGTCCTCAGGCCACCATGTTTGTGGTAATTCGTTACAGCAGTCCCAGGAAATTCATACCCAGAATGTGTCAGGAAGAGACCATATGTCTCCCTCCACCACCGCGGGAACGGGCTGGAGCCTTTCTTGTCTTTTCCCACATGAAATCCCCTTGTACCCAAAGAGTCTAAGCAGTTCTCAGCCCAAGGACCCCAGCGAGTGGCTAAATGAGATGAGAACCCAGAATCAAGGATGAGAACCACGCGACCCTGGTTCAGTAACGTGCTCACAAGCAAGGGTCGCCTCTCTGTTCAGGCTTCTGAAGGGTGCCCCACAGGGATAGCCCTCAGGGCTGCCCCTCACAGCCTGCACCCTGTGGGCCCTCCTCCTTGGGGCAGCCCAGGCTTGCCCCCTGGTTAGTACAACCTCAGTACTGCCATTCCCTACATCTCCCCCTCCCCATCTCCTTCTCTTACTTTAGGAGAAGTTTAATGCACCTACACATACCTTTCAGCCTTGTTGTTCCCCTGGGCCTCCCAGGCCTGAGTAAGGATGGCTGGATGGGATTACTTCCCCATTCGATGGCCGTGGAAGCCACACCCCAGAGGTGTGTTTGGGGTGGGGTGTGCCTGGTGAAGGTGTGTGCAGTGGGAAGGAGTGCTGTCCCAGCTCTGCCTGGGCCCTGCTCCCAGGCCCTCAATGGAGAGCCCATCTGGCTGGCACCTTTGATTCTGCTGACTGGATGAGGGGAGGGGACTGAAAGACTACAGGATGGGGTAGAGCCAAAGAGGAAAGGAGGAACCTTTTGGTCTGTGGTCTCAGAGGGTAGTCAGGGCTTCTAGAAGAACGCCCAGGGCCACCACAGACTTGGTCCACCCCTTTGAGGGCTGAAGTTTAGAAGAATCTTCACACAGCAGCTATAGACACACAGTAGCCAGCAAGACACAGCTCCTAGACTCTCCCCTCCAAACACATGCACTTTAAACTTCAGGGCCTTTCCAGAGACCAGCTTACAAGGCTCTGCAGAGTCTGCACTCACCGAACCCTCAGCCTTTCCTTATTCTCACCTCCCGTGCTCCGCACCCCTGCCATACCCACCTTAATTTCTAGAATATGCTCACACCTGCCACAGGGCCTTTGCACACACTGTTCTCACTGTTGTCTGGATTCTCTTCACTCCCTTCTCCTAGGCAATTCCTACATATCCTTCAGGTATCAGGTCAAAGCTCACCTCCACAGGAAGCCTTCCCTGACATGCCCCCATACCCCTGCACCCAGCCACTCAGATCTCCCCTTAGGGCTGTCATCAAAACTCCACCCTTCTCCAGAGCAACACGTATGACAATGGCAATTGCATACTGATAGTGCTAATAAAAGCCCTCCTTGGTCTTAGCTTGCATCATATGGCCATTCCAGGGCTGACCTTACATCCAGGGGAAAGGAAATCTCTGACTAGCAAGGACTATCCCACAGGCTCACCTTGAAGCTAGGGAGGGCCACGGGAAAAGCCCCACCTGAACCACTTAGACCGAAAGTGGGAAGAGGTTTCTCAAATGGACATTACCCAAGAACAGCAGGGCAAAAACAACTTCCGCCCCTAGTGAAGGCCAAGGCGCCCTACCTTGCGTCTGTGTCTCTGCGGGGCTGTGGGTCTCTTTCAGGGTAGAGGAGAGCGGCCTGCAGGGCCAGCTGGTAGTAGGGACAGAGATCGGCTGATCTTATCAGCTCAGATCAGAGCTGCAAAACAATGTCATGGGCTCTACCAAGAGTCAGCAAGCAGGTGGTACAGGAAGGAATCTGCAGAGGATACAGGCTGCCCCATCAGAGGTTCGAGAGACATGTCCCCATCTGAGAGTGGGAGTGGCTGAGGCTTGGTCCCCCTCCACTCAGGGGACAGCTACTGAGCTGGGGGTCTGAGGGCACACTCAGCCCCCCTGCTGTCACAGAGGCCACTCTGGCTGCAAGGATACAGGTGGCCAACACACAAATAAAGTATGGGACAAATAAAGGTGGAAAAAAGGGAGCTCATGAAAACAAAGCAGGGCAGGCAACAGAGTGACTGCGGTAAGGGCTCTTACAGGGAGAAAGAGACATTCATGCCAATGCCTGAGGGACAAGCTCTCCTGACAGGAAACAGCAAATGCAAAGGGCCTTTGGTAGAGATTAGTGTGGTAGGTTCTGGAAGGCAAAAGTTTGGAGTGGCTGGAGTATGGGAGTCCAGGGGAGCAGGAGGGAGAGGCAGCCGGAACCCTGGAAAGAAGTTGGATTTTATTCTGAGAGCTGCGAGAATCTGTTGGAGGATGGTCAGCTGGGGGAGACAGCCCTTTAGGCTCTGAGGTGCCAAGACCCTGCAGTGGGAGAGCGGGTGTCTGCGTGTCTGGTGGGAAGCCCTCTGGTTTGCTGGCTTTTTAAACACATGGGACTCCTCACAGTCTCCGGGTGCCACAGAGCAAAGTTCTGACACTACTTCTGTGGGAGGCAATGCAGACATCTGTTACATTGTAGACACAATTGGACACTTTTCAACATATTGCTCAGCCTATAATTTCCGCAGGCTGCATCTAATTCTGCCTGCACGGGCGGGGGCGGGGTGTCGCTGGGGGGCTGCCTCCCAGTGCAGAAGCAGGGAGGGCAGATGTCCCCTTGTCCTCCTGTGGCTCCTAGGTGAAGGGCGGGTGCCCAGAGGACTTCCCGTGGGAGGGGCTGTCTGGCCAGTACCTCAGGCTGCCACCTCTCTGGCTTGAGGCATTTTGTTGGGCAAGTGGAGGGTGCACCTGGTCAGGAACGGGCCAAGAGCCGCAAGAACAGCGCCTGCCTCCTGAAGGAGACAACAGCATGCACCAGGGGCTGGCTTCCTCCCACATTAGCTTGCTTTGTCCTGACTGAGCCCAGTTGTCGGAGGGACCCTGAGGCTGCGAGAGGTAAGTGACTTGCACGAGCTCTTACAGGCGCAAGTGGCAGAACCATCACTTGACCCCGCCTTGGTCCAGTTCTAGCGGTCTGAGCTTCAGCACCTCAGGCTTTTTGGTCATTACCTGGACACCTATGGCACGGACATCGCCAACGTCCACGGGGCCCAGAGCACTGCTCCTGCCACTCCCTCCTGGAAAACAAATCAGAGAACAGAGAGGCTGAGGTCCCACTGATCCCAAGGGGTCCCCTTGTCGGAAGTGTGGGGCACAGAGCCACAACCCCGTGGACAATCCTCACAGGTCCACAGCCCAGAGGCCCTGCCTACATGCGTGCTCCAGCCAGGCCCTTGGATACATGGGTGAGAAGGGCTGCCAACAGCCCTGGGAATTCTCTAGAAGATTCCATGCGCTCTTTTCAATGGTGTGTTTTGTCTGTGCCCATCCGAAGGGGAAGGAAGGGGAGCTGGAGCACAGCAGGCTGTCTGGGTGGGAGAGCATGGGCTTTGCTACACCTTCGACCCACGTTCCCGGCACACCCCTCTCAGGATCCTGGGAGGCCCAACATCCTCACATAGGCATGAGTTCCAGGCCTGAGAGGGCAATGCAACCCCTTAGGTGTCCAGTGACAGGCCCTCAGCAGGAAGAGATTTCTGGGCCAGGGCACAGCCTGAGGGACCAGGACTGCCTGTCTTTGCATTTCCTTAATTCTCCAAGGGCAGCCTCCTCCACGAGGGAAGGAAGCAAGGTCCCTGGAGGCTGTTATATCCTTACCACTCACAAAAGGACCAAATCTCTCCTTCCAGCTGCAGGGTTCAGAACAGCCTGGGGAAGAGCGCTGGCTCTGGTCGTGTGCCCACCTGGGGCCAATCAACTGAGGCAGGGATCAGGTGCAGGCAGGGAAGGTGGTTGTGGCCTCTGCCAGACCCAGGGGACTGGAGTGAGGGAGAAGCAGTTCCCCTAAAAGAGCAAGTGTGTGAGCAGGGGTGGAGGCGGGGGAGGAGGTACTCTTTGCAGAAGGAGGCAGGGAGCAACAGGAGAACACGACAGAAAGAGCTGGGAGGGAGGTGCTGCTTGTAGGGGCTTCGAAGGGTGGACACTGCTCTGGTGTGCAGAGAGGCAAAGAGCACCACAGAAAGGAGTGTGGTGTGTGCAGGGCAGGGGCTATAACGGGGTGTGGCTACTAGGTGGGGAGTATGGTCGGGGCCAGAAGCACATCTCTGAAAGCTGGCATGGTGCCCTTTGGGAAAGGTGCCTCCCTGAGCGAGTACAGTCCCAGGGTGCATGGCATAGCAAAGGGAGTGCAGTGCGCAACATGGACAACTGTGTGTAATAGCCATGACTAGAAGATCAGGACTACACTGGGCAGACCCCATCAGCTCTCCTGAGATCGCCTCTCTGGAGCTGAACAGTGTGGTGTGTGTGTGTGTGTGTGTGTGTGTGTGTGTGTGTGTCCGTCCTGCAGCCCTGCCTAGGACCCAGCCTCTTGCAGCAACGAGATGCCAGTGAAAACAAAGATGGCAGCCCCCAACTGAGGGGCAAGAAGGCCAGCGCCAGGCGGGCAGGTTTGGTGCGGCTGCGGACTCACCTGCACGCCCGCCAGAAGTGAGCGCCCCTCCAAGCAGCCTGGGCGCGGGGCGGCCCGAAGCAGTTCATCAGCGGCGTGGACCTGCGTGGACTCCCACCCTGCTCGCGGGCCTTATGGCTTCCGCCGCCGTGGACGGGCCCCGGATGCCCCGCAGCCCACCAGGAGGCCAGAGGCAGCGCCACGCGCCAATTACCGGAGCCAATTAATTCACACTTAACGGGGTTATTTTCTTTTGCTGCACAGAACCGAGGGGCATAAAGCCCTGATTCGTCTCCTGCGGCTCCATCCGGCTCTCTGCGCTCGTATCATTTAATAACTCCTGCCGCAAATCGAAGGCCAGGCCTTCGCGGGCGATTCCCCATCAACAATCTGGCGAGGAGGCCACTGACGCCACGCTGTTTATACTTCCCTCTCCCCTCCGCGGCTCCCAGAAGTTTCCATAAAAACAGATGTAGGTAATCAAAGACTTCCCGGCCCCAACAGCTCTGCTCCTCAAGGCTTCCACAGAGCCTGCTCCCTCTGCTGGGGCTTGTGGCTCCAAAAGAATCTTAAACCAGCCCTCAAATCTCTCCCCAGGAAGGAAGACTCCTCCTCGCCCGCAGATCTGCAATCATTTGTCGAGTATTTTATGGTCAATAATAATAGTAATAACACCTTCACTGTCCCTCGTGCCTTTTCCAATTACGTTCCGAGCACATGGCGTGGGCCCCCCACACCATCACGGTGGCCGATGAGCGAGGGGTCTCATTCCCATTATGCGGATGGAAAGAAGGCGGTGTACCAAAGGGTCAGCCTAAGCGCCGTCTCCCCCGGAGTCTAAATGTTCCGGGAGAAAGGTGGGTGTTGTTCGCCTTCTGCATGCAGTATGCCTTCACCAAGTGCCAAGGATGTGCTGCTTAGCCCTGGAGCCTGGAACTCAGCAGAAGGGGAGGAGGTGGAGCACACCAGGATTTCAGACAGTCTCACTGACCCAAAGGCCCAGGCTTCCCCATCCACGCTCTCTGCCAGCAGGAGCTGAGCGGTGGACAACAAAATGACTTTAAAATTTTTTTTTTCAACGTTTATTTATTTTTGGGACAGAGAGAGACAGAGCATGAACGGGGGAGGGGCAGAGAGAGAGGGAGACACAGAATCGGAAACAGGCTCCAGGCTCCGAGCCATCAGCCCAGAGCCCGACGCGGGGCTCGAACTCCCGGACCGCGAGATCGTGACCTGGCTGAAGTCGGACGCTCAACCGACTGCGCCACCCAGGCGCCCCCAAAATGACTTTTAAAACCAAACAGCCAGACTGCACATGTGTGGGACTGGGTTTCCGGCGTCTCCCTTGTGTCTGAAAGCTGCCCCTTTTGGGGAATTTCCTCGTGGGTACAGTCTTGGCAAGGAGTCAGTCCCCTTTGCCTGCCTCTTGCTAACCCTTCACACCATGGAGAGCAGAGTGGGCTCAAACCTAATTCCACCCGCCTGGTGGATCCAGACAGCAGGGGCCTGAACGAGGCACAGCTGATCACATGCCTGCTCTCCATGCTGGGAGTCTTTTTTTTTTTTGGAAGAGAGAGGTTTTTTTAAAAATTCATTTTGAAAGAGAGAGGGGAAGGGGATGATAGAGAGGGGGGAGTGGCAGAGAGTGAGGGAGAAAGAGAATCTCAAGCAGGCTCTGTACCGTCAGCACAGAATCTGACATGGGGCTCGAACTCAAGAACCAGAAGATCGTGACCTGAGCTGAAGTCAAGAGTCAGACGTCTAATAGACTGAGCCACCCGGGTCCCAGGAGTCTTAACCAAGAGATACAATAAGGAAGGGAGGTGTCCCTTCAGGAGGTCAGATGTCTCCAGGGGTGCCTTTTTGTTTGAGTTGTCTGGAATCAGTTTGTATCAGCTGCAACCAAACCTCAGACCAACATGACCCATGATCATGATCGAGGCTAATGTGTATGGAGCACCTGCTATGTGCCAGACGCCTCTGAGTTACTGCAGTTACATTTCACTGATGAGGATACTGAGGCACAGAAAGGTTAAGGAGTCCATCCAAGGTCACACAGCTACCAACTCAGGCCATCTGTCCCCAGAGCCTACATTCTTGATGGGTAGACTGGTCTGACTCAAAACAGTACCGTGGCTTCTTGGCATCTTGAGGGCAGAAGTAGGACAGGGGCTAGGATAGGTGGATAAAGTGAACGGCCCCCTGTTAAACCTCCTCTACCATAGGAGTACGAGGGCCCTGACAGAATCTTGGTGCCCAATGGGGCAGGAGCATGTCATGTTTCCAGGGCCAGTCCCCCAGTCAGGGTGTACGTGCAATGCCCAGAAGCCACTCTGGCCAGGCCTTCACTGCAGGGTCATCAGCAGAGAGAGCCAGAGTAGACAAGTGGAGGGCTGGGGGAGGCAGGGACTGCAGGTGTGGTCTCCAGAGCTCTGTCAGAGGCCACTGCCAAGTCTGAAGGGAAGAGGACAGTGAGCAGAGGGACATCCCCAATTCCAGTCAAAGCACACTCCTCTGTCTGGTTTATCTCTGGGACTCCCACAAGGAATCGCATTTGAGCAAAGGCCTTTCCTCAGCTGACAGGAGGTTAAGTCTGAAAGTGCCAATAGCATCTCTGCCACCACTTGGGGACCTTCTGCCTGAGAACGGGCAGAGGAAAGCAGAAAGAAAGCAAGAAAGACCCTATCAATATGGTTTAGGTTCCTGGATCCAGCTATGCCTGAAGTCCCTGAAGTTTTTGACAGCGAGGGCCAGTAACTGGTTGATGTTATTTCAAGTTTCACTTGAGCCTGTTGACTCAGGCTTCTGTCATTTTCATTCGAATGAATCTTGAAAAATATGGGTCCACACTAGAATAAGGCCTGGCTTTCCCCTGCCTTGAGGAGTGTCCAGTCATCACACTGGAGCAAGCAGCTTTAACCACCCGGAGGGACTGTCCTACCTTGTGTTCCATCAGGAGAAGAAGTGGCAGCTGGCACGGAGCCACGCACACCCCCCCCCCCCAAGGGTGCCTTGGGAGCCAAGGTTAAGGCCCAGAGGTCCAGTGAGGGGCCTGTGGTTCTCCCAGCCAGAAGGTCCCTCTCCTACTATGACACCTCTACTGGCAGTTCTCAACCTGGCAGCCTGAGGCGGCTTCTAACAAAAACCAAGCACGTCTCTCCCTCGCTCAAAACTATCCGGTCCCCATGTGCTTAGATTGTCCTTAACCCCTGCCCAGCCTCTCCACTCTCCCCTCCTCCCTCGCCTCCAGTCTTGCTGGCCTGTTCTCTCCTCCTGAACAAGCCTGGCTTGCTCTAACTCCAGGCCTCACGCTCACAATGGCTTTCTCCCCACTGGAACAGAACATCTTAGCGACGCTGTGACCACAGGGCATGGAAGAGGGCCCTCTATACTGGGCACTCAGTACACCTTTGTTGAATGAATGAATGAATGAATGAATGGTGAACACAGCCTCCAATGCCTTGCCAACAACCTCCCCTTCTCCTGGTTACCCACACCCTGTCTTCACCGCACGCATCCAGAGCAGCCGGCCCTCATTCTCCACCCTCCTTCCAGAGAAGGCCCAGCGTCCATGAGCAGGGATCTTTCTTCTTTCCCCAAAGCCATTTCAGCAACCCACGGCAGCTCCGATGACCCCGGGAGTGAAATGTCTCCTGCAGTGCCTCTGGCCGCGGCCACTCTGGGAGACAGCTTCAGCCCATCCCGGGGGTCCCCAAGGGAGGTGAGGGCTGCAGCAGACCCTATTCCAAAGAGCAATGGCCCAGGATAGTGGTGGGTTGTTTTTTTTTTTTTTTTCCATATGAGGAAAAAATTAGCTTTCCTTACCAGACAAGAATGACAATTTACAGAAAATTATGCCCTGAATTCATAATCTGGAATGAGCGGAAATGGTATTCTATAGTAATCCATCCCAACTGACTCGCTATTGTATACGCACCTGCTAACATTTTTTAAGCCGGGACTTTATGGAAAGGACATTTTGATCGCTTCTGAAGTTTGCTGAGCAATTCCCCTCGCTCTCAGGCATACGGTCTTTGTGCTGGAAATTTCCCTCGTGGCTTCCCGCAGGCACCAGCAGCCGGGCACGTGGGCTCGCACACGGGCACGCACACACACAGCCGCAGCCCCCTCTTGTTGGCATGACTCTGGTGGGGGGCTTTGCAGGTGCTGAGCTGCGGAAATGGAAGCTGGGAGAGTGAACTAACCGTTGGCACCTGTGCTGAGTTTGCCCGAGGAGCTGCAAACAGTGATGCCCACCGGAATTAGAGATGCTTTCCAGCGCTGGATGAGAGGAGGGGCAGGGGACAGCAGAGGCGTGAAGGGCCAAGCTGGGCTGCCTCTGGGCCCTGCGGGGGTGAGGTCATGAGAGCTGGCCATCAGGCTGCAGAGATGCTGTGCAGGAGGGGGCCAGGCGATCATCGACACCCTCATGTCTCTGGTCTCTGTACTCCTATAGAAGCCACTCATTTCAGGACCCTGTTGGCAGTCATGACACCGGGTTCTTGCCTCAGGCCTCCAGCTCAGGACTGACACAAACACATGGTGGGCTGAGAGCCCCATGGGGCAGGAATGAGGCCACCAACATGCTCTGTTCCCCGCCCTGGGCACGGTGCATAGTGGGTACTGGGGAAGTACCTCCAGTCTAACTTAAGACCTGGTCATAGGACTCCTCCTCTGGGGAGTGGGTCTTCCCACTGACACTCAGCCCGCACAGCCTCCAGGACCTCTGGTGCCTGTTCTTTTGGGGCCTCAGTGACAGCGAGGCTCAGACAACAGGCAAGTTGTAGGCAGGGAGGGGGCCTTCTTTCTATCAGGATCCTCAGGAAAGTGGCAGTCATGCCAATCTATGACCTGGCGATGACACAGAGACATGAGAGGCTGGATCTAAAAACATTCACTGAAACTCTCTCTGTGGGAACAAATATTTCAGAACATCCTAAACTGACAGCAGAAAGGGAGTAGTTAAATGAGCTATGGAACCTCTGGCTACAACAACAAGAAAAAAGAATGAGATGTGCTCTTGTATAGAGGAAGCTCCAGGAAATGTTATTCTGGGAAAAGAAAGTAAGTTTAAAATAAAGTAAGATGGGAACAACACGAGCAACGTAATTCCACTTTTTTTTTGAATGTTACAAAACGATGCCATATACTGCGATTGGGCACACCCACAAACATGCACACGTGTGCACATATAAACACGTGAAATGTGCAGAAAAGGCCGTGGAAGGGAACACTCACACCATCAACCACATCCACCTCTGGGATGAGAGGGCGAGCTGGTGAGCAAGGGAGAGATTAGCATTATCTGCAATGTTTGTATTACTCATTATGATGAGGATGTATTCATGCATGCTTCTATAATTAAAAATTAATAATTATTTTAAAAGGAACGAAATGCAAAATAAGCTGATTTCTGCCCTCACTTTCCCGATCATGGTCTGAGCTGGGGCAATCCATCCAACCTGGACCATTTTGAAACCTGCTTATCTATTCCATCCATCCATCCATCCATCCATCCATCCATCCATCCATCCAATATGTACCATTCTCCTTTCATTTGTTCGTCCAACAAGTGTTTACTGAGCACCTAGTCTAGGTTCTGGGCTGCAGCAGTGAACAAAATAGATAAGATCCCTGTCCCAGGAGTTCACATCCATGTGCACACACATGTGCAAGTGTGTGTCTCCTTCATAGTCCCATGGGGCACCTGGAGGGAGGGGAGAGGAATGATGGGCAGTTGCTATCCCTCACCCCTGATTTGAAGGATGGGGGAAGAATAAGGGGACAGTAAACAGGCTGCTCCCGAGCACGTGAAAACCACACATAGGCCAGGAAATGGGATGACAGCAGGCCACTTCCTCTCCTTGCAAGGCCCCTTCCACAATTCCTGGGTTTATGGACTCCACTTAGCCTTCAGGCCAAGTTCAAATGTCCCCTCTTCTTGGAAGCCCTGCTTAGTGTTCTTATGCCTGCCCCCAACCACATGGGATCTCCCCCTCAGCTAACATTCCTGTTAGTAGCTCCAGATCAGATTCATAGACTGGAATCAGCAGACCATTAGCAGGCAGAGGGGGATATATTTTGTGGTATCAGCCCAGTGGGTTGAGAGGTTCCATACCACTGCAGGTACCTGACTGGTGTCTCTTCCTGCCAGCACCTGAGTTTGTAATCCCCACTTTACACTACATCTGTGGGTGCATTTATCTTATACCTCCACCCACCACCTAGCCTGTTGTGTCACACTCATCCAGGGCCAGTCCATGCCTAGTGGATGGATGGATGGATGGATGGATGGATTTATGGATGGATGGATTGGTGGTGGACAGATGGATGAGAAAACAGATGGATGGACATATGGATGGATGGACATATGGACAGATGGATGAATGGATGGATGGATGGATGGATGGATAAATGAATGTGTGGGTAGACAGATGGACGGAGATGGATAGATGGATGGATCGGTGGATGGATTGATTAATGGATGGATAGATGAACCAAATGAAGTAGAAGGGGCGCTTAGACACCTAGGTGTCAAGCTACTCTGCATCAGAAATCTTGGGGGCTAGAAGAAAATGATGAGGAAGGGTTTGGGGGTACATATCCTTCTCTTTCCCAATAAAAGGAAAATTTTATAAGTGGAATCAGTCAGCAGATAGCTTGCTGTGCACGTTTCACATGCCACCTGCTATGCAGTGGATGGGGAAGATGATAGGAGAAAGGGGAGAAGATAAAGAAAGAGAGCAGAGCAGGGAGAGGGGATAGAAAAGAGAAGATAAGGCCCCAGTCTGCACAGACAGGATGGTGAGGTTTGGGTGCCTGTGAACTACCTAGAAGTTCAGCAAAAAGGATGGAAGGGACTGAGAAAGCTCACACTCCCTATAGCCACCTGCAGATTCTTCTGCTTTGTCATTACTGGTGGTTTTGCTGAGAATTAGGTCTTGAGATGCCCAACCTGGAATGAGTCATTTCTTGTTTCTCTGGAACAGCCTCTTCCACCCAAAGGCTTGGAGTAGACAGGAGTCCCCAGGAAGAGAGGTTCGCCAATCATATTGGAACTTCCCCAAGTTTCGTATCAGCCCCTTGAACTTGGGAACTATGGCAATTCTTCCCAAAGGGAGGTCAAATGCTCCACTCAGGGTGACCTGGAGTTCTTTCACTTAGTGCATATTTATTGGGCCCCTTTGGTGTGGGGTGCTGTGCCCAGTACTAGGATACGGCCAGTACTGAAATTTGCTCTGGTGGAGCTGACAGGTCATAGGCATGGGGGTTGGGAGACAGATAATAAGTGAACACATAGGAGAATAACAACCAAGCTAAATGCTAGGAAGAAAATAAAAGCAGTACTATGATAAGGTGGATGGAGGGCAGCACATCAGGAGGCTGGGGGCTGGGAGCATGTGGAGCAGGGGCGTATAAGTCCAGGGCTGAACATGCCCAGGAAGGGAGATTGCAAGTCTGTTTGGCCCAGGCAGGCAGGGCCCACCCAGGTTCCTCACTTCCTTGGGTCCTCAGATCGGTCAACAGTGACTGCCCAGAATGCATCACTGGACCTGGCACCAGACTAGGCACTGGGGAGGCAGATGGAGAAGAGGCACCTGAAGGGCAAGCAGGGACCAGAAAGTGTGATCCCCAGACTCAGCCTAGCTCAGAGCGGTGAATACATATGGGCACCAAGAAGAAGGTGCTCTTAACTGTTCAGGGAAGTCCTGGAGGCCTTCCTGCAGAAGGAGATGCCTGAACTGGGTATTGAAAAGGAAGAGTCTGCCGGTCAGACAAGCAGGGAAAAGGCATCCCAGGCAGAAGCATAGGGCAACTTGAGGTGGTTTGAGGAGTCTGGAGCATAAATCCCAGAGGGAAGAAGAAACAGGGAGATAGGGCTGGAGGGCCAGATCACCACGGGCTGGACATGGTTTGCTAAGAAGAATGGACTTCATCCAAGGGGCAATGGGACACCACCAAGGACTTTAGGGCACAATGGGGGCACAATAGGATGTGATGTGCTTATGTTTTAGGAAGACACCTCTTGGCTGCTGTAGGGAGAATGAACAATGGTGGGCCAGGGGAAGGGGTGGAACAGGGGTCAAGTTCCTGATGAGAACAAGGAACAAGTGTGAGAAATACCCAGGAGGGAGATAAATAAGTCGTACAGAACCCTGAATGGGGCACTGAGCAGGAGGAAGGATCATCTCCAGGGAGTTCCTGCTGTTTTGCCTGCCCAGTGGCAACGATTTCCCTTGGGAAGCACCCCTCCCGCAACAACTGGTCTATGACAACACCCCTAATCCTAAAGTGAGAATATAACACAAGCCTGACCAATCACAGCAAGCTTCTTCTTGGGCAACCACTGATGCAGGAGGGAGCACGTGACCTGAGCCAGACCAACGGACCTCAAGTCTGGGGCTTCTGCCAGGATAGCTGAGACTTCTGAGAGCAGGACCAAGAGATGGGCACAGCTGCAACAAATGGGACCCTGGACCCAGCTGTACCTGAAGCCCCGAGACTTTCAGTAACATGCACCCGTGGATCCTTTTCCTTAGGCTGGTTTGAGCTAAGATTCTGTTACTGGCACCCAAAATAATTCTGACCAAATCAATAAAGAAGGCAGAGGTGAGCAGGACTCAGCTCCTTCTCTCGAGAAGAACCCTTGGTATCTGTGAGGACCAGAAGTCACAGCCCTGATCACCTAGAACACAGAGCACTAGGTCAGTGTCTAAGGGAGGTGCAGATGTACTGCTACACAGACATTCAGAGGAAGGCAGAGAAAGATGGCTCCCTGGAGGAGGTGGCATTTGACCAGGCCTTGAATCTGATGTTGACAGTTGAAGATGGACGGACATACAGGGCAGGAAAGAAAGCAGCAGGAGAAAAGAAGAGAAGGTTAGATTCCCAGAGGCCTCTGGCCTCCAAGAAACACAGGGTTGGTGCAGGATGGGCTGGGAGACCTGGGCCTTAGGAGAAGCCATCCCTGCCTGGGTAAACATTTGCCTGCCCTCACCTCACCTGGTCAAGGGGAGCAACCACCCAAACCCCGCAGCCCAAGAGAAGCAGTCACCCCAGGAAGGCAGCTTAGCTCTGCCTGGGGCACTATCAGCAGAAGAGGGGCTGCCTGCAGTTTAGACAAGTTAGCAGAGGCTGCCATGCTGGGCCCAACCTCCTCAAATCAGCCTTCCAGGCTGGGGCCGTGGGCTATTGCACCCTGGTGCCACTGCATCAGCACCTCCTTGGTAAACGGCAGTGGGGAACAAAAGCATCCATGGGAGGGAGTCTAGGATGTAGTTTAGAACGGAGGCTTGCTTCTACGGGTCACTTGCTCTCCGGAAACTCCTCCTTCCTGCCACCTTCCCTAATGCCGCACATTACAGCCTGCAGGATGGGAGCCCCTGCACTCAGTGGGCAGGCCCAGGAGCCCTGGCCCAGTGTCCAGCACTGGCTCGCATGAGCAACCCTCACCTCTCTGACGCCTAAGTGTCTCCAACTTAACAACTCTGCCCTGGCTGCTTCCCGGGGGATCTTTTTAGGGCCCTGAGTGCAACTGTGGCAGGAAAGTGCAGAATCTGATTAACTACAAAATAAGAAAACAATGCCATCCAATCCTATGTGCTGTTTGCATCCTTCACGATCTGGGTCTGAGAGGCCTCGTCTGCTGGGGTGAGGCTGCAGGAGTGGGGGGCCAGCAGGACTTAGAGAGAAGCCTCCGCTGTGGAACCCTAGAAAGAACTGCATCAAAAAGTCAGATAATGACAAGCACTGGTCAGGCTGTAGAGAAGTCAGACGCCTCACATGCTGCAGATAGGAATAGAAAGTGAATCAGTTGCAGGGTGCCTGGGTGGCTTAGTCGGTTAAGCGTCCAACTTCAGCTCAGGTCGTGATTTCATGGTTCGTAAGTTCAAGCCCTGAATTGGGCTCTGTGCTGACAGCTTGAAGCCCGGAGCCCGCTTTGAATTCTGTGTTTCCTTCTCTGCCCTTCCCTCGCTCATGAATGTGCTCTGTCTCTCTCTCTCAAAAGTAAACATTAAAAAAAAGTTTTTTTAATAAAAGAAATGATTCAGCGGCTTTGAGAAGCAGTCTGGCAGTCTCTTAAATAATTAAACATAAAATTACCCAGCAATTCAATTCCTAGGTATATACCCAAGAGAAACCAAAATATATATCCCCACAAAAACTTGTGGTCGGATGTTTACACTGGCTTATTTGTACTAACCAAGAGGTGGAGACAGCTCAAATTCCATCAATGGACAAATGGATAGACAAAAGGTGGTATATCCATATAGGGAATACTATTCAGTCATAAAAAGAGACGTGACCACCTGAACACATGGAAAACATTATGTTAAGTGAGAGAAGCCAGTTACCAAAGATAGCACACTACATGATTCCAGTCTATGAAAATGGAAAGATTAGGAAAATAGATTCGTGGTTGCTTAGGGCTGGGGAGAGAGGCTTAAGAGGGTGATAGAGAACGGGCTTCTTTTCGAAGTGATGAAATGTTATAGGAGCAACAATGATAATGGCCACACTATCTGTGAACATACTAAAAGCCGCTGAATGGTTCACTTTAAATGGGCAAACTATGTTGTGTGCGTTATATCTCAATGAAGATTAAAGAAGAAGAAGCAAAAGAATTGCAACCATCAGACAAATCTAGAGTGGACAACGTCCTACAAGACAACTGGCCTGGACTTGTCAGAGAGGCAAAGTCATGGGAAGAAGGGGTGGGGGTGGCGGCTGTCCTGTACAGAAGGAGACCAAAGAGCAGACCCAACAACCGCAAGCAAGGCAGGGACTTTGACTGGATCCTGACTGAAAGCAAAACTCTGGGACAACGAGGAAATTTGACAAGGATTAGATATCAAATGGCATTATGGGATAATTGTTAATATTCTTGGATATAAAAATGCTATCTCGTTTATTGAGGAGAGTGTCTTTACCCTTAAGGGATACAAATAAAAGTGTTTAGGGGAGAAGTGTCATGATGTTTGTAACTGTACAGCAAAAAATGTGTGTTCACACATGCGTGTGTCTGTTTGTGTGTCTGTGTGTGCATGTCCATATGTGCATGTCTGTATATGTGTGTGCATGTGTGTGTGTGCGTGTGCATGTGTGGAAAGGATAAGGAAAAGCAAGTATAGCAAAGAATTAACAACTGGTTATTCTAGATGGAAGTTAGCAGGTATTCATTATACTACTATTCCTTCAACGTTTTGACATTGGACATACAAAAAAATGTTTAAATGTCACTTTTGCCTTTGTGTCACTGCCCAAGACCTCCACTCTAGTGAGGGGTCTCATTACTGCCCAGTTCTGCAGGCCAGAAAGTCTGGGTCTCTGGACTTTGGCTGGACCCTTGCTCCCCATCGCAAATCCAACCAAGCCAAGTTGATCTTACTCCAAACAGCACTGAATCCAGCCGCTTCCTGCCGGGCCCTGCCACACGCCTCTCCCTGATGACCATGGCAGCCTCCAGCACCTGGCTCCCCAGAAGCCCATTCTTCACATGGCAGCTTGAGGAGTCTCTGTGATGCAGCTCTGATGGCCTCCGTGGCTCTCAGAATGAAGAAGGAAGTGCTCAGTGCAGACAGCACCCCCAGCCTGGGCATCCCTGTACCCTGCGACCTCCCAGTTCCTCAAATGAGCCCTGGTCTCAGCATTCCTGGGGCCTCTTCCATGCCTTCCTTCCACTTGAATGCCTCATTTCTCTGTCACTCCTTCTCATCTCTTACCCATCAGCTCAAGCATCTACTCCTTAAGGGGAGCCATTCCTGACCTCCTCCCTCCTTCCTCCTCCCCAGTCCAGATCAGTTTCCAAAGATGTTCCTGCTTTCAGAGCACATATGTGCACTCCACTGTGTCCTTGCTGGTGACCTTGAGGGCTACTGTAACCTCTCTGTGGCTGCATCCTGGTCTGAAGTGAGGCGAACACTAAACCAGCATCAGGTGGTTGAGGATGGCATGTGCATTAGACCCCATACTTGCTGAGACATGCATCTAATGCACAAAAACAGGAAATTTTCGCCATACCAGTCTTCATGATGTGGTCCTCAATGCGGTCATTTGATTGGCGTCTCCCTGTCCCACAAGCCTATGGACTCCACAAGGGCAGGACTGCCAGGGATTCTCTGCTCATCGCAGCCTGAGCCCTGGAGAGACGCACAGTGCATGTTTCTAAAGAACACTAAAGAACTGAATTGGATCAACCCAGGGCTAATTAATAGTGACCTGTCTTGATGGAGAAAAAAGGGCATTATGTCTTTACCCCTTTAACTGGTGGCATGTAAATGGAGCTCCTACCAAGTCTCAGGCCTGTCAGCTCATGGTCTTGGACCTTTGGCTAGTCCTGCTTTATGAAATGGAAGATGTCACTTTATCATGACCCCAACTGCTGGTTTATGAATCGGTCATGTCTGAGTGAGTGTGATTGACTGTGACGGACAAGACGCGCCTCCCAACACCCCTGAAGAAGGTCCTATTGCCCGGGCTGCTGACAGTGCGGCTGCTAGTCTTCCAGGATTGCCTCAGCGACGGAGGGCAGCCTTGCCAGGGCCACATGCTGCCACACGATGGCTGATGGAGGCAGAGATATAAAGACCCTGCCACTTGGGCCTCAAGCAGGGCAGCTCTGTGGGCCACTTCAGCTCCGGGGCCCTCTGTCCATGCCTGCTTCTGCTCTGCCCTGTCCTCAGGGGCTGGTTTCTAGGGCCCTCCCTACATGCCTCCCACATAGTAACCTCTGCTTCCAGAGAACCTGAACAGCAATGTGCAGTTTACCTCTATTCTAGGAGAAGGCAACAGGCACCGCCACAACTAAGGTGGAAAGCCAACTGCTTTGGGCTGTGCATGAATGTGTGTCCTTGCTGGTAAGAGTAGGGCCACCCTTCCTCTGCCAGCTGGAATGTAGGATAGTCAGGTCGACTTTGGAAAGGGCTGGCTAACACCCCAAGGCTTCTTGGAGTCTATGGAGAAGGGTCCTGTCCTCTATAGGTTCCCCTTGTCATTGTGTGCTCTTAGGTAGTGACTTCCTCTCCCTCGACTTCCAGCTGGCAGAAGAATGATGGTGACATGTCACTATGCTTATGACCATGGGAGTCAGGGAATAGGAAAGAAAACTAGGCCTTCCATGGGGAGTGACACAGATGGGGCACCTCACCTGCACAGGACAAGGAAGCTGTGTTTTCACATCTCTGCCCAGTTACACTGCCCCAGTCCTTGTCAGCTACCATGGGCCCAAGGCCACGGACCTGCATTCTCAGCAGGCAGTGGGAAGCCCTCCCTCACTCTATTTGCAAACACATCTGACCCTGTGACCACCTTGCCCCAACTTTGGCCCAGCTGCCATCTTGCCTGGCTTGGGCCACTAGTCTCTAGGACCCCAGGATATACCTGCTCCCCCACCCACACTCCCCTCCACAGCAGAGTGATCTTTAAACATGCAAATCGGATGAGTCACTCTACTTCAAACCCTTCAATGGCTCCTAATAGCACTAGAGTAAAACTCACACTCCCTACAAGCCCATAAGATCCTACTGCTGCTCTCACCCAGCCGTCTTGTACTCACTGTATACCAGCCCTACTGCATTCCAGCTTGCTTGCAATTCCACTAAATCACTACATTTGTCCCCACCTCAGGGCCTTTGCACATGTTGTCCCCTCTGTCTGGGATACATTCCCCACAGCAATTTTGCTTGGATTTTCTCATGCTCCAGAGCTGAGCTCTCATGTCTACTGAGAAGCGCCTTCTGAAGCCACCTTATCCTCAGGGATGTGCCTCTGCTCCATGTACTATTACATCACCCAGTTACCTCTTCAGGAGCTCTCGTAACTGGTAGCAACCATCTTATCTTTTTTGTGTGGTTTATGTACTTATGTCCTGACCGGCTCTCCTGCCCCAAGGACAGACTTCTGCCCGTCTTGGTTCCCCTATCCCTCATAAGGGAACAGTTCTTGGCACAGGACAGGAATTCAATGAATATTTGAGGAATGAACGAATGAATGGATGGAAGCTGGCTGGCCTCGGCTGGGACAGGCAGGGCGGGAAAAGCCGGTGGCCCTGGCTTGCTGGGGGATGGGGGGGTGGGGGGAGGTGCTCTTCAGACGAAGGCAGGGATGAGGCGCTTCTGTTGCCTTCCGTTCCATGTTTTCGCCATATGGCTTGCTGCACACTGGGCTGAATTGCAGATGCTCTAACTTGGAGCTTTCTTGCTTTTGTGTGTTAATAACATAAAGATGGAACATAGCTTACCACACATTTTGTGTTTGCTAACTATCTATATGTATATAAAACAGACTTTGGTGTTACTAGCCAACCCACTTGTGAAGTGGAAGGAAAACAGAGCAATTAGAGAGGGAGGGAGGAGGCGGGTGCTGCCTTAGACTGTGGCCAAGTATCCAGTATTACGTGCGCCTCCCGTGGAGGAGTGGGCTCTATCCAGGAGGCCATGGGCAGGGCAGGGGTGGGCGCAGAGACCTCATGGTCCCACGGCTCCTAGGATAGAGTCCAGCCCCTTGGGAAGATGGCACAGACAGTGCTCCTCTGGGCTCCTGCCCCTGAGTCTTCCTCAGCCTCGGTGCTTTCCTCTTCCCACCTCATGCTCAGTCCCAGACACCCCTGACAGCTGTCACTTCCAGGATGTGCCACTCTATCTCTAGCCTCTGAAACCTCTCCTTGCTCTCCCCCCTGCCTCCCGACACTGCCTGCTCGCCCCTCCTGGCCTCCATCCACAAAGCCTCCACTCGGATGTCTGAGGACCGAGTGCCTCCCGTGTGCCTTCAGCCAGCTGCCTTCTGAAGGAGGAAGGGCCCCAAACAAGTAAACGAACGTGCAATTACAAAATGTCTCAAGCGCGATGAAGAATAAAAATATGGGGCTTCATTAAAAAGACAGAATTAGGCATTTATGCCACCACATGAGCTGCATTTCCGGGCAACCCAATAGCCCTAATTGATACGGAAAATTTCTTTACGGAAGACTCTGTGTGTAGACTCTGAACGGCGGTGCCTGGTGGCAGGGGTGAGGCAGGAGCGCCATTATTCCTCACTGACATGGTCTAGAATGGCAAGGCTGTGATAGCGACACAGGCAGAGGACTTTCAGTCCAGTTCTCTGCAGACAACGCACCCTCCCTACTGCCTGCAGCAGGGTGGACTGCCCCCACATTCCATCCCCCTGGGTATGTATGCCTCTAATTTGGAAGAAATGAAGGAAATAGAAAACTACCATTTTGCAAACCCTAATCAAAGAGCTGATTCGGGAAACAATTATTACTGGATGAAACAGGTGAGGGTGGATGGGGAATGGCACTACGGAAGGAAGAGGCTGTCACCACCTGCCTCCATTGATCAATCTGGCATCACAGGAGTGGATGGCAGTCACCTTGGGCCTCTGGAGGGGACGGCCTAGGAAGCACCCAGCATCGCAAACAGCACCACCCAGGGACATGAATTTAACGGGCTAGGAGAACTGGCTTCCATGTACAGGGAGTACAGGGGCGAGAGGAACGAGGCAATGACTCTAGGAGAAGCAAAAGGGACAAGTCCAGGAGGGGAAGTGGTTCTGCGGGAGACTGACTTGGCTTCTGCAGCAAACGTGGAAAAGAAGAGGCTACCCGAGTGAAAAGCAAAGGACACGGTAACCAGATGCTGTGTGTGCATCCTGTTTGGATCGTCATTCACACCAATGGTTAAAAGACACATTTGAGATAACTGGAAAATTTGAATGTAGATTGAGTATTAAATGGTACATGGGGGCGCCTGGGTGGCTCTCAGTTAAGCATCCAACTCTTGATTTGGGCTCAGGTCATCGAGCCCCATGTCAGACTCTGAGCTGACAGCACAGAGCCTGCTTGGGCTTCTCTCCCTTTCTCTCTCTGCCCTCCCTGGCTTGTGCATGTCTGTGCACGTCCACTCCCCAACTCTCCCCCCAACCCCTCTTTCACTCTCAAAATAAACTTTTTAAAAAATGGTACCAAGAATTGTTCACTTTCTTATATGTCTTACTGGCATTGTGGTTATGTGAGAAAATGGCCATACATTTCAGACAAGTGTAAAAAGTGAAATGTTTGGAATTTGCCTTAAAGTATTTCAGTGAAGAAAACAAAAAGCCGCAGGCTCGATGAAGCAAATATTAGAAAATCTTAGTCATTAAATCTGCAGGATCAGTATATGAGGGCTCATTGTACTATCCTCTCTCGACTTGTGTGTATGTTTGACATTTTTATAATTAAAAACCAAAAGCAAAATGGGGTGCTGAGAGAAAACTGGCAAAAGGCGAGACCCGAGACAGAGAGAACCTGATGTAGACAGTGTGGCTGGCAAGGCCTCCTCCAGGAGGGGCTGCCGAAGCGAGAGCCCGCCACCGATAAAAGGGTGGGGGGCGGTGAAGAACGGGTACAAACACAACAAAGCCGAGCCCTTGGCGTGTCAGAGAAAGGCTGGAGCAGAGGGAGAGGAGGGTATGGGCCCAGGACCCCAGGACCAGAGGGCTGCAACAGAAGCCAGGTCGGACAGGGGCTGGCACTTATGCAACCTGACTTATTTTGCAATCAGCGCCAAGCTTTCAAATGGATTCCAGAAGGGGCAGGTTTGATTGGATTCAGGGAAGTCATTTTCTTAGGAAAAAGAGAGTTCTGGTGGGGAAGAGGCAGCGACGGTGAGAAAGCAGTTCAGGACGTGGTACAGCTGTCCCGGCGGCAGACGGTGGCTCCCTGCAGGACGGGACAGAGAAGGGGACAAGAGACAGAGTGGAAACATTTGGAAGCAGAGAGCCCCTGGGGCTTGCTGATGCATGCAGTGCAGAGGATGAGAGAGAGAGAGAGATAGAGAGAAATCAACAATGAATACCAGGTCTGGGGCTTGAGCAACTGAGGGAATGGGGGCACCAGGTGGAGAAGCAGGTGGGACAGGGTGGGGAAACCCAGAGCCCACTTCTGGGCGTCTTACACTGACAGGCTCAGAAGAGATGGGCAAGTGGAGATGGCAAGAGGGCAGAAGGTGGAAAGAAAAGACCACGCAGGGAGGGAGAATTTGGAAAAGAGCTCCATCACTTAAATAGGGAGGGGGACAAGAGCAAGGGCACTGAGGAGGAGCACCAGGGAAGGAGGAGGGAAACCAGGAGACGGAAGTGGTGTTCTCCAACAGGGAGTGGGCCATCAAGCCCAAGACTCCCGAAAGCGCCGTGAAATGAACCCTGAAAGGTGCCCTTTGGAGCTGGTGAGGTGGGGGGCCCCGGTGACTTTGGCAAAGTCAGTGACTCTCCGCTTCCTGCCCCTCTCCTCACCCCGAGCTGGATGAGGACCTCTGCTGCCAGGTGCCTCCTTCCCCTGCATCTCTCCTGCTGTTTTGTGATGAAGGATGGGCTGCTCTTTTCCACAGGGTGTGGGCATCCTGAGGACAAGATGCTTGCTTCAACCTTCATACTCTTATGACAGAATTCATCCCTGTAACCATTTCACAGACACTTACTGAGCACCAACTGTATGCAAACACTCATGGGCCCAGTAAAATGGTACAATCACCAATTCCTCTTGTGTGGCATCTTTTGAAGGATGCGAAAGCAGGAAAGTTGGTCAAATGTCCCGCTGGACACCGAGTTCACTGATCTCCCTGCCAGTGATTGGAGTGAAACTAGGGGACTCCTTACAAGAGTCAGGAAACAGACCCTGAAAAGACAGCCATCCATGGCCCCTAGACCGTGTGCGTGGAGCCCACCCCGGTACTCTGCTGTGCCAAACCTCAGTTCAGCCTCACGCACACACTCCTCATCACCCTCTGGACCCGAGGAAAAAGCTGAGGCACCGCCAGGTGAAGTGCCTTCCCCAAGCTCACCCTGAGATGGAACCCGGCAGCTGGGACCTATGCCTGTCGCGTCAGTGTGGCCAGGGCACCTGCCACATCCGCTCCAGGGCCTGTTCCCACAGGACGTGGGCCAAATGCTCGCATGGCAGAGGGGCTGTCCCTCCTCCAGCCTGCCTACACCTCTGCCCATTCATTATTTGTCCCCTCTCTTACTCTGACCACAGTTCAACATATTAATTTTAAATGATAGCAGTTCTACATCATACAGGGAGTGAGTCATTCCCTTCTCAATTCTCTTTCACGTGTTCTGCTTAATCAAGGAGAAAGTCTCATTTTGAAGCTGAGAGGGCCGACATCTCCCTAACAGTTATATCGTTTTCTAAAAAATGGTGGTAAAATACACATAACATAAAACTTAGCATTTCAACACTTTTTAAGAGTACAATTCAGTGGCATTATGCACATTCATGTTGTTATATAACCTTTACCACTATCCATCCTCAGGACTTTTTCATCTTGCAAAAATGAAACTCTGTACCCATTAAAAACTCCCCATTCTCCTCTCCCCAGCCCTGGCAATCACCCTTCTACTTTCTGTCTGCCCTAGTACCTCATAAGTGGAATGATACCATCATCTCCTGTTTGTTTGTTTGTTTGAAGTTTATTTATTTTGAGAGAGAGAGAGAGAGAGAGAGAGAGAGAGAGAGAGAGAGAAAGAGACAGAGCATGCTAGCTTGGGAGGGGCAGAGAGAAAGGGGAGAGAGAGAATCCCAAGCAGGCTCTGTCAGCACAGAGCCTGACATGGGGCTCGAACTCACAAACAGTGATACCTGAGCTGAAACCAAGAGCGTGATGTTTAAGCTTAACCACTGAACTGAGCCACCCAGGTGCCCCTCATCTCCTGTTTTAAACAGAAAGAAATCAGGCCTCAGGGTCATGGCCTGCCCCTTGCCTGTAGTTGTAAACACTTCCATGCTTCCCTTCATTTTGTGGCTGGTGATGTTGGTTTTCCACTTAGGGCCAGTAGGTTTTTCTTTTCAAACAAACAGATTTAAGGAAATATAACCAGCAGTGAAAAGTTGAAGGTAGAGAGGCTCTCAGATACAGTAGAAGAGAGGGTGGGAGGTGGGTAAGGCCCAGCCTTGAGCCTCGAGATTTCTTGTGGCGGGACCCTCTGTGACCTCCATACCAGCTGCACCTGGGCCTCAGCAGAAGAATGTGCCCCCACTCCATGTACCCAGCCTCCTCAGCTTCCTGCCACCATCTGGGAAACACTTTCTGTGCCTCTCACCTTTGCCCCTATCTGTCACCCGCTTATTTATTCTGCAAAACTTGCTGTCCAGACCCTATGCTGGCTCTGGGGAATGCTCAGGCCCGGGTTACTCCCAGTGTACCCCCTCCTTAGTGCCTTCTTCCTTCTCTCCTTCTTGTTTATTTAATTCTGACCCTCCTCCATCTAATACCCCACTATTCAGCTCTGAATTCCTGGGTGGGGCCTCAAGGTAAGACAACTACAGTGGCCAGGTTGATACCTCAAGGAGTAAAGACAGAGGGAGAAGCTGTCCCCACCCAGAGGTCAGCTGCATGCTGTACCCCGACTTTGCCAAACTCATCCTGTTGCTCAAAGCATCAGAAACCCTCATGTGTACCGGAATCCCATTTTTTGCTAATATCCTATGGGCCATAGCATTATGTGTGACCTCTGTTCAGTCATGTTTGGAGTGAGTCCTGTTCAGTTAACGTCTACTTGCCCCCAGGGTGTGCGAGGTGTTCTTGGGAGGGCAGGGTCAAGGCAGTGCACCAGGCCCACTAGCACTTGATGGGGGTCAGGCATGCAGGGGTTCCCGAGGCTGCCAGGCTGATTAAGAAGTGGATTCCTATGTGACTGATGTAAGCAAGTGATTGAGGGTGTTGCCAGGGAAGTCAGGATTCCTGGGGAACTGAGACTAAAAGCCAGGCCTGGCACCCCCAGGGCCATGCCAGGGTGGATGTATAGGCCTTACAGAGAAGGACCAGTGGGTCTAGGGGACCACTGAGAGGCTCTCTGGGGGGCGCAAATGGATGAAACTTGACAGCCCACTGCCCTTTCACTCACTCAAGACACCCACGACTCTCGTGGTTGCCAGTTACGCGAAACCCAACCTCAACTGGCTCAACAAACACATGAAATCATTGGCTCCAGCATCTGGAAAGTTCCTAGTAACCTGGTCTGGGGCTTGACTAGACCCAGAAGCTCAATGAATCAGAAGACTACCTCCCTTTACCTCAGGCTTTGCTCCCCTCTTCCCCAGGACTTCCCTCTAAGGAAGGTCACCCTGAGTGGCAAGATGGCCTCCTGCTTCCAGACCCACTTTAGGTCCGCTTAGCAACTCCAGGGGATTTTCATTGGCCCAGCTCAGGTCATGTGCCCACCCCTGTAACCAACCGCATGGGCAGGAATGTGGTTCTCTGATTGGCCAAGCCTCCCTCCCCCATCAAAGTGCAGAGTATAGCGCTTGAAGGAAAATATTCCAGAAGGGAGACGCCAGTGCCTTATCTCTCCAAGGTCCTGCTCTATGTCTTGCAGCTGTGTCTGTCTTCAGAAACCCAAAATGAGGAGATTTAAGTGAAAGCTGGGAATATGGTGGTCAGATACAGAACAAAGAACTTTTGTGTCTCAGCCCATGCTGAAGGGAGGTTTATTGCTGCATAACTGATGCATTTCCCACCCCCCCCCAACCTGATCACACACTCCTACCCCTTGAAGTGTCTTCAAATTAGTCTCTGTCCTTGGAAACCCTGAGCTTAGCACAGAATCCATAAATGTCAGCTGCCACCGTTGCTCTATCAGATACTAAGTTTAAAGGTCAGTTTTAATTTTCACTGGAATTTTTAAACGGGACACAGCCTTCTGCCTGAGGAAGTGTGACTGCACTTGCTCCCCAGTGTAGGAGAGGGTTAGGCCAGGGCTGGGACCACCCATTGGTTTGCCAGTCTCCTGCCTTGGAGTCCATAGCAGTGTGAGCTTGATGTGAACCACAACCTGGGGAGCACGCACTGGGGCCCTGGACTTGGGCTGACCCGGCAAGCCTGTGCAGACAGATTTCCACTGCTGAGAGAGGACAGGAGCCAAGCCCCCAGGGCCTTCCCACACTGGGTTCCCTGGCACTGGGTCCTGCTCCTCCTGCCTGGCCCCTACCTCACAGCTCACACTGGTGCAGCCAGTTTGATCCCTCTTCTGGGATTCCTGTGTGGAGCCTCACTAGATGTCCCTCCCCCACCTCCTTCGACTCAGCCAAGCAGCCCTATGTACCCAGTTTTGCCTGATAGCAAGGCCAGGGCCAGCTCCACTTCCAGTCACAGCCCACACCTTTCCTGATCAACCCTCTTCCTGATCAACTCCTTAACTTTCTATAGGTGCCTTTAAGGAACTGGTAAAAGTTAAGTACCCCCTGCCCAAGTGCACACAATGGGCCGACACTGCCAGCAGGCAGTTTCCGTGGCCAATGAAGGCTATCTGGGAGCCCTAGGTTAAGGAATCCTATCTGGGAAGGATTTCCCCCCTGGCAACCCCCATTGACTTACTTCTTAATCCTTCTATCCTGGCTGCTGTTTTTACCATGTATGAAGCTATGCAAATGCCACAGATTTCTTTACAAATAATAATACATGTTGAACACTATGTCCTAGATACTATTGCAAATGCATCATAGGTATTAGTACATTTACTCCTCACAGAAACCATGGAGGTTAGGATAATTAGAATCACCCCACTTTACAGATGAGGAAATTGAGCTACCAAGAGGTTAAGGAACTTTCCCAAAGTCTTATTGTGGAGGGAAGGTGATACCCTCCCTACCCAGCAGCTGGTTTTCTAGTTCAATCCATATCTCCCTCAAGGCTGAGCCAATGCTTGGCCACTCTAACCCCAGGGCAGACAGGCATATGATGAAGCGAAACCAAACAGCCAAAGGTGAGCTACCCCTGGCAAGTGGCCCTCAGTAATTTGGTGCAGTCTGTTTCCACAGATTTATCTTTTGTGTTGCCTCTGCCAAACATCATCTCATTCTGGCCTAGATGATGCTTCCTCCATGCAGCCTTCTTGGCAAGAGTAGGCTGGATGCCCTCTCCTGTCACCACTCCATGTGAAGCTATAGCCCCCAGAAGTTTCCCATCCCAGCCCTTATCACTCTGTACTACGGCTACCAATCTACATAACTGCCTCCCTTCCAAACTAGAAGTTCCCAACTGGGCAGGAATTATTAAAGTCTTACTTTATTTTGGGGCGCCTGGGTGGCGCAGTCGGTTGGGCGTCCGACTTCAGCCAGGTCACGATCTCGCGGTCCGGGAGTTCGAGCCCCGCGTCGGGCTCTGTGCTGATGGCTCAGAGCCTGGAGCCTGTTGCCGATTCTGTGTCTCCCTCTCTCTCTGCCCCTCCCCCGTTCATGCTCTGTCTCTCTCTGTCCCAAAAATAAATAAACGTTGAAAAAAAATTTTTTTTTAAAATAAAAAAAAAAGAAAAACAATTTTTTTGTTGAAATACACACTCCATAAAGTGTGTAAGTTATAAGTGCACATCTCAAGGAATTTTTATGTACACAACCATGTATTCGGCTCAAGATATAAAACATGTGTGGAACCCAGAAGTTTCCTCTGGTCCCCTCCCAGTTACTAATCCCACCCCAAATGTAACTGCTGTTCTGACCACCGTCCCTATAGTTCTGTCTTTTCTTAAACTTCAATTAAATGGAATCACATACTAATACTTTTTTGTGTCTGGCTTCTTGGGCTCACCATTATGTCTGAGATTTATTCATGTTGCTGCATGTTTTAGTGGTTTGTCCTTTTTGTTGTTGTGCGGTATTCCATTGAATGAATATACCAAATTTATTTATCCATTGTACTGTTGGTGAACATGTCGGCTAGTACACAGAACATCTGGAAGTCTCATTCTTTGCTGGTGGGAGTGTAAGCTGCTACAACCACTAAGGAAAACTGTCTTGTCTATCATTGTGTTTTATATATATATATATATATATATATATATATATATACACACACACACACACACACACACATTTATATATTTATAGTTATATTATATAAAATTTATTGAGCATTTACTATGTGTCAAACACTGTACTAAGGCTGCATTATCTCACTTCATCCCTAAATAATGACCCTGAAAAGTAGATAGTTTCCATCCCTGAAATAGGACTATCATAGTATCAACATGATAGGATTATTGCTAAGTTGAACTGAGATAACACTCTGAAGGATTTAGCCCAAAGCTGCCATTTTGGAAATGCTGTTTTTGATACTTCTTATTGTTATTCCTAAAGGACACAGGGCTGGGGAATTCAGGACCTTGGGTTCCATGCCTACCTAAGACAAGCTGTGTGAGTTATCTCAGCAGTGTTGACCTCAGAGCCCCTGGAAGGTCTGCTAGCAGGGACCTGTGCGGATGACACAAGGCGTACTCTTCAATAAGACCTAGGCTGTCACCTCAGAAAGACTGTTATGTTAGTGGGGCAGGGAACAAGGCTGAGACTATAAATCAGGAAGGGTCTTGGGAGTGTTTGGGAGCCCTCTGCTACATGCTGCTTTCTACAAATTTAGTATAGAAGGTAGTTTCTAGCGACCATCGTTCAGTACCTGTATCACTGGCCTGTTAAGCTCCAATAGGGCTTGGTCGCTGTAAGTTTTTCAAGAATTCATTCATAAATAGGATTTAAGTGTCTCCCTTCCCCCAGGCACTATGCGGAGAGCTGGGGGATAACAGCAGTGAAGAAGACAGACGAGATAGGGAGAGGGACACCAAACAAGGAAACGGAGGAGCAAGAGTCTTCTGGCCGCAAGTTCTGTCAAGGAAACACAGCCGGGCAAAAAGATGGAGAGGAAGTCCTGGGGAGAGGGGTGCTCCAGGTTAAGTGGCCACTGAAGACCTTGAATTTCTTGGGAAGGAAGAACAGCCGGAGGTGCCCTCGCAGGGCACAAGCCCCAAGGCCCCGAGGTGAGAAAGGACAAGGGCGGTGAGATGTGAGGGGAGGGGGTTGCAGGGAAGTCTGACAGGATGCGAAGGCCAGGTCAGGTGGAGCCCTGTTCGCCAGGGCAGGGAGTGCGGATTTCATCCCGGTCCGATGCGAGCCTCTGGGAACGGCTTTCAGCTAGAGGGGCTGCCTGAAATTCCAACGTCGTGAAGAGTTTGTGGGGGAGGGAAATACAGGGAAGGTGCTGGGCTGTTAGTTGAATGAATGGCTTGGATGGATGCGTGGACGTACCTCCAGGAACAACTGTTCCACCGGCGCCCCAGATCCCGGCGACTGCCGGAGGCACACGTTGTAGGCCAACGACCAGGCGCTGTGACCTTGGGCACATCCCCGCCCCGACTCAGGGGCCGGAACCCTGCGTCTCGGGGGCGGGAAGGACGTGCAAGGAGGGACAGTACGCGCGCGCGGCAGGCCGACCGACGGCGGGTCCTCCCGCTCGCCCCTGCCATACCCCTGCCCCAGCCAGAACCCTCGCCGCCTGCCGTGTTTACATTCCCCTAGCGCCGGCCACGCGGCCTTTTGCCGCTCCAGCGCCGCTCGGCCCCGCCCCCGGAGCCCCGCGGCCCGCCCCTCCGCCGCGCGCGCGCGCGCGCGCGCGCGCGCCAGACCTCCCCCGCGGTCCGCCCGCCCGAACGCGGCCCCGCCCTCTACCGCGCGCGCCAGCCGGCCTCCCGCGTCCCGCCCCGCGCGGCGCCGCAGCTTGCGCCGCGCAGGCCCCGCCACGGCCCCGGCCCCGCCCCTGCGGCGCGCAGGCCCTGTCACTTAGCCCCGCCTCCGCTCAGGCCCCGCCCCCGCTTCGGTTCGGAGCGCCTCGGCTGGCTTGCGCCGCGGCGGGGCGGTCCTGAGGGCGGCTGCTGGGCGGGCCCGGGCCCTCGGGCGGCCGCTGAGGGGCTCTGAGCGGCCGGGGCGGGGCGGAGGGTGGCGGGAGGGCGCGAGGGCGGGCCGGGGGCCGGTTCCGCGCGCAGGGATTTTTAAATGTCCCGCTCTTAGCCGGGCGCAGGAGCAGCCGGCTCGGCCGCCAGCGCGGTGTAGGGGGCAGGCGCGGATCCCGCCACCGCCGCGCGCTCGGCCCGCCGCCGCCTCCCGCCTCCCGGCTTCCCGCTCGCCTCTGCCTCCTGCGTCGGGCCTCAGCTCGTGCCGCCTGCCTGCCGCGGAGACGGCTTTGGGTAAGGGCCCTGCCGTGGGGCCGCGGGGCTGCGGGACGGTGCGGCGTGGAGGACTCCCAGAGCGCCCGGGTCGGGCCGGGCCGGGGTGGGGGTGGGGCGAGGCCGGGTCGCCAGGTCCCCAAGTCGTCAGCGTGGGGTGCCCCTGTAGGGTGGCTCAGAGACGGACCACGGGAAGGTGTTGAGGGGGAGACTGAGGCAGCTTGAGCCCCAAGGAAGGCGATGGGCAGGAGGGGATTTCCGGGGGTCGTCCGGGCCCCCCCTCAACCCCGGGTTCGGACCCGGCATCGCGGGTTGGTGGCGGCGCCGCGGGTGACAGGCCACCCCGGGCCCATCGGCCATTTTCCTGACCGGCCCGGGAGGCTCCCGCCGCCGCCGCCGCCCGCGCGGGAGGGGGAGGGGTGTCCGGGGCGGGCCGGCGGGCCCTGGCCCCCCACCTCTGGTCCTCCTCACCCCACTGCCCGGTTTGTGCCCCCAAGGCCTGAGATCTGATCCCACGCCCCAAGCCATGCCGAGGGAGAGAAGGGAGAGGTGAGTGGCCCGGTCGCTGGGGGGGACGGGAAGGGTGTTCAGCGGTGGGGGAGGGGTGGACCTAGATTTGGGGAGAATTCACCCTGACCTCTGTGCCACCCTGGCTTTGCAGGGATGCAAAGGAACGGGACACCATGAAAGAGGAAAGTGGCACCGATGTCTCTGTTCGCTCCAGGAAAAGAAAGGCAAATGTGGCTGTTGTGAGTACAAAGGAGACAGGTTGGGGAGGAAACCCCCCCCCCCACAATCTTACCTGGGTACCAGACTGGGCTCCATCCACCACATGTTTATTGTTAGGGGGTTAATGGGGTGCATTTGGCAGAAATGGTGCCTATAACCTAACCAACTTTTTCTCTTTTCTGTTTTTGTCTTTGGGTTGTTTGGTGTGTTTCCTTGTGGGGTGGGGGTTGTTTTATGTTAGTTTTTGCAGGATCCAGATGAAGAAATTGCAAAAATTGACAGGACTGTGAGAAGCCAGTGCAGCAGTCAGGTAGGTACAGTTGCTAATTGGGCCTAGGTGGAGGGCCTCCTGCTCTTTGTGGGTTAAATTGAGTCTCAGTCTCCAAAACCCTCCTGCTGAAGGGTTTTTCTCTACCTTTGGCCGCAGTACATATGGCTGAGCTCTGCCTGTCAGTGGCACTGACCTCTGCCAGCTTTGGGATTCCAGCGAGGTCTTGTGTTCCTGACCGGCACCTTTGAGATTACAAATATGCGCTGATGTCTGGAAGAACCAGAATGGACATCAAATAACTCAGTCCTCTCCTTTTGCCCTTGAGGAAACTCAGACTCAGAGGAGGAAAGTAACCCAGAGTCCTGTGCAATCAGGGGCGGAGTTCATTCTAGGGCCTTGTCTCTGGGCTGGTGAACTGGGGGGAGGGCTCCTGACACAGAGCTCTTTGGGTATGATGATGGGTGTTTGTGTGTGTTCATGAGCAACCATGAATTCTCCCCATCCATGCTACTGTTTTTCCATCATGGTGCTTAAGGACCTCCATTCCCCCTCCCACCCCCCCTTTAGGTCAGGTTTCTAACTTTTCCCCCCTTCTGGAAGTTCTCAGCCCATCTAGCAGTTACCTACAATGATCACTGCTGTCTGGGGCTCCACCTGGCCTCAGCCAGAATGTTAGTGGAACATTCTGTGTAATGACATATGTGTCTCAACACATTTTTTCAATTGAGTAGTCCACTTCTCTTGCCTCTCCTTCATGGAGTTACCGCCAAATTTCCTGCGTGCTCATGATATCATTACAATATCAGAAGCTCCTACCAGAAAAAGCTTGTGTTATCTCTCTACCTCCAGAAATGGCTGGAGACCATAGTTAATGGTTCTAGCAGGGGAAGCAACCTATCTCCAAACTAGTGGATCGGGCCTTCTGACCCTATCACGGATAAAAGCTGAGCAGGAGTATTATTTGAGCTGAGGGCAATGGTTCCAACTAGGTTAGCACTGGGCTGCACATCACTTTGCTGGGTAGTAAGCAACAGCCATAGCTGGCTCTGGCAGAGTGAAGGGCTTTAAAGCAGTGGGTTTGCAGTAACAATTGTGACTGCACATAAGACCTTAGGAATTAGCATTTCTGGGGCGGTCCACCGAATATTGAACTAGGGGTTGATGATTGCCTTCTCTATTAGAAGAAGAAATACTTCATTCACTTTAGGGAAGGAAATGAGACAGCGCATCCCAGTTCTTTCCTTTTCTTTTTCTCTCCTTAAAAACAAAAAACCTTAAGCAATTTGATTTTTGTGGGTTATGATAAAATGGATCTCCACTTTGTGAAACTCAAGGTTGCTTGTTTTCCCAGCTGTTTGAATTGAAATTTCCAACTGAGAATGAAGTAAAGGCATCCATATTGACTTCTTAGAGTTTTAGAATAGTTTGTGTTCTCAAGGTGCTAGGGTGCCTAAGTGGGGCTGTCTGTGGTCCTATCCCTAAACTGCGGACAGTTGATAACTGTGGTACATGAATAGCCGTATCATTTCCCACTAACTAGAAGGAATTTTCATGGTTGTTCAGAGATTAGTGACAACAGGTTTCTGCACATTTTGTAGAGCAGATAGCTTGAAAACTGTCCATCTGTTTACAGAGGAATTTGTTGTCTTTTGTTATTTCTCTGTGTAGATTCATGAAGCTAGAGTTTTGGGGTAACACAACCTTTTTGCCTATTAATGACACACAATTTTTCTCGGGAGTTACAGTTCAACACAGTACAGTAGCCTTGAGTCACTTGTAGCCATTACGCTAACTTCCTTATAACTGCTTCATCAAGACCTCAGAGAACCTTTGATTCTTACCTTAGACCTTTCTTAACAAAAAGAATACCCTTTTATCTAAAATCCATTTAACACATCCATTTTGTTTAATTTTTTGCATAAGACCTGACCTTTTGTGTGAGTGAAATGCTGGACTTTCCGTGAATGACTTCGCAGAACCTAATTTTACATAAGTAGTTCTATTCTTATTTAAAAGTGGCATAAGGAGTCTGAAGTGATTACAAGTAGTGAAAATTGGTCTCTTGCTCTTATCCCATTCCTTCCTAAAGTCGGACCGATCTCGCCTCCTTTGAAACCCGGTATAGGCTCAAGTTAAGGGCCAACTTTCAGAACCATTTATCTGCTGTGGTTCACAATCTGTCTATGAACCTGCAGGTTAGAAACTGCCACCATTTTATCCCCCAAAGCCTGCTCTCCGCTATTTCGGCCATCTGGCTGTAGAGGGTGGCACCCAGCTTCTGCCTTCAAAACTAGAATTTATTCTTGAATGAAGAGCAACTTGAGGCACTTGTAATGTGACCCTTTTTGAGTCAAGGAAATGCTACCAGCACGTGATACTAGAGCTGGAAGAGGAGGCTGCCCTTCTGGAACAGCTGTTGGCAGGGGTTGTCATGGCTAATTTGCATGCCCAATTCTTTGCACCCTGGGTGGAGAAGAGCTTTATCCTGCTTTGCTCTCTTAGTACACGGAAAGTGCTCTGGCTTCCTCTGAAAGTGGCTGGTGTGCTGTGATAGCCTCCGTCTACCATACTTTCCAGGCAGCACCTGGAGCCCAAGTCCCCCCATGCTTATTTCTAGTCATCCATTGTCGCTTTTCTTTAGTCAACCTTCATGAGCTGTCTGTGTTAAAAAAAAAATGCCAAGGCTTCCGTGCTGGTGGGATTGTTACCTGCCATATTGTCAACACAATCACTCTTTATAATTCAAAAAAGTCAATCATAGGTTTCTTTTCAGAGTAGGATGATAAACAGAGTAGCTTTAAAGAGAAAATTTTCTAAATGGCAAAATGACCTTAGTATATTCCAAATATTGAAAATTGAATAATATTAAGGATCTGGAACCTTTACAAGAAAAGCAAATTGTTTGGGTTTTTAATGATGGTTTATTCACTTGTCAGTTATTTGAATCTTATTCTTTGCAAGACTTTGGGGGCAGGATTCAAAGGTCTTCAGGGGTATCTGGCTTCTGTCTCCACAGACTTCTTAGTATATCCTGTGACCATTCCTGGATTTGGTTTTAACTAGGCAGATACTCTGTTTTGTTTTGAGTTAAGGAAAACAAAACGTCCCCATTATGTAATACCGAAAGATGCACATTCGATGGGTTTTTGTTTTCAGATGGGGAGACTTTAAATATAGATGGTAATCAGTTTACATTTTTGATCTTCACAAGCGTAACTGGTGAATATGCAGTGCTTATGTAACGAAATACTTTTATTGGAAATTCTTTCACTTTTAAGAAATTTTTGTAAATTAGTTGTACTTGTTAAGCAAATTTTTGAGTTGTGACCAGATAATCCCACGAGATACTTCAGAAATTATGCACAGTGTCTTACTGGTCTGCAAATGAATTTGTGGTTCGGTTTGGTTCATATTGTATTGTAAGAGGTGTTGGTGTTTTAGCTTAACCCCCCTTGCATCCGTCTTACTGCTCAGGTACTTCTTACGAGTGTGACAGTGTGGAGGATCCAAATGCTACTGACTTTGGAGTTTTCTTAGATAACTACTGTATAGACTCCTAAGTCAATGACGAATGAAACGAAAGCCTGGGGTCATCACTGTGGCTTTTCCTTCGCTGTTCCATATTCATCTTAATTTAAGCCAGAATATATATTTAGGTCTGGAGATTGCTCTGCAGTGTTAAGGCATTTTCTGTTTTGCTAGCTGTTCTACAAATCAATGAATGCAAAAATAGCTGGCTCGTGTCAAACATTTAAAAATACGTTTTTCTTCTATAGCCTTGGGATGGCAGTTCAGTGTGTGAAAACCCCTGCTCCTTGATTCCTACACCTGACAAAGAAGAGGATGAGCCAACGTACCCTAGTTCCACCTGTGGGCCTCAGAGTTTCATGCCCTCCAGAGCCTCACCACTGCCTATACTGAAGTAAGTTGACCACCACGTGCTTTCCAGGTCTCTTCCTCCTTGTGCTCAAGCTCACCGAGTTAGAATGGATGCATATTGACACCTACCTGTTGTTTTTCACTTGGTTGTGTGTTTTGTAGCTGGGCAAATAGAGACGAGGTTTGGAAAATCATGTTAAACAAGGAGAAGACCTACTTAAGGGATAAGCACTTTATGCAGCGGCACCCTCTCCTGCAGCCTAAAATGCGAGCAATTCTTCTGGATTGGTTAATGGAGGTGAGCTTGAGTCTTCCTGCTGACTGGAAGCATTGACCACTTCTGGAATCTTCTGTGTTGTTATGATCTCTGTGCGTTTCATCCCATCGACACATTCTGTGTCTCTGAGGCTGTGGTATATATACTACAGCAGTTTAACGTTTTGCTTGCATTCTACCTTAGAATTTCTGAAGTCTCTTTACCTCTTAGATATCTGCTTTTAAGTTGGCATTGAATTTTTTTCTTCAAAGCTCAAATAATTCCAGAAGTTCTACTTTCCACTTAACTGTAAATATTGATATTTGGTCTTTGTTAATTAAATTACTTTTAAATATATCCAGTGGAATGCAGATAACAGCTATTTGATAGCCACTATCATAAGTTTTAAAAATATATGAACAGGCTTATCTTTAACAGAGAGCTTACATTGTTCCTTTTTAACTCTTTAGAATCCATTTCCCTTTCCCCACAGAATATCCTCTTAACAAAATATATCGGTTAATTCTTTTATTGGCCACACTATTGTACTTCTCTGCAACAGTTGATCAAAAGAACAAGTACTGGGGTGCCTGGGTGGCTCAGTCAGTTAAGCACCCAACTTGGGCTCAGGTCATGCTCTCACGGTTCATGGGTTTGAGTCCCACATCAAGCTCTCTGCTGTCAGCGCAGAGCCCTCTTCAGATCCTCTGTCTCCCTCTTTCTCAGCCCCTCCCCCACAGTCTGTCTTTCTCTCTCTTGCTCTCTCAAAAATAAATAGTAAAAAAATGAATTAAGAAAAAGAACAAGTATTACATATTTTGATGGGTAATTAAACATAAAAAGCGATATTGTATGGGCAGTGTACCTCTTTCTGAGAGGAAGTGTGGGTGATTCAGTAGTGCCTCAGGATGCTTCCTGGACACCTCTGTGAGCCTTGGGTGATGAGAAATGGGATGTTCAACATCTTCTGTGATGTTGAAGGACATCTCAGGCAGATCGATTTTGTGGAAAAGGACATAAGGAAGTTGCATGCCTAAATATTCCCTAAAAACAAACTGCTCTGTACTCTGGAAAGTGTGTGTCCAGGGGTATTCGTACCCCTGTTATGCTCATCCTAGAATCAAATCCCCTGCTGACACCATCTATGTGTCTTCATCAGGCAAGTCACTTAACTTAGAATCTTGGTTTTCTCATCTGTAATATTTGCTACCAGTATTTTCCTTGCAGAGTCTATATGGATTAGAAATAGTGTGTATGAAGCGCAGCTTACATAATAGGCAAGAAAAGATAGCTGTTTTTACCATTATTAATTCGCTTTTCTTTATTGGTCTCTGAAAATATTAACATTTTCTCTACTGAGTTCTTTGGCAGGCCTGCTTGAAACTAGAGGCCTTGCAGGTGCCATCCACAGGCCCACTATGGCACATAGACTTTCTGGGCCCTTTCTGGGTCAATTTATAATTCCTTGAAGCATTAGATGTGTAGTGTGCTGCATTCTCCCACGCTTCAACTCATTAGATGTTGTGACTGGGAAGTTCTATTTGTATTATGCAGTTGATGCCAAGTACTTTAAGGAAGGTTTTTCTCTGAAAGTCCGTCAAAAAAGTCATGTAATACCATTGAAAAGATAGAAAAGAATGGTAACCGTTTTGTCCTTGCTGAGACAATACTTGAGGCTTGTGTGCAGTGATGCTGTTTCTCAGCCTCTAGCCCTGCCAGGAAGTCAGCACACGTGTGGGAAAGGCGGCGCTTATGCTGTGTGCCCAGTTGTGAGCCGGGTGACACAGGTTTGAGAGTTTGTTCCTGAGAGGACAGAAGCTCTAGTTTCACTTCTGATCGGATTGTAATTGTGTTACTTTATGAAAACTGACTTTAAATATGCCCTAGCCTGGACTTTAGAAATACTGTTTGGTGATTGATGGAATTTTCTATTAATGTTCTGTTGTTTCTCTGGTGCCTTAACCCCATGAATTACACTTACACGTGGGAAGGCCTGTTTAGGAATAGCAGTTTTATATGTATAAACAGACATTTGATGGTGGTGATGAGTTGCGGTCTAATATTTCCTTGGTCTTCTTCAGCTCCCTCATGCACACCATTTTCCCCTGTTGCTCAGCAATCCTATGAGGTGGGCCGGGCAGGCATGGTCCTGATATTACAGTTTGAGATAATTATGCACACTTTTTCCATGAAAATGCTGCTGTACCAGGCGATGAACATACCTTCCTTCCCCTGCCTGTGAACATTTGCTCTTACTATTATTATTATTAATGTAGATCATAGAACACTTAATCCTTGTATGTGAGTTCTAGTTTTTCATTGTGTGCGTGCTTGGGGACAAGCAAGGTAACAATCCTTTCAGAAAAGCAAAGTTCTGTCTCTCCTGATTTGGTTATATTGTCCTTCACCAAAACTCATGACAAATGTTTATGTTTTTGTTGTTTTTTGGTTTTTGGGTTTTGTGGGTTTTTTTTTTTTTTTTTTTTTTTGTCTTTCTTTTTTCCTCAAGTAACTGTTCTAAAACTTACTGTTTTTTCAGGTGTGTGAAGTCTATAAACTTCACAGAGAGACATTTTACTTGGCACAGGATTTCTTTGATCGGTATATGGCAACACAACAAAATATCGTAAAAACACTTTTACAGCTTATTGGGATTTCATCTTTATTTATTGCTGCCAAACTTGAGGTAAATCATTTTCAAATGTTATGTGGCATATGCCGTTTCTTGAGATCCTCTGAGATTACTGGAAGACGCCAACTTTTTGTCTACGTTTTTCTAATTTGAGGTCATCTAAAGTAAAGATACATGCAGAAAGGGCTAGAAATTAACCAAGAAGTGAGAGAAGTAGTGAGTCTATAAAATGTTTAAGTTAATGTAGTTACTTTAAGCCAAAAAATTGAACTTTGACCCAAGAGGATTAAAAATTTTGGAATGCTTAGAAGGGTGGATGGGCCTAACTTGCAAACATGTTGCTAAAGGTATTAAAAAGGTGAAAATTTCAAAACTCTCCACACTGAATAGAAGTTGTGTTTATGCATTTCTTTATTGGGGCGGGGGGAGTTGTTTCTTTCACAGTGAACACATTTTGACCAGCAGAGTAGCCCCTATATGTATTCCATGGTGCTCCCTCTCTCTTTTCCTGGTAGAATACTAAAAACAATATTTGGATGTACATTATAAGTTAAAACTATTAGAGATTTTTGCTAGTTGTTTCTCCCTTATATTTCCTTTTAGGAAATCTATCCTCCAAAGCTGCACCAGTTTGCGTATGTTACAGATGGGGCTTGTTCAGGAGAGGAAATTCTTAGCATGGAATTAATCATTATGAAGGTATGTTACAAGTTAATTTTTCAGTCCTTTTTAAAAAATGCATACATAATAGCTTTTCCACATTCGTGTGAGTGCATCTGCCTAGGTGTTCTCCAGCTGGACACATTGTGGCGTGGAACATGGCTTCATTTTGAACTCCTTTAGAGGCCCAAGGGGAGCAGAAATACCTTTTTCTTTTCTCAACCATTGGTCTCTTTTGTCTGTTTTCCCTTAGGCCCTTAAGTGGCATTTAAGTCCCCTGACCATTGTGTCCTGGCTGAATGTATATATGCAGGTTGCATATCTAAATGATTTATATGAAGTGCTCCTGCCACAGTATCCCCAGCAAATCTTCATACAGATTGCAGAGGTAAGTGGCTCTGTTACCTCTGTGGGGCTGCCTACCCCGTCATTAGATTAACTCTAGAAGGGATGTATGTTGGCCATCTGCCTCAGTGTTCTTTTTCTTCTCCATAGCTTTTAGATCTTTGTGTCCTGGATGTTGGCTGCTTAGAATTTCCCTATGGTGTACTTGCTGCTTCTGCCTTGTATCATTTCTCTTCCTCTGAATTGATGCAAAAGGTTTCAGGTACGTTGGCTTTCCGGTCCATTCACAAGGTGTACTAAACTTCCAAACCAATTGAGCCTAAAATTTATTTTCGTTGCAGGGTATCAGTGGTGTGATATAGAGAAGTGTGTCAAGTGGATGGTTCCATTTGCAATGGTCATAAGGGAGACAGGAAGTTCAAAACTTAAGCACTTCAGGGGAGTTCCTGCTGAAGATGCACACAACATCCAGACCCATATAAACAGCTTGGATTTGCTGGTCAGTAGCCTTCCTCGTTTCCCAGATAAATTCCTTAAAACTGCTTAAATAACCTCTTCACTTTTCTTCAGGCAGGCTCCAGATATCCCAGAAAGAGTCCAATTCTTTTGGTTCCTTAAAAAAGAAAATTGTGGTCAGTAGATGCTGTGTCTGAATAGCATGTAGACCAGAGACTTTTAGATTGTTCTTTGCTATTTTTTTCCCCTCATTTCCTTAGAAAAGAGCACACAGAACGCGAAGCCCAAAGGATACACTCTTCCATTTTAACATTTCTCACTTTTGTTCTTAACAGGACAAAGCCCAAGCAAAGAAAGCCATATTGTCTGAACAAAACAGGATTTCTCCTCTCCCCACCGGGGTCCTCACTCCCCCACAGAGCAGCAAGAAGCAGAGCAGTGGGCAGGGGACAGCGTGACCACACCAGCATTCTCCACCAAAGACAGTTGTGCAGAAGTGCCTGCTCCAAGTTCTCTTCTGTGCACCGCGGCAGAGGCCCGCATTAGCTTTTACAGACATTTAAATGGAAGCGCACGTCTCTTCCGCAACCGAAGTGTTTCTGTGGATGGCATTGGACAGGGAGAAGTGTTTTTTATTGAACGCTTAGGTTTTTTTAAATAAGTGGGTCAAGTACACCAGCCACCTCCAGAACACCAATGAGTGCTCCAGATGCTGCTAAGGAGGGTGATACTTGACTTGATTGACTATTCACACAGATAACAAAGGCTTGAAGTCGAGGAGTGCCACGTTGCTGTTGGTCTCCCCTTGGGTGTTCTGGGTTGTGTCGTATTGAGTGGAACAGGTGGTTGTGAGCATTGTGATGTGGAGCCCACAACCAGCTGTGCTGGGGGCCTGCCCTTTTCACACTATCAGTTGACAATATACAATGCCTTTTATGAACTGTTATTTTGTAAGTGCTGCTATGTCTATCCGTTTTTTAATAAAGATAACACTGTCTTTGAGACAGCTGGTTTTATGAGCTATGTCTGATCATTTAAGTTAGAAGTCACCTTTGAATGTGGCTATCCCAGGTTCTCTTTTTTAACTTCGTACTTCTTGAAGCTCACACCTTTCAAGCAAATATATTTAAAAGAAAACTTTTGACATGAGCTCTAGGTGCAGCCTCAAAGGCCTCCCACGGGTCCCCTGAAGTGGGAATGAGGCTTCCATTTGGTATTTCTCCCACAGTGCCCTGCTCAGGGGCGGCTCACTGGAGGGCTGTGGCAGTAGTGGGGGAGTCGTGTCTGCATCCGAGAGGATTCCTAGGTATAATTTCTGCCCTAGGACAGGCCAAAGGACATAAAGAATCTGTAATTAGTGTTACTTAATGCTCTTCGTCCTTACTCAAATCTTAACCTAGAGAACTTTTGTTTGGAGAACTTGTTAACATGATATAGCCTAAAACTATAGTTTGAAGAAAATGTAAAGTAACATTGTATGTAGCTCAAGGCCAGATGTCAGTGTACGGTCTGTTCTGTGACCATCGATACAGTCACCATGGGCCTTGCTAATGGAGGAGGCCACTGTCCACTTTAAGGCCTAATGTGTACAGTTCACATTGCATTTTGTTGAACATTCTCATAGTGGTGGTCATGTCAGGTTTTGTGTTCCACTTCCTTGCAGTGCTTTGGTGTATGGGTTCATAAAAGGGAGGGTGAATGAGCAAATAAATCCCACTTATTTTGACTCCGTATTTTATCTCATTTTGCAAAGTCGTGCCTGAAGTAGAAAAACAGCCATTTTAAAACTGTACCATATTGTAGACGAAGTGGAGAGAGACCCTACTCTTTTCACCTTGTGATGTTCTAGTTTTCTAAGCTTTAATACAGTTTTCCTAATAAATGCATTATAAATCTACATGTAATGGTATTTAGTCAAATGGTACTCCTAGCTAGTTATTTCTTCATCTTAGGCAGAGATGTTCCCACCTTAAAAAGCAGTGAATTTTAAATGGCGATCATTTGGAAGTAACTTGTTGGAAAATTCCTGAAAGTGGCTAATTTATACTTGGCATTTTCTACGCAAAATTGTGGCACTGAAAAACATTTCTATTTCTCAAAGCTTCAGGTAAGTGTGAGGGCTTGACACGTGAGGTAACTGGTTTGAAAGCACGTTTGAAGTAAACACTACGTAGGCTGTTTGGCCCTTGTATCGCGGAGCATTACCGGATCCGCTGAGATGAGAATGCCTTACATGTAAACTTAAGAGTGTTGCATTTCTGGACATCAGTGTTTTGTTTTTGTTTTTGTTAAATGACAGTGTTGCCATGGGAATCACCTGGGCTCATGAAGGATGAGTCCTGGATGGATAAGTGGAATTCATAGTAATCAATATTTTCTGTGGCCCTGCCAGGAGCCCTAAGAGCCACTAGTAAGGAAACTCAAGTTTCCCTGATTTAAGGAGCTCCTTTTGCTAGTAGTTAGTACACACTTCACTGGTTGGCTCTGCATACCCAACTGCCAAGTCAGTCTTGTTCCGCAATTCGGCTAAAACCAGGTGAGGCCCGCTAATGCCCGACAGACATCAGGGGTGGAAATGGCAGCTCTGGTCACCCTGGGTAGACAGACACTCTGAGGCAGAGACGGTGAGCAGGAAGGACCCGGAGAAGGAGGTGACGTGGCCCCTTAGTCTAACTTCCTTGTGTTACAGGAGAAACTAAGAGTAACTTATTGACCAACCATGAGGGCTGATTGGATTGTGGTAGAGCAAACCACATCCTCACATCCTGCCCCAGCTCGCAGTTCGCTGGCTAGACCTCACCAGAGCTGCTCTGGCGTCTGCCCCCCACCCCCCCACCTCCGTGCCGAAGAAAGAAAACACTGGTCTTTGGGTAGTGCGTGTTGAAGGCTTTCCAATGCCATCTTCCCTGGGTGGAACTTGGACAGCTCATTGTTTCATGGGTTTCATACCAAGGGGATACATGGACTTTAAGTTCCTAAAGGCAGATAAGTAAAGCTTTTGAGCCCTTTAAGGTTTGGAGCACAGTGCGAGATCCACTTCTAGCCTCTAACTCAGACACAAACGAGATTGGAGTTTATTCGGGCAAAATTAGGCTGTAGCTCAGAGCAGAGTTGGAAAGAGAAATCAAATCTGATAATGTCTAGTCATATTTACCCAACCGTGCATTTTCCTACCACATGTTCAACATTTTGAAATTCAAATCACATTTATACCTTGGACATTGTTAGAAGACTATTTTTATCCCTGCTGTAATCATCTAATTTGCTGATTACAGGTCTCAAATTGCCACAGAGAACTCAATTTTTGAAAGAATTGTCCTGTTTGATCAAATATGTTATTCAAGCAATGCAGTCATTTGTTCCACAAGGTTACCTGCCAGGCAGAGCTAACCAGGAGTAATAGCATTAGAAACCTATACTTAAAATCAAGCATTAGCTAATCTGCCTGTGACAATAGAGTCTTAAATATAATTTGCTGCAGATACTTCAGTCCCTGCACTGACAGACAATTGCATTTTGTATTCAATGAGCATAGATTTTTCCTAACTCATCCCAATTCCAAATTTAACTCCAGAAGACTCTAATGTGCTCAGTTTCACAGGCTTACCAGGTACTATTCCCCAGGAGCCTCAGACAGGAGGGCAATAGTGTCCTGCGTTAAATAAATACTCCCTCTGCCACCCCCCCCCCAGCTGTCTTTTAAATCGCTTCTCCTGATCAATGCCAATTCCAAAAACTGTAGCACCTGTGACTGTGCAGTGAGTTCTATTCTGATGGGGGCTTCCCTAGGATGATATGAGGCGCCCTCACTTGCAAGTTCCTGCTGCATGCTGGGCATGCCCAGTGCTGGAGACCAAAGCAATGGGGTGCAGGCGTACAGCTCAGGTGAGCCGGGGAGACCAGGAAACAGCTAGAATCCCGGAGTCTGGGGGCACAGAACGGGTCTGTTGCAGGGGCAGTACTTCTGTTCGACAGGGGGTTGTTTTGTCCTCCCCCGCCACCAGTGAAGAGCCGTCACGAGTCAGTGGAGGAAGTGGAAGATGAGGCAGAGGAGGTGACAGAGGCCACATCACAATGAGCTTTTACGTGTCAAGCTGGACACAGGCCTGATGTCCCTATATGTATGGACAGCAGGGAGCTGGTGTTTGTGAAGAGGATGGTGATGTGCTCAGAGCAACGTCAGGAGGCAGGAGTTGAAGAAACAAGCCCAGAGTTCTACCTCCACGTGCCCTGGGAAAATGACTGTAGTACATGCATCAGGAATTTCTGAACGGCCCTGCATGAAGGACTTCCCAACATCCCTTTTCAGGCCACAGTGACTTCTGCCTCTGCACCTCTGCCTGTCAACCCATCCAGTCAGCTAGATCCTCACCTCCTGCAGGAGACCACTCTTGTCTGGCCCACACTGATGTCATTTCTTTGCTGGGCTCTGGTGTCACATATACCTTCTGTCTCCCGATCTTTGGGCTTCTGTCCCCACGCACCGCACACCGCCCTCACCAAGGCCACCCAAGACCCCCACAAGGCAAACCTAATGGCACCCTTCAGGGCATCTTTGCCACACTTAGTGAACCCTGCCCCCCCCCACCTGTTCCCTTAGGAAATTCTCACTTCTCTGATTTCTCTCTCCCAGGCCCCCAGCTACACACCAGGTATCATTCCTTCCAGGCACAAGGTGGAGGAGACTCAGGTCCACTGCCCTCAGCATTCCAGCCCTGGGCAAGCTCACCACTCATTTGGCGCCTCCCCCTGTGCCTCCCTGGCTCCCACTTTGCATCTCCAGTCTGCCAGGCTCACCCTGCTCCCCACCTGCAGAGCCACCCGCCTGAAGGGTGCCTCCACCTGTGCATCATCACAACGTGCATCTTCTAGGGGAACTGCTTACTTCACTTTCCATTGTTCATACACTCAGGAAAGATGGGAACTAGGATACACAATACACATAGGAAAACCACTCAGTTCACAAGTCATCAGGGGAAGGTAAAACAAAACAGCTCACATGCATCAGACAGGCAAAAATGTTTAAGCTCAGAAAATACTACAATGACTTACCAGATTTGCCAAATCTGCTTCACATCTTTTTTTTTTTAAGGACTATACCAGTGAAGACTCCATTGAAGGGCACCCTTGTCTCCCTCCCCAGCCCCGTCAGCTTTCTGTCTCTCTTTCCTTCTCAGAGGAAACAATCACTCTGAGGTCAGTGTGGATGATTCCCACACATATTTTTAGACTTTTATCATTTATATTTGGCTCCATAAGCAATAGCCTTACAGAAACACTGCCCTGAGTGTCTTAAAGATTCACACAAGTGGAATCAGACCTTACATATAATAACACCACTTCCTATTTTCTTTCAACATTATTTTCAAGTTATAACCATGCGGACGCACGTAGGGTTGGATTCATTTATTTTGAACTGTGATAGAGTTTTCTTGTGTGAATATCTCACAGTGTATATATTCCCTCCCGGGCCGGTCCACACATAGGTCACCAATTCCTTCACCGTCACAGACAATGCTGCAATGAACATCTTGTGCACATGTGTGCCATGGGTGTGGATTCCTCCGGGCACATTACCAGACCTGGAATCGCCGTGTCAAAGGCCATGTGCTCCTGCAACTTGACTAGATGCCGTCAGCTAATTCCCCAAATTATGCCAATTTATCCTCCCAGCCAGGGAGTGTGAGAGTTCCTGCCTTCCCACATCTGCTCCAGCACTTGGTACCGCCATCTTTTCTTCCCATTCAAATTGCTATTTTTTTTAAATGTTTTTATTTATTTTTGAGACAGAGAGAGACAGAACATGAGCAGGGGAGTGGCAGAGAGAGAGGGAGACACAGAATCTGAAGCAGGCTCCAGGCTCTGAGCTGTCAGCACAGAGCCCGACGCGGGGCTCAAACTCACAGACTGTGAGATCATGACCTGAGCTGAAGTCAGACGTTTAGCTGACTGAGCCACCCAAGCGCCCCTCAAATTGCGATTATTTAACTTTCTTGGTTTTTCTCTGATTATGGAAGTGGAACATGTTTGTTATAATAAATTAGAGTACCACAAACATGTACAACCTCGAAAGTGAACCCCCCCCCCCCCGCCCAGAGATGCCATTCTTAATAGTTTTCATGTTAAAAGAGTATACCTTGCTCCAGAATTTTTTCTATGCATTCAGTAACATATGAATAGACAAAACGTTTGCTGGTTTTTGTACAGGGCTACTTCGTCTGATTGTATCTCTTAAGTAGTTTAAAAGGCACATGCCCATACAAACTCACCCCCATCTTTTTATTTTTCAGTGATTGCTTGCCTATTGATTTCATTGCTTAGCACCTGATTGCAGGGCCTGGCACATGATAGGTGCTTATTAAATATATGTTCTCCCTGAATGAATGGGGAGATGGATGGATTCTTACATGTGCAGTCACTTTCATTAGATTTTTTACTTTTCCATGTCCAGGAGAATACCTGCTATCTTCCATATGCAAAAGACCAACATTAAGATCGAAAAGCAAGACCTTAACAGAAATGAATGAGACTGGTGTTACTGTTCTAGTGTTTTTTCTGGGCAAAGGAGCCCCACACCAATGAATTCTAATTCCTGGAGGGGTCGCAAGGGTGGGACGACACACAAAAGCTCAGGCTCCAATGCATCATCGGAAAGACAGCTAGACAGACAAATCCATTCCTCCAGTTGTCCAGAAAGTTCTCTATGCCCCTCTTGCTAAGCACCTAACCAAATTATACCTTGTTGTAGGCAAGGAAGGAGCACTCAGTCCATGTGAGATGATGCCTTGGTCTGAAGCACTCCCCCTGAAGTTCTGTGTCCTCCACCCACCCCAGCCCCCTCCAGCTCTGTGCAGGAGTCTGGGGCTGTGGGTCTTGCACTGCCAAGTGGGGTTCTGTTGTGTTTGGGCTGCAAGGAGGTTTTGAAGCATTTGAGCTGACCTACAACTTGGGAGAGCTCACACAGAGCTGCGGCTGCCCAGCACCCGGCAGGGCACCAGAGTTCCCACCACCCCTGCCACTGGCTTGGGGCTCCCTGCTGCTGATCCTTACCTACACACTGCCAATCTTCTGCAGAAGACAAATAGCTTGCACCCCTACCTCCAGCAAAAGTGAGAAAACAGTATGGGTGAAGAAAATAGAAAGGTTCAAGAAAAGTGACAGAGCATCCCTCTCCCTGGAAGCGTCAGATATTTGAATATGTCTAACACCAGGACAAAGTATCTTGGTGTCCAAGGACATGTTCTTTACCTGCCTGCCTCCCACGGGCACTGTGTTTGATTCCTGGATTTTCAGTAGAGTCCTCCCAAGGGCCATGGGGCTTTCAGCTTACCTACTTCGGGCTTGGGTTTCCTCATCTGCCCAGCGAGCGGGAGGCCACAGCATGTTCTCTCAGTGCGAGCCCAGCCTCTCAGGGGTTAAGAGCTGTTTTCTGTTTCTCTTCAAACAGTCATCCAGGTGGTGATGAAAGACGGGTTTGCGGTGTTTTTAGGTTTGCAGTACACTTCAGGGAACTTCCCTGCTTCCTGTCATGCAAAGGAGGTTTTTCTTTAAGGCAGCAAGGCTGGGTATGGGGCAAGGGCGACAGTGCACAGGGCAGAAGTCAGATTGGCAAGCAGGTGGGCTGAAAGCCTGCCCTACCTCCCCCTGGTCCTCTAGGCTGCCTGGTGACCTCAGGGTGACCTTTGACACTCAGCCTATGTACCGCATGCCAAGGCCAGAGGTGGGGCAGGTGTGATTCCAGGGCTACTTTCAGAAAAAGCCCCCCGCCCCACAAAGGCTGGTGCCTGAAAGGGAACTGGCCCTGCAGGGTGGCCCTCGACATGGTCCTCGGTGGGAGGGACCTTGGGCCAGGCTTTGTTCTTCCTTGAATGGAACCTTGTGCTGCACTGCTAATTCTGCCCTGGGAGGGAGAAAACGGAGGCATCAAAAGACAAATTGCAGCAGAAAAAGATGAGTTTCCAGATCCTGGGAGTGATTTTCTGCACGGTTCATTTTAGTGATGTCCAGGGCAATGAAGAGAGAGGGCTCGTCTGTGGATGAGATAGATGCAGATGCCAATAAAGAATTCATGGAAGCACAAAAGGCGGGCTGGGCGGGTTTTATTAATTATATTTCTTTTATCCTCATAACAATGGCATGTCAGTAATCTACACTGAATGTGCCCAATTGATGCTAATGATTTCATCCTTTTGTTTCTGTGTTAAAAAAAAAAAAAAAAAAAAAGGTCTGTCTGCCCAAGCTAGTCAGCCCCAGCGTGAGCCTGGAGCCCAGCAAGGCCCTGGAAGAGCCTACTCTGGGCCCCTCTCCCCATCACTTTTGTACCCTGGCAATGCCAGCCGCAGTCTTGCCTGGCAGTGGCCACTTGCTGTGTCCCCAGGCCCTGCCCCCACCCCCATTCTGCTTTGCCATAATTCCCTGTACAGGTACTCTGACAGGGGTGAGGAGTCCTCTGGGGGGAGGGACGGGCAGGGTGTGTGTGCGAGTGTGTGTTTGAAGCAGTATTTCAGAGCCCAAGGACCCCTCTTGGTGCACCTCAAATCACATTCCTCACCCCAAGCATTCGTTTTGGAGAAAGAAAAAAAAGTAGGTTATGGATTGCTTTCTTCCTATAATCCCTGTCTATTGGCATTAGATTTCATTATCTGGCATAAGTTAGGAAAGGGTGTGTGTGTTGGAGCACAGTGGTGACGGAAAGAGCCACCAAGCATTTGCCCGTGTCTGTCATCGCCCTCCCACCCTGGAGCCTGGGAGGAGTGGTCAGGAATGGCATCAAAGAGTTTCCGAACGGAGATGTGCTAAACCTCTGTGTCCTGCTCTCTGTCTCCCCAGGACCATCGCATCACGGGCTGCTGCACACATCTGGCCCAGGACAGGCCCAAGGAAAGCATCTGGGCCAGAAACAATGTTTCCTATTACAAATTAACCAGGCAAATGTGCACACCTGATGCCTGTGTTGTTGTTTGGAGACTAGCTTCACTAGCACAGGATGCGTGGGGTGGTGCACAGGCTGTGAGCAGCCGATAGTTAAAATGAGAGCCCCATGCCAGGATGCTTACCTGGAATACCCCAGAAAGGGCTTTTAGAATGGGGATCGGATGACCCTCCTGTCCCCACTTCACAGTGACACCTCCTCACTCCCAGACAGCCTTGGTTTGTGGGAAACTAGAGGCGGGGTGGGGGGTGGCCAACTCCTCCTGCACCTTGGACAAGGCAGTTCTGGAATTTCCATGCAGGGGGAATCATGGCGTCCTGCAGCTGGCACTGGGGGCCATGGGCATACCCTAAGGATGGATGTGCGGCTGCATGTCCGTGGAGGTCGTTTGGGAGAAACGAGCGACAAGCGAGGGGGTCAGAGATCCTCCTCGCCCCACTCTGGCATTGCCCACCTCCGCCCCCCTGACCTTCTACCCTCCAGATGTCCTCCTGGAGGGCAGTGGGAGCCAGTTTGCCCAGCTGGTGGTCCAGGTGCCTCCTGGCACCCTTGGTGACACCAGTGCTGAGAAGACCGACCGGTGCTGCACGTGCTCACTCACCTCGAGCAGCTTCTGGACTCTCCACCGCTACAAAAATATCAGTGCTGCCGCCCCAGCTCTGGGCAAACGTCTCAGCGTGACAGCCTGCAAAGCAATCCTGCATTTGAATTTCATCTACAAATCCTGGTTCCTCCAGATGAGCTCAAACCTGCACAGATGGCCCCTCAACACCAAAAAGTAAAAATAACGAAGCTTGCAATTCCACCTCCCTTTTTCTCCGGGCAGATGTGCCGCTGCACATTTCAGGAGGTGCACAGCCCGTGGCCCGGCAGCAAGCCCTCTCCTCCTGTATCTTCTCACTCACCACTTCTGGCGTGCTGGTGGGCAGCAGCCATGGCCCTTCAGGGTGTGTTTCTGAAAGGAGTTCCGGGGTGCCTGAGCCTTTGGAATGGAGCAACGGGGGCAGGGTACGGGAGTTAGAGTGGAAGCTCATCCCTCACTCAGCTACCCAAGACGGGCCAATACCACCATTCATGAATGAGATGGTCCAGGGAAGGGCAGAGGGGTTGGAGCAAAATTTCAGGTAAGGTGAGGGGCAAGAGGCTGTCGTGCATGCCAAGTTCGGGGGCAGGGTGGAAGAGGGGAAGCTCTGCGAGTTCCTGGTTTTCTGAACCCCTCCAAACCCCAATCAGCCACAGGGGGTTTAAAGACTCATTCATTCTTTCCACCAGCATTCGCCAAGAGCTTCTATGGCAGGCCCTGAGGTACAATTACAGACAAGACAGACCCAGAGAACATACAGTCAAGGGCATCTCTGGGCTGGGAGGCTCCAGAGTCACTGGTGAGGAAGGCCAGAACAGGAGACCAGGAGAGAGACCAGAGGATACAGGAACCCCCTGGCAGAGACTCTCTCGCGATAACCATAGGTCAGATCCACCTCTGATGAGCCATGTGTCCCAGACCCCCAAGTCTCCGCCTTCTCATCCAGAAATGGTGGCTATGGTCTTTGCTCAACCAGATGGTCAGATGACTTCAAGATGTTCAACTGCAAGTGAAACACAAGTCAAACAGGAAAATTCATGGAGACTTCTGTCTGGATAGCCCAGGGGCATACCTAACCTGTGAGCATGGCTGGATCTGGGTTTTGTATGGTCCTCAGGAATCTGTCTTCTTTCTTGCTCAGCTCTGCTTTGTCCTATGTTTACCTCATCCTCCGTGTGGTACCTGCCAGTATCTCTAGGCTAATATTCCTACCAGCAAGCACGTCCTTCTCAGAAGCTCTAGTCAAAGTCCTGAGGATGACTCTCATTGGTCCAGTGTGGGGCATGTGACCATTCCTTCTCTAATCAGGATGTGGTCAGGGGGACACAGTGCTCTGCCTGGCCAAGCACAGGCTGTGTGCCTGGCCCTGGCGCAGGGCTGGAGTCAGCCCCACCTGATCCACCTGGCTCCATAGAAAAAGCCAAGGGATGCTGTTCTGAGAAAGTAGCAAATACAATAACAAACAACAGAAACCCTCCAAAACAATGGTTGACAGCTCTGAAGCTGCTGCAAAAATCCTGCTTCCAACAACAGGATTCTTCTTGCTGCGGGTGTGTGGCCACTGTCTGTGCCAAGCCCAGGATGCAGAGAAGGTTCTGGACATCCCCTGTGAAGAAGCCTGCCCCAACACCTGGCCTCAGGGGTGGAACTACACACCACTGAGGTCTGCCTAACCCCCAAGTCCCCCAATTTTCCCTTCTGGTTTCTCCTAGGTCTCCTTGTGTTTCAATTTCCCCTCCCTTAAACTAGCACCTGTGATCCCCCAGTCTGGCCAGGAGGAAAGATCAGCAGGGTACTCACTAGCCAAAGCCCCAGGCCTGGGCCTGTCCTGCACAAAGCCTCTGTTTGAGACCCAAATCACTGTGGTTAGACTTTCTCTCTTTAGGAGAATAAGGGTGTCCCATCCAAAATCACACTGCAGTTCAGGGCCACTCAGAACAGGTGTGGCCAAACACATATGGTTGCTGGTCCTTCAATGGGGGTGGGGCAAAGGAAGCAGCATTATCAGAGGGAGACATGCTGAGGCTGGCCAGTAGGTAAGTGAGCAGGAAGGAGGAAACTAGAAGGGTTCAGCTTCTGTGGGCCCGTGCCACTGTCTTGACCTGTCTCAGTGAATGCATCACAGCAAGTCACTATTCAAAGGTGCCTGCGTGGAACCTTCGTAAAATAGATCTTAAGGCAAGAACTGGGGTTAGGGTTTGGGCTTGGATTCAGACAGCAGGAAAGCACAGTTCCTATCCAGAGCATGGGTGCGTACCAACAGCATGCACAGCACTGTTACCAAGGCATTATTTATTTAGTCACTTAATTGTCTCACAACCCCATTTTAAAAAAGAGGAAACTGAGACTGGTGGTTCAGCCTCTTGCCCAAGGTCACACGGAAGGGGGTAAGGGGCGGTTTCAAGCGTCTACACTGTATGAGAAACCCGGACCTGTTTAATCTCATTAACCAGTTTATTTGAACCCCAACACCCAACCCAGGGTCAGGGCCAAGTATCCTTTCCGGGACTGCGGACCCGAGGGAGCCAGGGATGCATGCGCTTGCTCTTTCCAGAGTGCTGGTTACCGCCCATGGAGCCGAGCAGATTCGCTCTTGGGCCAGGACAGGAATCCTGAACGCTCTGTCCACCCCTCCCAGGCCTCTGCCAGTCCCGACCCCAGGCCGCGGCCCAGTACTGTTGTGGCGCCCCCTGGTCGCGCGGCGCAGGAGGAGGAGGAGGAGGAGGAGGAGGAGGAGGAAGGAGAAGAGGAAGAGGGGAGGAGGAAGGAGAGGAGGAAGAGGAGGAGAGACCAGAGAGGAAGGAGAGAGGCCAGGGTAGTAGGCGGCTCGGAGGAGGAGCCCAAGAGTGCCCTGGGCGCTGCCTCATGCAGGAGGCGCCGAGAACTCCCAGCTCCCGGAGGAGACAGGTGGGTCCCAAAGAGAGACCTTTCCTTGTGCGGCTACGCGGGGCCAGAAGCCCCGTCAGCTCCATACCAGCCACGCCCGGGCGGACGCTGTCGCGACGATTTGGCGAGCGCCGCCTTCGAGTCTCCCGTGGAGGCGGGCACCACTTCTACCCTGCCACACAAACGGGGAATCTAAGGCCCGTCCCCAAGGGTCCCAGCCAGCCCCAACCCTAAGGGGTGGCAGAGAACTTCAGGAGCTTGACCCCGACCCATGCACGAAGGAGCCAGGCGGCCCGAGTTCGGGCCTGGGGTGCACCACTTTCTGGCCACGTGGCTTTGGAAAAGTTTCTTAATTGCTCAGGTTTTCCCATCTGTGAGATGGGACTGTCCCCACCGTACCGGGCTATCACAGGTTTATTACGTCCCTCAGGGCAGGGCACCGCTAAGCCTGACCTCAGCGCCACCGTTTGCCGGCAACAGAATGGGGGATCTGAGCCTCAGCGGGGAGCGCGCTCGCGGCCGCTATCCGGCCGCGGCCTCCCAGCGCTTTCTCCTCTGGCCTCCAGGGAGGGCGCAGGCCGCGCGAAGCAGCAGGCCAGCCTCTCTCCGTCAGCCTCCGCACCGCCCTCCGCGCTCAGGCTCGGCTCCACGTGCGGCGTGTTTACCCACGTGACACTGTCCCGCCCGCGGTCGCTGGGCCCCGCCCCCGCCCCGCCCCGCCCCGCCGCGGCCGCGGGAGCGCGGCTGGAACCTGGCGGCGGCCAGGCGCTGGGGACTCCGAGCTCGGCCTGGAGCCGCTCCGACGCCCGACCTGGAGATTGAGAGAACCTCTCCCTGTCCAGGCCAACCGGGCGCGGGCGAAGCAAGGGGGCGAGCCTGGGTTAGGGTCGGGAGCTGCGGTTCCGTGCGGGCCGCCCGGCGGGTGGGGCGGGACCGGATCGGTGGTGGGCGGGGCGGTGGGCGGACCCGCTCCCGCGCTGGCCCTACGCCGGGCCGGGGGCGGGGCGGGGCGGACCCGGGGCGTGGCCGGCGTCGCCTGAGGCGGGGCCGCCGCGCCCGGAGCTGGAGGAGGGAGGTACGTCCGTCGCGGTATGCAGACTGCTTCAGAAAGAAACCTGGGTAAAGCTTGGATATTCGCGGAAGGGCACGTTCGCTCCCAGATTCCTCTGCAGTCTTGGCAGGGCCACTCCCTCCACCTTGATCCTCTTGCCCTAGACTCTCTCGGTCCGCCCTTCCTGCCGTCTCTTCTGGGCGTCCTCTGCCCCTCCAGTGTCGATGTCGCCCAGGGCTCGGGCTTCAGCCCCCTTGGCTTCTGGGACGTCAGTCCATTCCCTGGTTTCAATTCCCATCTCTGTGCGGATAATGTTGACAGTTCTACTTGCAGCTAACCCATATGTGCCAGGCACTTTTTAAAGTACTTTGTGAACATTCACTAATACCTCTTGGAGTTTTTAGGCCTAACACCTACATCTTTTTTCTTGTCAAGTTGAGTAACATATAGTGTATACAGTGTGCTCTTAGTTTTGGGGTAGATTCCCGCTAACACCTAAATCTTATCCTCACCCAGACTATTGCCCTCAATTTATTTCCTTCTATCCAAATGCCTGGTAGACCCCTCACTGGATGTTCTACAGCCCACTCTGGGCAAACATGTCTAAAGTAGAACCCACCTTCCATCCCTAAATCTGCTTTTCCCACAATCTCCCCCTCACTGAATAGCATCACCATATCCCCAGCCAGGCAGCCAGCCCTCAAACAGGAGTTCAGGCTTGGTTCCTCACTCCGGAATGTAATCTGTCCCCAAATCCCATCAGTTCTGCCCCCAGATCCCTCTGCCGCACTCATGGGCACAGCCCCTCCCTATTTGGACCACATTGTTCTTCTTTTGGACTACTGCAACAGTTCCTAGGGAATCCATCGTTCTACCTTTTGTCTTGCTCGCCTCAACCCAGCCTTCCTGCAGAAGTCGTTCTCAAGAGCAGATTTCTAACGACTGCTTTCACCTTCTTTAAATACTACGCTAAAATCCGAATCTCATCAGCCTTTTAAAAGTCAGAAAGAGAGGTGCCTGGCTGGCTCAGTCAGTGGAGCATGCTACTCTCGATTGGGGTTATGAATTCAAGCCCCATGTTGGGTGTAGAGATTTCTTTTTCTTTTTTAAATTTTTTTTAGCGTTTATTTATTTTTGAGACAGAGAGAGACAGAGCATGAACGGGGGAGGGGCAGAGAGAGAGGGAGACACAGAATCTGAAACAGGCTCCAGGCTCTGAGCTGTCAGCACAGAGCCCAACGCGGGGCTCGAACTCACAGACGGCGAGATCATGACCTGAGCCGAAGTCGGACGCTTAACCCACCGAGCCACCCAGGCGCCCCTGTAGAGATTTCTTAAAATGAATGAATGAATTTCAGAAAGAAGACAAGGATGTTTTCTGGCCCTGCCACTATTCAGCACAGTACTTGAAGGTCCTGGCCAGTGCAATAAAGTGAGAACACTGGGATAAAGGACTGGAAGCAAAAAGGCAGCTGCTTCTCCTTCCCCTTCTCCTCCTCCTCCTCCTCCTTCTTCTTTTTATTTTGGTCATTTAGCAAGTTTAGTGTTTATAATACAGTGTTGTTGCCTAATTCCTACACTGTGTATTAGATCCCCAGGACTTATTTATCTACTAGTTGTGTACTCTTAAACAACATCTCTCTCATTCCCTTACCTCCATCCTTTGGTAACCACCATTCCACTCTGTTTTTCCAAGGTTTTTTTTTTTTGTTTGTTTCTTTTGTTTTGTTTTTTAGATTCCACATATACGGGATATCATACGCTATTTGTCTTTCTCTGTCTGACTTATCTCAACATAATGTCCTCAAGGTACACCCATGTTATGGAACATTGTTATTATTGTCAAATGATCATCAATGTAGAAAACAAGAGAATCAACAGACAAATCCAATTAGCCTAATAAAAGCATTGAATGAGAGTAGTTTACATAAGATCAGAATATAAAGTCACTAATGGGTACCTCAGCAATAATAATACATTTCTTGAAAATGTGATAAAAATAAGATGCCTTGCACAATAGTGGAGCATTTAGAAATTTGTTAGGAACCCAACAAAATGCACAAGACCTTTAAGGAGCTAAATCTAAAACTCAAATAGAGGGATGTTTTTTAAAGACCCAAATGCACAGCTAAATAATGGGGTAATGCCTCAACCTTGAAAGAATGTAGGTGATCTATCTGTATATTCAATGAAATTCCAGTAAAAATTCTAGGCTGATTGTGTTGGAACTTCAGAAACTGACTCTATGATATATATGGAAGAATAAAGGTCCATGATCTGCTAAGACAATTTTGAAAAAGCAAAGCAAAGGGAAGGTCTTGCTCTACAGGCATTAAAACAAATTACAAAACTGTAGTAATTAAAATAATGTGATATTGGTGCAGAAACAAATAAATAAATGGAATAGTTTGGCGAGTCCAGAATAAATTCACTTAAATATGGTAACTTGGTATGTGATAGATAAAATCACAAGTTATTAGAGAAAGGCTAGATTATTTAGCAAATAAATGGTGTGGGAAATACTTTACATAATGGAAAAAAATTAAATTGAATTCCTCCCTCATACCATATACATAAACTCCAAATAGATTAAGTATCTATTAAAGGTAAAAAATGAAGCTAATAAATTAGAATGTAAGAAATATCTATGTGATAGGAAAGGATTTATCATTACCTCCAAAGCTTAATCCATGAGCAGAAACATGATGGATTTGACTACAGCAAAATGTGTTGCTTTACTATAGATAAAATGAACATATGGGTGATAAGCTAGAAGATATTCTCCATGCCTTAAATCAACAAAAGGCTATAACTAGAATAATCAAGGACCTTCTGAAAATCAACCCCAAAATAGAAAAGAAACCTAAAAAAAGGCAAAGGATATGTATAGGTCATTCCCAGGGGGAGAGTCAGAATGGCTAAGGTGTACAAACAAGGCTCATCCTCACTGGTGGTCAGAGGAGGGCAGAGTAAAGGAGTGAGAACCACCTTACCCCCTCGAACTGACACAGTTCAGCAGGTCAGGGGATATTAAGTGCAGGCATGTGACAGGTGCAGAGAAATGAAATATGTATGTACCTTCGCAGGGCTCTGGCTAGGGTGAAGCAAGTGAGGCTCTCAGGCGCAAATGTAGGGAAGCTCTCACTCTCAGGGCTGACCCTCCATTCGAATAACCCTAAGCTGCCTTAATTTGCACTCTGGGAGCCGCACTGTCTACCCTCAGTCCTGGCCCTTACCTGTGGACCTAGCGGTACTGCCCTGGGGTGTGTATCTAGGGAAACTTCCACAGAGGCCCACAAGACATGCATTCCGGTGTTGGCTAATGACAGTGAAGTTGTAGGTATCTCCCATGAGGGAACTGGAAAAGTAGTGTTTGGAAAATGAAGATAATGACAAGGACTTTCATGGAGGCCAAGGATTGCCCAGCATTTGGCCTTCCCTCTGGAAAGGGGGGTGGAAACCTGGTGAAGAAAGCTCTGAGCAACACAGAAGGACTTCCATCCCCCTTCCTAGGAGTAGAGCAGGGATGCCATGTGTCTGGGAGGGCTTTGTTTTTTGTTTTTTTTTTAATGTTTACTTATTTTTGAAGGAGAGAGAGACAGAGTATGAGTGGGGGAGGGGCAGAGAGAGAGGGAGACACAGAATCCGAAGCAGGCTCCAGGTTCCGAGCTGTCAGCACAGAGCCCGACGCAGGGCTGGAGCTCACAAACCGCGAGATCATGACCTGAGCCAAAGTCAGACTCTCAACCGACTGAGCCACCCAGGTGCCCCTGTCTGGGAGGGCTTTGTAGGTTTGTGAGCCTTTGTCATTGATCCTCCCAGGCCTTCCCCCAGGAGGTGAATTTGGATTTGGCAGGGGAGAAAGCTGGAAGATGCCAAGGTCACTCGTGAAGGATTGGGTGTATTTTCACTTTCATATAAGGAAGCAGTGACCAGAGGGTTCAAGGTCTTGCCCCAGTGTCAAGGCAGAAAGGATTTACAGGGCAGAGCTTGGACTTTGGAGTTCACCCAGGTAGATTCTAATCTTGTTTCTACCTTCTAGAGATGTGAACTTGGACGAGAAACCCAGCCAGAGGGAAGCCTGCCTGGTTTTCTTCCCAGTGAGGTGGGATAAAAATAAGGCCTAACTCAGAGAGTTGGCATCAGGAGTTAAAGGAGAGATGATATCTGAAACCATCATCATCCCCCCCCCACCCCCCCCGCTCACCAGCCTCCAGGGAATGTACCTCATGAGTTGCAAACAAAGTGGTCCATCAGATGTAGATAATTCAAGTCTCAGCCCCTCCTGGCTTCAGATGGGAGTTGGTGCTTTGAACCTGTACTGTTTTGGGTGTTGCCCAGCTCTGGAAGCAGTGGAGCAGCTCTTTGTGCAGGTGAGCAGGGATGGTGACCCCTGACCCCAGGCCAGGATTCTGACAGCTCTGACTTCAGTCCCGGGAGACAGAACTGCATTTCCCTTATTTAGAGTTATTTTGTATTTAAATGAGAATTAGAACCACAATGCAAAATAATAATAATGTTGGTAATGACAGTAGTATTCATCTCCGTAAATGCCACTACCTTAGCCCAACTGCCGTTAGCTCCATGGTGGGTGTCTGCTGTCTCGCCATCACTTCCTCCTGGTAACAGTTTCCTATTTTCCACTGTGGACTGATCTTCCTATTCTCAGACTGTGGGTTTCCATGGGGTTGAGTTCAGGACCAGCTGTGTAATTGGCAGGGCCCGGTGCAAAATGGAAATGCAAGGCCCCTTGTTCAAAAATGATTAAGAATTTCAAGAGGGGGACAGCAGAGCATTAGACCTAATTCAGGGTGCGGGACCCAGGCCTCTCCCATGAGATTCAAAACTTTTGCCAGATAGAGGCTCTCAATTTTTGCTGAGATTGCTAGATCAGTGAAAATATGATACATAATTTTATATCCTACTTTTTTTTCTTTTGGCTGTTAAAGAAATGTTCTTTTTTTAAAAAAGTTTTCCTTTTGTTTTGTTTTAATTCCACTTAGTTAACATACAGTGCAGTATTAGTCTCAGGAGTAGAATTTAGTGATTCAATGCTTTGATACATCACCCTGTGCTCATCACGACAAGTGCCCTCCTTAATCCCCATCACCCACTTCCCATCCCCCCAGCCACCCTGCCTATGGTAACCCTAAGTTTGTTCTTTATAGTTAAGAGTCTGTTTGCCTCTCTTCCCCCCCCCCCCCGCCCTATGTTCATTTGTTTTGTGTCTTAAATTCCACATATGAGGAAATCATATGGTATTTGTCTCTCTGACTGACTGATTTCACTTAGCATAATACCCTCCAGCTCCATCCACCTCATTGCAAATGGCAAGATTTCATTCTTTCTTACGACTGAGTAATATTCCATTGTGTGTATATATACCATTTCTTTATCCATTCATCAGTCAGTGGACATCTGGGCTCTTTCCATAATTTGGCTATTGTTATCCTGGTTTTTTTAAAGTGACATTATCCCATGAGATGATATAGTCTTCATAGGCTATATATGCCACCCCCAGTTGATGATCATTAGATTATTTACAAGTTTGTGCTTTTAAAAATACTTCTGTGATAAACATCACAGAACATTTTGTATATGAAGTGTGCCCTTTTTGTTTGGACCCTATCTAATTATGAGGTTTTATTAGGATGTGGGACTTTCCTGACAGTCCAGGGCGGGTGGTGGTGGTACAGGACAGGGACAAACTTGCCATTTACCTAGCTCAGGCACAAACTCCTGGCAGGGCTCCAGCTGGGGAGTGATGGTGTGTGAGTGACTACAGCCCTGGAGCTTCGAGTGAAGGAGCAGACATCCCCTGGAATGTTCAGTGTTGCCTCCGTAAGGAGACTTCCCCTCGTGTCATAAGTGGGGAAACTGGGGCCCAGAGAAGGGAAATCAGCAAGTTAATGCAGAGTGGGGGCCTGGAACTCTGTCTTCAATATTTGGATGCTCATTTAAGGCAGCCTTTGGCAAGCACTTCTGAGCCTTCTTGACACCGAATGAATTATAATCCTGACTTCTGATGGGATTGCAAAGTCACACTGTCTCTCTGCATGATACCTGAGTTGAGAAGCCTTTAAATATACCTTGAGCTCAACCTGTAAGCCTGCCCCAAGACCCCCTCGAGCTTTAGTGCCCCTATTCTTCCCCCTTGGCAGCCAGTCCTGAAGAAGAACCCTTGGGACAAGGGTCTCTCCTTCCTTACTGCCCAGCCACACTTTAAGTTTACTTTCAGCACCTCTGCATAGAGCTCGCTGGTACACATGTGCAGAAAATGTATTTCATTTACCCAATAATGGGCTCTTGCATTGTTGTTTAATTTTTCTTTCTTAATTTTCAAGTCTGTTTATTTAAAAAATTAAAATAACAGGTATATTTAAAAATCAAATAGAGGTATAATTTACAATAAGATGCACCCATTTCAAGCAAGTTTCTTAAGGGTCACACCAGTGTAACCACTACCCAAATCAGGGTACAGAACCTCTCCTTGCCTCAACAAGTTTCCTCAGGCTACTTTGCAGTCAGGGCCACCCTCTCCCCACCCCCATCAGCCATCAGCCCCAGGCAACCACAGATTTCTTTTTGTCTTACCATATATTAGCTTTGTCTTTCCTGGTTTTATATGAGCCACCTAGACTACCCTGCCACTTTGTGTCTGGCTTCTTTCACTCAGCACAAAGTCTGTGAGGTTCATCCACACTGTTGCATGTAGCAATGGTGCTTTGCTGTGTCTTGTGAGTGTTACGTCATTGTACGGTTATATTACAATTTGTTTATCTGGTCACCTGTTGATGGACATTTGGGTTTTTTCCAGTTTGGGGCTAGTGTGACTAAAACTGGTATGTACTTTCACGCAGGAGTCTTTGTATTGACACGTGTTTTCATTCCTCTTAGAAATTTCTTGAATGTGACTGCTGGGTTGTATGGGGAGTATATGTTTAATCTTATTTAATTTTCTGTTTAACTAACACCCTCTTTTCCAGAGCAGGTGTACCACTTTTCACTGTCACCAGCAGGGCATAAGAGCTCTAGTTACTCCATATCCTCATCAACCTTTGGTATTGGCAGTCTTTTTAGGTCTAGCCATTCTAGCCATTGTGGGGCTGTAGTAGTATACCGTGATGGATTTCATTTGCATTTCCTGGATGAGGAGAGAAGTTCCCAACATGATTTGTTGTACAGATAATCCTTGCCCCAGCGAATTACTTTAGCAAATTTATCAAAAATCAATTCACCATATATTTGTGGGTTTATTTTTGGACACTGTTCTGTTCCATTACTTTTTTAAGTTTATCCATACACCAATACCATACTATTTTGACTACTGTGTAATACATCTTTCTCTTTTTTTTTTTCCAGATTTTTATTTAAACTCAAGTTAGTTAATGTATAGCGTAGTATCAGTTTCAGGAGTAGAATTTAGCGATTCATCACTTACATATATCACCCAGTGCTCATCACAACATGTGCCCTCCTTAATGCCCATCACCCATTTAGCCCATCCACCTACCCATTTCCCCTCCAGCAACCCTCAGTTTGTTTTCTATAGTTCAGAGTCTCTTATGGTATTGAAGAGGGCAGTTGTTGGGATGAGCAGTAGGTGTTTATTTAAGTGATGAGTCACTGAATTCTGCTCCTGAAACCGATACTACACTGTATGTTAACTAACTTGAATCTAAACTAAAAAAAGTCTCATACGGTAATCTTTTTAGTAAGTCTTGAAATCAGGTACTGAAACTCCAAATTTGCTTGTCTTTTTTAACTTGCTTTAACCATTTTAAATCTCTTGAATTTCTATATAAAATTTCAAATCTGTTTGTCATTTGCTAGCAAAAAAGCCTGTTGGGATACAAGTTGGGATTGCATTGAGTCTAGAGATCAATTTGGAAAGAACTGATATCTTGACAGTATTGAATCTTGTAATCCATGACCACGGTGTGTATCTTAATTTACTTAGATCTTCTTTCATTTCTTTCAATAAGGTTTTATCAACGTTTTTTTTTTTTTATTTTATTTTTGGGACAGAGAGAGACAGAGCATGAACGGGGGAGGGGCAGAGAGAGAGGGAGACACAGAATCGGAAACAGGCTCCAGGCTCCGAGCCATCAGCCCAGAGCCTGACGCGGGGCTCGAACTCACGGACCGCGAGATCGTGACCTGGCTGAAGTCGGACGCTTAACCGACTGCGCCACCCAGGCGCCCCTTTTTTTTTTCAACGTTTTTTTTTTATTTTATTTTTGGGACAGAGAGAGACAGAGCATGAACGGGGGAGGGGCAGAGAGAGAGGGAGACACAGAATCGGAAACAGGCTCCAGGCTCCGAGCCATCAGCCCAGAGCCTGACGCGGTATTTCTTTCAATAAGGTTTTAATATTTAAGCATACAAACCTTAAACATATTTTGCTAGATTCATCCCTAAATAGTTAACTTTTTAAATGTCACTTTAAGTGGCATTGGTTATAAAATTACAGTTTTTAATGTAATTTTTTTGATATATGTTTAGGGACTTTTTACATAGATGATCATGTCTGCTGTGAATAAAGTTAATGTAGGTCTTTTTTTTCAATTTGTATGACTTTTATTTCTTTCCTTGTTTTATTTCATTGGCCAGGACTTCCAGTACAATGATAAATATGGGAACTTCTCCTTTTTACTGATCTTAGGAGGAAAGCATTCACTCTTTTTCCATTAAGGACAATGTTAGTCTTTTCATAGATGCTTTTATCAGATTGAGGAACTTGCCTTTTATTCCTTGGTTGTTGAGATTGTGTGTTTTCTTTTTTTTTTTTTAATTTTTTTTTTTTAACGTTTATTTATTTTTGAGACAGAGAGAGACAAAGCATGAGCGGGGGAGGGTCAGAGAGAGGGAGACACAGAATCTGAAACAGGCTCCAGGCTCTGAGCTGTCAGCACAGAGCCCGATGCGGGGCTCGAACTCACAGACTGCGAGATCATGACCTGGGCTGAAGTCGGCCACTTAACCAACTGAGCCACCCAGGCGCCCCAAGATTGTGTGTTTTCTTTTAAAATTGTTAATGGGTACTGATTTTGCAAGTATGTTTTCTGTATCCATTGACATGATCATGTGGTATTTATCCTTTTTATTTCGTTATAATGATGAATCCATTGATTTTTAAAACTTTTAATTCCAGGGTTGTTAACATACAGTGTTATATGAGTTCCAGATGTAGAATATAGTAATACAACAATTTCATATAGTACTCAATGCCCATCACTTAATCCCCTTCACCTATTTCACCCATCCCCCACCCACCTCCCTTCTGGTAACGGTTTGTTCTCTATAGTTAAGCATCAGTTTTTTGGTTTGTCTCTTTTTTTTTCACCTTCATTTGTGTGTGTTGTTTCTTAAATTCCACATCTGTGTGAAATCATATGGTTTTTCTTTTTCTCTGACTTATTTTGTTTAGCTTTATACTCTCTAGATTCATTCATGTGCTTGCAAATGGCAAGACTTCATTCTTTTTTATGGTTGAATAATATTCCATATATATATATTCCATATGTGTGTGTGTGTGTGTATATATATATATATATATATATATATATATATATATAACATCTTCTTTATCCATTTATCTGTTGGTGGAAATTTGGGCTGCTTTCATATCTTGGCTATTGCAAGTAATGCTACAATAAACATAACGATGCATATATCCCTTCAAATTAGTGTTTTTGTATTCTTTGGCTAAATTCTCATAATTTAATCCAGTTACTGGATCATATGGTAGTTAGTTCTATTTTTAATTTTTTTAGGAACCTCTGTACTGTCTTCCACAGTGGCTGCATGAGGTTCCTTTACTCCACATCTCCACCAACATTCGTTGTTCCTTGAATTTTTAGCCATTTTGACAGGTGTGAGGTGACAACTCATTGTAGTTTTGATTTGCATTTCCCTGTTGATGAGTGATGTTGAACACCTTTTCATGTGTCTGTTGGCCATCTGTATATCTTCTTTGGAGAAATGTCTGTTCATATCTTTTGCCCATGTTTTAATTGGATTTTTTTTTTTTTTTGGTGTTGAGTAGTATAAGTTCTTTATGTATTTTGGATACTAACCCTTTATTGGATATGTCATTTGCAACTTAACAGAAGGTCATGGGAGAAGGGAAGGAGAAAAAATAGTTTCAAACAGAGAGGAGGCAAACCATAAGAGATTCTCTTAAAGGCAGAGAACAAACTGAGGATTGATGGTGGGTGGGAGCTGGAGGGAGGGGAAAATAGGTGGTGGGCATTGAGGAGGGCACTTGTTGGGATGAGCACTGGGTGTTGTATGTAAGCGATGAGTCATGGGAATCTACTTCCAGAAACAAGAGCACACCGTATACTCTGTATGTTAGCTAACTTGGCAATAAATTATATATTTAAAAAAAGGTTTTTTTTACATTTATTTATTTTTGGTAGACAGAGACAGAGCAAAAATCAGGGAGGGGCAGAGAGAGAAGGAGACAGAATCTGAAACAGGCTCCAAGCTGTCAGCACAGAGCCCGACGCGGGGCTCAAACTCACAAACCGCTAGATCATTACCTGAGCCGAAGTTGGACGCTTAACTGACTGAGCCACCCAGGCGCCCCAATAAATTATATTTTTAAAAAAGTTCTTATGTATTTTAAATAATGTAAATAATTCAGTTAATCTAAAATAAAATTAAAAAAAATTTTTTAAATGAATATATCAGTTGCAAATATCTTTTCCCATTCTGTAGGTTGTCTTTTTAGTGTTGTTGGTTATTTCCTTTGCTGTGCAGAAGATTTTTATTTTGATGTAGTCCAAATAGTTTATATTTGCTTTTGTTTCCCTTGCCTCAGAAGACATAGTATCTAGAAAAATGTTGCTATGACTGATGTCAGATAAATTACTTCCTGTGCTCTCTTCTAGGATTTTTATGGTTTCAGGCCTCACATTTAGGTCTTTAATCCATTTGAGTTTGTTTTTGTGTTTGGTGTAAGAAAGTGGTCCAGTTTCATTCTTTTGCATGTAGCTGTCCAGTTTTCTCAACACCATTTGTTGAAGAGACTGTCTATCCATTGCATATTCTTGCCTGCTTTGTCCAAGCTTAATTGCCCATATAATCATAGGTTTTTTTTCTGGGCTTTCTATTCTGTTCCATTCATCTGTGTGTCTATTTTTGTGTCAGTGCCATATTGTTTTGATTACTACAGCTTTGTAGTAACCTACATAGCTTGAAGTCTGAAATTGTGATACCTCCAGTTGTTTTCTTTATCAGGGTTGCTTTGATCATTTGGGGTCTTTGTGGTTCCACAGAAATTATAGGATTGTTTGTTCTAGTTCTGTGAAAAATGTTATTGGTATTTGGTAGGGATTGAATTAAATCTGTAGATTGTTTTGGGCAATATAGACATTTTAATAATGTTTGTTCTTTGAATTCATGAGCATGGGTTGTCTTTCCATTTCTTTGTGTCACCTTCGATTTCTTTCATCAGTGTTTTATTGTTTTCAGAGTACAAGTCTGTTATCTCCCTGGTTAAGTTTATTCCTAGGTATTTTATTATTTTTGGTGTAATTGTAAATGGGATTATTTTCTTAATTTCTCTTTCTGCTGCTTCTTTATTAGTGTATAGAGAATCCATTGATTATTTACTTTTAAACAAACCTAGAATTCCTGAGATAAAGCCCACTTTTATATATTTCTAGATTTGATTTACTAAAATGTTGTTAATGGATTTTGTGTCTTTGTTCATGAGAGATATTTTTGGGGGTATGTGTGTGTCCTTTGGCCCCAGATTTCGTGGGCCATGTTCCTGTACCTGAATGAGGTGGGGGATGTTTCTCAAAAAGAGGACATGTAGACTTGATAGGGCCTTTTATTCTAGAAGAGGAGGATAAAGAGGGGCTAATATGGTCTGGTAACTGTGGATCAGATGGAGAAATGGCCTTCTCAGCTGATGCCAGCAAGGGTAGAGTCTTGACTATAACCAGTAGGTTTTCCTCCACCACATAGGAAGGTGACATTTCTTTGTTTCTTATAGTTTCTATTTTTTTCCCTGAGACTATTTATCTTTTTATTCATTATTCATTATTTTATTCATTATTATCATATTTTACTTTATGTTCATATACATGCTTATAATAACTGACTGAAAATGATTGCAAATTCCAACAGCTAAGGTCACTTTAAGATTGGTATCCATTGATTGTCTTTTCTCCAGAGTTTGGGTTGTGTTTTCTTGTGTTTACATATATCATATAATTTTGGATTTTATCCTGGACATTGTGATGGTATGTTATAGACTCTGGATTCGTTACAGTCCTCTGAAGAATGTTTGTTTGTTTTTAATTTTTTTTACTGTATATTCATTTTTTCATAGAGAGAGAGACTGTGAGTGGGTGAGGGGCAGAGAGAAAGGGAAACACAGAATCCAAAGCAAGCTCCAGGCTCTGAACTGACAGCACAGAGCCCGATGCGGGGCTCAAACTCACAGACCATGAGATCATGACCTGAGCTGAAGTCGGACGCTTAAACGACTGAGCCACCCAGGTGCCCCTGAGGAATGTTTATTTTTATTTAAGCAGGCAATTAACTTGATTGAATGGAAACTGTAAACTCTCTTCCCTGCATGTGATGGTAGCTGAAATGTTAGTTAAGTTCTTTTAGCTTTCTCTGAAATTGGCCAGAGATTTGGGCATTTTATACACAAATTTTGGGACTCTCCTTCTGTGGCTCCCTCTGTTTTTTTTTTTTTTTTTTTTTTTTTTTCCTCAGTTACTTTTTAGTTTCTGTAATTGCCCTGACTCCTGGTTCTTGAGTCAGTACATTTCTATCTGAAGTTTTCTATCCAAGTTTCAGGTTCCCTGTGTGGAGCAGACTGGAGCCTGCCACCAGGATAAACCCATAACGGGACACTTACCCAGTGCTGTTTATTTCCTCCAAGTATTGATTCTCTCTCAGTGTCTGCCATTTTGTCCCTCTCCAGTGCCTTCCATGAGTGAAGAATTTGTGAGTGTCACCTTCAGAAGGGTTGGTCAGATAGGAGTATTTTTTCCCTTGGCAGAGCAGAACCTCTGAGGAATGACACCAGCTAACCAAGAAGAACTAGCTCCCTGCCAGTGTCCCCAATGCCATGACCCTCTTAGTCACCAAAAGTCAGATGGAGAAGGGGATGGAGAGGAAAATCTAAATTGGCTGAGTTTAAATCTGAAATGACTGAACAAAATACCCAGTGTCTGAGCAAACCTGGAACTGGATTAGGCTAACTTTTCTGCCAACATGTAAAAGGGAGGTTCAATTTTAAATTATAGAAGATTGAGAAATTTTCATTTATATCTTAACAGCTAGAAAATATCTTCCAGGGAGATAGGAAGGGAAAGACTTGAAGATGGATGACATGGGGTGAGGGAGAAACTGGGTGTAAAGTAGTTATTATCTTACTGGTAGTCAGATTTTTCATCAGTAGAATGGTGGGGGGCGGGGAGGTCTAGTGTGTGTTTTATTAGTTTCTGAGTCCATAAACTATTTTCTTGACAGAGTCTCTTCTTGTGTGTCAGGGAGTGGAGGGCCAAAGCTGTGAACCTCTCCTCACTGCTCTTGAGGCCCCACCTCTCACAGGTCACAAGTTCCATTGACTCGCTGTCGCCCCCTTTAGGGGAGACTAGGGACTACAGGCATAGCCTGAGGTATTGAAGTATGGCATTCTGGAGGGCTCTTTCCTCTCTAAATAGATCAAACCTGTGGCTTTGTCAAGAGAGGATGGTCAGATCTTTGGGCAGCTGAACCTGACCAACTTGCCATCTCTACCTTATTTTTCCCTTTAAACTTTTTATTTACTTATTTTTAGAATTTCAATTTCTGCTTCTTCCCAGGAAAGAGGAGTTGTCTTTAGGACAGAGTCTACATCTGCCCCAGACTCTCCTATCAATAAGTTTTTGACCAAGCTCCAAGCTCTCAGCCTAGCAGGTCTGTTGGCAAAAGAGAGCCACTTTCCTAGTAATTCCCCAGAAGTCTCGGGACTGTGCCACCTTGGTCTGTCTTGGGTCATATGACCATCTGGCACTGAAGCCAGGGTGATGCAGGGCTCTGATTGGCCAGCCTTGAGCACTGGCCACACCTTTGGTCATGAGTGGAATTAACTCCAACCCAAACACCTGGACTGAGAGATGGAAAGAGGGCTTCCTCAGGGAAAAAGGTGGGGATGTTCCCAAGGGAAGAGAGATGGGATGCTAGGTGGCAAATAACCAGAAACTTCTACAATAAGTCTTCCTCAAAATTCCAGATTGAGGGCTGTCAGTGCCACTTGTGCTGTATATATATTTCTCATTTGATTCTCACACCAGCCCTGTGAGATCAGTATTGTCTGAGATGAGGAGAGTGAGGTTCAGAGAGAAGTACCTCCCCACCAGTGGGGTGGCCTTGTGTTTGAACTTCCTGCCTCCTGAAAGCAGAGCCTGGGGCTGCCCAGGTGACCTGGCTCCCTTTATTATCTCAGACCCCCGGCCCCCACTCCTGCCCCTCTGCCTGCAGCCCTGACACCAAGGAGACTGTTCTCGCTTCAAAACAGAGGAGAATTTGGCAATAGCCATGAGTTGAGATGATTTGATAAAATATTTCTTGTTTTCTCAAGTTTACATAGACCAAGTTTTCACTGTTGCTATGGGGTGGGTTGGCAGAGAGATGAAAATAAATCTGTGTAATTTATTTTTTCTGTGCAGCAAGTATATTTCCGCTTACTTCACACACACACACACACACACACACACACACAGACACATGCACACACACACACGCACACACACGCACACACACATGCCCACACATATAGGCTTTAATAAAATACTTAAACCCCTTTAATGCTCTCTGTGGAAGGAATAAATATGTACTGTACTTTCAACTTCTGTTCTTTGAAATACCATATGGTCTGCACTGTGAGCTTAAAATACTCTGGTGAGCGGATGCTTTCATGCAGTAGATAGCCAGGTGGAGCTTTCCCCGCCAATCTCACAAGGTTAATTAATCCTTTAAAATACAGTGTGGAGGGGTCCCTGCGTCAGGAACAGGCGCTGTCAGAGGGAGGTGGCCCATTGGCCTGCACCGGGGCTGAGAAGAGAGTACAAAGACGGCCGCAAGGTGGGCTGGGCCGCTGCCCGATGGCGCCTTTGATGAGAGTGCTCAGTCACTCAGATACTCACAGTTTGCGTCCTGCATAATCAGGGATAACAGGCTGATGGTTTGCATGAATAACTAAGTTTGTCGTTGTGGTTAATTTTCCCTCAAAAAGAGGCCCCCCATCTCTCTGGCCCAATGCATATTTATAAAGGGCAGGGAAATAAGGCAGAAGAGGCTGGATGGCACAGCGTCCCAGGGAGCTGGGAGGGCTGGCCGGACCCTGAAGCCTGGGGGGCCGGGCTTATGCCAGGGCCAGCAGCTTGGAAGAGGGTGAAGGGCTTTGTGGGGCCAGGAGAGAAAGAATTGCTGGGGGCAGGGGTGGGGGGTGCTGCCTGGTTTGCCAGGCTGATATGGCCTAGCCTCATCCCTGCTCTGGGCCTCAGTTTGCCATCAATACAAGGCCAATGTGGGCCACTTGCCCAGGCCTCAGGGTCCCAAAAGGACTGCCATCTCCAAATGGGGTTGCACTTAGAGTCAGAGAGGAGGGAGAGAAGCTAACACCTCTTCAACACCTGTTGTGTTCCGTGAGCAAATGTTTTGGGGATAAGTTCTTCAATCATCTTTTTAAAAAATTCTTCAATTATCTTGTGAAAAGCATAATTGCATTGCATTGTATGTGTCTTGGTGTTAAAAACTGTTAGATTGTTCATTATAAACATTTTATATAGGCTATGGCTCTTGTAACCTCACCGTGGCCATTTCTTTCTCACTCTTTTAAAAAAATGTTCCAGCAGCCATTGAGTAGTCTGGACTCCCCCTTCCTGTGCCTTTCAGGGGAGCCCTGGCAGGAGTGAGGAGGGGTTCAGGGATCCTGCAAGCCTACTGCTCCCTGGCAACACCCCAGGCTTTCTCTACTCAGTGGCCAGGAGGTGGCACCTCTGAGCCTTCCTCCTGGCCACCTCCTTCCCTCCAGGCCCCCAGGCCTTTTTCAGTGCACCTGCTGCAGGCTTCTTAGTGCCTGGAGGAAGGAGGTCCTGGCATCCAGGCCCTGCCTGGGATGTACTGGGAAGCTAGACAGAGTGGCTGTCTAGTAGCCCCTGCCTGGATCTGCCTACCCACCTCTTCCACCCTGGGTCCGCATTCAAGGCAAGTGGGCTTCCTTGAGGAGTTGACAGAGACCTGAAGAACAATACAGGATTTCAGGCAGAGAGAATGGAATATGGCAAGATCTGGAGAACACAGACCCTGGTGACTTCAGAACCGGATAGGAAGCTGGTGGGGCTGGAATGTAGAATATTGGCATGGGGGCTGGAGAGTCAGGATGATGCTAGACACAGGGTAGGGGGTGTGTGTGGGGGGGTGCAGCAGGGCCAGGGCAGCCTGAGTGAAGAGTCTGGACTTTATCTTGAGAGCAGTGGGGGATCCACCAGCCCACCCAAACCATTAGATTTGTCCTTTAGAAAGATCACTGTGGCTGCAGCTGCCTGACATGTCATTAGACCCCACCCCTCCCCACAGGGCACTCACGTCTGTGCCTGCCCCTCTTTCTGGGCAGGAAAGAGCTGCACACATCCAACCCTAAGGATAATTGGGAACTGACCTGTCTTGCAGTCCCCGTGGGAGGGGCCAGAGGAAGCTGCCCTAGCTGGCAGGGGGGCTGGTATAAGGGGGGCACGAAACAAAGGGAAATTGAAAGTCACCACACTTGGTGCTGGGCCATTTGGAAGGAGCACTTTCCCCCCTTTGACGCTGTCCAGGAGTTCCCAACACCTGGGGTAACGGCAGGTCAAGGGAAGGAGACCTGGCCTGACACCAAGGCACCAGTCTCTAACGGTGAATTTGGGGCATCAGGACTATTTTTGGGTAGAGGAGGTGGCAGGCATGTGGAAGTGTGTGTGTGTGTGTGCAGGTGGGGGGTAGATTTTGCTACCCAGGAACCAGGCTACTGTCTATTCCACTTCCCTGGGACCCAACAGGAGAGACCCCTGCCCGAGTGACACATGACATTCTGAAACCGCAAAGCCCAGGGCGGCCTCAGTCACTAATTAATTAATGATGCTCCCTGAGTGTCTCCTGGAGTTCTTCCTCAAACAGGGGCGGGGAGGCTGGGGCTGCCAAGGCTCCATTCAGAGGTTTGTTGAATGGCTAATGGCTATTGAGACAGAGTGTCCACTAAGGCACATCTGATTTCGTATTTAACATTTAAATATTTCATTAATTAAATGTGGCAAATATTTAATTAAACACCATCAAAGCCACCATGACACTCCACGCTGCATAATTCAAAGGTGAGCCAGCCTTCTCTCCGGGCTCCCCACCCTCCTCCTAACAGTGCTGTCAGTCCTCCTGCCTGGTGAGAAAGAAACCCACTCTGGAACCCAGTTCTGAGACCCAGGGCATCCCATTCCCTGGACACTTGTTTGATTGGACATCGGGCTAGCTGTGCTATAAACGTTCTCCCCACCAGCACCCAGAGTCCTGTCCTACGGCTTCCCCTCTCCTCTCCAAGCAGACACAGTTAGGATCGGCTCCTGGCTTCCAGTCTTCCTGCCTGGGATAACAGAGTCTGACCTTGGCCACGTGGCTGGATGAGGGATCCAGGCTGGGCCAATCTGAATCCTTCACCAGGATTTATCTAACTGGAGTCAGAAGGGAGAGACTTGTTCTTTCTGGCTATAGGTTCTGAGAAAGTAAGCTGGGGACTGGCTGAGGCCATGTTCCCTGACACCCAGAGAAAGCCAAACCGTAGAAGAAGAAACCTGACATACACAGAGAAAAGAGAAAGCCCAAGACAGTCCCTAAGCATTCTAGTGTCTGGATCTAGCTCTTCCTGAAGAGAGAACTACACCTGTTCTTTTTGTAGTAGAACAGGCAAGTCAGTAAATGCCCTGTTTGTTTAAGATGGTTAAAATCAGTTTTCTGTCATCCGTAAACAAAACAGGCTTGAGCAACACCCCCAGCCATTAACATCAAGTCACTTGTATGCAGATAAAAATGACTTTGGGTCATTTAATTGTAAATGATACTTGTTAGTAGCTCTTATACCTGCCAGCAAAGGATGTTGTATTTCCTTAAATACGGCCTCTGCTCTTCAGAATGAAGGGAGGCATATAACCCTGAAATGAAAGGATGAGTTCCTCTGGCAACTGTTACTTCTGCCAGTAAGGTCAGCATGCTTCAGGAACTGCTGGATCCAGGGGCTCTAGTGCTGTCATCAGAGCTCTCTTTTCTCTCTCTCAGTCAATATCTCTCCTCCTCCTTCCCCACCTCTATCTTTTCCCTCTGTATTCCACAGTGCTGGTTTCCTTCTCCAGCAAGCCTTCTTCCTGTTATAACCCTGCAGCTCCAGGCTCCCATTATCCTTACAAAGAGAAAGCCCTGTAGGAAAGGGAATCTTTTTCTTCCCAGAAACACAAAAGTTCTGGGATTAGCTCTGAATGGATGAGCTGTGGTTATGTGCCCATTCCTGAATCAATTACTGTGACCACCGTGAGAATATACTCCTTGGTTCAGCGGAGTACTGTGCCTGCCCCAGAGGACGAATGGAGTCAGGTGGACCCTGAGAGGGAGCGTCGGTCCCCAAGAAAAGTTGCAGTGCTGTTACCACAAGAAGAGTGAGTGGATGTGGGTGGAAGGGAGGAGCACCCTAGACTAGGGTGACACATTGCCTTGGGGGCCTTTTCTGCCCCAGAGACCTTTCCTTGTAGAGTGCCCTCGGGGCATGCAGAGTGGAGGTGAGGCTGCAGGAGAGAGGCTGCAGGAGCAAATTGTGTGCTCCACAGCGCGGAGATTGGGGTTATTAGCACATCTTCCTTCCCCTGAGGGGGCAGAGCAGGGGAAGATGGTTACAGCAGGGGCTGAAGCTGGTGGAGGAGGGTTGCTGACAAAGCCAGCCTAATGCACCGAGAAAGCACCTACTGTGTGCAGGCACTCAGCTTTGGGGCATGTCTTGGGGCTACACTGCTGGGATCTGATTGTGCACAAAAGAGAGAACGCTGGTTGGGACCTGAATGTGGGGCTGTTTAACCTGAAGAAAAAGGATAGAGGTATTCCTGGACATAAAACCAAAGCGATGGATAACTGATAGTAAATAACATGATTGATAATAAATAATGCTTCTTTATTATGCTTATTGTTTATCGTCTGTCTCCCCTCATATGTCAATTATCTATGGTATAGCCACCCCATAAATTAGTGGCTTAAAGCAACGGCAATTTATTATTTCTAATGACTAAGTGGATGGCTGGGCTCAGTGGCAGTTCTATTCCATGTGATGTTGTCTGGGGTCATTCAGATGGCCGCTTTTAGCTTGGAGCTTGGCTGGAGCTGGAACATGAAGATGGCATTGCTTGTTTCTAGTGGCTAGAGCGACCAAGGGCAGACTGGGCTCCCTTCTGGGCAGTGTGGTTGGACTTCTTATATTGGACGCTGGGCTTCCAAGAGACCAAAATCAAACCTGCCAGTTTTCTTAATGGTTAGTCTCAGAGCTGGCACAACCTCGCTTCTGCTATATTCTATTGGTCAAAGCAAATCACAAGGCTAGCCCAGATTCAAGGAGAGGGTAATTAGACCCGTCTTGATGCTTGGGGCCTTGGCTTCTCCATCTACAAAGTGTGTGCATGGGGCCCTTGACTAAATGGGACTGAGGAGCCTTTTGGTCCTGTAGTTCTGTGATCACCCTAAAACACAGAGTTACTCATTCAGTTACTGCTGGTGCTGAGAGCCAAGCACTGTGCTGGGTGCTGGGACACAGAAAAGATAAGACACAGTTAGGGACTTCACAGATGTGTCCATAGACCCATAGACAGGGAAATGTGATCAGTATATTAGGAGGGGTGGACACACTGCCCTCAAGATCTAGGTCAGATTGGTTCAGGTAACGTTCTTAGGCCAGTTCTTCCATTTCTGGCTGCCCAGCAGAATCCACCTGTGCAGAGTATTTTTAAAATGCTGATGCTGAAGCCCCCACCCCTAAATATTTGATTTAATTGGTCTCAAGTGCCCCCTGAGGTTTAATCTATGTTAAAAGCTTCCCCAGATTATTCTAATATGCCCCAGGGCCTCTGGTTCCGATTTCCAGCCTGGGTTCCCAGTCTCCTCTTGGCTCCCCAGCTCATGCTCAAAGGTAACCCTTTCTCCTTGATTTTCCTTCCAAAATACCCCCCTCCCTGGAAGCACTGGGAGAAGCCAGCCTGTAGTGGAGTTCTGGGGAGTGAGGAGGCTGGCACCCCTCAGCTTCTCACCACTGCGGAAGGCTCTCTGCCCTCCCCTGGCCTGAGTCCCTTCTACCCCCATAATTGGGAACTTGGCCTCCAGAAACCTGGTAGACTATGTTTCCTCGAGGCCTGGGAGGACACGACCAGCACTCAGTGGAAAGGTAACAACACAGTAGTTCGCTCACTGCCGTCCACAAGCACTAAAACTGCAGGGCTGTTTTGCCACTGCCCAGAAGGTGCCAGCAGCCTGGCCCCATGTGCACGGTGTTAAAGAAAAAATTATTCATGACACTTGTTAGAAATGGTAAGGCAGATTTTATTCAAGGTGGGGGCATAGATGTAGGAACCACTGCAATGGGGTCTTGACTTGGAGGAGAGAGATTGGCCTCAACTCCAAATACAATAACAAAAGTAGAATTTATAACCAAGGAGCAGGTGCAGGGGTCAGTGATGGAAAATTACTAAACATCGGGGGTTAGTAAGGATTCTGGCTAAACCAATCTAACAGGATTCTTGTTGAAGGCAGGCCAGGCTGATCAGATATCACCTGGAGGATAGTGGAGGACAAAGAACCAGATTTCAAGGGGGATCAGATATTGAGGGGCAAGGGGTGGGGGTTGGTTCTGGTTAAACTGACTTAGCAAGATTCTTGCTAAAATCAGACAATGCAGAGACAAACAGAAGTCCAAAAGTCAAAACCTCTTTGAAAACAAAACAAAAAAAAAAGTTGAGGGGAGCCTGAGTCAAGTTTGGTGAAGAAGAAAATTCTTCTCAGTGTCCAGGGAACACCCTGCCAAGCAGAACCAGGACCACTGGCACTCCATCCAAGGAAATTCAGGAACCTGAGGGAGGCAGTCCAAACTGAAAAGAACAGTGGGCTCTACTGAGGAAGGAAGAGGGTGTTAACAAAAAAGTAAATATTCTTAAGGAGATGAACTGGGGGTGGCATGGGGTGGGGGGAGGACTATCAGGGACTAAAAAAAAAAAAAAAAGATTTCTCAATTTAAAAATCCAACCAATGAGTTCAGAAAAACAGTGATCACTGCTGAGAAATAAGTCAGTGTTCTGGGAGTTCAAGTGGAAGAAAAATCTCATTGCAGTACCAAACCAAAGAGAGACTTGGAAGACAAATCTGGGGACAATCTAATCTAATCTTCAAAGGAGAGGATTTTCAGAAAAATAAAAAATTTAAAAAAAGGAAGAAGAAGAACATATAAAGGGAAAACAATAATTGAACAATTAATTAAAGAACATTTTCTGAGCTGAAGAAAGGCTTGATTAAAGGGGCTGATAGAGTTCTAGGAAGGATTAATTAAAAAGACATATACTTAGACCCTAGTGTAATTCCTGAATTATAAACTTGCAGACAAAAAGGAGGGTTACTTACAAAGGAAAGAAAAATCAGGCTCATATTGGCTCTCTTATCTGCCTCCTTGCCATACAATCACAACTGTGATTTCAGAGTTTTGAGGGACAAAGACGATGACCCAAGAATCCTATACCTATACAAGTTAATCGTTCACATATCAGGGTGATAACAAGAGCTTTTAGAGCATGTAAGATCTTGCACCCCATCTGAAGAGAATGCTGGAGAGATGCCTCAGCCCAAACCAGATGGATAAGGGAAATAAATAATGACCTGGAAATTGAATTCAGAACGATCTCAGCAAAATCCAGACATTGGAGGTAAGGAAGAAGGTGGAGAATGGCAAGAAGAAAGCACATAAGAAAGTGACTTGAGGGCTTCATCTAAATAGGCAAGAAAACATCTTGATGGTAGAGCAGTTACTTGAAACTGATATGGCTAGGTGATGGTTTAAAAAATATATCCACAGGGGCGCCTGGGTGGCGCAGTCGGTTGAGCGTCCGACTTCAGCCAGGTCACGATCTCGCGGTCCGTGAGTTCGAGCCCCGCGTCGGGCTCTGGGCTGATGGCTCAGAGCCTGGAGCCGGTTTCCGATTCTGTATCTCCCTCTCTCTCTGCCCCTCCCCCGTTCATGCTCTGTCTCTCTCTGTCCCAAAAATAAATAAACGTTGAAAAAAAAAATATATCCACAGATTCTTCAGCAATCTTCCCTTTAAGAGACAAGGTTAATTCCCCTTCCAAGAAGTGTGGGATGGACTTAGATGACTCACTTCTAATCAACAAACAACACAGTGATGGGGTGTGACTCCGAGGCTAAGCCATTAAAGGCACGGGACTTCTGCCCTGACTCTACTGGGAGCAGCCCTATGGGCATCAGCCCGTGTAACAAAGAACTGAAGCTTCCTGCCAATAGCCACACAGGTGAGCTGGGAAGAGGATTCTCTAGACCCCGTCAACCTTCAGATGACCATAGTGTTGGCTGACACTTGATTACAGCTTGGTGAGAGACTCTGAGGCAGACCACTCAACTAAGTCACTCCTAGACTCCTGACCCATAGAAACTGTGATATAATGAATGTCTTTTGCTATAAGCTGCTGAGTTTGTGGATAATTTGTTACACATTAATAGTTAACTAATTCAATCTGTTAAGAAAGACAGCTTTCTATGTTTGTTAGGGATGGAAGGTAACCATTAGTGGGAGTGAGAAATATTACAGAATTTCTAAATTAAAAGGGGAAAAGAATGACTAGACACCTGAGCAAATCTGCAGAGGCAACTAAATGGGAAAGGGAAAATAATAACAGGATAAACAGAAACTAGAAAAACATTCAGTAAAATTAGTTAACGTACAATAAGACTGAAGATGTCAAAGCCAATATATATATAATTTCATAATAAATTATGAATTGTCCTAACAAATTTGGAGAAAAGAAATAAAATCCAAGTAGATATTGTTTATAAGAGACACATCTGAAACAAAGATACAAAAGAAGGTTGAAAATTAATTGTTGAGCAAAGAGATATGAGACAAATGCATGCAAAAGAAAGCATGGTGGTGATATGAACATTAGTCAGCATGGAATCCAAGGTGAAAAATACCAAAGAACAAAGAGGGAAATTATGAAATGTGAAGGTACAATTCACAGAGAAAAAACAACCTTTATAAAACATATGTGCCAAACAATGTAGTAGTCAAACACATAAAGCAAAACTCCTAGGAATATACAGAGAGCATAATAAAAATACAACTACAATAGGAGGTTATAATACAAAAGATTAATTATCTGAGATCCATTATTCAAGTCCCTGCAGTTAAGTGGTTTCTTTGGGAAACAAAAGTAGACCTAATGCAACAACAACAATAATAATGATTAAAAAAACAGCAGACTTTGGGCACCTACAATGTGACAGCTAAGGTTCTAAGCACTTTGTATATATTAATCCTTGAGGTCCTTACCACAAACTATGTGTCATAGTTATTACTATCTGTTTGCCAAGATGGCTATAATAATTCCTTCCATCCTGGTACACATAACCCTTGCAATATGACTTTACCACTCCCCCTTTTAAGAGGTAGATTCTGTTTTTTTATCCATTCAATCTCGTCTGGCTTTGTAACTTGCTTTGACAATAAAATGTGGCTGAAGTACTTTTCATGACATCCAAGCTAGGCCTTAAGAGGGATTGCAGCTTCACTCTTGGTTTTTTAGAACATTTCCACCATCATGTGAAGAAACCTGAACTTTCTGGAGACGTGTGGCCAGCCTCACATCCAGCCTCAGATGAGTTACCAGATGACTGTAGCTGTATGAGTAACCTCAGGCAAGAGCAGCAGAAGAGTCACCCAGCTGAGCGTAACCTAAATTGCTGAGTCACAGAATCATGAGAAAATAAAATAGTTGCTTCACGTTTTTTGGAATGGTTTATCTTATGGAAAGAGATAACTGATAACTGATACAAATAAGGAAACAAGCACAGAAAGGTTGAACAATTTGCACAAATATTCACAGTTAATGTGAGGTTAAGCTATGTTTTGAATCTAGGTACCAACGAACTGCACTTTTATAAAAATTAGTCCCCACACAAACATTCCTCTCAGTTTTCAGGTGATAGAAATGTTCTTGATAGTGATAGAAATATTCCGTAATAGAACACAATTGCAACATGAAACTACAAATCTTAAAAAATGTAAGATTCTATGTAGTAGGATAAATAAATATATAGGATTTTAATTTTTTAAAAAACATATTTGAATTTTATTTTAAAAAGTGATATTGGATAATTACTAAAATCACATGCAGAACCAGTAAGAGTAGTAAACAATAGACAGGAGAAATTTTACCAAAAATAAAAAAGAGTATTTCAAAAGAAAATGGTTTGATTGTTATGACAGAAGCTGTTAATTGCCACCCAATATCCATTCTCTTCTTACTGACATCAATCTAGTTTTGTTCAACATGGTGATGTGGGCTCAGTTAAAAATTCCGTGTCCCAGATTTCTTTGAAACTAGGAGTAGCCATGTGACATTTCGGCCAATGAGATATGGAAGTCTACTTGTGGGGTTTCTGTGAAATTTATTGTCTTCCTGATGAATAAGGGATAACCTAAGCTGGTACGAACATTTTTGCACTGAGTTGTGCCCCTCTTCTTCGAGTTGCAACATGGATATGATGCCTGGAGGTGCAGCAACCCTCTTGAGAATTCTAGGAAGAAAGAAATACCCCAAGGACGACAGAGCAAGAAGCCAGAGGAGCCATGTCTGCAATGCTTTCTTTGAGCAGTAGCACCCTAGCACGTCTATTTGCCCTTAGAGTTTTTGGCATATGAGAAAAATAAGCTCTTAGCTTGTTTAAGTTGCTAAATTGGGTTTCTGTCAAATGCAATCCTGACTGATACAAATAGCAAAGGATTAAGAGAGACCCTTAGGATGATAGCTGAAGCCATCAATTACCTTTTGCAAAACATAATAGCATTGCAAACGTCAAATGTGAAGTGAAGGGTGTCTTGTCATGCTATCACAGAATTTTATTGGAAAAATTATACTTCCAAAAAGTCAACATTAGATTTATTGTTTTTAAGCAAACTTTTCATTCAAGTACAACATACACATGGGAAAGTACACTTGATTTATATTTGTTTGTTCTAAAACTATTACATTACTATTGCAATTATAACCTACATTTTGGTAAATATCACATGAAATAAATGTCTTTTTTTCATAATATTTGGTGTTATTTCTCACCATATAATGCTAACAAAACCTTCTTTTTCACTTTTTGCATGAAATTTTGCCCATATCCCAAGTGGATTGACTTTAAGTGTTTTCTTTTCCTTTTTCCTCTAGTACAATTGTTCTTGAATAATGATGAGGTCCTGTATGTCTTCCAGAAAATAATAGATCTTAGTAGACAAATATATAGAAGATTTAATAATAGAGTTCATTATTATAGGTTTTACTCTGTAAATGGAGAACTCACACTCTTCTCCCATGTCTTGTGGACAGTTGTGAACATCAGTCATGTGCTTGCCCACAAGCAAACCCTTAGACAATGCCACTGAAATAAATTTTTTTATATGTCACATTCTCTGATTATATATCGTTGAAAGAAAAAGCAACAATTTTTAAAAAATAATCCCTTCAAGAAATTGTCAAGGAAAACAAACCTGTAATACTTTTCCAACTATTCCAACTAAACAATCTCTTCCAAGTTACCTGGACCAAAAAAAGGAATTATGAAGAACATTTCTTACCAATACCTAAGGGATGGGTTAAAATCAGATGAAAATTTTTAGGAAAGATTACTATAATATGCAGTAATATTAAAAATCTTTTAATATTAAAAAATAATGTGAAAAATCCCACTTATGTACTTAAGAAATTATAAAAAGAACCACACAAAAGTCACATCACACATATTCACATAGTAGGAGGGAATTATTAAAGGCAAATTTGCAAATAATGAGATGGAAAATTGAAAATAACATAAAGATAAATGAACCCAAATATGGCCCTTTTTAAAAACCAATTAAATAGGTTCAAGTTTAATTTTGGAAAAAGAAAGAAAGAATAAAAGCAAAAAATATCATTAAAAATGAGCAAGCAGTTGCAAGTGCAGACCTCATGGTATGCATCTTTAAGGCAAACTTGGTGATCTAGAAGAAAATGGGTAATTTCTAGAAAAAGATAGATTGTCAAAATTTACTCAATTATAGGCAGAAAAAAATCTAAGTTGGCCCCAATCATAAAGGAGTTGAATAGCAAACAAAATTCTGCCTTTAGGAAGGTGGCCTGATATTCCATTATCCTTCAGATACCAGCTTCTGCATAGAAGAAAATGAAACAAGTGGCATACATAAAAGACAGAAGAGACAAATGTAACTCCAATTACTTTGAAATGTAATTTTATTATAGTAAGTTATCCTATCTAGAAGCATTATATACCTTGCAAGTAATGCCTTTAATTTTTTATTTTTTTAAATATTTTTAATTTTTTTTTTTTTTGAGAGAGAGAGTGGGAGCAGGGGCTGGTGGTAGAGACAGAGGGAGACACAATCTGAAGCAGGATCCAGGCTCCGAGCTGTCAGCACAGAGCCCAATGCGGGGCTCGAACTCACAAACCATGAGATCATGAACTGAGCCTAAGTCTGACATTTAACCGACTGAGCCACCCAGCCACCCCTAATGCTTTTAATCTTTTAATAAGATCTAAAAGCTGTCTTCCTATAAAATTTTTTAATTTTAATTTATTTTTGAGAGGGAGAGAGAGTCAGAGTGTGAGCCAAGAAGGGGCAGAGTGAAAGGGAGACACAGAATCCGAAGCAGGCTCCAGGCTCGAAGCTGTAAGCACAGAGCCTGATGCGGCGCTCGAACTCGTGAACCACGAGACCATGACTTGAGCCGAAGTCAGACGCTTAACCAGCCAAGCAACCCAGTCATCCCTAAAAGCTGTCTCCTTATAAATGCTGAACTTTTCTTATTAAATTTATTCCCTGTTGTTTTCTGGATTTTGTGAACATTGTGCTTGGATTCTACCCCCACCTCCATTTCTTTTCATAATCATTTATTGTGGGCATTGAGAAAATTATTGTTTTTGATATATTTATCTGGAATCTCAGATCTTATCAAAATATCTTTTAAATTAAAAAAATTAGCATTTGCATGTAAAAATATTTCTTTATAGCACCATTTATTTACCCATATTGATGGACACTTGACTTATTTCCAGTTTTGTTGCCTTACACACAATGATGCAGGAATTATCTTTGCCCAGATGTCATTATATGCTGATATTTTCAGTAGATTTTGGAGAGTGGGGTTACTGGGTTAAGAAGACCTCTGTGCTGAAGCTGAGACCCGTGGATGCACAAGAAAGAAAAAGATCTTTCTACTAAAACTTTATTTCAATTTCATGTAGACTAGTAATCTTAGTTAATTTGGGGTTCCCCTTCTTCTGGGTGTGAGTCTAAGTTTGGGTCTCCCCAAATAATGCCCAGGTTCTCTCTCCTGGTTCTGTATTGCGGGAGAGAGGGTGGGGAGAGGGATGGGGGTTTGGGGCTGGCCTTGCAGCCCAGGCAGTTCCGGGACCTGTTGCCACCTTATCGACAGAGCCCCACATCTCAGGAGAGGGCCTGCCTACCCCAGAAGGGCACAGACACCTGGCAGTTCTTTGCTCTCTCAGGGCCAATGTCTTGGCCTTTGTCACATCCTCTGCCGTTTTTCTCTGTTCCCTGCAGGCCACTCATCTGGACCCCAGCCCAGGGACATCTTTTCTGAAGGGCAGAGTGATGGGCTGGGAGGGGAGTTTCCTTCTCCTTAAATCTCTTCCTGACCTCCTAATGTTTCTTCAATGTTCTCTCTGGGCCAAGCACCTTCTCTGTTTACTTAAGGGCTTGGTTTTTAAAGCCCAGAGCTGTAAAAATACCTGCAGTCTCCCCTGCCGACCCCAGACCCTGACTCCTCTCCTGAATTAATGAGGGAAGAATGGCAAAGCTGCCCTCATTGGATGGGGGTGGAGGAGGAAGGACAAAGGGAATCGGAAGAGGGAGGGAATAACAGGTGGAGAGAAATAAAACATGGGGTAACATGTAAAAAAAAATCTGCTGCCACAGACGTTTAGAAATTGTAATAAACAATGCACCATTCAAAAATATGTAGCAATTCACCATCGCACCAGTAATGACCTCTACAGGTGTCTAATTCCCCACAACCTCACCAGCTCCAAATGCTATTGTTCCTTTGAATTTTTGTCACCCTCGTGGGTGCTGTTCTCTCTCGAAGGTACTGACACTTAGCGATGTTGAGGGTCTTTCAACATCTGCAGCTCCTTTTCTGTGAACTATCTGGTCCTGCCTTTGGCTATTTGTCTATTGAGTTGTTGGCCTTTGTCTCCTATTTGCAGGAGCTTGGGAAGTGGTGTTGATCAGGGTTCTCCCCAAGAGGTAGACCCCGTTGACTGAGCTAAAGATCTAGGGGCTCAAGAGCCCGCATCCCACATGGGCACAGAATGAACAGGACTGTGGGTGGGACAGCAGGAGAGAGCAGAGTGTAGGCTGAGCCAGCATCACGCTAAGGTCCTTAGAAAAAGAACGAGTAAAAACAATGAAATATGCCAAATAAAATACAGTAAAGGGAGGAGGGGAGGGAAGGGGAAGGAGAAGGGAGCAGAGGGGAGAGGGCAGAAAAGGCAGTGATGCTCCGGGGCAGTCCCTGCTGGGTCAGCCACCCTGAGAGCAAAATGGTGGGTCCTCAAACCCCTTCCAATCCCATACCGACTCCCACGCTTCCTTTTAATGCCCATAGCAATCCTGTCCGTGCGAATTAATATTCTCACTTAGTGGACTGATTATCCAGGGAGGCCCAGAGAGGTAGAGGGTCTTGCAGAGGACGTAGGTGGGAGAGCCAGGAATGGGGTTTGAGGCTGATTCCCCTCCACATCACTCAAAATACTTTTTTCCCCCCTTATTTCCCTTCACTGTTTTTGGTTTGCTTCGTTGTTTTTCGTCTTTCTTTTTCTAAGGACTCCCAAATAAACGTGTGGGTCAGTAAAGTGCACATAGTTGGTGCCTAATGCCTGTCCCAGAAAGACTCCCTAGGCTGGTCCGGTGGGCTGGTCCTTGCAACCAGTTAATTCAGCCTCTGCCCCTGCCCCGACGGGCGGCCGCAGATGGGGCCTGAGCTGGGATAGTCAGAGGCCAGGTGGGCAGCTCACAGCTGCTGGGTGGGCCTGCCCAGTCCTGGCACACGCGCTGACCTTCCCTCCTGCGTGCAGCCTGGCACAAGGTGAGGGCTGGGCACAAGTGCGCACGGCCAGGTGGGCTTTTTATGGCATGGCCCAAGGAGGTCATTCTTATTAGCGGCTTTTACACAGATCGTTCACTTTATTTCTAGCTCCTTAGAGGCTTCAGCAGGAGCCAGACAGCCTCCTAGCTTTCTCCGGTGCCCCCCCTCCCCCTCCTCCTTCAAATCCTCGGGCTGAGCTCCTCCCGTCTTGTTTGTCTGCAGTGTGTCTCGGGTGGGGGTGGGGGGGGGGAGACATGCTAGCCCCAGCCGCCCCGATTCAGCCCCCCTCCCCTGGTACGGAGGATTCTGGCTTCCCGGTCCTCGTCGTCTTGATGCGCATTGCTTTCGATGGCAAACTTGAGGCTCTCTCCAACAGCTGCGAGGCGGGAGCCCGGCCCTCCCTCCCTAGCTCTGCAGCCCCCTCCTCAAAGCACCCCACCTCGCCCCAGCTCAGAAAGTGCCTGTGACTTGCCCACGAGGCCTTGCACCCACTGTTGGCCGAATGCATCATGTCTAGCGCTCCAGCCAGGCTCTGGGCGCCGTCGGGTGTGAGGGACGCCATGGGGAGCGGGGCCGGGCTTGGGCTTTGAAGCCGGGAGACCCGCGCAGGCTCCCGCTCTGCCATCCACCATCGTTGCGTTCTTGCCAGGACCCTGGAGCCGCCAGTTTCCTCGCGGTCGAGTGCGGTGACAGCCCCCTCCCACCTCGGGGCGGGGCGAAGCCGCAGGCACGTGAACGGGCTGGCCGGCTCTCTTCCTCCAGCCCCGGGGCGGCCCGGCGCCCGCTGCCCCAGAGGGCTGATTGCTCAAGTGGTCCAGCTTCCCGGGCCTCCGCCGAGCGGGTCGACACGCCCGCGCCTGGAACAGCCGCCCGAGGGGGCGGCCCGAGGACTGGGCGGGTGGTTCGGGGCCGACTCCTCGGAGGCCTGAGTTACCCGCCACGGATGGCATAGGCCGGCAGGCGGCCAGAGGAGGTGGGCCTGCTCTGCGGGTGGGCTCCCTCAGGCCTGCGCCAGGGCCCCGCCGTGCGCTCCCTCCGGCGGCGCGATCACAAGGCGTCTGCTGCCATCTGGTGGCGGCGCCCCGGCAGCTGCGCGCAGAGCGGGGCGGCGGGGCCCGGGGCGCGGCGGGGGCGGGGGTTCACGAATCCTCCAGCGCCCCAGAGCCTCTCACCGCCGCACAACGCAGCCAGGAAGCCCCACGCCTCTGCCACCTATGCGGCTCCGGAAGCGCCCAGCAGATTGGGGTCCGGAGAGAGGCAGTGTGGTGCAGTGGTTGGCGCCTTGGCTTTGGTGCCAGCGCTAGGCTGTAGAATCAGACTTGCTACACCTCATCCGGGTATCCTGCAGCAGGCCCCTTCGCTCTCTGAACCATTTTCTCGTCTGTAAAAGAGGACGAAACAAGCGCGTGCCTTGCAAGGAGCCTTTGCAGAGTACTGCCTGGGCAAACGCAGGAAAAGCCCCAGGCCCATGGCAAAAAGCATAGTAAATGTTAGCTGTTTCTCCTATAAAATCCCTAGCTGCAAACACAAGGGACTCTTAAATACGGAGGACAAACAGGGTTGCCGGAGGGGAGGTGGCTGGGGGGTGGGCTAGATGGGTGATGGGCACTAAGGTGGGCGCTTGTTGTGATCAGCACTGGGAGTTGTATGTATGTGATGAATCACTAGGTTCCACTCCTGAAACCAATGCTACACTGCATGTTAACTAACTTGAGTTTACATAAATTAAAAAAAAAATCCTAAACTGCTTCTCAGCTGCTCAGACTCCCTCTTCTCTCCCTCTCTCTCTCTCTCTCTCTCTCTCTCTCTCTGTCTCCCACTCTCTCACCCTCTCACCAGTGCTCAACGTTGGCCATATCAGGGATTTTCGGTAAACCAATTCGGTGCCAATGCCGACCTCCCACTCAGGTATAAGGTAACAAGGGTAAAGAGGGAGCCACCTCTATGCAGACAGGTGCACCTGGTGTCAAAGGTCCGCTGGGCCTTCTGCCTCCTAAGCGCCCAGAGGTTAATTCTCTGTTAGAACGAAAAGACTCTCCCAGCGCCTGCTCGAAAACCGGAGGCTCTGTCTGCAGCCTTGTGGACAGGGCCTATTTCCTGAGCTACGGGCGTCTGGGTGGCTCTTCTTCACTCCCTCCCAGGGGTCACAGACCAGGGGGTCCAAATCAGGGGTCATGATTTCTGACCCCCTTCCACAAAGGCCTCACTGAAGTAGATGCCTCATCCCTTTAGTAACGTGGTGGAGTAATTAAGGAAAATAAACTTTCCTTAAAAAGCGAAAGAGCCGTTTGGATCCATTCACGCATGAGGCACTGTCCCCGAGACTCGGGGTTGGGGTGTGAGTGAGGCGTGTCTCACGCACCTTCCGCCAGGCACAGAGCTTTAATTACTTCTCAGGAGGCAGGAAGAAGGGGCCTATAGAAGCGGGCGTGACATCCAGGTACGCCAGCAGGGAGGGGGACTTCTCAAGCAGCCGTTGCCGCTCTGCCTGTGAAAACGCCGGCTCCAATTCAAAGGTATCAAATATTTGCCTAGCTGTTCAACATTTCTTCAAATAATATACTCACGGCTAATTCATATCTAGACTCGATGTCTTCATCTCTCCCAGGCCTCCCTCCTGGATTAGCGTGTCTTGTCTATTCTGGGAGAAAGTTGTCCTACATTCTAAAAATAGGCACTGGAGTCTGGACACTGGCATGCACAGTCAGCAGAGGCTTTTTTACTTATCTTGAGGGCCGTCCTGTGGGGACAGGTGCAGCAGAGCCCAGAGACACATCCGTGAAACAGCCAGTGTGGGCGCCCAGGTGCATGGAGGAGGCTGGGTCCTCGCGAGATGTCTGTTCTGGCTGCTGGCTTCCGAGTGAGGCGGTGGTCTGTTCCCAAGGACCCCCCTCCCAGCCTGGCTCTTTGACATTTGAGGGCAGTACAAGACTTTCACATCAGAGGCAAGGTCCTTTCTGTCCACATACAGGTCCCTTTCTTCCTCAGAGTTAGGAGCCCAGGATGTCCCTGTGTCAGCCAGGACCTGGCAGGAAGCAGGTGGCATGCTCATTCAGGCCATTCAGGGAGAGCTTAATGAAGGGACGTCTTTACAAAGGGGAGCCCAGGAAGGAGGGATGGCACTCTGGGTCTGGTAACAGGGGGGGCTCTTCCCACCCTGGGTTGCAGGGCCCAGAGAGGAGAAGCCACCTGAATCTGGAGGTGGAGAGTGCCATCCGACAGGGGAGGTGATCTTGGGAGGAGAAGCCTGGGGAATGGCCACCCAACCACTCCCCGGTCCATGCCAGGGCTCCCCAAGCTCAAACCCACCCACAAGGCAGAGTTATGTGTGGATGTGTCCATGCAGGGGACCTGCTGGGGGAGGTAGTCAGAGCAGGTGAGGGAGGGTGCAGAAGAGGAGATGGTCAGCTCCCTGTCCCTTTCTTGGGACCTCTCCACCTCGCTCCCCACCTTCTGTCTCTCCTTGTACCAGTCATTATTTCTCTGATAGCCTCACCATCTGCATCTCGGACTGACTCCCCTTCTCTTTGTTTTCCTCCAGCTATATCTTCCCCACTTTCTGTGCCCTGAAGGAGGGCGGGTGGGTGCCCATGCCCCCTTCCCAACTGATGGAGTTGTAGGGGGTTCCAATAGTTCTCCCCACGGTCGCCTGCCAATGCTAGAGGAGGGGGAGCAGCCTGGCCCTGGAGACCGGCTTCATGTGACTCTCTGCTCTTCCTCCTCTGCACTGCTCTAAATGAGGCCAATCAGGGCTGCTTTCATTTTATTACTTCAAGGACTTCCTCATCCACTTCCTTTCATCCTTCTTGCCGCTCTGGCCTGGAATTAGGGAGGAGGAGTTGTAGAACCTCTAACGGCCCCACAGCCCTAATGAGAGCTCCCCCTGCCCAGCCTGCACACGTGCTGTGGGGGGCCTGCGCTCAAGGAGTCACAGCAGATGGGGGCTGGACCCACCACCCATTCACACAGTCACTTGACAGGATGCACCCAGGGCCACCGCACTCGGGCCCTGCGTGAGACCCCGGTTGTATATACAACAATGAAGGATTTAGTGTCTGCTCTTGACAAATACAGATATGTACCCTGTGTACTGTGTGACACAATGCATAAGCTCGTCTAAGCCTTAATTTCCTCTTCTGTTAAATGGGGGAGACATCCCTAACCCCAGGCTTGCTTAGGGGTGATGTGAGATCACAGGGGGGCTGTTAAGTGACAGCAACTTGTGCCCCATCCATGTACATAAAAGGTAAAACCTCAAAAGGAAGGTGGGGCCTCCCGGTTGGGGGCCAAGGATGCAGACCTCAGACAGCAGGGGGGAAGGACAGATGTGGACCCAGACCTCCAACTTCAGCTCTGGTTTTAAATGGAATAAAATAATCCCCCGAATAAATAACCCCTCTATGAGGCAGGTCCCCTTGTGAGGTCACTCCTAGTAACAGATCTCACCACGGCACAGACAATGTTCTGCTCCCCCTATCTGGGGATTGTATATACAGCCAGCTAATGCAAAATGAATTTTCATGTTATTTTTGCTTATTTTTTAAGTCCATTGGGTGCATCGCGGCTGATCGCTGTTCTGACATTTTTCTTCCCTCATTAAGAAAGATGCCCCTGGTGAGTTACCTGTGTCGGGCTCAGCGCAGAAAATAAATATCGCTGGCATCCACTTTCCTGTGCTCTCTGGGTGTAATTAAGAAAAAGGCACCTGCAGGAGACAGAAAGAACAGGGCAGAAAACGGCCAAGAGGTTACCCTTCACAAGAACTTTAAAACCATGGTCTTTAAAACCATCCGAATGTCACCCCTTCCATGACCTCCTTCCTGACCTGTTGGGGCCTCCCTCCACCTTTGCACCCTAACGCTATTCCGTTCCACTGTGGTTTGCTTTCCTTTAGCATATATATCTCTTATCCCTGCTGTGGTAGACAGCCCGGTTCTTCCCTCTGTCCAAGGTACCTGATTTTCTTTTGGGACCCACAGTTCCTGGGAACCCCATGCAATCTGGGTGGAGCCTGCCTGTGCCCCAGGAGACAACCAAACCAGGGCAGTCAGACTTGTCTCAGGACTTGCCAGGAAATGCTTCATGAAATACTCTTGGGCTGAAGCTTAGCCTGGGGCCATGGCCATTTTGACTTCGGGGAGAAATTGTCTTGAGAAGGAAGCCAGCCAGGGGTGCCTGGCTGGCTAAGTCAATAGAGCATGCGACTCTTGATCTCAGGGTCTTGAGTTTGAGCCTTACATTGGTGGTAGAGGTTACTTTTAGGAGGAGGAGTAGGAGGAGAAGAAACTGGACTGCTGAGCCTCTCATGAGAACTTGGGACCCGGTGTCCCATGTGTGCCCTGGATCTGGAGCCTGCTGGATCTTGCAGACAGGCATTATGGGGACCCTCCCATCTTGCCTCACTCTCACTGTGCCCAGCCACTGCCTATGGTTCAGGGAGCTTGTCATTGGGTCTGTCTCCAGAGGAAGCAGAGCTGGCACCATGGGCTCAGTGCTCAGGGCTGCAGCTCAGGAGCGTTGGTAATGCCCTGGCTTCCTGGTTTACAGCCAGAAGTGTTCCATAAATGGCACAGCTCCTTCAGTGAGCTAAGTCCCCACTTCCTGCTGGGTCTGACGCCCCCACCAGTGATCTCAGAACCCAGGGTGTGAGACCCAGTTCATCCCCTGGGCCAGCTGACCTGCTTCGGGCCACATTTGCCACCTTCACCTTGGGCTTTTGTTCTGCATCTCTGCAGAGAGCTCGCATGCCAGGGTTTCTCTTTCTGTTCTGATCCTGCTGCCCCACTTTGGGCCCCTTTTCCCTGTCTTGTCTTGTCCTCTTTCCTCTATAACCTTTAGTCATGTTCACCAAATTGTGAGCATCTATGAGGCACCTGGTGTACACAGCCCGAGCAGAGGCTTCCCTGACAGCCTGTGTGACTTGAGTTCCCGCGGTGTTCTCTCTCAGGGTGCCCCATTCTTTTCCTACGCAGCAGTTATCACCCTTTACCATTGTTTTTTGTAAGTGGTTTTTTTGTTTACTGGATTCACTGCTGTCTCTTTAGTTGTTCAGTTCTCAGAAGACGGAAACTTTTATTGTTTTTCGCCTTACACTTAAGTCAGGGACTGGCACACGGGACCCTCAAGAAACAGCCGTGGCATGACGGTGTGGGTGAACGTGAGGGGGCCGGGCCCTGGCCCTGGTGCTGAAGCGCAGCATTGCAGACTGGGCCTGAGGCTGTTCCCACAAGGCTGGGCATCGGGTGGGCGGAGTGCTGTGGGGTGAGGGGTCGACCCAGGCCTCCAGACAGCTGTGGTGTGGCGTGTCCTTGTGCAGACCAGACCCAGAGCCCAGAGCCCTGAGAAGACATGAAGCCTGCTGGGTGGACATGCTCACATGCTCTTGTGGCTGAAACACAGGGATTTCAGAGAGATGTAGAAGTGGGAGAATGGAGAATTCTGTTCACTGTTCAGTCATGTTCATCTGCTGATTGCTCTCTGGTCACAGCTCCCCAGGGAGAAAGGCAGCTCCCTGGGTCCCTGGGGCAGAGGTGGGCTGTGATGCCTCTGGTCTAAACTGCATCATTTGGCACAGGGCTGCTCTGCATGACAGGTGACTAATAATGCTTCTCCCCCACAGGATATGGCTTGTGAGTGTCCAAGTGTCCTATGTGCAGTGCCCAGTTTCAGGTCTGGGGTTAGTGTGGTGGGCAGAGTAGCCCAGTGAATGACCTGGCGCCCATCCAGCATAACGTTATCCAACAAAGGAGGGTTGATTTTATCCCAAGGGGCCACCTCAGTGGTCTCTAAATGTGCTATTCACACCTCACGGCTGGCCCCAGGGGCCCTGCACATGAGGCTGGTTCTAGCTGGAGGGGAGGTGTAGGCCATTAGGCTTTGGTCTGAATTGCAGCCTTACCACTTAGTGGTGAGCGGTGTGGGCAAGGTCCTTGACTTTGCCCAAGCGCACTTCCTGCACCTGAGAAAACTCTTGTGAGGCGTGGGGGGGCTTGTCGACACCTGGGCCCACAGTGAGGCCATCTCCCCGTGGCTGCCCCCCGCCCTGGGCTCGGGGCTCCTCTGCCTCCTCCGCAGCTTTGCCTCCAGTACAGCAGGTAGCAGCTGCCCGTGCCAGTGTCTGTAGAGCACGCGTTCTCGGCCTCCCTGCCCGGTTGTGCTCCTGGACGGCAGGGACCTGGTATGTCTGGATGCTGTCCTTCTTCCCGCTTTACCACCGAGGGCCCAGCACCGGGCCTTGTGCATGCTTGGTGCTCAGAAGGCATTTGATGAGTGAGTGGTGTATAAATGACTAATAGGAATTCAATCCATGTTAGCAGAAATACCAAACCGTTTGCTAACTTCCCCCAAACTACCTGCCACCCTTCATCAGCACTTGGCCCGCCAGCAGGGAGAAGGGCCTTTACCTAGTCTTGGGACCAGCCAGCCAGGAGAGCGAGGCCCACCCGGCTTAGCGCCTCGAGCCACAGATGCAGGACTGATGGTGCCCTCAGAAGCTCACACTGGGCCTTCTCAGGACCCCATCTGTAGAGGGAGGTCTTTCTGTAAGCAGCTGCAGTGGAGCCCGGAGGCTGCAGGGGCTCCACGCCCCCTGCCTTCTGTGTTGGCCAGTAGATGGGGAGCTAGTGACCAGACCCAGCTCCCTCTCCCGCACATGTGGGCCAGTACTTGGAATCTATGACGCCTGATGAAGGCTGCGTTAGCCAGGCTCCCAATGGGGAGCCAGTCTCTGCCATTTGCAGGAGCCAGGCAACCCTGAAAGCCAGGGCTCCGGGGGCGAGGAATGAGGTTTCGACTTTAAATCTGGCCGTTCTCATGTCACTCCAGCCCCGTTCCCCAGAAATAAGCTGGTCCAGTCTGCCATCTTTCCAGACAGTTCCTGTTGAAGCAGAAATAGTCCAAATTCTAAATGTCTAGACACTGACATATGGGGTTTCTTGATATTGTTTTCATACAGGAAAACTTGCTCTGAAAAACACAGCTACACACAGCCACTCATACACCACCGGCCCCACGCACAAAATCCTGATTTTCAAAATGTTCAGAGCCCTTCCTGAACTTGCCTGAGAGATGATGTCGTCAGAGTTTGTTACTGGGGAGTTTTAGAGATCTTTCTTTAAACACACACACGTGCACAGGCACCCCGATTAAACACACACACGTGCACAGGCACCCCAACACACACAACACTGACAATTTGTCTTCTCTCATCTTCCAAACAGCAGGGGGGTCCGGCCCTTGAATATGTATGGGCCTTTGCTGCATGCTAGAAAATGAGGCACCTGAGTTCATGGGAGCTGTGAACAGAGGGCAGACAGCCCAAGGATGGGAGACAGGTGCCCTAGACAGGGAACCAGGACACGACACTGGGAAGTCTCTTTAGCCCATTTTGTTCATCAGTAAACTGGGAATAGTAGTTCCTTCCTTGCTTGCGAGATGTGAAAATCTCTGCAGGAGATTGGATAAACAGAGGTTGCCGCTGTGACGTTGGAGATGGGAAAGCAGCAAGAATGACCATCTGGGCTCTGGAACGAGCTGTCTGTGCTTGAATCTTGCCTCTGCCCATTGCTAGCTATGTGACCTTGGTGGAGCTACTTAACCTTTCTGTGCCTCTGGCTCCTCAGCTATAAAGTACCGATAACATGAATAGCTGTGACCTCATCAGGTTTTCGTGAGGACCGGATAAGTTCATAGGAGTTGGCTGGTCCGTGCGGAGGCGCTGACACCCAGTGCCTGGTGTGCCATAATTACTGCCTCCTCAGTAGGGTCCCTCTTTCTACCCAGAGTCTTCTCTAGGACATGGCCCTCAAGCCTGGGCCTCCCAAGGGTCAGGGGAAGCCTGGGCCACTTCCACTTGTGCAAACGTCCAGTATATTAAGTCATAACAAAATGCCAAAGCAAGGTTACACAAGTTAAGGTAAACTGAATACATTTACATAAAGCAATTCAGTGGTTTTCGACAGACACACAGAGACTCCCTGGAAACCCTCACTGGACACAGTGGCAACACTATGATGTTCGTCAGGAATGGATGGCCTGGGAGAAAAGGTTCTCCTTCCCTTTGCCCTAGCCTGCCCTTAACAGGCCCTGTCTTGAGGTATTCATGTATCCCATAAATAGGAAGAACAGAAATATCCCTGACTTCCAGCCTGGGCAGAGGCAGAGACTAAGGGCTGGGGGGTCCGGAGGATGGCTAGTGCCCAGCTGGGAACCTGCATTTCCCTGGAGCATGCTAAGGTGCTGGGTGGCCGCAGGGAGGAAGCAGGTGGGGTGCCCTGCACAGCTGTGTGCGGAGGGGCCATGGGGGGGGGGCAGTCGGAGCAGCCACATCAGGCAGGCCATGGGCTTGTTGCTGGACTGGACTCCTTGGGAAGCACCCCCTCCTCCCCAGTCACCCCAGGGTTGTCCAAGAGCCTGGGGAGGATGATTTAAAATGACTTGCAGCTCGGGGCTCCTGGCTGGCTCAGTTCGATAAGCATCCAACTCTTGGTTTCGGCTCAGGTCATGATCTCGCAGTTTGTGAGTTAAAGCCCCACGTTGGGCTCTGCGCTGACTGCATGGAGCCTGCTTGGGATTCCTTCTCTCTCTCTCTCTCTCTCTCTCTGCCCCTCCCCTGCTCACACACTTTCCCTCAAAATAAATAAACAAGCTTAAAAAAAATAAAAAATAAAATAAAACGACTAGCAGCTTAAATGACTCCAAAAAGTTTCTATTCCCAGTGTGTCCCCATGCTCCCTGGGATTGAGTGACAGGAGTTCAGTTTTACAAATCTAGCCAACACCCAGCTCCTGTGGTGGCAGGAAGCTCCAGCTTCTACACCTGCTTCCTCCCTGGTTGGCCCTCTCCCTGACTCCCTGGGACCTGGGGTGTTCTCTGTCTGCATGATCTGCTCTACAGGTGTCTTGGGGCTCAGCCAGGAAGTTCCTGGCCGGCAGGGTCAGAATCTGGTTCTCATCTTCTTCCCAGGACCCCCACCTAGCCCCTGGGTTCCTCAATCCTGGTTGTGCATGGCTGTCACCTGGGGGGTGGGGGTCTTTAAAATGCCAGCACCTGCTTTGGCACCCCCCCCACCCCCAATGCAGAACAACAGTGCATGTCACCCCAGTCAGGCCCAGGCATGCCTCAGTTGCATATTTGACCTGCACGCCCACTACGGAACCTAAACCCAGGCTGGGGGCTGCTTCCAGAAGGGTTCTGAGAAGAGGATTCAGGTCCAGAGAGGTAGCTTTCCAGCACAGCCACAACAGGAATGCCAGCAGGTGACAGAGACTCTTTGCACCGTGAAGGCTGTGAGTCTGATCAAACAAGATTTAGCTCCAAATCCAGCCTGCTTTACCCAAGTACAACTGTGGGCCAAGTGCTTGTTCGGGCATTATCACCTCCCTCCTTGCCACAACATACCCATCTTTTTGAGTGTATGGGGCCAGAAGGGCTCTGTGTTAGAACAGGGAGCATCAGGCTGGCAGGGAATCCATCCCGGCTTGTTCCCAGGGAATTGATCTTTACGCAGAGTGGCTCGAATGCCCATACATCCTTTGGTCCAGCTTGGAGTTTCCCAAACTCGAGCACACATAAGTTTTACTGCGCAGAACTGGAAGCCTGGAACTATACATGCTGTGCCGTGGGTGATTCCGGGGGCCTTCAGGGTAACACTGACGTGTGCAGAACTCTGCGGTGACTGGGGGCGGCAGTCTGACAGCCCGGCTGCAGTGACCTGCCCACCTCCTGCTCCCCATGTCATTTCCACTTGGCTCCCTTCTCTCTCTCTCTATCCTCGGCCATCAAGACTTTCTCTTGTCCCTTACCCGGCCAGATTTGTTCACAGCTGCAGCCACAGCACCTACAATTGTGCCTGGGGCAAGGTTCTTTCCTGATGAGCATTTGTTGTTCTTGACAAATGCTGACGATGGCAGGTGCTCCCAGAGCTAACAGTGAATTTGGGTGGATGGACGGGACAGACGGTCAGCTCAGGACCCCTGTGGTAAGTTCTGGGGATGCCCTGCCCCTGCCCTTCAGCATTCGCTGTTCCCCGCATGCAGCTGAGCCTGTGCCTGGCGCTCTGCTTGGGGACCCGAGATGGCCTGGCCGAGGGGGCCTGCTGCGCCTGTGTGCAGAACAGGTGGGAAGTGCCAGCTGTTGCAACTCAGGGAATAGCCTCCAGTGGATGACAAGAGAAGCTGTGGATAAATAGCCCAGTTCCCTTGTCCTCCGGATGGGCTGTGTCCCAGGTGTCCCTGCGGTAGGACTGCGTGCGTTCCTCCACTCCGGACTGGCCTCCTTCCTTCCGCTTCCCTGCCTCACAGTGCCAGCCTCCCACGGACAGTGCCTGGAAGAACCACCCTTGGCTCAGTCTACCCAGCAGCCTTTCAGTGAAGGAGCCACCCAGGGCGAGGGAGGCACCCTGAGGCTCTAATGAGTGCTTGGGGAGAGCCCGTCCCTAGGAGGACACTAGTGACCTGGTGGTTCCCTTTGCTCTAGTGCTGGATCTCAGGTTCCTGGGGAAAGTGACTGCTTTGGCTTCCTGGCTTGGACCCACAGACAAACTGAACAAGGTGAAAAAAGTTGTCATTTGGAAAAGTCTTGTGGCCAAAGGCTGCAGGGGGATGGGGCTTGGGAGAGACGGGGCTGAAATGCCTGGAGAAGCCGGGGAAGCCGCTCCTTCCGGAACAAACTTCCCAGCCCGGACACAGGCGACAGCCACCCGTGGGAGCAAAGAAAGTTTCGCTGCTCCTCCCTCCCAGAGATATTTCCAAGAGCTTTATTTTTCTCGCCAGTTGGCTAAGAAGCAAAAAAGGAACAATAGATTCAAGCTGAAATAATTTGCATTTATGATGAACACAAGGAATATCTACCTTGCATTTTCCTAAAAAAGAAAAATTAAACCCCGTTTTTAATTAACTGATAAACTATTAATCAAATTTTTGCAATGTTAGGTGACACATTATTCATTTAGATAGAATGACTGTGAACTTAAACTAATCAAATCTGATTTGCCCACATAGGCTTGATTGAAATACATTTTAACTAGCATATACAAAGAGAAAATCTTGGATTTCTTACCTAATCTTCAGAGTATACTGCTGAGTTAATAAGGGCAGTTTTTTTTTTTAAATGAGACCACCATTTCTTCATCTGCATATCAAAATCAAGAGGAACTTAATTGCAAAACACATATTCCTGAAATCTAATCATTACACTGCTTTAGGGTATTTTATTGAAGCATGTTAAATTATGGACAGAATATTAATGATGGAGCTAATCAAACCCAATTAGTCACTTCTAACAATAGTCACATAAATATACAAGTCAGGTACTAAAGTACTGTAGATATGATGTAAAATTGTTAAAATATTAAATGTATGGGATATTTATGAAATATTCATGTAGAATTTAAAGCCAAAAATTATCGGATAAGTCACTTTAAAGAAAACAGGTTTGGCAGTGTCCTACGATATTTGGCTAGAATTCACAAGTTTTCACCTATTCTCCAGGTACATTTGAATCCAGGGGATTAGCGAGTCTATAATCAATCAATCAGCAAATTCTAATAAGATGACTTACCATATTCATGACCCAGTATTTCACTCCTGCATCCAGAGACTTTTTTCAGTCTTTTGTTTTCTGACTTTTTCAAGGCCTGGTGGAAGGGTAGGTCTGGAGTCTCAGGGCCTTGGGAAAGCTGATGGAAGGCTGGATAGAGTGCTCTGGGTCCATGGCGTTTCCTCCCCACCCCCATCCCCATCCCCAGGGCGAAGCCAGGCAGGACAAGGCAGGGAAGCTGCTGTCTGGTGGACCTTCTCCTCCTCCCATTGGTGAGGTGTCAGGAAAGGATGCTAAGAGGCCCAGGGGAGTTCCGGCTGTGGCCTATGAGGAGTCTTGGTGGAAGATTCCAAGCCCGGGAGCTGGACCAAAGCAGGTAGGCAGCACCAGATATGGGAATCCCCTCTGCAGAGACCTCCCCCTGCCCTGTTCCCTTCCAAGCGTGGCTGCATGGTCCCAGACCAGCACCCACACAGGCCTGCATGGCAATTTCACCCAGGGCTAGCTCCCAGGGCTTCACTAGTCAAGGAAGCTGTCAAGCTTCACAATTCTCTTTACTGGCCCTGGTCCGATCCTAGTGTCCCATCCAGACCCCTGCTTTCCCCTCTCCTGTCCCTCTTTCCAGAACGCTGCCCTCCTGCCTCTCATGCTGGAGTCTCAGTTCTGGGCAGACAGTGGTCCTGTGGCACAGGTCCCTGCTCTGGCCAAACATCCCAAGTGACGCAGTAGAGCGATAGTAGCCACTGTCCCCCCGACCCATGCATCTCCCCGTCTATCTATCATATAAACCAAGGAGGAGCATGTCCTAGACCCTGTGCTGGACCCTCCCCAGGGAGCACAGAAACGAGGCAGAAGTTGTACTGCTTTTTCCTGTACATCACGCATGTTCCTGCTACAGATAACGGCATCTCCGTTTTCCTTCAAAGAGCCCCTCTGCCCCCACTTTGAGCCTCTAAGGTTTGGGGGCTGCTCCACTCCCTGGAGTCACAGTGGGCAGATGACCCAGGCCTGCCAGTAGTGCTCCACCCCTTCGTCCCTGTGATAGGCTTCCGGGTGGGAATGTGATCTGGATGTAATCTTGGGGGTTTTGCTGGAACTATAAGGAAAGAGAACCCCTTTTCTGCTGGGGCGTCCTGGGAGCAGAGGCTGGGGCCGCAGCACACACAGAGACTAACGCAGAGGAGAGAACAAGTCCCGACGACATTGCTTGAGCTCCCCAATTCCGCTGTGCCTGAAAGTCTAGTTACCCGCGCCAATAAGTCTCCCCTCTGTTTCTTTTTTTTTTCCCTTAGCAGGTTGGAGTTGTGTTTCCTGGCACTTGCAACCCAAAGAGTCACGGTTAATGGACAGGAGAGAAACAGAAGAGGTACAATCTAGATGCTCAGATGAGGTAGTGTGTGGTGTCAGCAGCAGGACACGGCCTTGCAGCTTCTGCAGCTTGTGGGACAGGAAGGTGGACAGAAATCAGGCTCTGGTTCTTGACTGACAGGTCACCCCCGGGTGCCCCTTTGTGATCTGTGAGGGAGGACAAGTGGAGTAAATGTGGTCACCCTGCGAGAGAGGGGATCATGGTGTGGACACATTGAGCATCATTGTGGCATCCAGGGCCCGGCATGTGGCTCAATGAACAGTTGCAGGTGTGCACAGGTTGATATATTCTAGCAAGTTTACATGCCAGACTAGTACTGAAGATACAAGCTCCTTCTGGCAAGAATCCCCTTCTTGCCTGGTACCCATGCCTCTCCGCGGATGGCCCCAGGCATACTCCTGCTGTGGTTGCACCTCTGAGTTTATGAGTGCCCGAGCACCTTCCCCAGCCTCTGGAACACTCCATCCCTCTGTCTTCTCCTTCCGCAAGGCCCAGAAGGACACCTCCTCCATGAAGCCTGCCCTTGGATCTAACTTGTTTTTATGGATCTCTCATGACCTTGGCTTTCCATGCCTTGGAGTGGGAAGGGGAAATCTTGGGGCAGACGCGACATCCACGTTTGGGTGGAGGCAGCAGCGGAGACTGAGGGTTAGACTACAGATGCAGAGTTAAAAATAAAGAGCTTAGCAGAAGCCAACCACCTCCACCAGAGATGAGCAGGGGAATTTGCAGCAGGGCCATGGGACTCCTCACAGGACATGGAGTTGTGTTCACATCATGCACTTCTTTGTTTCTTTTTAAGTTTTTAAAAATGTTTCTTTATTTTTGAGAGAGAGACAGAATGCCAGCGAGGGAAGGGCAGAGAGAAAAGGAGGCACAGAATCTGAAGCACACTCTGGGCTCTGAGCTGTCAGCGCAGAGACCAACTCGGGACTCGAAGCCATGAACCATGAGAGCATGACCTCAGTCGAAGTTGGACACTTCGACTGAGCCACCCAAGTGCCCCTCACTTCATGCACTTCTAATCTCTATGGACAGGGCGATGCCCTTGACCTGAGTGTAGGCCTGCAACCCAGGTCTCCTACCAGACCATGAGCCCCCAAGGGCAGGCAAGGAGCTGGCCTGTTTCTATCAGCCTTCTGGTGACATCAGGACTGTTGGCTGGCAGACAACTCCAGACTCTGAGAGCTTTCCGGAGGCTCTGGGACCCCAGTCTCATGTTTCCCAAACCAGGCTCTAATTGAGATTTAGTTTGGGGTCAGCATGTGGCCTACATTTGTGGGCCGTTGGTACAACTTCACACCAGGCTAAGTTGCCTTTTTGTTCATGTATTTTTGAATAATTTTTAAAAATCAGATAATAATCATAAATTCATAAAAATCATAAACACCAGTTAACATTTTTCTTTTTGCCATTTCTGTCTCACACATAGATGCCTGATGCCAGGCACCGTGTGATTTCCAGGTAGTGAGTGTCCTTCTTCATGTTTCCTTGGCCACATGTGTAAGCATCTCTAGGAATCATCCAGAAGTGCCATAGCACCTTTGCCTTTGTTCTTTATTGCCAAATTTACATTCCCACCATAATGTGCGAGGGTTTCTCCAGGCCTTCTCTGACCCACGGTATCATTAGGCTTAAATGTTTTTTCTTATCTCATAGGTATGAAATAGTAGCTCATGGTTGCCTTAATGTGTATCTTCCCAATTGCTAGAAGCCCCATGTGCCTTTTCAGGCAATTTTTAATCCACCCCGTCATCACGCTGGTCTCCTCCCTCCCAAGACTGGGCTCCTGTAGGAGGCACAGCTGCTGTGGGTTTCAGGTAAGCAACTTAGCCTCCATGTCCTTGTCTGTGAAATGGACAAAACAATGGCTAATTCATGAGGTTTAGACAATGCAGACCAGCTATTTCAGCCTCGTAGGGTCCAAAGCTGATGAGTGGACCACAGTCTGTCTTACTTCTGCAAGGAATCAGGCCTGGGGTGACACTCTCATTTTTGTCAAGAGGAAGGGAATCTGCATTGATGAGTCCAGGGTGCCATTTCAATTCAAGCAGAGCTTCTCTGAAGCTGGGGTGGCAGAGAAAAGTGAACCTTCTCCCTGCAGCAAGCTGGGGAGGAGGAGGTGGGCAAGGAGGAGGAGAGCAGGAGCCACATTCAGAGTCCCATTTTTGGGGGTTGGAGAACCTGTGTGCTTCAAGGTCCCCTGCTCCCTGTTGGCAGGCCTCCATCTGTTCTTCATATATCCCAGGCACGTGGCCTTTCCTACCTGGGGGCCTTGGCAGAAGTATGAAGGGGAGGCAGAGCCCAGGGTCAGGTCAGGCTGACACCACCAAAAGGAAGCATCTGTTGTGGGAGACATACCTGACAGATGATTTATTTCTGCCCTAAGTTCCCCAATGGCCCAGCCTTATCTCTGCTTTGCAAAGCCTCCCAGGCCCCAAGGCAGAAGAACTCTGCTTCACTCAAGGCAGCAGAGAACCATCTAGGGGACTGCCTGAATTTCCTAGAAAATTTTTCTGGGAACATCCCGAAGCAACCTGTTAGCCATCAAGGCACCAACAAATTACCTGAACTTTTCAACTACTCGAAAAGCAGTAGCAAATCACCTTCAAAGGCACTCATTTCAGAGGTACAATTTGATGAGTTTTGGCAAATACGTACACTTGTCTAACCAGACCTAAACCTTCCAAAATGCATGATTTCTATGGGCTTTGATCCAATTAGTTGAAAACATGAAATTGCAGTTTTTCCCAATCAGTGAGCAAGAACACAGGAAGACCAGCATTCCCTGGCTGGATTTTAACAGAAACTATAGTTGGTAGACAGACTGGAAAGTGAGCACATGACTTAGTGATGCCTGTTCCCCATTTGGATTCACATAGCTTTCTGAAGTGCCTTTTTAGTTATCAAAACCATGAAGCCAAGTATCAGGAACCAGGCTTCCGAATTGCTGCCTCACAAAGTGTTCATCAAGATTTTCGAAAATAATGAAGAACAATTAATCACATTGGCACTCATTAGGAATATCATAATTAATATTTGGGTAAGAGCAAAATGATTGTGTTAATAAATATATTATTTTAAATGTTGTTTACCTTGTCTTTGTAAAATGTGTATTTTGTGTGTGTCTTGTTACAAATGAATGAAATAGTACCATAGGATACAGCAGACCCAGAGACAAGGACCTGGGTACGGGTTGGTTGTTCATCTGGGAGGTGGTTTCAGGAAGTGGGAGGGAGGCCATGGGGTAGGGAGACAGAGAAGGATGCAGTAGTAATGGGTTGGCTCACTCCCACAGAGGTTGTGTGAGGCTTCATGAGGAATGCATTCCAAGCATCCCATAGAGAGATGGGGAAGTTGGGAAATTGTCCTTTGGGACACTTTCCTTCTTTGGTTGAGAGTTGCTCTTGGGATGTTAACTTTTTGCCACTTTCAGGCTCCCCGAAAGCTTGGGTGGTGCTGGAAAAGCCTTTAGTCTGACAACCATTGGTGGTGGAAGCTGTCATCTGTGTGGGAAGGAACCACCCTGTTTCCAAACTCAGCCATGGGCTGAGGAGATATGGGGTGGCCATCTACAGTGTTCGCTAAAAGTTCTGTCTGCACTTGTAAATATCTGACTGAAAACATGCATCTAAAACTGAATGGAGATCACTAACCCGGAGACTGTTCAGAAGGCCATGATCAACCAGTGACTGGGAACCACTGGTCTTTGAATCCAAACTCCACCCTTGTTATTGACAGTGAACGCATGTCTTTGCTTTAGGTGGCACATGGCAGCAAGATGGTGGGACAAATTTCCAAGAAGAGGAAGTTTGCGGCCGATGGCATCTTCAAAGTTGAGCTGAATGGGTTTCTCACTCGGGAGCTGACTGAAGATAGCCATTCTATAGTTGAGGTCTGAGTTACACCAACCAGGACAGAAATCATTATCTTGGTCACCAGGATGCAGAATGTTCTTGGGCCAGTGGATCCAGGAATTGAGTGTTGTGGTTCAGAAGAGGTTTGGTTTCTCTGAGGTCAGTGCAGAGCTTTATGCTGAAAATGTGGCCACAAGAGGTCTGTGTGCTATCACCCAGGCAGAGTCTCCACCTACAAACTCCTAGGAGGCCTTGCGGTGTGGAGAGCGTGCTGTGGCGTCCACTCATCACGGAGAGTGGGGCCAAAGGCTGTGAGGTCGAGGGGTGTGGGAAACTCTGAGGACAGAGGACTAAATCCATGAATTTTGTGGATAGCCCGATGATTCACAGGGGGAACCCTGTTAACTAGTACTTTAACACTGCATGTGCTGCTGAGTCAGGGTATGCTGGGCGTCAAAGTGAAGACTGTGTTTCCCTGGGACCCAAGTGGTAAGACTGGCCCTAAGAAGCCCCTGCCTGATCACGTGAGCATTGTGGAACCCAAAGATGAGACACTACCTACCGCTCCCCTCTTGGAACAGAAGGGTGGGAAACCAGAGTCACCTGCCATGCCACGGCCAGTGCCCATAGTGTAACAGGGTCTTGTTGGCAGCCGGATCTGGAGTCTGGATATGGCTTTGTAAATACTTTTAATAAAATCTTTAAAAAAGAAAAAAAAAACAGTGAAAGCACACCTGTCCTTCCTGGCCACAATCCACCCTGTTCCCCTGGCACCTAGCCCAGATTATTTTATGGGTGAACTCAGTTAAATCGTTAAGGAGCAGACAATAACCATGCTGCTTAAACTGTCCCGGAGCACGAAAAAGACCTACTATGTTCCTAGACAGAAAAGCTCGCTATTGAAATTATGGTCATTCCCTTTGTATTATTCATCAGATTTAATGTCATTCTAATCAAATGAAGAGAAAGTTGTTTTGTCAAAATTGTTATGCCTTTCTTTAAAACCCTCTTGAAAGGCACCCCTTAATGCCTTTGATTTCTATTTTTTTTAATTTTTTAAAAGTTTAATTATTTTTGAGAGAGACAGAGCATGAACAGGGGAAGGGCAGAGAGAGAGGAAGATATAGAATCTGAAGCAGGCTCCAGGCTCTGAGCTGTCAGCACAGAGCCCAACACGGGGCTTGAACTCGTGAACTGAGAAATCATGATCTGAACCAAAGTTGGATGCTTCACTGACTGAGCCACCCAGGAGCCCCTGAATTCTATTTTTAATCCACTTAATTCAGGTATAATTTCCATACCCACAAAAAAATACTTTAAGCATCCACTTAAAGCATACAATTTGATGAGGTTGGCAGATGTATGCGCCTCTGAAAGTGGCCCCACAGTTGAGACAGAATATTTCCATCACCTCCAAAGGTTTCCTCGCGCCCCTTTCTCTCCACCCTTCCCTCTCTCGGCCACAATCCCAGCAACCACTGATCCATTTTCTGTTATCAGGGATCAACTTGCTTTTTCTAGATTTTACATAAGTGGAATTATGCAGTATGTGTCTGGCATCTTTTATGCGGCACAATTATTTTGACATTTGTCCATGTGGTTTGTTCATGTTCATGACCAGGTAGTTTTCCATTGCACAGATATACCACATTTTGTTCCCCTGTTATATCATGTGTGTTGCTTCCAGGTTTTGACTGTTGCAAATAAACAGTGAATATCTGTGTACAAGCCTTTGTGGGCATGGATCAGTTTTCTATTGCTGCTGAAACAAATTACCACAAATTTAGGGCTCAAAACATTAGCCATTTGCTATCTCACCATTCTGTATGTCAGAGGTCTGGGTACAGAATTGCTCATTGGGACCCTCTGCTTAGGGTTTCCAAGGCTGAAGTCAAGGTGTTGGACATCGTTGGGTCTCATCTGGAAGCTCTGTGGGGAAGAGTCCAAGTTCATCTGTTTCCTTGCAGCTGTAGGGCTGAGGTCTCATTTCTTTGCCAGCTCCCAGCCAAGGCCAGCCTTTGGGCTTAGAGAATGCCCCCTGGCTCTTCCTCATGGCCACCTGTGTCTCAAAGCATCAAAGGCACATCAAATTTTTCATATGCTCAGAATCTCTCTGACTTCTCTCCTGCTGCATCTCTACTGACTCCAGCTGGAGAAAATTCTCTGCTTTTAAGAGTTCATGTGATCATATTTTCCCATATGATACAGGATGATCTCCCTTAATTACATTTGCAAAACCCCTCTTGCCATATTCATAGATTCCAGGGATTAGGGTCTGAACATCTTAGTAGGTCATTTTGTCTACCACAGGTTATATGTTTCAGTTTATATTGAGTTAAATACCATAGTGAAATGCCTAGGTTGCAAGGTAGGTGTGTATTTAACTTTACAAAAAAGGAATATGCCAGTTTATATTCCCACCAGCAGCATGTGAAAGTTCTATTTGTTCCATATCCTTGCCAACACTTGGTATTGTCAGTCTTTTCTTATTTTAGCCATTCTAAATACGTAGTTTCTTTTGCGTTTCCCTGATGACCAATGATGTTAAGCACCATTTCATTTGATCCTTGGTCATTTGTATAGTTTCTTTTATCAGTTGTCTATTCAAATATTTTGTCCATCTTTTTGATTGGGTTATTTATCTTTTTATATCTGATTGTAAAGATTCGTTCTGTGTTCTGTGATTAAATGCTTTGTGAGTTATACGTATCGAGTCACATTCTAGTCTGTGACTCAACCTTTTTATTATATTAGAGTGACTTCCTAAGAGCTAAAATTTTTAATTATGATAAAGTGCAGATTATCATTTTTTCTTTATCATTCATGCTTTTTGTATTTTAAGAAATCTTTGCCCACCCTAAAATTACAAAGATTTTCTCCTGTGTTTTCATCTAGAATTTTTATCACTTATAATTTTACATTTATGTCTGTGACCCATATCAAATTAATTTTATGTATGATGTGAGTTAAGGGCCAATGTTCTTATTTTCTAATGGATGCCCAATAGTTACATTTGTTGAAAACTTCCTTTTTCCTTACTAAATTGCCTTGCCATCTTTGTCAAAAGCAATTGAAAATATATGTGTGTGGGACACCTGGGTGGCTCAATCAGTTAAGTGTGCGACTTTTGATTTCGGCTCAGGTCATGATCTCGTGGTTGGTTAGTCTGACCGAGTTGGTCCCTGTGCTGACAGCATGGAGTCTGCTTGGGATTCTCTCTCCCTCTCGCTCATTTCCCCTCCCCCACCTCACAGATGTGTGCACTCTCACTCTCTCTCAAAATAAATAAGTAGACTTAAAAAAATATGTGTGGATCTATTTCTGAACTCTGTATTCTGTTTCATTGTTTGTCCTTTTGCTAATACCTCCTTGTGTGATTAATGCAGATTATAGTATGACTTGAAATCAGGTTGTGCAAATCCTCCAATTTTGTTTACCTTAAAAAATTGCTTTAGCTATTACAGGTCATTTATATTTCCATATGTGTTTTACAATTAGTTTGTCAATTTCTATAAAAAATCTTGCTGGAATTCTTACAGGGATTGCTTTTAATCTATAGATAAGTTTGGGGGGAAATTGACATTTCAGCTGTATTCAAACTTCCAATTCAGAAATGGTGTGTTTTTCCATGTAATCAATGTTCTTTACTCTTAATTGTAGAAGACTTTTATGTCTTTTGTTGTATTTACTGCTAAGTATGTTTATTGATGCCATTTTATTTCACTTAGCACAATACCCTCTAGTTCCATCCATGTTGTCACAAATGGCAATATCTCATTTTTTATGGCTGAGTAATATTCCATGGTATATATACACCACGTCTTTTTATCCATTCATCTATTGATGGACACTTAGGTTGCTTCCACATCTTGGCTATTGTACTGCAATAAACCTAGGGGTGCACATATATTTTTTAATTAGTGTTTTTTTAATGTTTTATTTATTTTTAAGATGAGAGAGACAGAGCATGAGTGGGAATGGGGCAGAGAGAGAGGGAGACACAGAATCTGAAGCAAGCTCCAGGCTCTGAGCTGTCAGCACAGACCTTGATGCAGGGCCCAAACTCACAAACTGTGAGATCATGACCTGAGCTGAAGTCGGATGCTCAACCGACTGAGCCACCCGGAGGCCCCTGAATTAGTGTTTTCCTTTTCTTTGGGTAAATACCCAAGTGGAGTTACTGGATCATATTGTATTTCTATTTTTAATTTTTTGAGGAACCTCTCCATACTGTTTTCTACAGGGGTCACATAAAATTACATTCCCACCAACAGAGCACAAAGGTTACCTTTTCTCCACATTCTCATCAACACTTATTATTTCTTGTCTTATTCCTTGTCTAGCCAATATCACTGGTGTGAGGTGGTATCTCATTGTAGCTTTGATCCGATCTGCATTTCTCTGATGATTAGTGATGTTAGCATTTTTCATATATCCATGGCCAGCTTTATCTCTTCCTTGGAGAAATGTCTATTCAGGTCCTCTGCCCATTTTTTAATTGAATTGTTTGTTTGAGGTTTTAAAAAAATATATTGAGTTGCGCGAGGGTTTTTCCCCTATATTTTGGATATATCATTTGTAAATGTCTTCTCCCATTTGGTATGTTGTTTTTTCATTTTGTTGATGGCTTCCTTTGCTGTGTAAAAATTTTTACTTTGGTGTAGTTCCAATAGTTTACTTTTGCTTTTGTTTCCTTTGCCTCAGGAAACATCTAGAAAGAAACTGGTAGGGCCAATGTTAGAGAAAGTACTACCTGTACTCACGTCTGGGGTTTTTATGGTTTCTGATCTCAAATTTAGGTCTTTAGTCCACTCGAGTTTATTTTTTGTGGATGGTCTAAGAAAGTGGTCCAGTTTCAGTCTCTTGTATGTAGCTGTCCAGTTTTCCCAACACCATTTGTTGAAGAGACTGTCTTTTCCCCATTGCATACTCTTGCCTGCTCTGTCACAGATTAATTGACCATCTAAGCATGGGTTTATTTCTGGGCCTTGTATTCTGTTCCATTGATATATATGTCTACTTTTGTGCCAGTATCATACTGTTTCGATTACTGCAGTGTTGTAGTCTAGTTTGAAATCTGAGATTTCCAGCTTTGTTTTTTCTCAAGATTGTTTTGGCTAGTCAGGGTCTTTTGTGGTTTCATACACATTTTAAGATTATTTGTTCTAGTTCTGTGAAAAATGCTGTTGGTATTTTGGTATGGATTGCATTAAATCTGTAGATTGTTTTGATTAGTAAGGACATTTGAACAATATTAATTCTTTCAATCCATGAGCACGGTATATCTTTCCATTTGTTTATGTCACCTTCAGTTTCTTTCATCAAAGTCTTATAGTTTTCAGAGTTTTGAGAAAACTAGCTGTAGCCACCATGGGCTTACTAGTGGGTGGAGCTGGCATTCTTCCTGCCAATTAGCCACTGCCACAGCTGCAAGGGCACCAAAGGGCAGGGCTTGCTCCATGGACAGCTAGCTAAGAGGTATTGTTGTAGGAACTATGGGTGCACTGTTGTGGGGGTTATCTTCCCCTCTCCCCAGGGCAGGAGCTGGTTTGGAGAGGTAATGGATGGGGGCTGCTGCAAGGTGTGGCATGGTAGTAGGCACTTTTGAGGGTCCCGCCCCAGTGGCAGATGGGTTGGGTGGAGTGGCTCTACAGGGGAGCAAGTGGGAGGCACCTGCTTGCTAGCAAGGTGGATGGAGAATGTTAGAACTGGCTCCTGCAAGCGTCCAGGTATCTAGGCTCTGGAAGGGCAAGAATGCTAAAGGCAAATGCTCAGTCTATGTTTATCGAAATGATCATTTGTTTTATTCTGCTAATATGAAAAATTACGCTGATTGATATTTAAAAGTTAAATATCTTTATTAGATTTTGCTGGTTTCATAAGATTAGTTGGGAAATGTTGACCTCTTCTATTTTGCAAAAGGGTTTATGTAAGATTGGTGCTATTTCTTCCTTGCAATGGTAGCAATCACTGGTGAACCATCCAGGCCTGGAGTTTTCTCTGTTGGAAGGTTTTAAACTACCAATTCCATTTCATTAATAGATATGTAGGACTATTCAGGTTTTGCCATATCTTGTGTTAATTTTGGCAAGTTGTCATTTTCAAAACAATTTTCCCATTTCTCTTTTTATCTTGATCAGTCTAGCTAGATGTTTATCAATTTTGCTGATCTTTCCAAAGAACCAAAAGAACCCCTTGTGGAGTAGACACGAGCCCAACCCACAGAGAAGAGCCCAGTCTCCCTGGCCCCAGAGCTTAATGCAAAGCCCCCAACAGAGCCCAGCCCAGATCAGCCAATTTCCAGCCAGCCACCCTGCAGATACAGGAGAGAGAATAGGTGATTGCAGTTTCCAGTAACTGATTTTGGAGGTGTTTTGTTTTTTTGCTTTTAATTTTTTAAAATTATTATGTTTATTTATTTTGAGAGAGAGGGACAGAGTGTGAGTGGGGGAGGGGCAGAGAGAGATGGAGACACAGAATCCAAAGCAGGCTCCAGGCTCTGAGCTGTCAGCACAGAGCCCAATGCGGGGCTCGAACCCATGAGTGTGAGATCATGACCTGAGTCAAAGTCGGACGCTCAACCGACCTGGAGGTGCTTTGTTAAGCAGCTATGGCTGACTGATACAGTTTATAGATACTTCATTTAACCAGTTTTCTATGGATGGACATTTAGCAAAGTGAATGATTCCAAACAAAGCTTGGCTCATCTTTAGAAAGCACTTCTAGAAGACTTATCTCTAGAAGAATTGTAGAGTCTAAGGCTTTGCACATTTGAATATTTTAAATAATATTCTTGAATTATGCCCATCAAAGCTGTGCTGATTCACATTCCCACCAGCAGTTTGTAAGCATGTATGTTTCCTCACAGTTCCAACACTAAAGGTTAAAACATTTAATTTTCATCACTCTAATAAGTGAAATATAATATCTATTTAAATTTCCCTGAGCACTGGGTGGCTTAATAGTTTCCATGTATGCATTGGCCGCTTACATTTCTTCTCTGAATTGCCCCTTATGTTCTTTTTTTTCTTCTGTAAAAATATTTTTTTCTTTCCTGATTGTCGGTAAGAGATTTTTATATATTCTTCATGTTACCCTTTTATCTGCTAAAAATATTACAAATATTTTAATTTGTGACTTCTTTTTAAACTTTGTAGTTTAAAAAGATACCTTATGGTATCCTTTGTTGGAGAGAAGTTTAAAGCACAGTTAAATCTGTTCATTTGTTTTTCTTTATATCTACTAGAGTTCCCTAAAAATGCTTTTCCCATCCAAAAAGTTCCTAAAAATTCTATCATATTTGGGGTGCATTGATGGCTTAGTTGGTTAAGCGCCTGATTCTTGATTCCAGCTCAGGTCATGATCTCGTAGTTCCTGAGATCAAGCCCCGCATTGGGAGTCTGCACTGTTAGTGCAGAACCTGCTTGGAATCCTTTCTGTCCATCTCTCTCCTCCTTCCCTGCATGTGCACACACACTCTCTCTCAAAAATAAATAAACATTAAAAAAAACAAAAAAATTCTATCGTATTTACTACTATTATTTTTATAATACTTTTTATTATTTTACATCTTTAAATCATCTGACATTAGTTTCGGGTTATTATTTTGAGTGAAGTATAAGGTTCCTTTTCCAAGCAATAGGTGATTATTCCAACAGTGTTTATCAAATACTCCATTATTATTTCTTTAATTTGAAATGTCAAATTAAAACTAAATTTATGAGTTGTTTCTAGAATTTCCATCCTATTCCACTGAGGTCTCATAGTCTTCTGACAATACTGTGCTGTTCAATTGCTAATGTCTTAAGCCATATTTTGTTTTTTGCGCAAAATACTTCCTAGTGCTCTTCAGACATATTTTTTATTCTTGGTATTTGCACTTCCAGATGAACTTGAGAATATTAACAAATTCATAAGAAAATCTATGTGGATTTTGTTTGGGATTGCATCAATATATAGGTTAATTTTTTTATGTTTTTATTTATTTTTGAGACAGAGAGAGAGAGACAGAGCATGATCAGGGGATGGGCAGAGAGAGAGAGAGGGAGACACAGAATCTGAAGCAAGCTCCAAGCTCTGAGCTGTCAGCACGGAGACCGATGCAGGGCTTGAACCCATTAGCCATGAGATCATGACTTGAGCTGAAGTCGGATGCTTAACAGACTGAACCACCCAGGTGCCCCATATATAGGTTGATATGTAGAGAATCATAGTCTGACAACGTTGAGTCATTGCACCTGATTTACATCTTGATTTTTAGAAATACTTAAAAATTATTCGGTTTTCTTCAGGTAGGTTTTGCTCAATTCTTGTTAGCTTTAGTCTTAGAGTTTGTTTTTGTTGTTCTGAAGGGACTCTATTGACATGAAAATCTTTTATCTGATATATGAGGCCAAAAATAAGGTTAATAGCATTTATGATGTGATCCCATTTTTGTAAAGAATATCTGTATATATGGATATTTGTATGTACAGAAAATCTTTGAGTATAATTGCTCATTTCACTGTCTCTACTAGGTTGATCTCTTTTGGGGTAGGAGCCATTGTTTGATGACTTTATATGTAACACAGAGAAGCTGGCACATATCAGGAGCTCAAAACACGCTTGTAAAATGAATGAATGAATGAAATAAAGGGATATTGAGTGACCTACATAGAAAGGATAATTATCTTTTCCCTGACTATATGGAATTATGGATTTCCTTAGCTTCTTTCTGCTTTGCTGTATTTTCTGATTTTTCTCTTGTGATCATGTATTATCTTGTACTTTAGAAAAATAAAGAAGATGATTTTCACTTGGAAAAAGAAGAAAACCATAACGAAAGAGCACCATACTATGTATCTCCCTTAATACTTGTAATATTTTAAAATTACAAGTAAAATTAACATACAATGTTATGTTCGTTTCAGGTATAAAATATAGTGAATCAACAATTTTGTGTATTACTCAGTGCTGATTACAATAAGTGTACTCCCTTCATCTATTTAACCCGCCCTCACTGCCCTCCACTCTGGTAACCACCATTTGTTCTCTACATTTAACAGTCTGGTTTTTTAAAATTTTTTCAATTAAAATTTTTTTTAATGTTTATTTATTTTTCAGAGAGAGGGAGAGAGAGAGAGTGTGTGAGCAGGGGAGGGGCAGAGGGGCGGGGGGAGACACAGAATCTGAAGCAGGCTCCAGACTCCAAGCTGTCAGCACAGAGCCCAACGCAGGGCTGGAAATCATGAACCACAAGATTATGACTTGAGCCGAAGTCGGACGCTTAACCAACTGAGCCAACCAGGTGACCCATTAACAGTCTGGGTTTTTTTTTTTAACTGTTTGTCTTTTTTTCCCCTCCATTTGTGTGTTTTGCTTCTTAAATTCCACATATGAGTGAAATCATATGGTATTTGTCTTTCCCTGACTGACTTCTTCACTTAGCGGTATACTCTTTAGCTCATTTCATGTTTTTGCAAATGGCAAGATTTCATTTTTTTGGCTGAGTAATATTCCTGTGTGTGTGTGTGTGTGTGTGTGTGTGTACCGCATCTTCTTTATCCATTCATCTATCGACGGACACTTGGGTTGTTTCCATATCTTGGCTATTGTGAATAATGCTGCGGTAAACATAGGATGCATATATCTTTTTGAATGAATGTTTTCATTTCCTTTGTGTAAATAGCCAGTAGTGGAATTACTGGGTCATATGATAATTCTATCTTTAATTTTTTGAGCAAGCCCCATATTGTTTTCCACAGTGGCTACACAAGTTTGCATTTCTACTAACAATGTACAAAATTCCTTTTTCGCACATCCTCACCAACACTTGCTGTCTCTCGTGTTGTTGATTTTAGTCATTCTGACAGGTATGAAGTGATATCTCATTGTGGCTTTGGTTTCCATTTCCCTGATGATCAGTGATGTTGAGCTAAAATGTTCATATTACCCAAAGTAATCCACACATCTAATGCAATCCCTATCAAAAGACCAAGAGCATTTTTCACAGAGCTAGGACAAATAATCCTAAAATGTTCATGGAACTGCAAAAGACCCTGAATAGTCAAAGTAATCTTGAGAAGGAAGAACAAACCTGGAGATACCGCAATCCCGGATTTCAAGATATACAACAAAGCGGTAGTAATCAAAACAACATGGTACTGGCACACAAACAGACACATAGATCAATGGAACAGAACAGAGAGCCCAGAAATAAACACACGATTATATAGTCAAATTAATCTTGGACACAGAGAGCAAGAACACGCAATGGGAAAAAGTCTTTACACAAATGGCGTTGGGAAAACTGGACGGCTACATGCAAGAGAATGAGACCGGGCCACTTTCTTACACCATACACAAAAAATAAACTCAAATGGATTAAAGACCTAAATGTGACACCTGAAGCCATAAAAATCCTAGAAGAAAGTACAGGCAGTAATTTCTCTGACATCAACCATAGTGACATTTTTCTAGATATGTCTTCTGAGGCAAGGGGAATTAAAAGAAAAACAAACTGTTGGGACTGCATCAAAACAAAAAGCTGTTGGCATGGAGAAGAAAATAACGAAACAAGACGACAACCTACTGAATGGGAGAAGGTATTTACACGTGACATATCTTATAGGGAGTTAACACTACTTGTAAATTTAAAAAAGAGAAACAACTGTGTAGACCCTAAAAATGGCTAGGGAGGCAGGTGGTTCACCCATCTAGATGACCCCTTATTCCAATTTTAGAAGCTTTGTTTTGCCGTCTGAAAAATGGGATTAGTTTTGCCTTGCCTTTGCCTGTCTCTGATCCTCCCAGGTTGTGTGAAGACGGGTTTGCTTGTGCTTGTGTGGAGCTCCAGGCCCTCAGCACAGGCCAGCACAGTCAGGAGGCATTAGAGGGAAGCTAGGGAAAGTAATTCTTCAGTCCCTGAGGTTGCTTTTACATTATGATGATATATGGTATATGTTGCTACAATGCCCAGGGCGCACTTACGGGGAGGACGGACCAGGAAGCCCTGAGGGCTGGGAGGGCCACCAGGTCAATAATATATGCAGCTGGCAGAAGAGAACACCGACCTCACTTCCTCCAGAGAATAGATGACTCTAACCCTGGAGTCCTGGTTTGCATGTAAATAATGAGCAATGGTACCACTTGGCTGCTTGTATCGTTGAGGACAGAGTGAAACAAGAATGAGAGAGACAAATTAGAAAAATATGAGGGCACCACTTATAGATCTGTGCAAGGAAGTATAATTCATCAGCTTAATTTTGCTCTCTCTAGAAACACAGCACAGTGTTGGTACGTTTCTATACCCGAGGTCAAAAAAATTTTTTTTCTTGGTATGATGCTTATCAAGTAACAAAAAATTAATCATAAGTTTCTCAGGAGGCAGACCGATGCATCAGTTACAACATTTGGCAATGGAGCCCTTTATAACCCCACCTGGCACGAAGCGGTCGCCCCATGATGACTCCGTTGGTAATACCCTGGGAAGTGGCTGAGGGTGTGTGATTTGGGGACGTTGGGTTCTCTCTCTAAGCCTGGTTACAGGCAGCAGCCTAGGGTCTGCTCCATCTGGAAGCTCCTGGTTTGCTTTTTAAAACATTTTCTTAAGGACAGCCAGCCCTTCATGTGCCCTGCATTTCCCGTGCTAGCACAGAGCACAGTGTGCCACTGATGCTTCCCCTGACACTTAAAAATTGCTTTTAATTGACAATTTTTAGAGCAGTTTTAGGCTCATCGCTAAATTGAGAAGATACAGAGATTACCAACATGCCCCTCCAGCCCCCATGCATGCACAGCACTCCTCCATTATTAACGTCCCCCACCAGCGTGGTACATTTGTTACAACTGATGAACATACATTGACATATAACCACCAAAGTCTTTTGTTTATTTTAGAGTTCACTCTTGGTGTTGTACATCCTGTGGGTTTGGGACAAATGTATAATGACATGTATCCATCATCATGGTATCCTACAGAACAGTTCCGCTGCCCTCAAAATCCTCTGTGCTCCCTCCCTGATTCATCCCCTCCCCCAACCCCAAAACTCCTGGTAACCACTGGTCTATTTTTTTTGTCTCCATAGTTTTGCCCTTATCAGAATGTCATGTAGTTGGAATCATACAGTATGTGGCTTTTTCAAATTAGCTTCTTTTACCTGGTAACATGCCCTTAAGTTCCTCCCATGTTTTTGCATGCCTTGATAGCTCATTTCTTCTTAGTGTTTGAATAACATTCCATTGTCTGGATGTACCACAGCTTACTTGTCCATTTACCTAGTGACGGGCATCTTGGTTACTTTCAAATATTTTCGATTATGAATACAGCTGTTATAAACATTTGTGTGTGGGTTTTGTGTGAACATGTTTTCAACTCCTTTGGGCAAATATCAAGGAGTGTGATTGCTGGATTGTATGGTAAGGGTATGTTTAGTTTTGCAAGAAATTGCCAAGCTGTCTTCCAGAATGACTACACCGTTTTGTACTCCCACCAACAACGAATGTGAATTCTTGTTGCTGCATACCTTTGCCAGCATTTGGTGCTGTCAGTGTTTCAGATTTTGGTCATCCTAATAGGTATATAGTGGTATTTTTTTGTTCACACTCTACTTTTTTATTATGGAAAATATAAACATATGCAGGAGTAGATGGGAAAGTATAATACTCCCTTCTCCATATCCATCCCCCAACTTTTACTATTATCAATTCATGGCCATTTTGCTTCATCTCTACCTGTACCTCCTCCTCTTTCTTCTTTACATGCCCACAGGCTGGGGAACTGGGTGTCTTGGTGAGAAATCCAGCCTTGTGCAAGATTCCAGGGCACAGAAAGCCAGGCCTGAATCATGATGAGCCCATGACCTTGTCAATGCCAGGGAAAGAGGGAAACCCAGGCCAGAGAAGAAAAAACCCAAGAAGCCACAAGAGCCATCTTCAAATTTTGGCAAGACAATCAAGGAGCAGGGGAAACTGATTTTGAAAGCTCGAACTCCAAGGAGACAAATTTGGGGTATAACTTAAGGAAAAATGTTCAAAACACAGAAAATAGTATGGAACGGTATTCACCAAACGCTGATACCAATGGTGACCATGTCCAGAGCAAGCGCCCCCTCACTGGCGATGTGTTTGGCTGGAGCACGATTGCCCAATCTGGACAATTGGAAGAACCACTCGGGAGCTTATTGAAATACAGATATCATGCATGCATGCAGGTCTGGAGGAGGGCCCAATAGTTGTGCTTTTTTTTTAATTTCATAACATTTAAATCTTGACTGGATATTGGATGATATTAAGACATTATTAATTTCCAGCAGATGTTGAGACGATGCTCAACATCACTAATCATCAGGGAAATGCAAATAAAAACTACAATGAAGTATCATGGCACAACTGTTAGGATGGCTAGTCTCAAGAAAAAAGATAACGAATGTCAGAGAAGATGGTATGGCTGGGTGGCTCAGTCGTTTGAGCGTCTGACTCTTGATTTCGGCTCAGGTCATGAGCTTATGGTTTGTGAGATTGAGCCCTGCTTTGGGCTCTGCGCTGGTGGCATGGAGCCTGCCTAGGATTCTCTTTCCCTCTCTATCTCTCTGCCCTTACCCTGCACACACATGTGTGCGCAATGCTCTCTCAAGATAAATAAACTTAAAAAAAAAAAAGCAAGTGTTGATGAAGATGTGGAATGATTGGAACCCTTGCGCAGTGTTGGTAGAAATGTAAATGGTACAGCTGCTATAGAAACAGTGTGAAGTTTTCTCAAAATTATGAAAGAAGGGAAATGGAGATCTCAGAGGTATCTGTGGTCTCATGTTCATTGCAGTGTTATTCATGATAGCCAAGATGTGTAAACAACCTAAGTGTCTATCTATGGATAAAGGAATAAAGAAATACACATGCAATGAAATATTCAGCTTTTATTTATTTTTTATTTTTTATTTTTTTGAAAAAAAAAGTGAACGGGGTAGGGGCAGAGAGTGAGGGAGACACAGAATCTGAAGCTGGCTCTAGGCTCTGAGCTGTCAGCACAGAGCCCGATGTGGGACTAGAACCCATGTATCATGAGATCATGACCTGAGCTGAAGTCGGACGCTTAACTGACTGAGCCACCCAGGCACCTTTCAGATTTATTTGTTTAAGTTTATTTTGAGAGATAGAGCCCACGTGCACGAGTGGGGCAGAGGCAGAGAGAGAGGGAGAGAAAGAGAATCCCAAGCAGTTTAGGCACTGTCAGTGAGGAGCCCCATACCGGTCTCCATCCCAGGAACCGTGAGATCATGACCTGAGCTGAAATCGAGTCAGATGCTTAACTGACTGAGCCACTCCACACCCTTTCTTCTTAAGTTTATTTATTTGAAATATTCAGCTTTTAAAAAAGAAGGAAATCCTGCCATTCACAACTGGATGGACCTTGAGGACATTATGTGAAGTGAAACAAGCCAGGCACAGAAGGACAAATACTGCATGATCCCATTCATATGAGTGGGAGTAGGGGCTGGAGGGAGGAGGACATGGGAATTTGCCATTCAACAGGTATAAAGCTTCAATTACGTCAGCTGATTACAGTTCTAGAGAGCTGCTGTGTAACACTGTGTCCACAGTTAACAATACTGTATTGTGCACTTAAAAAATCTGTTAGTGTTAAACGTTCTTATTAAACATTCTTACCATGTTAAAGGTTCTTACCACGATTTTAAAAAAGGAATGATTATGGGGCGCCTGGATGGCTCAGTCAGTTAAGCGTCCGACTTCAGCTCAGGTCACGGTCTCACGGTTTGTGGGTTTGAGCCCCGCGTCGGGCTCTGTGCTGACAGCTCAGAGCCTGGAGCCTGCTTCGGATTCTGTGCCTCCGTCTCTCTCTGCCCCTCCCTCCTGCTCATGCGCTCTCTGTCTCTCAAAAATAAATGTTAAAAAAAAAGTTAAAAAAAAAAAAGGAATGAGTATATCCATTTTTCCTTACATGTGATGATGTTCTGGTTACATTTTTAGAAAAAGTCTTTATCCCTTTGAGATACATGAGGAAATAGGTACAGGTGGAATGACATAATGTAGGGATTTGTTTCTAAATAACTAGGTGGGTAGGCAGTAGGTGGGGGTACAGATGAAACAAAACTAGCCTGAGTTGATCGTTGAAGCTGGGTGATGATGTGGAGTTCCTTATGCTGTTCTGCTTTATTGGTTTGAAATGTTCCACAAGAAAAAAAAAAAAAAAATCAGGGCGCCTGGCTGGCTCAGTCAGTGGAGCATGCGATGCTTTATTTCAGGGTCTTGAGTTCAAGCCCCACACGGGCATGGAGCCCGTGATTCTGATGATCCACCGGAGGTGGGAACCCCCAGCATGGCTGGTCTGCAGTCTGCCTCCCAGTTACTGTTCTCTGATGCTGCACAGGGCAGGAGTGAGGATAAGTAGCCAGGCCTGGGCCATGTTCCTACCCCAGCTGGAGGCAGCTGGGAGGAGGAGTCGTGAGGTACACGAACATGAAAAGGGTCTGGGGAAAACCTTGCAGACGCTATTTGTGCAGTCACCTGACCTGCATTCAACCGGGAATAGCATTATGCATTTGTTTATTCAACAATTATCTACTGAGCTCCTACTCTGTGCCAGGCACCGTGCCAAGTTCTACCGATACGATTCTCAAAGTGTGGTCCCCCGGGGATCCCTGAGATACTTCCAAGCAGTCTACAGGGTCAAAACTGTTTTACAACTTACGATGATTTATGGTAATACTAAGATGTGGTTTGCCTTTTACACTCTTTTGACACTTGCGCCGATGGGTGCAAGAACAGTATGAGTAAAGCTGGGGACACCCGGCCGCTCACCACACTGCCAGCGGTCATCGTGTCCTTCACGCCGCTAGCTCGTAACCACCACCACACCAACTAAAAATCCACTTCTACTCAAGAAAGTCCTTGATGAAGCAGTAACAATCTTTGTTAGTAAACGGCGGTCACTGGGGACTCATCTTTTTAAGATTTTGTGTGACAAATGCAGAGCACATACAGAGCAGTCCTGCCACCCGGGTGACAGTCTGCAGGTGAGTGCTGTGCAGGTGTTTACGTGGTGAGCTGAACCAGCTGCTTTTTGTTTTTGGTTTTTGTTTTTGTTTTTTTCATGGAACATCATTTTCACTTCAAAGAAAGCCCGACACACAAAACTATGGTTACACAGACCTGGATGTTTGGCAGACATTTTCTGCAAAATGAATAAAATGAGCCTGTCACATCAAAGAAAACAACTGGTGTTTGTGTGGCCGATGATAAAATTCAGGATTTCAAGTTAAATATTAGACTTATGGAAAAACTCTACCACCATGAGCTTGACAGCTTCTCAATAGGTAGAGACTTTTCTGATGAGATCAGTGGTGAGATTTAAAAATTTGATTTTTGATAGCGTAGAGTCACTTCGACATTCAGAAGCTCTAAATAACTTAATGAGCCAACGTTTTCCAAATGACCAGTGCACGGTGTTATGAAATCCGTTCAAAGTGCACGATGGATATTACACAGCAGTTCTTTTCCACTCGGCATGTAGAGTGAGGAATAGCGTTGTTCCCACTCTAACAGCAAGAAAAAGCCAGGTACGCTACCAAATCAAGAATGTGCTTTGATCTGGGGCACCTTGGGTGGCTCAGTTGAGCATCTGGGTGGCTCAGTTAAGCCTGGGTGGCTCAGTTAAGTCTCCAGCTCTTGATTTTGGCTCAGGTCATGGTCTCACAGTTTGTGAGATTGGGCCCTGCGTCCATCGTGCTGTTCACTGACAACACAAAGCCTGCTTGGGATTCTCTCTCTCTCTCTCTCTCTCTCTCTCTCTCTCAGTCTCTCTGCCCCTCCCCTGCTTATGCTCTTTCTCTCTCTCAAAATAAATATTTAAAAATATATGTGCTTCAGGGTGCCTGGGTGGCTCAGTCAGTAAGTTCCCGACTTTGGTTCAGGTCATGATCTCACAGTTTGTGAGTTTGAGCCCCGCATCGGGTTCTCTGCCGTCAGCACAGAGCCCACTTTGGATCCTCTGCCTCCCTGTCTCTCTGCCCCTCCCCTGCTCAAGCACATGTGTATGCAAGCATTCTCTCTCTTTCAAAAAAATTTTTTTTAAAAAAACTAAAAAATATATATGCTTTTTTTTTTTTTTAAAGAATGTTCTTGATTTATCAGAGAGCTGAGGTTGCAGGGCAGCAAAGTAGCTTGAAATCTAGGTAAAGACAAGAACCTACAGAGACGGGACGTGAACACCTGTAGCTCCATGTACCATGCAAGGGGGAAAAAGAACTCACATGTTGTTGTTAGCAAATTTTAGAGCCTCAGTGTGGACTTATGTAAGAATATAGAGCCCTGGGCCCTGTAGACTCAAGGGGACTTTCTAGAGACCTCTAGTATGTGCTTATGAGGTCTAGAGACAGAGTACTGTCTCTGGTAGAGAAAGCTGCCTTTGGTGGTGCAGGCCTGGAGGATAGGATTGGCCACTCTTGCAGAAAAGGCATGAAACACTTTCCAGACCCTTCTTCCAGACTCTGAATGGAACAAAACCCTAAGCTGTCATAGGGAGGAGGGAATGGTTCACTGAAAAAGCTCTCTCTCGGAGATTCCAGGACACGGCATGTATCAAATCACAATGGCAGTCAAGGTTCAGAGTGTGGGGAGCGCTTCTGATGTGTGGGTACACAGGGAAGGCCACAAACTGAGGGTGAGGCCACAGACCTTCCCAACCCCAAGCACAAGTTAGTGCTTAGGAATCTGAACCTGGTGTTACACCGACACAAATCATAGCAATGACAAAAACCGAACCCAGATTGACTTCTTTTTTTTCTTTTAAGTTCATTGATTTATTTTGAGAGAGACAGAGAAAGCACCAGTGGGAAAGGGGCAGAGAGAGAGGGAGAGAGAGAGTGTCGAGCAGACTCTGCTCTGTCAGTGCAGAGCCTGACACAGGGCTCAATGTCATCAAGTGTCAGATCATGACCTGAACTGAAATCGAGAGTCAGACTCTTAACTGACTGAGCCACCCAGGCGCCCCAAACCCAGATGGACTTCTGACTCAGTTGCCTCAGCTGCCCACGTTAATGGCCAAGCAGAGGAGGGGGACTCAGTTCCAGGCCTACTTGCTGTTTCTTCAGCCTCCGCTATCCTGTGCAAGATGTTCAGCATCATTTTAAAAATTATGAGGCATATAAAAATCCCAGAAAAATGACCCACCCTCAAGATTTAAAACTATCAACAGAATCGGCTTTTTACACTTGATCTTAGCCAAAAGGCCGAGAAGCGATAACAGAATCGGCTTTTTGATACCCAGTGAAAATCTTTCAATATTTTTAGTTTATTTTAATAAAAAGACTTTTTCAGACAAACGGAAGCTGACAGAATGTGTTACCAGCAAACCTTCATCGGAAGACAAGTGAAAGAAAGTTTTTTAGGCAAAAGGAATATAGCATATATATTTGAGGAGAGGACTGTTATTACTTGAAGATGGATATGTAAGCATTAGGGAAATCATTAAATGAAATTTTAAAGAGAAGCATAAATGATCAGTAATAAAGAAAGGTATAATAAAAAATACTCAAGCCAAGAGTTGGCAGAAAAAAAAAAAGAGAGAGGAGAAAAAAGAACAAAGACCAAACGGAATAAATAGAAAATAAGTGGATGGTGGATTTAAACCCAATTATATAAATAATTACATTAGATACAAATGATCTAAATATGTTTACTAAAAGATAGAGATTGTCAGATTGGATAAAAAAGCAAGACCTAACTATATGCTGTCTGCAAATAAATCTATTTTAAATGCACAGCACAAGGTAAACTAAAGAAGTTTAATGAAAAAGAGTGTAAAAAGTATACCAGTATGTTTCCAGATTCCACATTGTAAGTTTCCTTTAAGAAATTACCACTGGGGCACATGGGTGGCTTAGTCAGTTAAGCGTCTGACTCTTTTATTTTTTTAAATAATTTTTAAAAACTTTTTTTTAAGTTTATTTATTATTGAGAGAGAGAGAGAGAGAGAGAGAGAGAGAGAAAGCACAAGCTGGGGAGAGGCAGATAGAGAGGGAGACACAGAATCCGAAGCAGGCTCCAAGCTCTGAGCTGTTGGCAGAGTCCAACGTGGGGCTTGGACTCACAGACTGTGAGATCATCACCTGAGCCAAAGTCAGACACTTAACCGCCTGAGCCACCCAGGTGCCCCAAGTGTCCAACTCTTGATTGCAGCTTAGGTCATGATGTCATGGTTCATGAGTCCCACACCGGGTTCTGAGCTGGTAGTGTGGAGACTACTTGGGATGTTTTCCCTCTCTCTCTCTGCCCCTCCCCTGCTCGTGCTCTCTCTGTCTCTTTCAAAATAAATAAACATTAAAAAAAAAAAAAGAAATTACCACTTACTGAGTTTTGGTATATTATCAAAGATTATCCACAATTATCTGAAAAAGCTATTAAAATACGTCTCCCTTTTGCAATTACATATCCTTGTGAGTCTAGATTTTCTTCATATTCTTCAACAGAAACAGCAGATGGAAGAAGATTGAAGGCAGAAATAGATCTGAGAATCCAATCGTCTGCTTTTAAGCCAGACATGACAGAGGCTCGCAAAGCTGGAAAACCGTAAATTTAAAAAGCTAGTTTTTAATAAGAATATTTTATTTATGCTAACGTAATACGGGTTTATAATTGTTACTTCTAAGTGAATTAATAAGCTTATATAAATTCTCTGTTTCAATTTATAGTAAATATCAACCAACCAATATAATACAACCAACCAACCAAAATAAATCAACAAAAACAAAAGGTCTTTGGTATCCTCGGTATTTTTAAGCATGTGAAGTGTCTGAGACCAATATATTTGAGAATGCTGCTCCATGGAAAAACAGAGATGGATGAGACAAAGGACCAGGAACAACTTACACTATTGTCAACATCTTCTTCAGCATCATCATCTACTGAATAATCAAATGATTCTGCTGTGCCAGGTCATATCTTAAGCTCTTTACATGCATCACCTCATTTAATCCTCACATCCACTCCCTGAGATGGGTGTAATTGCTATCACCCCATTTTCCATATCAGGAAAGTGAGGCTCAGAAAGGTTTAGTAACTTCCGCAAGGTCCCACAGCTACCGAGGGGGTAGATCCCAGGTCTGTCTGATTCCAGGGTATCACTAACGCTCTGGTCTTAGAGTAGGAGATGGGCACCTGTGGAGTTAAAGGTAATACATGCTTCCCACTCATTCATTTATTCTTTGGTAAATATCAACATCAATGTATGCCTTCTGTGCCTTAAAAGAGCCTAACCTGCTTTGGATAAAACAGTTCAGATGAAACATATACACAAGCACACACATACACATACCAAACCCTGGCATACATGGATAGCCTCATTTCTCTGGAAAAGAAAGGACCCTTTGGGGCGAGCTCCCTTCTCCGCAACCCTGGCAGTTACAAGGGCCCCCATTGTGATGTCTGGGCCCCATCAGAACTAAAGGCCATCAAAACACTAACATCTGTGGTCCTGATTCGTTCTTGGACTCACCGTTTGCTGAGGAATGGGTTTCTAAGGGGGCTAAAAAGACCTGGCCGGAGATGTCGTAGCCCCACCAATAAAAGGCCTGCGGTTCTCACGACAAGCCCCCTACGGCAGCTCTATTAAGCTCTATTAAGTGCCGTGCTGCCCAGGAGAGGCCCAAGCGGGGAGGGGAGGGGGGGGCCGGGCAAGACCCTGCAAAGAAATACGCCCCACCCTAGGAATCAGGGCGCTAGCGACCACAGGCGTGTTCACGTGGAATTGCAGCACTTGCTTGAGGCCCGGGGACCTCAGCTCCTTCTAGAGAGGAGAACAGAGCTGGGAAACAACCGGCCTCCTCTGGAAACCCCTGTGGTTCCCAGGGCTGCTCACAGCTTTTCCCCCAGTACCTTGATGCTGTGTGGGTTCCCTGCTGCCTCGGGGCATGTACCTCGTCCCTGCTGTTCACCCTGCCCAGCACGGGAAGCCTCAGTGCAGAAAACTCAGCGGTGTCCCAAGAGACACTTTGCAGGTGGATGAGTGTCGTACAGGTGGGTCTTACCCTTCAGACCAGGCCTTTCCACGCTCAGTGAAAAAGAGATGATTTTATGTGCTCCAGAGGAAGGCAGTTTTTGTCATTTTGTTTCTCCTTTTGGTTAACGACTACCATTGCAGCAGTAATGTTTCTTTTTGCTCCTTCTTCCTAAATACTGAATATCTAAAGTCGCCACTTCTTTTTTTTATTATTATTATTTTAATGTTTATTCATTTCTGAGAGAGAGAGAGAGAGAGAGAGAGAGAACGAACAGGGGAGGGGCAGAGAGAGAGAGGGAGACACAGAATCCGAAGCAGGCTCCAGGCTCCGGAGCTGTCAGCACAGAGCCCGACGTGGGGCTTGAACCCACGAGCGGTGAGATCATGACCTGAGCCGAAGTCGGATGTTTAACTGACTGAGCCACCCAAGCGCCCCATGCAATCGTCACTTCTAATAGATATGAAGGGTATGAAGAACTGTGTAGCCACCAACGTGCTTGAGAGAGAACACACTGGCTTGTGCCCACCTCTCTTCCAGTCCCCATCTTGGTGAATGCTCTCCTGAATCTTGTGTCTCTTGGGGATGGCTCCTGAACATTACCTCAGGCAGATGGGGATCTACTTACTTCAGTTTGGGCTGTTCCTGATTTCTATAAATGGATTCCTACTCTATATATTCTATATGAATTTTCTTTCTTCAACAATTTAATACATTTTTTATCTGAGAGGTTATATGCTTTTACCGTGGGATTGGGTAAAAACATACATAACCAGCGCATAAGCTCATGATTTCATGGATATTATTGCTAAATTAAATCTTTACATTAAAAATATGAGCTGAGTTAGATAAAAATATCAAGTAAATATTAGTACAGGTGGCAAATGGATATGGCAGAAAAAATGATGACATTGGAATGTGAATTAAATTCAGGAAACATGGTTTTAAGTAAAGACAGATACATCTAAAATTGCTCTGGATTTTTGGAAAAATTGCTCTGTTGTCCTTTATAAGCCTAGGCTCCCTGTCACAAGCCCTAACTGGGCACAAGGAGAAGGCGTTTGGGTCTATGCTTACTCCTTTCTAGCTTCGGGCCACTTTCAGCCAGCCAGCTGGGTGGCTTCTTGCCTCCCTGGTCTCTGTTCCCTGCTGGGACTGCCCCCAAAGAATGGCCCTCTCCCAGCTCCTCAGTGCATGGCCCCGGGGCCAGCCCATGCAACCCACCTTAGATCAAACTTTCTTCCTGGTCTCTGCTCTCGGGGTCCACTCACCCTCAGGTGGGAGACTGCACTCATGGCTCCATCCTTTACCATTCTCTATAGCCACGTCCTTTGCCAAGTAACTTTGCAGGGCTGACTGCATATGTGGGAGCACCTAGCTCCCACTCTGTTCAGTGGCTGTGCTCCACCCAGAGCAGGAAACTCTTCCATGAGGGAATCAAGCATTTCCACATCTTCACAAACATGCCCCATAGCTGGGCCAGTATAACCCTGCCTAGCAGTGGGAAGAGGGGGCAGTGAGGGCAAATGGAGTCCTTTTTGCTCAGCCCAAGGAACAGAGGCGGCTAGCTCTGCTCCACAAACACCGTGGCCCCTCGCCACGCACTTCTCAGCAGACAGTCATGTCAGCGGGGACTGGAGCCGAGGCAGAACGAGAGTCTAGGGATGTGTTGTGTCCTGGGGATGCTGGGGGAGGCCTGGTGACATGTCCCTGCCCGGGACACAGAACCAGAATCCTCACATCTGCCAAATTCTAGAGCCCTCTCTGTGTCACAGGTGGGTATTCTTTCTGGGCGACCCTCCAGCTCTCTGCTGGCCTCCTTGAAAATCACCCTCCTGATGTTAACATGGTCTTTCTGCCCAGGACGTCACGCCCCTGAGGGGGTTCAGCCTGTGCGTTGGGTGAGTTGAAGCTGACTTGTGTTATGGCTTCTCCTCTGCTGGGGTACCACGTGAGCGCTTTATTTTGGCCACGCTTGTGCAACCGTTGGGGTGTTCTGTCATGACTCTGCTCGTTTCTCCACAAGCAGAGGCAAAGTCACTTGCCAGGTTGAGAGCTCCTTGCTATTGTTCCACGTACCGGCTCTGTAAAGAAATATGTGTGTTGTAGCACATTTTTGCCATATTATAGCCACCAAGCGGCCACTCCCTGGTCCCAATGACATTGATTTCCTCCTGGCGAATATCCTCCCTCTCACTGTGGGAACCAGAGGGGCCAAGGCCTCCCTCTCCCAGTCCTGGGACAACCGGACTTTGTCCTGGAACAGTGAGCTAGTGACGCAGGCACTGATGGGGCGGCCGGATGCTCCCATGCTTGCTCTCTCGGGCAGAGGCAGCGGTGGCTGCTGGCCAGGCTTGTGCCTGTGTGAGCCACGCTGGAGTGGCATTCCTTCTGTTCACTGTCCCCCATCCCGCTCCCTCCCCACTCAGCCCTGCTAACCCTTTAGATGAGTGTTACCTATGTTTAAACTTCATCCAAACGGACCTACACAGTACGTGCCCCTGGGTCTCCCTTCTCCCGTCCAGTGTCATGTCAGTTCATATGGTATTTTCATCAGAGCTGCCTATATAAGTTGTGGGACTCAGTGCAAAATGAAAATGCAGGACCCCTTGTTCAAAAATTAAGAATTTGAAGATGGTGACAATGGAGCATAAGTCCAGTCGAGGGCCCTTCGGAGTGCCTGTGGGACCACCACACGCTCCATGAAGCTGGCCCTGACTTCAGTCACCTATCTTCTTGTGGGTCTTTGGGGGCAGAAGCTGGTCTGATGGGGACGGTGTGGCTGCCATGAGTGCAGTATGGGAAAGCCAGTGTTTCTTCAGGACTTTTATACCCTTAACCCATCCGAGTCTCACAGAGGCCTTGAGGACTGCAGGGCTGGTGATCAGTGTAAGCATCAGGCCACTTCATAGATGCAGAGCTCAAACTAAAGATGCCACAGGACCACCCAAGTCCCACTGCGAGTGCAGGGCCTGAGACTTACCCCAGGGTCCTCTGGTTCCAGAGAGCCCCCTCTTGCCATTAAACCGTGCCCAGCCTCGCTCGAGTCCCTGCTATGTGCCAAGTGCTGGATTCATGAGAAAGGGAAGAAATCCTCCTTGTCCACAGGAATTTACAATCCAAGTGGAAAGCAAAGACAGGACTTACACACATGAAAAATTATTAACCAAAACATTTCTTCCTTCGAGGACGGGGGCTTATAGCTGCAAGAACTATGGGTGCTTTCTGTCTCTCCAAGCAAGAGGAAGGGGAGGTCTGTGGGAGGACAGGAGACTAAGGGCAGGCAGATGTGGCCGTGACTCTGAAGACAGGGCCCCAGCCTGGCTCACACAATCCCAGTGCCTGGGACAGAGTGTGCTTAGCAGACCTGGTCAAGGGCCAATCCCTGGATGTCCCAGGGATGGAGGTGGGAGGGTCGGGCCCTCCGGTTCCAAAGTGGGATGCAGGAAATTCACCCTCTGTGGTTCTAGAAATGTTCTATTTTCTTGATCTGGGAACTGGTTACGCAGGTATGCTGACTTCATGAAAATTCATCAAGCTATGCATAGGATTTATGCATTTTTCCTCATGAACGTTGCACTTCAGTATCAGGTTAAGAGAAAATTTGTGAAAGGACCTGCATGTAGTTAAGGGAAATCTAGGGTGCTGTGTTTAACCCACCCTTGGGTGCTCAGAGAAGATTTCCCAGAAGAGGGTCTGAAAATGTCCTGAGGGAGGGAGCAAACGGTGAGGGTGGGGCTGTTCCTGGCAAAGGAGATGCATGCCTGTGATTTGGGAGGTGAGCAATGCATGGCTGGGGAGAGCATGGGCTGGTGGGTAAGACTGGCTCTGCCTCGAAGCTTGAGGAGGTGGAGAGGACAAGAGACACAAAGGCTGGCCTGTGTGGGGCCTCCCAGGCCTGCCGAGTTATGGGTTGCCATGAACGGTTGTGAGGGTTGTGAGCTTGAGACTCCAGTTGCAGGGGGTGGGGTAGATGGGGTGGGAAATGGGAGGCAGGGAGATGACCCTGAAAAGGCCACCAGACTTTGCTAAGTGAGCAGTGATGGCAGCTGGGCCTGGGAGAGTGTAGAATAGGGAATGAATCCCAGAGACCGCTTTTTCAAATGGTACGTTTGGGGGATATAACAAGCGACCACAAGTTCTTTGACATTTGTCCCATCAAGAGATGGAGTCTAATTGCCCATCTCTAGCGTGTGCGCTGGCCTCAGTGACTTGTTAGTGATGAACCGGATGAGGCTGATGTGATGCTCAGTGACTTCTGGAGCCGGACGAGATAAAGCAGTAAAACTCCCACCTGGCTCCCCTTCGGAAGCTGGCCACCATGCTGTAAGGAAGCCGGGGCCCCAGGCAGGCATTCCAGCTGGCCACTCCACTGAGGTCCTGAGAGCTGCCCAGCTGACCCTGCCTCCCTCCAGAACTGTGCCTTATGCCACTACGTTTGGGTGGTTTGTTGGCAGCAAGAAAACGGCTCCCTTGATCGTCGGGCAGAATCAGCAGGGGAGCTTAAAAAATTTCCAACGCCCAGGCCAGATCCAAGCATTAATATTCTTTGGGGCTCCCAGTGTTCAGCCAAGGTTGAGAACCATTACTGTAGACCAAACCTAAGGCTTGAGCAAAGGTTAGCTTCAGGAGATGGCTTCCCATTTCACCCCCTCCCCCTCGCCCAGCTTCCTTTTGTCTTTTTGGTTCTTGTCCCCCCCACACCCCCCCACTTCCATTTCCCTCTTTGGGCACATGAAAGTGAATCCTCTTGGGGCACCTGGGTGGCGCAGTCGGTTAAGCGTCCGACTTCAGCCAGGTCACGATCTCGCGGTCCGTGAGTTCGAGCCCCGCGTCAAGCTCTGGGCTGATGGCTCAGAGCCTGGAGCCTGTTTCCGATTCTGTGTCTCCCTCTCTCTCTGCTCCTCCCCCGTTCATGCTCTGTCTCTCTCTGTCCCAAAAATAAATAAACGTTGAAAAAAAAAAAAAAAAAAAGAAAGTGAATCCTCTTATGCAGCAGGGAGGTTCCCAAGGCTGGGTGTGTTAATAGGATTGCCAGATAAAGTACAGGAGGCCCAGTTAGAGTTGAATTTCAGGTAAACAGTGAATTTGTTTTTAGTACATGTGTGTTCCAAATGGTACATGGCCACACTAGAAAATTATGTATTGTTATCTGAAATTCAAATTTTACTGAGCTTTCTATACTTTTATTTGTGAAATCTGGCAACCGGAAGCGTGAAGCCGGGTCAAGGTGATATTTGGGCTTCACCTGGGGACACCTGTAGATTCCTGAGTCCCTCAACAGCAGGGTAGGATACACCTCAGGACTCCTCAGGTCACTTCCCTTGTTAGAGGAAAGTGAGGCCCCAAAACAGGAAGTAATAAACCCCAAACAGGCTGTCCTTGATTTGCATGATATTGTCTAACCAAACCCACGCATATTGGCAAATGTATCAACATTTGCATGCAGGTTTTTATGTCAACGTAGATTTTTAGATCCGCTGGGGGATGTCTGGGAGTATGATTGCTGGGTTGTATGGTAAGTCTATGCTTAATTTTGTGCAAAAGTACCAAACTGTCTTCCAGAGGGGCTGCACCATTTTACATTCTCACCAGCAATAAGAGAGAGTTCCTTTGCTCCATAGCTTAGCCAGCAGTTGGTGTTGTCTCTTGTTTGGATGGTAGCCATTCTAACAGGTATGTAGTAGTGTCTCGTTATTTTAATTTGCATTTCCCCAATGACAAATTATGTTGAGCATCTTTTTATATGCTTATTTGCCATCTGTATATCTTTGGTGAAATGTCCAGATCTTTTGCCTGTTTTTAAATTGGGCTGTTTTCTTATTGTCGAGTTTTAAGAATTCTTTATATACTCTAGATACAAGTCCTTTTTCAGACATACTGTTTGCAAATATTTTCTCCCAGTCTGTAGCTTGTTTTTTTCTCAGCCTCTTAACAGTATATTTTGCAAATGTTTGTAACTTTGATAAAGTACAATCCATCAATTTTTTCATTGCCAAAATCAAGGTCACATGGATTTTTTTTCTTATGTTTCCTTCTAGAAGTTTTATAGGTTTGTATTTTGCATTTAAGTCTGTGATCTATTATGAGTTAATTTTGTGCAAAATATGAGGTATGAATAGAGCTTTTTTTTTTTTTTGCAAATAAACATCTAATTGTTCTAGCATCATTTATTAGAGAAACTATTCTTTCTCCATTGAACTGCCTTTGCACCTTTGTAAAAACTCAGTTGCTTATATTTGTACTTGACTATTTCTGGGCTCTCTATTTGCCCCATTGATGTGTGTCTATCTCTTTGCTATTATCACATTGTTGGGATTCCTGTAGCTTTACAGCACAATATACTACCATACACAATATACAGCACAATATATAATAGCATAGCTTTGAATTCAGGTATGTGAGTGTTTTTCGCTATGAGAGACCTACTTAAATGCGCGTAAGAAGGTTGAAACGAACCAGGGTCTTCTCAGATTGCTGCAGGCCAGCAGGTCACCTGCTGTCCCCAGAGTGGTACTGGGCTGAGTCAAGAGCAGCTGATCCTCTTGGGGGACCTGCTTTCAGCCTCATGGCCCAGCATCCCCGCAGCCTTCTGTGCCTTTGTATCACTCTCCACTCTCTGCAGGCCTGTCTCAGCACCTCTGGCCCCAGCACTCTAGCTTACCCTCAACATGGGCCTCTCACAAACAACCGAGAGCTGTGTTTTTGGCTAGCACACAGTTTTGTTTTATTTCTTAAAGTTGAATTAGTTGCTGATATTTTCACATTGGGTGATTTCACAAAGAAGTCCGGAAATCTGGCTTCTCCTGGAGAATGGGATCATGCTGGGCCTGAATCCCATGAGTCGGCCGGAGCTAAGTAGCAGTAGGTCCCTTGGGTGAACTGGATCTCTAGTCTGCCAGCCCCTCCAGCCCCCTTTGCTCAATTATGTAAAAGGGTCTGTCCCCTGCAGATCCCTGAGTGTATAATCTCTGGTCTCAGGCTTCAGGGTGCCAGTCTGACAGAGAAAGCCAAGCAGTACAGTCAGTTGAGACATCTACCCCACAGAAACTGGGCAGTGGAGTGTGGCAGCCAGGTCTTTGACCAGAGGAATTTAATGACCAAGGCCCAGCTGATATGCTTGAAAGCCACTGCAAAGGCCATGCTTCCCATCTCATCACTGGGCATGGTGGGTATACTAAGTCAGGCCTGTTCCTGGGAGGCAGAGGACTCCTTTGATGGCCATCTTCAGCATGAAGGCTCCTCAAACCAGCCTTGTTGTACTTTCCTTAGGACTGCATTGCAATCTTAGATGCTTCTCCCCAAATTTCCTTTCTTCCTTCACTTGGCCTCAAGACCTACACTATGGGCCAAAGTTCTTACAACTTATGGCCCCCCTCCCCATTTTCCCTCACAGGTGTTTCTCTTATAAATTTTGTGCATGTTGGTCTTGTTCGGGCATCTGCTTCTCAGAAAACCAGGCCTAACACAGGGGTGGGCATCACTCAGCAGGTATGAAAGAAGCAGATTCTTGGAGAAGGGGCTCTGGCTATGGTTAAGGCAGAGACCTTGAGCAACAGGCTCACCCCAACCTGTCCTTTGCTGGTAAAATGATAGAATTTAATAGGACCACAAATCTCCCCAGTCCCATCGTGGCTTCTCTCTCCCCTCATACTGATACCGTTCTGAGTCAGAAAGGCTCAGAGAAACCTCAGGGCCTGAGGTGGGCAGTGGAAGGGGGGTGCACAGCCATCAAGCCTCAAGTCCCAATTTGCCAACTAAATGACCCAACTAACCATCTTTACCAAACTCCTGTGAGTACACAAGGTGTCACAGACATTTGCTTGATTTTTGGTCACCCAGCATCCCTCCCTCCTCTTTTGGTACCGGTGCCTGAGTTTTGGGGGCACGTGGGGCTGGGCGTCAGTCCAGCTTTTGCTGTTTTTCAGCCCCATGATTGGTTCAGGACAGGGCATGTGACCTAGTTCAGAGAGAATGAGATGCCCTGAGGCTTTTGCTGGGAAAACTGGGAGACTGATGCTTCTCTTTCTTACTCAGAGCAGGCAGAGGTCCCCGCTTGACCCTAGAAGTTGGGAGTCTGGAGCTCCCAGACACCTGAGAATGATGTAGATGCAGTAAAAGGCAGGGCCCTGAGAAGAGAAGCAAGCTCCGTTGTTGTTGTTTAGGACTCTTAATCAAGCCCAGCTGAAAGCTGAACCACTCCTGAACTTTTCAGAGTTGAGAGCCAATAAATTGTCTTTTAAATGAAGGCAGTTTGCAACAGATTTGCAGCTTAATAAATTCTAATTGACATAGGCATTTGATCATCCACTAAATGGGTCATTTAGGACTCTCATCTTTCTTCTTCTGGTATTATCACTTGAGGGTCGGCTAACTTCTACATCAGGGAAAAAGTAGGTTAAAAAAAATAAAAATTTTGAAAAGGTGAGGAATATCCAGGCTCCTGGGGGCCAGCAGCTCTTGTTGAAGGGCTGGAGCTTGCAGTGGGCATTTGAGGCTTTGCCTGTATAGCTTCCTCTCCTGTGTTTTCAGATGTTCTCTGGGGAGACACCTTCTCCTACCCATACTCGTTATGTTTAGAATGGAGTTGGTCCATTCCTTCCTCTTGGGCTCTAGGCGTGGGCAATTAAGCCAGCCAGTTTAGGAGGAAAGAGGTACCTTCTTCCCCCTGAGATTGCTCAATAAGTACAATGATGATTAGGAATGTTGGGAGCCTCCACGTGTAAGGAAACTTCAGAAGAAAGCTGACGCAGAAGAAAGCACAAAGAGGAGAAAGACATATCCGTGATGCTCCTGGGTGTAGCCTTATCTGAAACTAACTTTCTGTAACTGAACTTTTCAGTTACATGAGGAAACAAAGCCCGTTGTTTTTTTTTTTTTTTTCTTTCAGTGGGAAAATATAACATAAAATATATTACTTTAGCCATCTTTATACAATTCAGTGGCATTGGGTACATTCGCAATGTTGTGTAACATTTAACCAATGTTGTGTCACCACTCGTTCTAGAACTTTTATTACTCCCAACAGAAAAATTCTGTAACCATTAGGCAATGGCCCCCATCTCCCATCCCCCAACCAGGTCTTGGTGACTTCTAATCTACTTTATGTCTCCATCAATCGACCTGCTTTAGGTATTTCATATAAGTGGAATAATACAATATTTTTACCTTTGCATCTGGTTTATTTCACTTGGGTTTTCATAATTTCATATTAATTTTATATTACTTTATGCTTTCAAGGTTCATCAATGTTGTAGCATGGATCAGAACTTAATTCCTCTTTATGATGACTGAGTAACGTTCATATGCATATGTATACGCACAAAATATATACACACACCACATTTTGTTTATCCACTTATCTGTTGAGGGAAACTTGGATTTTTTTCACTTTTTGGCTGCTGTGAGTAATGCTGCTACGAACACAGATGTATTTGAGTATTTGTTTTCGGTTCTTTGGGGTATATGTCGAGGAGTGAAACTATTTGTTCATACGATCTGTGTTTAACCTTTTGAGAAATTGCCAAACTTTCCCACGGCAGCTATAACATTTTACATTCCCACCAGCAATGAAAGAGTGTTCCAATTTCTCTACATACTTGCCAACACTTGTTATTTCTTCTTTCCTTTCTTTCTTCTTTCCCTCCCTCCCTCTCCTCATCCACCTTGTCCTCCTTCTTCTTCATATTCGTCCTAGAGGCCATGAAGCAGTATCTCATTGTGGTTTAGACTTGCATTCCCTAATGGTTAGGGTCATTGAGCAACTTTTCACGTGTCTATTGGACATTTGTACATCTTTTTTTGAGAAGTCCTTTTTTCTTTTCAAGTCCTTTCCTCATTTTTGAATTGTTTTCTTTTTTGTTGTTGTGGTCGAGTTGTAGGAGATGTAACTATATCTTTCTATGTATCTATATATAAATATATATAATAAATATATATAAATATAGAAATAGAGATAGATAAATATAGAGTTAGATATTCTTCATATTAAACCCTCATAAGATACATGATTTGTAAATATTTCTTCCTTGTGTTATATTTCCATTCTCTTGAAAGTGTCATTTGATGCATAAAAGTTTTTACTAAGTTTTAATGAAGTCAAATATACTTATATTTTTCTTTTGCTGCCTGTGCTTTTAGTGTCATATTTAAGAAATTGCCAATTCCAAAATCATGAAGATTTTCCCTTATGACTTCTTCTAAGAGTTTTAAAGTTTTAGGTCTTTTGTTTAGGTCTGATTCATTTTGAGTTAATTTTTGTATACGGTATAAGGTAAGGGATCAATGTCATCACTTTGCATGTGGATATCCAGTGTCCTTAGTACTATTTGTTGATGTGACTGTTCTTTACCTATTGAATGATCTTGGAACTCTTGTCAAAAATCAATTCACCATATATGGGAGGGTTCATTTTGGGGCTATTCATTCAATTCCATTAGTCAATGTGTTTATCCTTACGCTAGTAACAGTGTTTTGATTAACATAGATTTGAAGTAAGTTTTGAAATCAGGAAGTGTGAGACTTTTCCAACTTTGATCTTCCTCAAGATTGTTTCAGCTATTGAGGGTCCCTTGTAATTACACATAAATTTTAGGATGGGTTTTTGTACTTCTGCAAAATACGACACTGGGATTCGATAGGGATTGCTTCAAATCTATAGACTGCTTTTAGGAGCACTGTTTATTAATTTGCTTGGGCTGCTATCACAAAATACCACAAAATGGGTGGTTTAAGCAATAGGAATTTATTTTCTCATAATTTGGGAGGTTAGAAGTCCATGATCAAGGTAATGATCAAGCAAGTTCAGTTTCTGGTAAAAGATTTTTTCCTAACTTATAGATGACAGCTTTTTCACTGTGTCCTCACTTGGCCTTTCCTTAGTGTGTGTGTGAAGAGAATGAGTTTTCTGGTGTCTCTTCTTATAAGGACACTGATCCTATTGGATCAGGCCTTATTATTTTTGTTTTTTAAATTTTTTAATGTTTATTTATTTTTGAGAGAGAGAGACAGAGTGCAAGCAGGGGAGGAGAAGAGAGGGAGACACAGAATTCAAAGCAGGCTTCAGGCTCTGAGCTGTCAGCACAGAGCCCAACATGGGGCTCAAACCCACAAACCATGAGATCATGACCTGAGCCAAAGTCAGGCGCTTAACCAATTGAGCCACCCAGGCACCCCACAGGCCTTATTTTTATTATGTCACTTAACCTTAATTACTTCCACAAAGGACCTATCTCCAAATATAGTATATTGAAGGTTAGAGCTTCAACATATGAATTTTGGGGAAATATTCCATCCATAACAGTTCTCCTCTTAGCATTATTAAGTCTTCCAACCCATGAATGTAAATATCTTTCCATTTATTTGTGTTTTCTTTAATTTATTTCAAGAATGTTTTGTAGTTTTAAGTGCACAATTTTTTATGCCTCCTTAGTTTAATTCATTACTAAATATTTTTTATGCTAGTACAAGTGAGATTTTTAAAAATTTCCTTTTCAGATTGTTCATTGCTAGTGTATAGAAATGTAACTGATGTTCGTGTGTTGATTTTGTATCCAGTGACTTTGTTGAGTTTGTTGCTCTAAGCTATTTTTTGTGTGTAGATTCTTTATGGTTTTCTATATATAAAATCATATCATCTACTGAAAGAAATAATTTTTTTTGTTCTCTTCCAATATGGCTTCTTTTTATTTCTTTATCTTGCTTAATTGCTTTGGCTAGAACTTCCAATACTATGTTAAATAGAAGTGGTAAAAGCAAACATCTCTTTCTTGTTCCTGATCTTAGAGGAAAAACTTTGTCGTTTACCCTTGAGTATGTTACCTATGCGTTTTTCATATATGGCCTTTATAATGTTGAGGTTTCTTTCTATTACTAGTTTATTGTTTTTTTTAGTCATGAAAAGGTGTTGGGTTTTATCAAGTGCTATTTCTGCATCAATTTGGATTATCATGTGTTTTGTTTTCCTTTGTTCTATTAATGTGGTATATTACATTGGTTGATTTTCATATGGTGAAACAACTTTGTATTCCTGGGATAAATTCTGCATAGTCATGGTGTATAATCTTTATAATATGCTGTTGAACTTGTGTGTTCATATTTTGTTGAGGATTTTTGCATTTATATTCATAAGGACTTTAGCCTATTGTTTTCCTTTTTTCCCCCCAATATTTATTTATTTTGAGAAAGAGAGAGAGAGAGTGACTAGGGGGTGCAGAGAGAGAGGAAAGAGAGAATCCCAAGAGAGCCTGACATGGGGCTCTATCCCACAGATGATGGGGCTCTATCCCCAGATCATGACCTGAACTGAAACCAAGAGTAGAACACTTAACCCACTGAACCACCCAGGCACCCTTATAGTTTTCTTTCTTCCAGTGTCTTAGTGACCTCATAGAATGCATTCCTTCTTCAATGTTTTGGAAAAGTTTAAGCAGAATTGATGACTATTTTTTAAATGTTTTGTAGAATTCACCTTTGAAACCATTTGTTCTGTATTTTTCTTTGTTGGTAGGATTAATGATTCATTCTCCTTACTTGTTAATGGCCTTTTTATAATTTTCTATTTTTCCTTGAGTTAGTTTTGTTTGTATTTTTCTAGGAATTTTCCCATTTCATGTAGACTTATCCAATTTGTTGCATATAATTGTTCATAGTATTTCTGTAAAATAGCTAGTAGTATCCTATTTTAATTTCTGGTTTTGAAAATTTGAGTCTCTCTTTTTCTTAATCTAGTAAAGGTTTGTCAATTTCATCGATATTTATCTGAGAATAAATTTTGGTTTCATTAATTTCCTCTGTTGTTTTTTATTCTCTGTTTCTCCCTCATGTAATCTTTGTTATTTCTTCCTTATGCTAGCTTTGGGTTGCTTGCTTTTCTTTCTAGTTCCTCGGGGTATACAGTTAGGTTATTGATATATTAGTTTGCTAGGGCCACCATAACAAAATACCATAGGCTTGGTGACTTAAACAGCAGACATTTATTTTTTCATAGTTCTGGAGGATATAAGTCCAAGATCAAGGTGTGACTAGGTTGGTTAACACTGAGGCCCCTCTCTTGGGCTAGCAAACGGCTGCCCTCTTGCTACCCCTTCACATGGTCATCCCTGTGTGTGCACGTGTCCCTTGTGTCTCTACATATTCCCTGCTGTTTTTTTAATGTTTAGTTTTGAGAGGGAGGGGAGGGGCAGAAAGAGAGAGAGAGAGAGAGAGAGACAGAGAATCTGAAGCAGGTTCCACACTGTCAGCACAGAGCCGACACCTGTCTGTAACTCACCAACCAGAAGGTCATGATTTGAGCTAAAGTCAGATGCTTAACCGACTGAGCCACCAAGCTCTCTTCTAAATATCCCCTTCTTATAAGGACACCAGCCAGATTGGATTAGGGCCCACTCAAATGGCCCTTTTAATGTGTTCATTTTAACATATTCACCTTTCAAAGCCCTATCTGCAGACATAGTCACATTCTGAGGTACTAGGGGTTAGGACCTCTATGTGTGAATTTGAAGGGGTGACAGTTCAGCCCGTATCACCATTCTTTTATTTTCAATTCTTTTGTGTCTTTCAATCTAAAGTGAATTTCTTGTAAACAGCATATAGATCAATCATTTAAAAAATCCATTCTACCAATCTTTGTTTTAATTGGACCGTTTAATCCGTTTACATTTAAAGAAATTGTTGGTAAAGAAGGACTTAGTTCTGCCATTTTTGTGTGTGTACCTTTTTTTGTTCAATTCCTACATTTTTTATTTATTAGATTATTTTATAGTGTATCGCTTTGATTCCCTTTTTTCCTTGTATGTATATATTTCAGTTATTGTAGTAGTAGTTCCCTTGTGAACTATAATTCACATTTTGAACTTATAACATCCTAGTTTGAATAATACCAATTTAGTTTCAATAGTATACAAACACTGTGCTTCTATACAGTTTTGTCCTTCTCCCTTTATATTGTTATTGTCCCAGATCACATTCCTATACATCGTGTGCCCCTTAACATAGATTTGTAATTACTGTTTTATACATTTGCCTTTTAAATTGTAGTTGAAAATAGAGGAATTACAAACCAAACCTGCGGTAATACTGGTTTTTATATTTACCTGCATAGTCACTACTTTTTTTTTATTTTTATCAAAAAAAATTTTTTTCTTAGTCACTACTTTTATCAGTGTTCTCTATTTCTCACATGACTTTGAGTTCTTGTCTGGTGTTCTCTCATTTCAGTCCAATAGACTCACTTTAGCAATTCTTGTGAAGCAAGTCTACTAGTAATGAACCCCTTCAGTTATTATTTATCTGGAAATGTTTTAATTTCTCCTTCATTCTTGATAGTTCATCTAAGAAAGAAATCTTCGTTGAGAGGTTGTTTTTTCCTTTCGGAACTGAATATGCCCTTTGGCCTCCACGATTTCTTTTTTCTTTTTTTAAACAGGAGGTGCTTTTTTGTTTTTATTTTTTTGTTTCAGTAAAGAGCGAGACTATGAGCAGGGAGAGGGACGGAGGGAGAGAGAGACAATCTTAAGCAAGCTCCATGCTCAGTGTAGCGCCTGATGCAGGCCTCAGTCCCATGACTCTGGGATCATGACCTGATCCCAACCAACTGAGCCACCCATGTGCCATGGCCTACGTGATTTCGGATTAGAAATCAGCTGTTAATCTTGTTGAGGATTCCTTGTATGTGACAAGTTACTTGTCACTTGTTGCTTCTAAGATTGTCTTTTTTTGTGTGTTTTGACAATTTGATTATAATGTGTCTCAGTTCTACACATCTCTTTGAGTTTATCTTGCTTGAAGTTCCTTAGGCCTCTTGGATGTGTGTATTCAAATCTTTCATCAAATTTAGGAAGTTTTCAGCCATTATTTTTTCAAAAATTTTTTGTCCCTTTCTGTCTCCTCCTGGAACTCCTCTTGTGCATACCGTTGGTATGCTCAGTGGTGTCCCCCAGGCTCATAGGCTCGGTTCATATCTCCTTTTTTTTTTTCTTTCTTTACCTGACTGAATAATTTTGAGTGACTTTTATTCAAGGTTTTTTGATATTTCTCCTGCCAGCTCAAATCCTTTTGGCTCCTGTAGTGAATTTATTATTTTATTTTTTATTTATTGTATTTTTCAGCTCTAGGGTTTCTATTTTGTTCCTTTTCATAATTTTGATCTCTTTATTGCCATTCCCTACTTGTTCGTAAATTTTTTTGTGTGGTTTCCTTTAGTTCTTTGTCGATGATTTCCTTCAGCTTATTAAGCATATTTAAGATAGTTGATTTAGTGTCTTTGACTAATATTTCCAATGTCTGGGCTTCCTTAAGGATGGCTTCTAATTCTTACTATTTTTTTTCTGTGAATTGGCTTTACATACTTGTTTTTTGGTATGTTTTGTATTGTTTGTTGAGGACTGGACATTTTGAGTATTAGTATGTGAACTCTGGAAATCCGATTTTCCTGCTCCTCAGGGATTGCTGATTTTTGCTTGTTGAAGTTTGCTGTCATCTCTCTAGTGATTTTTCCAAACTATTTTTCAAAGTGTATTCCTTGGAACGTGTGGTCATTGAAGTTTTTATTCTGTTATCTCTACAGCCAGCCAGTGACTTGAAGATTTTCTTAAAAAAAAAAAAAAAAAAAAAAAAGTCTGTCCCTTTAAATCTTCCAATAGATGCTGTCAGGGGAAATTGCTGCAGTTCTAGAAGGCCAGTCTCCACCTGTCTCTCAGGGAGCTGGTAGACTGACCGAAATGTTCTGGAGGACAAGGACCTTACTGCTCACACTGGCATCAGCCAACCACTCCGGGAATGGTGGTTGCTAATCCCACAGCTGCATGGTGGGGTGCGGGCTGAGGAATGGGGCATGGCAGCTGGTTCTCACCCCTCCCCACCCCTACCAACAGTTGGTGACCTTTTCCTTTATCATGCACTCTCCTGGTTTTTTAAAGTTCAAGTTCCAGAGTTTCAATATTGTTGACTCTGTGAGTGTTTCCGTTTCCAACTGACAGTTGTTTTTGTTTGTTTGGTTTTTAGGGTTATTTATTTATTTTGAGAGAAAGAGAGAGGGAGAGAGAGAAGGGGAGGGGCAGAAAGAGAGGAAGAGAGAGGATCCTAAGGAGGCCCTGCGATGTCAGCGCCATCGCTGAGCCCCTCTTGGGGCTTGAACTCACGAACCATGAGATCAAGACTGAGGTGAAACCATGAGTTGGACACTCAACCGACTGAGCCACCCAGTGGCTCTGACAGTTGTTTTGATGAAGGGACGGATCCCTAGGGCCTTCACTCCACCATTTTGCCTCATGCCCTTCTGAATCCCTCCTTTTAAAATTTTTGTTTTTTTCCATAACTCACTTTGAGTTTCTATTACTGGCATCTGAGAGATGGCAACAACTGTAGCAACTGCCATGCTTGTGCTATGCATTTTTCAGACTTAAAGATGATTTCATCCCTTTCCTTGGAGGGGAGGCTGAAGTGTACAGAAAAACCATATACGACAAGGATTCGAGTGATCAGTGACAACCCTAAGGATAAGCAGATGAAGTACCAGGGGAACTTCATGGAAGGGATGATTTTTTGACCTTGGGGTTAAGGATGAACCTCCTATAGAATTAAAAGAACCTCATCTAAGGTCTTTGGCCCTCCGTTGACTCCAAGATCCACAGACAGTTCTGGTCCCTGCCTTGATCACCTCTTGCTTCTCATGCACAAGGGAGGGCCTGGTACATGGAAAGGGGTCAGTAATTTTTGCTGAAACTTAACTTTGTTTTTTTTAAAAATTTTTTTTTTCAACGTTTATTTATTTTTGGGACAGAGAGAGACAGAGCATGAACGGGGGAGGGGCAGAGAGAGAGGGAGACACAGAATCGGAAACAGGCTCCAGGCTCTGAGCCATCAGCCCAGAGCCCGACGCGGGGCTCGAACTCACGGACCGCGAGATCGTGACCTGGCTGAAGTCGGACGCTTAACCGACTGCGCCACCCAGGCGCCCCAAACTTAACTTTGTTTTATTGAAGGTGTTTTGGGGTGGCTGATGTTCACCTGGATGAGTGATTATAATTTGAAGGATTTTAGATGGATACAGGAAGTTTTCACTGTCAGCTTTTTTACTTGTGATCACCATCATTCTTCAAGCCAACCCTGAGGCAGGTATAGCTCTGAGACTTGTTGTACAGGAGAATGAAACTCAGCAGGTTAAGGGTCTTGCCTAAGACTTGTCAGCAGGCAAGTGGCAGAGTTGGGACCACAGCTTGGGTCTGTCTGGGTTTTACAGTTCAAGTTCTTCTGCTGTTACTTCTGAGAGCTCTTAGGACTGAGTGAAGGAAGCAGCAAATGTTCATGGAATGTCAACCAAGTCCCTGTTCTCATGGAGCTGGTGTTCTACTGTGAAGAGATGGTAACTAGTATAGAAGCAGATAAAATTGGTAATCCTAAAAAGGGATAAGTGCTATGAAGAAAATTTAAAAAGTGAGGTGCTGGAGGATGCTTGGAGGAGAGGGGAGGGTCTTCTACAGACAGGATATCAGGGAAGCTTTTTTATTTGAATCGAGGCCTGAGTGATGCAAAGGAGTAGACCATGCAACGATCCAGCAGAAGTATTGCAGGCAGCAAGATCAACCAGTGCCAAGACCCCAAGGCAGGAGAAGAGTGAAACCATTATGGTTGGTATGAGTGGCAAGGGGGCTTGCAAGGCAGTTAGAAAGGTGGGTCAGATATAATACAGAATTTTAGCAGGACATCTGGATTTTATTTTAGTTGCAGTGAGAATTCATGGAGGGCTCAAGCAGGGAGAGTGATATGATCTGGTTATTTTTAAAAGCTCCTTCAGGCTGCTGAGCTGAAAATAGATTGGGGGTACATGAATCAGAATCTTTGGCTGCTGGTGACATAAAATATGATGCAAACTGCCTTAATCCGTCAGAAAATTTACTGGCCTCTTTAACCAGAAGTGCAGAGGTAATGTAGACTTCAGAGCTGGCTGATTCAGCCCTGAGTCCAGTGCTGTGATATAGTCAAGAACTCAAGTTCTGTCTCTTGGCTCTGCTGACCACAGACTCAACTTCATTGTGAGGTTAAGAGGTGTCCGGGTGGTTTTACTAGAGCTGAAATACACAGGGCCATATGCCCTGTACTTCCCCACCAAGGGATGGATAGATTTTTTTTTTTTTTTTTATGGAAACACTTCCAAAGAAGGAGGGAGAACTTTTTCAGAAGCCTTCAGGAACTCTGTTTGTGAAGTATCACATGCCCTTTCTGGAATCAACTATTTACAGGGAAATGCATCATGCCTTTAGACTGGAGCTGGGGTGGGTCAGCTTCCCAAAGGCACAGGAACTATGTGGGCTAGGGTAGACCATGTGAAGGAGGGGAGATAGACAAAGGGCAGCTGACAAAGTCCATTACAGGGGCAAGAGTGGAAGCAGGGAGGCCAGAGAAGAAGCTACTGAGGTAGGTGAGGATAGAGAGATGATGGTGGAGATAGAGGAGGTGGTATGAGAAACATTCTGATTCTGCCTCTTTCAGAGGTGTTGACGTTGAATATGCAGTGAGGAAAAGAGGAATTAACATATACCATTTGCCCAAGTTTTCCTTGCGTCTTTCTTTGAAGCAAATGGAAAAAGGGTGTATCTGGACTGGAGAGCTGGCCAAGAGAAAGGGAAGAGAAACTGCAAGAAGGCATACAAAGGTGTAAACGGCAGATACCCCTCAGCCTATTCCCATCTGTACAACGCTAAACAAACAGGATCCATCGCTACTGTTAAGAACTGGAGCAGAGGTGGTGCTTAGGGCATGGCCAGTTCCGGCTAGGAAGCATTAATTGGGTGCCTACTGTGTCCAGAGGCTGTAGGAGAAACAGAGCATAGTTCTGAAATAAGAGAAAAAGTGTGGGCTAAGTTATCCTTGAAAAAATCTCTTAAATAGTCCAAACATAGCACTATATTAATATAAGCACAGTAATTAATACACACGCAAAACATAATTGCATATTTTAATTCATTAAACAGGCACAGGAAAGAGTTGAACTTGCTAAAATTAAATTATGTTCTTACAAAGCAGCTTTGGTTCTTGAATTAAGCTTCCACCGCCAGATGCAGCGCTAAACGACTGGAAGACGAAGGGGACACAAGGCTCACCTCCAGGAGCACTCACTCAGCGTGGATCCCGGATAGAATGAAAGCTTCCAGAGGCTACAATGCAGCACAAACCTCGCGGGGTAAGCCCGCCTCAGCCGCGTCACTCCTGCACCACGTGACCCACTAGGGGGGCGGGCCAGGGGCGGGGGCTCCGCGCGCGCTTCCCGGCGTGCCGCGCGGGGCGGAGCGAGGGGCGGAGCCTACGGGGGAGGCGCGGAGGAGGCGCGGCCGCCACAGGACGCCTGTCTCGGCCCGGCCACCGGACAGGCGCCTCCGGCTCTCACCGGCCCGCCTGCTGCTTCGAGCCCGCGGCGGCGGCGGCGGCGGGCGGCATGCGCGTGTGAAATGCGGCCGCGGGCAGCCGGGACGCGAGCAGCGGCCGCCGCGGCAGCGGAGAAGACAGGCGCGGCCTCCTCAGCGAGGGGCACGCAGTGCATGAGGGCGAGCACGCGGGTGCTGGGCAGCCGCCGGCCACGCCGCCTCCATAAACATTTGTTTAGGACTCGTTCGCCCCGCTGAGGTCCCGGCGCCTCCACCATGGAGGCCCCGGCCGACCCCGGGTCCCACGCCTCGGCCTCGGCCTCGTCCTCGGCCGCGGCGCCGCTGCGCGCCCCGGAGGTGGCGCGGCTCCGAGAGGAGCAGGAAAAGGTAACAGGCCGCGCTCCGGGCCCCGCGCTTCCGGCGGTGGTCTCGGGAGGCGCCCGCTCCCCGGCACATCCTCGGCGCCCGGCCCCCCCAATCTGGGGCTGGGGCCCTCCTCGGGGTCCGCCTCCCCCGCTCGCCCCGGCGGCCCCCTCCCCGCTGTGGGCCGCAGCCCTCTGGTCCCGGGCCCAGCTCGATCCTGACGCGGTACCGGGAAGGAGCACAGCCTCCAGGCTTGGAGAGAGAAAGTGTTGGGAGAAACTTTTGTCACGTGCTTTTGTTGTCTTTTGTCTGGAGCCCTTTGACCTTCAAGGGGAGGGAAGGGATGGGAAAGAGGGAGGTGACTATCCCTTTAAATTGCGTATCAAAGTGAGTTTTTAGACCTAATATAGACAGCAGTGCGTGGGAATTTTTTGGTTTGGGGTACGCGGTCAATGGAGGGCTCACCTTAGTATCTTCTTAAAAATCGTTGCTAAAATATATACACATTGTTGCTCTTTATCAGGTTGCACGCAGTGATAAACAACTTGGTTGTTTAGTGTTGGTCAAAGTGGAACGCAATTTTATTAAATTTTAACTTTAATCGTATGATAAGTTTTAATCTGCCAGTGTAGGGAAGAAAATTTTGCATTTCCTAGTGGGATTGTATATGAAGAAGTATGCCCGATTTAAGAAATACGGTGTTGTTTAATTTGAGTATTTTTTCCTTTGGATTTTGTAGCATTTCAGGGGTCGGTGTCTCCAGAAAGTTTGAAATTCTTACTTTGAAAAGCAATATTTACTTAAAATGTCTTATGTCTTCTTGAGAGTATCATGGCTAAAAGGGTTAGGAAGTTGTTTCAAAAGTGTAAACAATGGGAATCCCTAACTTTTTCTATTGAACATTCCTGTATAAAAATAACTACTTGCATAGGTATGCAAATATACTCAGTTCATCTAGATGAGGGGCTTTTCACAGAACCAAAAAAAAATCCTGGTTTGCTTGGAAACCACCTGTTAGGATGAACTGTGGGGATCTTTCCTACTTTGTTCTGGTTCTAAATTATTTTATTCATTGAATTTCCTTTTCTGAGGGCCATTTTCTTTCTTTTTTTTTTTTAACATTTTTATTTATTTTTGAGAGAGAGAGAGAGAGAGAGCGAGCGAGCACGATTGGGGGAGGGGCAGAGAGAGAGAGAGAGGGAGACACAGAATCTGAAGCAGGCTCCAGGCTCTGAGCCGTCAGCACAGAGCCCAACACGGAGCCCAACACCCAACAAGGCACAGAGCCCAACTCACAGACGTGAGATCATGACCTGGGCTGAAGTCGGACGCTCAACTGACTGAGCCACCCAGGCGCCCCATAGGGCCATTTTCTTCTAATGTCATGTACAACTGCTGGGTTTTAAACTTGGCTTTTTTTTTTTTTTAATCCAACAAGTATTGTGTTATTTAAATTATAAGACGTTAATAGATCATAATTTTTCCTTTTTGAAAAGAAAAAGAAGAAAAGACAGCCCTTCTTGAAATTAATTTGTTCATTTTTGGCAAAATTATTTCCATTTTTTGCTTTTTTAGGAAATTTGAAACAGACCCTCAGAAGATGGTGTTCCCATTGCCTTTAGTCTGGTCTATAGAGGAATTACTCTCTCTTTCATAGTATAACACATGCATAATGCTCACTTGATATGTTTCCTTCCATTTGTCATTGTAAAAGAGAGATCCTTAGTTTTATTCTAATGTTAGTGTGGCTGAAATACAAAGGATACATTTTGGGGTGCTCTGAACAGCTTTCTGGTATAGTATCTAGATATATTTGAAAACTGTCTTTTCAGTTACAGGCCTGTAGAAATCTAAATAACTATTTTCAGTAGACATTGACTATGTTACCAAATTACTTTTCTGTATTATGTTAATGTTTTGGCAGTTAAAGTAAGCATGTGCATGTGTGTCATGCGTGTGTAAAATTCCCAGTTGATAAAGCCCTTCTGTAAATAGACTACACAGTATTTTACAGGACTTGCTTCAGTGAACAGTAGACCCATAATGCCACAAAATATCCTAGTTAGATAGCTATACTTCAATTATAGTTTAGTATAGGAAAACCGTATATAGTAAATATTCAGTTATTTTGTGAGGGACTTTATTTAGGCTTTAAGACCAACCCAGCTAACTCAGTAAAATAGAAGTGTTTTGACATTCTTGGAATGAAAAAGGGAAGAATGTCATTGTAGCTTTATATTTGTGTGGCACTTAGTACTTTTTTTTTTTTTTAATATAAATCAAGTTAAATGTGCTTTAGTACTTGGGTTTTTGCAGTGGTTTTCCCAGTGTGACAGAGAATTAACACCTGAAGAAAATCACTTGATTTTTTTTTTGTTTTTGGTACCTAGCTAGTAGGCTCTAGAGGCAGAGGAGAGAAATTAATTCATTACATACAAGGATACTTTAGGTTTTGGGCCTTATTTTCACTGGGAGCCTTGGTTGAGAAGACTGTTAGGTAATATGGCTTAAGTGTTGCTCGTCAGGTTTTTTTTTTTTTAATTAAAAAATTTTTTTTAATGTTAATTTTTGAGAGAGCGAGCGAGCACGAGTGGGGAAGGGGCAGAGAGTGACGGACTCACAGAATCCGAAGCAGGCTCCAGACTGAGCTGTCAGCACAGAGCCCAATGTGGGGCTTTGAACCCATGAACCCTGAGATCATGACCTGAGCAAAAGTTGGTCGTTTTTTTTTTTTTTTGTTTTTTTTTGTTTTTTTTTTTTTTTAAATTTTTTTTTTTTCAACGTTTATTTATTTTTGGGACAGAGAGAGACAGAGCATGAACGGGGGAGGGGCAGAGAGAGAGGGAGACAGAGAATCGGAAACAGGCTCCAGGCTCCGAGCCATCAGCCCAGAGCCCGACGCGGGGCTCGAACTCACGGACCGCGAGATCGTGACCTGGCTGAAGTCGGACACTTAACCGACTGCGCCACCCAGGCGCCCCAAGTTGGTCGTTTTTAACTGATTGAGCCACTCAGCTGCCCCCAACTTATTTTTAAATTCAGCTGAGAAGTGTAACTCTCTCTCTGTTTTCCCCTCATTTATACTTTGGAACACTGAGTAACAATGACAAAATTAGTGACTAAGGAAAAAAAACAAAGGTGGGGGATGTGTAAATAAGCCCCAGTAAATGACAACATCTGTAATAAATGGACAGGATCAAATATTTTAACATTGTTTTCATTTATAGCATCAATGCTGAAACACTTCCAAAAACATTTAAAAATTAAAAAAAAATCTATTTTTGGGAGAGAGAAACAGAATGCAAGCAGGGCTCGGGGGTGGGGGGGTGCAAAGAGAGGGAGACAGAATCCAAAGCATGATCCAGGCTCCGAACTGTTGGCACAGAGCCTGACGAAGGGTTGGAACCCACAAACTGAGATCATGATCTGAGCCGAAGTTGGACGCTTAGCTGACTGAGCCGGCCAGGCCCCCCAAAAACATTTTTTTAAAGTTAAAACCTGTTAAAACTTTGATTTAGCCAAAAAAGATGCATACAGAAAGGTCCCCTGCAGCTTTGTTTATAATAATGAAAAAACTAAAAATCCAACATTAGGGGATTGATTAAATAAATCGTGATACGTATGATGAGCTTTTATGCAGGCATTAAAGATTATAGAGCAGTATGAATAGTGTGGTTATAGTTATGTTTATATGTAAGTATTCACAGTTTATATAGGAAAACACCATTAAATGTTTTAAAAACAATTTCATTTCTTATTTTACTAAAAGTGAGTGAAATTGGTTGAGATTTTAGCTCTTTGAATAAAGGCTGTTGATAAAACTTACTTTAATTGTAATGAAAACTAGGATGTTGTATCTTTAACTGCTGAATACTTTTCTGGGCCTGAAAAGTAACTCTTGGCTTGTTTGAACACCGGTTCATATGGTTTATTTCTTGGTTATTTCAGAGTTGATAGATATAATTTATTCAACATCTATTCCCAGTTGATTTCCTTTTTTCATTTTTCCTTGGAGGTTTTAGTCTTAATTCTCTGTCAAAAGATTACAGGGACAAGAAAGAACTTCGCTCATCTTTTTTTTTTCTTTTTCTTTTTCTTTTTCTTTTTCTTTTTCTTTTTTTTTTTTTTTTTTTTTTTTTTTTACCAATGTTAGTCAAATATTTGGTGGAAAAATGTGAGCTACTTAGGAGCTTCTCTAGACTGACCTATGCCATAAAAGTTCTGATTCAGGACTGTAGTGGGCTGTTTTTGTAGGGAACTTTCCTCATACTCAGATCTTCTTAAATCTGGTTCTGTCTTAGAATTGCATTATGTTGAAATTTTGGTTTCTTTGCTAAGGTGATATTTCCACAATATCTGCATTTTATATTTCCAGATCTTATTATCTTTTATTAGCATAATTACTGAGATTTTATTGTAATGTGAAAAAAGTGGTATATAATATTATTTTTGTAGGTTTATTTGCTGGAGAATAGTAACTTTGGAAAATTGATGAGAATAATATTTATTATTTTGCTATAATTACTGCTGAGTGGCTCATATAATTGTCAATTGGAGTTTGGAATAATTTATTCTTTCCTGATATAAAACCTGGGTTATTAAATGCATTAACACTAAATATCTCAAATTCTTCATAAAGTGGAACAACTAATTTAACTTAATGAAGGGTTTTCATATTTCTTATGATAAACTGAACTGCATATAGTTTAAGAAACTGTCAGTCATGTACCTCATACAACAGCTGTTCTCTCCACGCCCAGAATCCAAGCATATATTTTTTCAACAAATACTGAGCACTTCTACATGCCAGGCATATATCCTCCACATGGCAGACAAGTACCTACTATATGCCATCTTCTGCTGAGGACCTAGTAAGAAACAAAAATAATGTCCTTGCTTTCACGTAGATTACATTCTAGGCATGGAAGAGGCCCATTTAAAATGTCAGATGGTTTGTGATAGGTAAGGCTAGATAGAAGAAGAAAGTTTTGGTAAGGGAGGGTATTTTGAAGAGGAGTTTCTAGTCAGGGGCAGTCAGCTCAGAATGAGTCCAGGTGAGTTGTAAGGATTTTGGCTTTTATTTTTGTGAGATGAGAAGCCATTGGAATGCATTTTGAGAATCGTACTGATCTTAAATTATAACCATCCGTTTCTCATGTGTGAAGAAAGGGTGCGATAATGGGATTGTGGGGTTGTATTATATATAATATAAAATAAATTCTTTGTGTGCTAGGCGTTGTGAAAGATGTTACAAATTTGATATTAGAATCTTCATGGACTCTCTTAATTTTTCAGGTCAACAATTTCGGTTGTTTGTACAGTTTTTGTCCTGAACTTTCTAGTGGGGTATTGGTCTTCAGTTCTACTAATAATGCTTGTTTTCTAAAGTGGTGATACCAATTTTCGTTCCTTGTCAGCAGCAGGTGAAAGTTCTAGCTGTTGCACATCCTCATCACCACTTGGTACTGATTGTCTTTTTCATATTTGCTAGCCATTCATATTTGCTAACCGTTGATCACTTTTTCAAATATTTTTTGGCTACATGCTTTTCTGTTTGTTTATTTTTGGTAAAATACCTGCTATCTCTTGTCCATTTTCAGTTGGGATGTGTGCCATATTTTAATTGATTCGTAGCAGTTCTTTATGTACTTTTGATATGAGTGCTTTTTAGGAAAGTTTTGTAAATTTCTTCTCTAGTCTGTGCTTGACTAATACTTTACACTGGTGTCCTTTGACGAAGAGAAGACATTTTCAACTTTATTTATTTATTTTAATACAATTTATTGTCAAATTGGCTCACATACAGTGTGTACGGTGTGCTCTTGGTTTGGGGGTAGATTCCCATGGTTCATCGCTTACATACAACACCCAGTGCTAGAAATTCTCAATTTTAAAAAAATGTTTATTTATTTTTGAGAGAGAGAGCTTGCACGCTCCAGCAGGGGAGGGGCACAGACAGGGTGAGAGAATCCCAAGTAGGCTCTGTGCTGTCAGCATAGAGCCCCAAGTGGGGCTCAATCTCACGAACCATGAGATCATGACCTGAGCCGAAATCAAAGTCAGGTGCTTAACCAACTGAGCCACCCAGGTGCCCCAGAAATTCTCGGTTTTAACAATCCTTTATTTTTATTTTATTTTTTTTCAAAGCTCTTTATTTATTTTGAGAGAGTTTGTGGGGGAGAGGCAGAGGGAGTGGAGGAGAAAGAGAATCCCAAGCGGGCTCTGCATTGCCAGTGCATAGCCCTATTGTGACCTGAGCCAAAAGACAACTTTGGTTTTAGTCTTTTGATAGTTATTTTTTTTTCTTCAATTTTTTTTTTTTTTTTATTTATTTTTGGGACAGAGAGAGACAGAGCATGAACGGGGGAGGGGCAGAGAGAGAGGGAGACACAGAATCGGAAACAGGCTCCAGGCTCTGAGCCATCAGCCCAGAGCCTGACGCGGGGCTCGAACTCGCGGACCGCGAGATCGTGACCTGGCTGAAGTCGGACGCTTAACCGACTGCGCCACCCAGGCGCCCCTTGATAGTTATTAATAAACATTATGAAACAGTATTTCAGGAGGGGAAACTTTTTTTTCATTATATTAGACCTGTCCAGATTGGAGTGCAAGACAAGAATAGTTCCAAAACACTGGTGGGGAAAGGGCAGAGAATGTGCAGAGTCTGTGTTTCACCATAACTGATTGGTTTTGTCTTCTTGTCTAATGTTTTTAGTATGGATTTAAAAATCTTTTAGCTTGTATCATTCTTTCCTTCGTATCCAGATTGGTGAATTAGTCTGCCCGATGGCAGTTTTTTCTTTTTTAAGCTACGACTGTTTATTTTGAAAAATTGTAAAAACAACAGGAAGGTTGAGAGAATAGAGTCATTAGTAATATTTTGTACCATTTGATTTTTCTTTCTGTGCCTTTTTTTTTTTCTTGTTAAACCATTTGAAAATAAATTGCAGACATCATCACGCCCCTAGTACTTAAGCACATATTCTTTCAGAACAGGGTCATTTTTCTACATAAATATAGTATCTTATTTTCACACCCAAGAAATGAACATTGACATACAATGTTATTTAACATATTCACATTTCCTTAGTTTTTCTAAAAATGTTTTTTATAACTCTTTTTCCATCCAAGATTCAATCAAAGATTGCATTTGGCTGTTTTTATCTCTTTAGTTTCCTTCTACAGCAATCTCCTTGCTGCCTTTTGTCTTTATGAAATTGGTGTTTTTGAAGAGTTGATGACAGTTTTCTCGTAGAATGGCCCACAATTTGGAGATGTGCAATGAATATAATCATGAAAACACAACATTAAGCATTTTTGGTTGGATACTACATAGATGATAACTTCTCACTGCATCACAGCAGGAGACACGTGATGTTACTTTATCCCATTGTAGGTGTTGCTGATTACTTAAGGCAGCATCTACTAGATCTTTCTACCATAAAACTACCTGTTCCCTGTGTAAGAAATAAGTGTTTTAATGGTAGTAATGCTTGAGGACTAAATATCCTGTTCCCTCACAGCGTTTTACCATGGATGATCCTTGCCTGAATCAGTTACTATATTAATGTTAGCAGATTGGTGATTTTCTAATTATATAGCTGGCATTTTTCTGTAAAGAAGAGAGCCCTTCCCCCCTTTTAGCATTACTATAAATTTTTGTGTGTGTGTGTTTTTTTTTTTAATGTTTGTGATAATTTGTCATTATTCCTTCTGATGCTTAAATTGTCCCAGTTTGTCCAGTGGAAGCCCCCTTTCAGCCAGTTCCTGCATCCCTTTGGCATGTTCCATAATTCCTTGGTCATTCATTACCCTGCTTTTGGGCACAAGGTATTCCAGGCTTACCTTGTAGTTTTCTTGCCTTAGTCCTGAAATTGACTATTTCTTCAAAGAACCTTATTTATTTTTAATGGGAAATGCTTAGAAACCAATCAAGATCAGGGCCCCAGTAGTGCTCATCATACTGGGATAATATTTCATCAAGGCTTTTCAGTGGACAGTGCTAAGGAAATACATTAACCTTTAGTATGCCAGGAAAAATAGTCATCATCTTTTGCATGTCCCAGGTCCAACAGATCCTTTTTACTTTTTATTTCTTGAAGTAATTTTCACCAATGATATATAGAAGTAAGAGTAAGGGATAGTGAATAACAATTTTACTACATTTTTTTTCTTTTAATTTTAGCTAAAGAGAGAGAGAATGCGAGAGAAGGGCGGGGGGGGGAGAGAGAGAGAGAGAGAGAGAGAGAGAGAGAGAGAGAGAATGAGAATCTTAAGCAAGCTTCACGCTCAGCTCAGTGTGGAGCCCAACGAGGGGCTCGATCTCATGAACCATGAAATCATGACCTGAGCCGAAATCCAGAATCAGACACTCAACCAGCTGAGCTGCCTAGGTGTCAAATATTACTAGATAGTTTAATAAGAGTTTAAACATTGTGGTTCTCTTTGTATTAAATAAATTTTGGTATACAGAGATCATAAGAGATTTAAGAATACTGCCACATGTCCTTTTAGAAAGGTAGGATAGTCCAGGTTTTTGCTGCCTGCTATATTACATGATGAAATTCTTGTTGAATGACAAGAACTGGATGGGAATGCTCTATTTTCTTTGTGTTCTTGGAAGTGTATCATTGTTCATTCATTGATCCTCCCCCCTCTTATTCAAGTCAGTCATCCTTTATTCATCATCCTCTATATTTAAATATGTATAATTCTCTTTCCAGTTTGCATGGTCTGTTCTAGGACTTACAGAGACACAAAAATGAGCCATTACATAATCCTTGCTTTCAAAGTTTATTTCCAGTGCTGTCAATGCCTTCCCCTGCCCCCCTGTCCCCCCGCTACCCTCCTAGTCCCCCTACCCAAGTCTCTGACCTCAAGAAGCTTTAAAAACTTGGAGTGAAAAAATTTACTGACCTTTTATTCTGACAGTCTTACTTATTGTGATGAAATATATATATAATAAAATTTGCCATTGTAACCATTTTAAATATACATTTCCATGGCATTAATTACAATTACTATTAATGCAACCATCACCACTATTTGCAAAACTTTGTCAACACCCCAAATAGAAAATCTGTAACTGTTAAGCAATAACTCATTCTCCCCTAGTTACCCTCTTGAGCCCCTAGTTACCTCTAAACTACTTTCTGCCTATATGAATTTACCAATTCTAGTATTTCATAGAAGCGGAATCATACGTCCTTTGTCCTTTGGTGTCCTTTGGTGACTGGCTTATTTCATGTAGCATGTTTTCACAGTTCATCCATGTTATGGTGTGCCTAGCACACAACCTCATTTCTGTTTAAGACTGAATAATATTCCATTGTACATATATACGCAACATTTTGTTTATTTGTTCTGTTGATGAAATATGGATTGTTTCTACTGTTTTGCTGTTGTGAGTAATGTTGCTGTGAACATTGGTGTACAAGTATCTGAGTTCTTGTTTTCAGTTCTTTATGGTGTATACCTAGGAGTGGAATTGCTGAGTCATATGGTAATTCTGTGTTTAACTTTTTGAGGAACTGCCAAACTGTTTTTCATAGCATTTGCAAAATTTTACATCAGCAATGCATGAGGTTCCCTATTTTTCCACATCCTTGCCAACACTTATTTTCCATTGTTTTTGATTATAGCTATCCTAATAGGTGTTGAGATATCTCATTGTGGTTTTGATTTGCATTTCTCTAATAACTAAGGATGCTGAGCATCTTTCCACGTGTTTATTAACCATTTGTATGTCTTCTTTGGAAGAATGTCTATTCAAGCCCTTTGCCCATTTTCAAGTTGCATTATCTTTTTGTTGTGTTGTAGTTCTTTATATATTCTAGGTATTAAATCCTTATGAGCTATATCATTTGCAAATATTTTCTCCCATTCTATAGGTTGTCATTTCAATTTCTTGATAATGTTCTTCGTATGACAGTTTTTAATTTTGATAAAGTCCAGTTTATCTTTTTTTTCTTTTGTTGCTCATGCTTTTAGTGTCATATCTAAGAACACATTGCCAAATCCAAGGCCATGAAGACTTATACCTGCTTGCTTCTAAGAGTTCTGTGCTTTTAGCTCTTATATTTATATCTTTGACCCATTTTGAGTTAATTTTGTATGTTGCCCATTGACTGTTGAGTTTGAGAAAATTTAGGATGTTGTTATCTGAAGGTTCATAATCTAAGATTTAATTTATATTATAATTTTCACTATCATTTGTGTACAGTTGTGCAAATAGGGTGGCCACTAACCACATGTAGATGTTAAAGTTTAAAATTCAAATTAATTAAAGTTAAATGAAATTTAAAAATTAAGTTTGTTAGGCGGAGTGGCCACATTTCAGGTGCTCAGTAGCCACACATGGTTGCATTGGACAGTGCTGATTTTGAAGCTTTCCATCATCAAAGAAAATTCTACTGGACTGTGCTAGTCAAGAGAGCTACTATTTTTAAAATTTGTATTCTAATTTGTTTAATAATTATGAAATGTCTTCCTGTGTCATCTTCTTCTCCTTGCCATTATTGGCAGAAAATGAAAATTTCTGAATTGTCAACTATTTTCAAAACCAAAAAACAGACTACAAAGGTAGTATCTCTAGTCTTTTATACCTTTTTAAAAAGATGATGCAGTACTTTGGACAATACAATAAGAAAAGTGAAGGATGGTTTTTCACTGTTGATTGCAGTATCCTTCTAGGTGATTTCATCATTTTTTTCATTTTTTATTATATAGTTCTTTTTTTTAAAGCATAGTTAGGAATTATAATCATGAAGTACAATTACTAGGGTGATGAAATAACAAGACATAGGGAAAATACAATCAGTAGGATCCCATAATGTATCTTAGACTCATAAAAAGGTTTGCTGTACTCGTATAATAATTATAAGGTAAAATGAGTTGCATTCTTTTTGTTTTACTAAGCTTATTTTCTCTATTTTTTGCAAAACTTCTAAGAAGTCATGGAATGTCAATCTTTGCAAATAATTAGAATTACTTAAAAAAAGAATTGTTCAGTGGATCCTGATGCTTTCCATTCAGATCCATTACCACAGGGTTCTTCAACTTTCTGCAAAATCTGTATTTGAATCTCCTTTCTTCCGCAGTAAAAACCTTGGTCCTCAACAACGTCTGCATTTATTCATTTGCTCTGTTCTACAATATACACAAAACAGTTTTTAGAACTGCTACATTTATACCACTGCCAACAGCAACCTATGAAGTGAAGTTCAGGATTTCTTTGCAGTTCCATTTGTTCTTATAGAATTAACCACGTTGGCATGTAGAGTTAGGATACTGATCTCAAAGGTGCTTGAATTACTACCGCTTTTGCTGTGCAGTTATCTCTTGGATTTGATGTACAGTTTCTATCTGTATTGAATTTTAGTGTTTGCTTTTTTATCAGTTTGATTTAATTTTGTTTTATGAATACATAAAACATCTACGTGGTTTAAAATCACCACTGTATCGAAAGGTGTACTGAAGTAATTAATTCTGTTCTTCTACCTATCCCAATTGATAATCATTTTCAGTAATTTCTAGTTTATCCTCCCTGTGTTTCTTCTTTGAAAGTAAATTTTAAAATATACTCTTATCTCCCTTCCCATCTTTTTACATACAATATAGCATGTTATATTTTACCCCTTGTTTTTCTCATTAAATTTATACCTAGGAATTACTCTGGTTCATAGAGATCTTCCTCATCATATTTTATGGTTCATTGTGTGGGCATAATATCCGGTATTCAGCTGGTATCTTTTTGATGGACATTTGGTGGTTTTCAGTCTCTTGATAATGCAAAAATGTTTCAGTGGATCACTCTACATATGTTGTTTCTCATTTGTGAAATGATTTCGTATGAATTCCTAGAGGTGTAATTGGGTCAGAGGGTAAATTGGTTTAGCTTTATAAACTATACTTCTATGCTAATCAGTTTAACTTAAAATATGAAGTAAAAAGAGGTAAGAGGACGAGCAGAATAAGATGTTCAAAAGCTAGAGAACAGTGTGCTTAGTTTCTAGTGATCTCCACTGCCATTTTCAAGGTAATGGTTTCTTACCTGGAGGCAAGTAATTCCTCGCTGGTCTTGGTGACTCCACTCTTGCTCCACTTCTACTTGTTTTTGAGAGCTGTCTTTTTTTTTTTTTTTAAACAATGTAAATATAATTTTGTCGTTTTATCATTGTAAGTCCGATTGTACTTAGAGTAAAATCCAGGGTCAATAAAATGTGATTTGAGACCTTTGTATTGTCTGATGTTTTTAGGTTCATTTCTAGCTACTCCTCACATACTTACTGTACTTTAAGATGATGACCTGAGTTTTGGGGGGCAGAATACCCTAAGTATGTTTTTAAAATAATACTGTGTTTCTTTTAAAGAAATCCTAATACAATATAGCAAAAAACAAACAGAAAAACAAACAAAAATCCTGTTTAATCTATGGATTTGACCATTGTTCCTAAGCCTTTGATTTCTTTATTTTATGAATCGAGTCATATTAAAGTAATTGCAAATTGATGCTTTTTTCTAGGAACAAAAATACAAGGTTGAGTTTTGTGCCAGACACTGTACTAGAAACTGGGATACATAGGGTATTTTTTCTGCCCTCGAGGGATTTATAAATCTGTAGGGAAATGTGTTAAAACATAATACAATGTAATAATTTTCTCTAATTCTTTGCTCTTCATTTGCTTCTCAAGCTACTAGAAGCTAGCCTCTGTCTTTTCATTGAAATTACTCTAGCTAAAGTTACTATATTTCACTTGCCAAACTCAGTGAACCCTTTCTGAGTTCTGGCCATACTTGACCTCTGTGCTTTACTGGAAACTTTAATTGCTCCCTGGTAAACTATTGAAACTGTGTACCCTAGGAACTTTTGTGATTTTGCTTTTTTTGGGTCTTCTACCTCTTCATTACTACTTTGTCTCTAGTTTCTTCATCTGATCCCTAAACATCCTGTACTTTTCATTTTTGGCTGTCCTCTACTCCGCCTGTCCTCTCTCATATAATTCTGTATGCCTTCTCTTGTCCAGACCTGTTGCCTTTTGGGCAGCTTCCCTTGAATGGCCCACAAACAGCTCAATCTTATTTGCTAAAATTGAATCGATCTCCTTTGTCCCTAATCTACATGTACATCTTCATCCTAGTTCTCAGGAACTCTATTTAAACCAGAGCCTTTGTAGCCTGCCCCGATCCATCTCTTTAATACTATGAATTTACTAAGATCTTGTCAATTCTTTGTGTGTGATAACTTGTATCTTAAGGGTCCATTAGCATATCTTAATTAGGCTCTTATTTGAAAAATAATATCACATTTTCCAGTTAAAGGTTACTATTTTTGCTATTTTCAGTCTTTTTTTTTAGCCTTCTGATGTTACCTAATGCTTTTATTTTTGAAGTTCTAATCTGTGAGCAAAATATTTCTCTTTCTCGTTATTTCTCATGCCTTTATTTTTGAAGTTCTAATCTGTAAACATAACTATTTCTCTATTAAACTCTATTAGCTTTATTTTACTTTCCTTTTAGTTATTACCTTAGAGATTATAATATGTAACATTTACTTACTGTAGTCTACTTTAAATTAGTAGGAAATTGTTCATCTTCTGAAATTTTGTCACTTATGAAATTATTCAAATAATTTTTTGATAGGTTAATTTCATTAACTAACCCTCTCTCATTTGTGCTATTATCACATTTACCTCCACATATGTTTTTATGCTCTAAAATGTTAGGATTATGGTTTTAAACATTGTTTTTCATTTTTATTTAACTCTAAGCTGGTAGGTTCTCCCCCACCCCTGACACTTTGAAGATGCCATTACATTATCTTTTGATTTTCTTCCTTCATTTCTGTTAGTCTTCTGTCAGTCTTAATTGTTTTCTTCTCTGAAAAATTTGTGTATATTTTTCCCCTTATCTACTTCAGGATTTTTCTCCTCATCTTTGTTCTGTCCTTCTTTGCTCTGTATGCCAATTTGGATACCTTCTATTGAGCTGTATTCCTGTTCACTAATTCTCTGTTCTTATGTATCTAGTCTGCTAGTAAACCCATCTACCAAATGCCTAGTGACAGTTATTCTGTTTTTTATTTATGTAACTTGTGTTTTCACATTATGTGGATTCTAGGCATCTAGAATTGATGTCTCCAACCTTCACTCTATTTTCATGAGTATGTTTATCATAAAGTGTCTTAATAACTGCAATATGTAAATCAAATGAGAGTCTGTTACCATTGTTTATTTTTGCTCTTGGTTTCTTATCAGCTGCTCCTGTTTTCGTAGGCTGCCTTGTAATTTTTGATTGGATGACAGACCTTGTAGAAAAGTTGTAGGGACTGTAGATGATGTTATCTTTTCAAACATTATTAGTAAGTTTTCTTTTAGCAGCCAGTTGAAATTCTTTTGGTCTGTTTGAATTTTGCTCTTATTCCTAGCATGTAACACTTACTTCTAAGGCATAGCTCTAATTCCATACAGAGTATGTCTTTTTCATAAGTTATGTGATCATGTATATGTAATTCTGTTTCTCTTCTATTTCATTTCACTGGGTCATTTGCCTATACTGGCATGAATACCACATTTTCTGGCTAGGTCTTGATATCTAGTGGTAAATTCCTCTAGCTTTGTCTTCAAAATTGCCTATACTGTTCTTGAACCATAGCTTTATTTTTTTTCAAGTTTATTTATTTTGAGAGAGAGAAGGAGAGAGCGCGAGCATGCGTGGGGGACGGACAGAGAGAGACAGAGAGGGAGAAAGATGGAGAGAGAGAAAGACAGAGAGAGAGAATACCAAGCAGGCTCTACACTCTCCGTGCAGAGCCTGACATGGGACTTGAGCTCATGAACTGTCAGATCACTAACTGAGCTGAAATCAAGTTGGATGCTTAAGTGAGCCACCCAGGTGCCCTGAGCCTTTGCTTTGTTATGAATATTTTAAAATCTTCTTTTTAATACAGAGTAACCTGCCTAGGGTTTTGCTTGGAGTGCACTGTATCTAAATATTGGGGGACTATCAACATTATTGCGCTGTTTTCTAACCCATGAACATGTTATATCTTTGTTTACTTAGTTCTTCTCTAACTTAGTATTGTCTTTTTTTAGTATATAAATCTTGAATGTATTTTAGATTATCCCTTGGTATTTGTTATTTTTAATTGCATTTTATGATTTATTTGGTGTTCGTGTTTTACTGGTATATAGTCTCATACTTGATTTTTGTATATTGACTGTTAAATGTATATTCTGATACTATATGTGTAATATATACAGGCATGTGCATGTTATCTGAATAATAGCACTTTATTCTCTTTAGTTGTTCAGGCTTTTATTTTTTGCCTTTTGAATGATCTGTAGCACCTTTAATATAGTGTTGATTAAAAGTAGTGTTAGTAGGCTTTCTTATCTAGTTCTGCATATCAGGGGAACAGCTTTAAATATTTTATCATTATAAATGATGTTTACTGTAGGCTTTTTGTAGATAATCTTTATGAAAATAAGGAAGTGTTCTCCTGTTCCTACTTTGCTCCTTTTATCATGAATAGATGTTGAATTTTATCACATGCTTTTTTTGTGTTTTGAGATGTTAATGTGGTGAGTTAGTTTGATTTTTTTTTTTTTAAATTTTTTTTTTTTCAACGTTTATTTATTTTTGGGACAGAGAGAGACAGAGCATGAACGGGGGAGGGGCAGAGAGAGAGGGAGACACAGAATCGGAAACAGGCTCCAGGCTCTGAGCCATCAGCCCAGAGCCCGACGCGGGGCTCGAACTCGCGGACCGCGAGATCGTGACCTGGCTGAAGTCGGACGCTTAACCGACTGCGCCACCCAGGCGCCCCATTTTGATTTTTTTAAAATATTGAAACACCGTTGCATTCCTGGCGAAAGCCCCTTGTTATGTGTTTATCTTTTCATATGTTATCCAATTAAATTTCTTATTATTTTGTTAAGGTATTTTGTTTCTGTGTTTATGAGGGTATTGGTTTATAGTTTTCTATTTTTCTTGTAATGTTCATGTTTGGTTTGGGTTTCAGGGTTATGCTAGCCTCATAAAATAACTCATTTTTGTGTATTTTACATAAGAGTTTATGTACCATTGGTAATGTTTTTAACTTAAGTGTTTGAAATAATTCGTCAGTGAAGCTGTCTGGGCTTAGTATTTTCCTTTCATGAATATTTTAAAATATGGTCTTGGAGTGCCTGGGTGGCTCAACCTCAGCTCAGCTCATGATCTCATGGTTTGTGATTTTGAGCCCCACGTCGGGCTCCTGCTTTGGATCCTCCATCTCCCTTCTCTGCCCCTTGCCCACGTTTCTGTCTCTCTCTCCTTCTCTCTCTCAAAAATAAACATTAGGAAAAAAAAAAACACCACAATCTCAGTTTCTTTGTTAGTAAAAGGACTATTCATATTTTTCCAGAGTGGCTACACCAGTTTGTATTCCCACCAGCAATGCCAAAGAGATCCTTTTTCTCCACATTGTCACCAACATCTGTTGTTGCCTGAGTTGTTAATGTTAGCCATTCTGACAGGTGTGAGGTGGTATCTCATTGTGGTTTTGATTTGTATTTCCCTGATGATGAGTGAGGTTGAGCATTTTTTCATGTGTTGGTTGGCCATCTGGATGTCTTCTTTGGAGAAGTGTCTATTCATGTCTTTTGCCCATTTCTTCACTGGATTATTTGTTTTTTGGGTGTTGAGTTTGATAAGTTCTTTATAGATTTTAGATACTAACCCTTTATCTGATATGTCGTTTGCAGATATCTTCTCCCATTCCATTGGTTGCCTTTAGTTTTGTTTATTGTTTCCTTTACTGTGCAGAAGTTTTTTATTTTGATGAGGTCCCAATAGTTCATTTTTGCTTTTGTTTCCCTTGCTTCCAGAGATGTGTTGAGTAAAAAGTTGCCGCAGCCAAGGTCAAGAGGTTTTTGCCTGCTTTCTCCTTGAGGATTTTGATGGCTTCCTGTCTTACATTTAGGTCTTTCATCCATTTGAGTTTATTTTTGTGTATGGTGTAAGAAAGTGTTCCAGGTTCATTTTTCTACATGTCCAGTTTTCCCAGCACCAGTTGCTGAAGAGACTGTCTATTCCATTGGATATTCTTTCCTGCTTTGTCAAAGATTAGTTGGCCATACATTTGTGGGTCCATTTCTGGGTTCTCTATTCTGGTCCATTGATCTGAGTGTCTGTTTTTGTGCCAGTACCATACTGTCTTGATGATTACAGCTTTGTAATACAGCTTGAAGTCCAGGATCATGATGCCTCCAGCTTTGGTTTTCTTCTTCAAGATTGCTTTGGCTATTCGGGGTCTTTGCTGGTTCCATACAAATTTTAGGATTGTGTGTTCTAGGTCTGTGAAGAGTGCTGGTGTTATTTTGATAGGTATTGCATTGAATATGTAGATTGCTTTGGGTAGTATTGACATTTCAACAATATTTGCTCTTCCTATCCAGGAGCATGGAATATTTTTCCTTTTTTTGGTGTGTCGTCTTCAATTTCTTTCATAAGCTTTCTATAGTTTTCAGTGTATAGATTTTTCACCTCTTTGGTTATGTTTATTCCTAGGTATTTTATGTTTTTTGGTAAATTGGAATTGATTCCTTGATTTCTTTTTCTGTTGCTTCATTGTCAGTGTCTAGGAATGCAACTGATTTCTGTGCATTGATTTTATATCCTACAACTTTGTTGAATTCATGGATCAGTTCTAGCAGTTTTTTGGTGGAATCTTTTGGGTTTTCCATATAGAGTATCATGTCATCTGTGAAGAGTGAAAGTTTGACCTCCTCCTGGCTGATTTGGATGCCTTTTATTTCTTTCTTTGTGTTGTCTGATTGCTGAGGCTAAGACTTTAATTTTATCTTTTTAAAGGAACAATTTTTAACTTTTAATTTTTCTTCTGTATGTTGGCTCTCTACTTCATTGATTTCTGCTTTTATTCTTCTTTTTAAAAATTTCCTTTTGGCTATAATTTTTTTTAGCTTTAAAATTTTTTTAAATTTATTATTATTTTTTTAATGTTTTTATTTATTTTTTAAGGATAGAGAGAGACAGAGCAGGAGCGGGGGAGGAGCCGAGAGACAGGGAGACACAGAATCTGAAGCAGGCTCCAGGTTCTGAGCTGTCAGCACAGAGCCCGGACGCGGGGCTGGAACTCAGGGACCGCGAAATCATGACCTGAGCCGAAGTCGGCCGCTCAACCAACTGGGCCACCCAGGCGCCCCTGATTCCATGTGTTTTAAACACCACAGTACTTCATTTAAAATTGTTCGATGTGATTAATATTGACATACCTTTACTTTCTGAAATTACCTCTGCAATTGCTCTTTAATTTTTTCTGCATTTATGTTGTTTTCAAAAGTCACTGTAGTATTTTTCCCCTGGCTTTATTGAGATGTAATCAACATATACTATTGTATAAGTTTAAGGTGTACAACTGTTGATCTGATACTTATATATCGTAAAGTGATTATCACCTTAGCGTTAGCTGACACCTCCATCACATCATCTAATTACATGTAGTGTTTCTTTAGTGAAAATTTGCTAGTGAAGAATTCTTTTTCTTTGTGAAAATGTTTTTAATTTTTCTTCATGTTGAAAGAAAGATCTGTTTGCTGTAGACTATGTATATGGATTTTCAGTTATTTTTTTCATTGCTTTAAAATTTTATCTTATTTTCTGATTTCCATAATTTTTTGCTGAAATTTTCTCTAACTCTTCTTGTTGCTACTTTGAAGACAGTGCATCTACTTGCTCCTTCTTGCTGCTTATAAAATTTTCTTTTTTTTTTTTTTGGCAGGGAGGGTTTCATTCGTGTAAGTACGTTGTTCCTTGATATATTTTTCTTTTATTTCTCTTGCTTGAGGTTCTTAGTATGTCTTATATCTGGCTGATACCTTCATCTTTATTTTAGAAAATCCTGTCATGGTAGGTTCACATACTGCTTCTGCCACATTTGGTCTTCCTTCTCTTTCTGGATTTTCAGTTATACAGTATTTCACATCTTTCTTATTGGTCTTTTCTGTATTTTCCATTTTTTGTTTTCAAATCTCTGAGCTTTAATTTGGATATTTTCTATTGACCTATAATCTATTGACCTCTAATCACCTCCAAAATCCTGATTTCTGCTGTGTGTAATTTCTCATTAGCACCATTTATTCAGCCCATTTTGGATATTTCAATTACAGAATATACAGTTCATTTTTTTGTGTGTGTGTAGATTATAGTTCTTTAGTGAAGTTTGTCATCTTTCCATGTATTTCTTTCTTTCATTTTCTTGAACATGTTAATTATTGTTACTTTATGTTTTAGTTTGTTAGCTTCAATATGTAGATTGCATGTTTGTTTGATTCTGTTTTTTCTTTTTCTTTTGGATATTTGGTTATATGATCTTGTGTTTTGGTGTCCTAGTTATTTTTAGTTAAATGCTGTGATTGTGTCTTTAAAAATTGCAGGTACTCCTGAAGATGAGAGTGAACTCTGGAAAGTTCACTACCTTTCTTCTGCTAGGTAGAGAGAGGAGGAGCTGGACACTTTAATGGCAAGTGCTAAATGACGTACAGGCCAGGTTTTGCTTATTTAAAGTATCAGCTATTCTTGATTCCTTTAGGACTTTCACCAAGACTTCTTTCTTCGGAGGTTTCTGAATTCTAAATTTGTTTCATCAGTATCCTGAACTTTTTGCTTTTTCAGAGTTTCAGGTTAGCTTTTTGAGCTTCAGAATTTAATAAATGTCATGAAAAGGAAACAGAGTACATGTTTAAGCCCGCTCATGTCTCTGATTTTGTTTCTGTGGCTTTCTCAGACTCCCCAGGCTCTGCTTGTTTCTGTCTCCCACTCATGGCTGTCTGCTCAGGGGCAAACATAGTTCTAGCTCTTCCTGTGCCTAGAATTGCCCGAGAAAAAAGCAGCTTCAGAATACACACTCCTTTATAGTCATCTGCTCTCTAAATCTTAGTCTCTCTTGTTCCCATCGCTTTGGCAACTCTAAAGATGCCTGTGAAGAAAAGATTTTTGTTTATCTGGCTTTTCCATTTCCCAGAGGGATTACTGGTTTGTCAGAAGCTTTTTGTCCCTACTTGGTAGAAGTGTGGACTAAGTTTTGAAGTTACATAGCTACTTATAATGATTTAGTATTAACTTTACTATAGTCTCATTGACAGTGCATAGTATTTCTTTAAAAGAAAAATTTACCCTTTTATTTATTTTATTTATTTATTTTGAGAGAGAGAGAGAACAAGTAGGGGAGGGGAGAGAGAGGATCCCAGCAGGCTCTGCACTGTCAGTGCGGAGCCTGATGTGGAGTCGGATGCTTAACTGACTGAGCCACCCAGTCGACCCATAATTTACCTTTAATTGGTGCAAAATGGCATTTCATAGATTTCCTTAATTTGACTTTTTTTTGGTCACTAGTGAGATTTTTATTCATCATTCTACTATTTGTATTTGCTCTTTAATGAATTGTTTTCTTTGAGATCTTCATAGGCATATCATCGTTCTAATCTACGTGTCAGATTTCTTAGTCAATTGTAAACCATAGAAATGTTTGGAAGAATGTTCTGAAAGAATTTACCGTAAGAATTTAGGAGGAACCCCAGGCAGGATTTTTTTGTTGGTGTGTGCATGTGTTTTGTTGTACATTTATACCCTTACTTGCTTGCTTGTTTAGATGGTTCGGTAGTTTGTGCAAGTTCCATTGTGGTCATCTTTCAGGTCCAGAATTTGTTATCACCTCAGTCTTTTCTTTAAGAATTTTTTTTAATGTTAATTTTATTTTTAGAGAGAGAGAGAGGCAGAGAGAGAGGGAGACACAGAATCCGAAGCAGGCTCCAGGACCCAAGCTATCAGCACAGAGCCTGATGCGGGGCCTGAACCCACAAATTGCCAGATCATGACTTGAGCCGAAGTTGGACGCCCAACCAACTGAGCCACCCAGGTGCCCCCACCTCAGCCTGTCTTTATGTCCAGAGTAAATTTAGCCCAGTTAGTATTAGATATCCACCCTCTCCATTCACTGTGGCTACAGATGGAGAAATGGGATCCTTTGCCTATTGTAGGTAGGAGAAAGGCAGGGTTTCTGGGAGTAAGGTGTGGGAAAGAAGAGAAAACGATTGGTATCTGTAGTAAAAGAGTGGGCATGGAAGCTGCAATTCAAGCATTATTTCACATTCAGAAATACAGGTCATAATACCCAATCTGTAATTCAGAAGTCTAAAAAGCACTGAAAACAAAGTTCTGCCTAAGTTTGTGGCATATTCATTTGTTGACAAACTGATTGGAACTGATTTGAGTGAGGCACTTATTCCACCTACTTTGAATATTCATGTTATATTGCCAGTGTTATTATATTTGATACTGCATGGTGTTTCACTGGCGGGGGGGGTGTGTCATAATGTATGGTGTGTGTACTGTATTACCTTGTTAAGGTATGAAAAGTTCTAAATTGAGAAACTTGTCTGCTCCTAAGGTTTTTGACTAAGTGATTGTAGACTTGTACTTCTTTAAAAGGACTTGATGCATACTTATTGTAGGGCAGGTGAATACATGGTGAGTTAAGTAGACATGGCCTATAACTTACTGGGCTTTCAGCCAGCACAGTTAAGAGTTTCCTGGATTTCCAATTCCCAATCCTAAAAACAGAACTCTCCAAATATCAGGGTCTTCATTTTTAGAAATATTGTTGGATGTATATGTTAGTCTTGTAATATTTCCATTGTGACACGACTGTATCTTTTTACTTGGTATTATGAGTAACAACTGAAAAAAAAAGAGCCCTAATTTGCAGGTAGAACCATGAAGGGAATGGAATATACAATACCAAAGCATGTCTGGTATTTGTGGAAATAGAGGCTGGGTTTGAATATGAGAAATGCATCAGAAGTCTGTGTAGGAGAAAACTGGGCTAAATGTAAAAGTGAGGATTAAGATGATAATTTTGATTCCATCCTAACTATATTTTTGAATAAGGACAATTTAACTGTTTTGGCTCTGTATAATTGGAGATAAACTTTTGGTAGCGGTTTTGGTATTTTTGATTTTCAGCATATTTATTTATTTTATTTATTTAAATTTTTTTAACGTTTTATTTTTGAGAGATAGACAAGGTGCGAGTGGGGGAGAGACAGAGAGAGACGGAGACACAGAATCTGAAGCAGGCTCCAGGCTCTGAGCTGCCAGCACAGAGCCCGACGTGGGGCTTGAACTCATGAACCATGAGATCATGACCTGGGCCGAAGTCGGATGTTTAAATGACTGAGCCACCCAGGTGCCCTTATTCAGCATATTTAGAGAGTATATTTATTTAAAAATTTTTATGTAGAAACACTCAGTTTATTACTGTTTATTGCAATTTTTCTTTTAGGAACCTGTGGTCAATTTCTTCCTTCTTTGCAAAGAGTCTTAAGACCTGTAGTAGTTTGCTAATTTTGTTGAAGTACACATCTTGTTCATTTTTGCTAATGGCATTTATACATTCTTGTAATTAACTGATAATATGTCTTTTAAGAAATTATTTTCAACTTTTTAAAGTAATTGTCAGATAACAGTGTATGTGTAGTACCCATTGGTTTTAGCCACCACTGTTACTTTTTCCTTTTTGACTCAGCAACTCTAAAACACAAAATTGTACAATCTCTCTGAAGACAGTCCAGCAAGAGAAGCAAACTAAATTTAGACAGCTCTGATTAATACAGTCCTCAGATTATTTTTCTGTATATGAACCCATGACATGGGGAATTTGAAATCGAAATACAGTTAGAAAGGTTTTAGAAGTGAAGTGGATCATTTTTGATAGAAGTATCACTTGAGACTTAGGCAGGCTTACCCTTTTAGGCTTTCTGTTCCAGTCTAGTTTTAATGTGGTGCTGTATTTAACAGAGAAAACTCATAGGTTGATGCCCCCTTGTGGTCTCTTAACAAAATAAATAGCACAAATGGAAATAAGTAATGGAGATCTTAATACATGTTAAATAATTCATTCCCTCCTTTTAAAAATAGTTTTAAGAAAGTGACTTCTGAGGAAGAACAGTAAAGGCATTATTATTCCTATATTCCATATACTTTATTGACTTTAAAATTTATCAAATGTTATTTTAACCCTATATAACAGAACGTGCATGTGTGTTAGCTGGACACTGATACAAAGAAAAAGAGGTTGTTGGGTTGGCTTCTACCATTGTCATCCTGGACATCTAACTCAGTTACAAATGCCTTAAAAATATGATGAGATGTGATAGTAATTATGGGGCTAGTGTCTCTCCCCCCTCCCCCCCCCTTACCCCGAACACATACAAGTAAATGGAGCTTGGGAAATCTGTTGTTTATAGTCACTTGATCTGACCAGGGTCAGATGCTATATGAGGCATTGGAAGAAATGAGGGTTTTTATTAGCCAGTTGGTGAATTTAAGCTTATTTGCTTTTACCAACATTGGCAAGGTCTTCTTTGTGTGTGCATGTGGGTTTGTGGATGAAGTGGAGAAGTAGTAGCAGCAGCAGTCAGTGCTTTAAGAAAGACCATAGGGGTGCCTGGATGGCTCAGTCTCTTAAGCATCTGACTGTTGATTTTAGTTCAGGTCATGATCTCAGTCATGAGATTGAGCCTCACACGGGGTTCTGCACTTGGTGTGGAGCCTGCTTAAGATTCTCTCTCCCTCCCTCCCTCCCTCCCTCTCTCCCTCTCCTCCTCCCCTCCCTCTCTCCCTCTCCTCCTCTCTCCTTTCCTCCCTCCCCCCTTTCCTCCCTCCTTCCCTCTGCCCCTCCCTCTGCCTGTGCGCGCTCGTGTTCTTTCTCTCTCTTTCTTGAAAAAACTCCCCAAAACAGCTGCTTTTCTTCTGTTACCCAGTAAGATGAATGATGGTTGGAAGTGGTCCAGTCCGGTGAGTATGGGCTTTGACATTAGATAGTCCTGGTTAGATGGACCTGTTTCTAAAAGTGATTTTATCTCTTACCAGTTCCTGGGTAGTTGTATAATATTGGGTAACATACTTCAATTTTGAACTCCGGTTTCCTCTCTTTAAGAAGTTAAAACCTACCTTATTGAATAGTTACAGCTCCATTGTCATCATATGAAGTCTTGGCCTATACCACTGTTAGTACTCTTAGAGTACGGGCAGTTTTGAATTATTAAGTGTACTGTGTGACTTTTTAACTACTGGGTTGTTGGTAAAGACTCCTAATGGTGGAATGTATCTTAAAAAGTGGTAAATCACCTCATACTCTTTTATGGACTATAGTCTTTACTGTGGATTTAGTGCTGTACTACTACATAAGCACATATTTTCTTTATAAATTTCTGGCTTTAAGTGCAATTATATCACATTAAAGTATTTACTAGGTCAATTGTTTTAATAGTTGAAGCCTATTAACTAATTCTTTTTATAAAAATGATTCAATAAGATTATTTTCTTCAGGAATAATAGTTACATGTTTTGGTAGGTTTAACTTAAACTATTGTTGCTTGATAGGCATCTTATTTAAAAAAGATTTTGTGAAGGACAACAAAATAATGAAATGGTTTTTGTTGTTTTGCTTTATTTTTCAGGAGTTTTTATAGAAGCAGGTCAGTTTTATTTATTTAATACTTGAATTAATATGAGTCTATTTTCAGAAGTAGTAAGATTATTTGGATTTATTTAACAGAAAAATTAGTTTTGTTTTTTTTTAACCCATGCAGATTCAACTTTGAGTCATCAGATTTTTCTTTCTTCTAAAATTTTCCTTGGCATCTAAAGCGTTGGAATTTACTAATAATTTTCTTTTGAAAAATGTGCTGTAAAAGAGAAGAAAACTAGAAAGATCTCTCAAAATATCAATACAACTGCTTGGGTTTTAGGAACCCAATGGTTTTAGGAAGTAAGTGGGCTATAAATCATGTAAACAAAGATAACTTGTAGTCCTGTCAGAAGGCTGTCTATGTATTTTCATACCTGCCTCTCTCACCTTTTCCTATATTTATCTGACTCTCAAAATAAAGAGCCTATACCTTCGATTAGTGCCTAACTGAAGTCTCTGTTGTCTTAAACCCCATATGTAACTGATAAAGACTTTAAGACTATTTTGGCAGTGAAAATTTCTCTCATAAATTTTGAAGTGGATTTTTGTTGTTTTATCCTAGAATATCTGTTCTTGGGGAGACTAGGAAAGAGAGGGTGAGGTGATTGTGGGGTGGGGAAAAGAGAGCTAAAACAAAGTGGAGACTGGACTGTCGGGGGTGATGGCAAGAACACATGCCATTCTGCTAGGGACTTGTTTTTTAAACATAAAAAGCATATGTGCCAAATTTACATATTTACTAATTAAAAAGGCTTCCTGGAAACATTAAGTAGACTATCTTCTGTAACCTTTAACACTGTCACTAATGGATATTGCTTAGAAAATTTCATCGAAGGTCCTTTAAATAATGTAAATGATTATGAATATGTAACTAGTTAATATGCAGCTACGAAAGGATTATCATGTAGAGGTTAATGAACATTCTGCTCTTATGGTTTGCAGGGCTTTTCTTTTTGTGCTTTTGGCTCACTTCATGCTTGGAAACACATGCATTGGGATTGGAAAGCATCCTGACTGTTTTTTGGGTCTCATCTTTTAATGGGGTTGTTAAAGAGGAACTTTATGAAAAGGATTTCATGAAGATTTTTTTCTTTTTCAATTTACATTTAATTCTGTTTGTCTGTTTTATAATTACTGCCAAATCAGAAACAGTGAAATGGATTGATGTAGTTTTAGCCTGGCTCTTCCAGATGTAAAGTCAGTACTCTGTTATATATTACCACTGTTATTAAGTGTTGCTATGTGATTGATACTTACTGAGAGATCTTCATTCTAAGACAGACTTTTTATGCTGAGTTAATGTGTAGTATGGTTGGGTATCTGATTACAGCATGTATTTTGGTACAGGATTGCTGCCTTAGTATTTAAAATGTACCAAAAGGGGACATTTATTTCAGGAATTAAATGTTATAATAGGAATTTAGTGACAGCCCTCCCCGCCAAAGTCTTGTGATTTTGGGGTGGAAACATTGAGCAAGAGAGACAAGAGAGAATATTGGTGTTTAGAATAGTGAACTAAAGCAATGTGTTTCAAACGAGATAATAACTGCTGTCTTTTTCACATGGCCTTGTATTGAGCATTTTGGCTTGTATCCCTTAGTTTCTCTGCCTCTAAAATGGTGCTACAGTATTTGAGATTATTGTTTAAAATTTTTATTAATGGGTAAATTGAAAACAATTAGTAATCTTTGAAAAGGGTATTATTTTTAAATTGCCATTCAAGTGTTTGTTTTTCCTCATTGGTTAGCATTGTTCCCTCCACCCCCCCCCCCAGTATTTTGAGAATCTGCTGAAATATCTTTAAGAAAAGCAAATAACTCTTGTACTTAATTTTATTGTTTTAACATTATAAACATAGTTTAAACTGGCTATTAAGTGCCTAAAATTTTATCAATTCACTGAGGGAACAAATGGGCTGTTCAGAGCATCTCTTTATCCCAAGTATTTCTTCTCAAAAATGTTAGGGAAAAATATCCCTGAACTCATTTTTAATGCATCAGAATAAAAATTACAGGTGAAAACATTTGGAGATATAGTGACAAAATAAAATATTTTTACTACTGTCTTTTTTTTTTTTTAGTGATGAAACGTGGATGTTACATTGGTTTTTTGTTATTTATAACATTTGCGTATTCTACAAAATATGTAACGTTGAAAGCAGGTCTGTAGATTGTACAAAATACTAGTTATCTTATATCATATGTCACCTAATAGTTATGAAGCGGGTTTTGTAGCAAAGTATGAATCGGAAGGCTGTAATTTGTTCTGCAGTTATCAGCCTGCATTAGGGGTTATGATAAAGTGTGCTGCTTAAAAACTAACAGTCACATCTCTGTGCATTTGACAAATAAAAATGTATACCGAGATGCTATTAAATCTGTAAAGCCACTGTTCTAGTTTTCTGATACACTGATTTTGTAGCTTTGTGTATAGCTCTGTTTTTTCATGAGTAGTTATCTGTTTTCATGACAGGTGGTCACTAACTGCCAAGAGAAAATCCAGCATTGGTGAGTGAAAGATGGTTTTATATTATTTCTGAAATACTGATGGGGTCATCTGTTTGTATTTAAATAAAGTGTGTGTTATTTTTTTGCAACCCATAATTGAATTCTTCTAGTAATCTCCATTTTGAATGCTTTTGATACTAATTTATATTGTCCTTCACTGTTTACTGAATTACGTGTTCCCTGATTTCCTGAAATTGTGTCACCATTTGTGTTTATTCTAATTGCCTTTTTTCCTTTCCTTTTTTTCAAACTAGCATAGTATTAATATCATTATGAGATAGATAGAGACTGAGACATTTTTGAACATGCGTTATCACAGAGCACTCTGGGGAATATTCTTATATTTGTAGTAGAATAATGATTGGAATCAGTTGTTTTAAAATAATGATGGAAATATCCACATTTCCCTGAAGTTTGAAAAATCTAATTAATTGCCTACATCCCAGAGCTTTCTTTATGGACTGCACTTTTTTAGAGTGTGGACAGAAAGAAAGCGTATCTATTTTAATGTGCTAATCTTTAGTTAATAGGACAATGCTTGGTAAATAACACACTTTCCTAAGTCTTCTGAGGAAAATGCTCAATTTAATGGTGAATAAAATCTTATATTATGAGTTGTCATGAGATATAGCTGTTGATCTTACAGATTCAAATTACAATATATCCATGCTGTGTTTACGAAGATTTTACTGAGAGAACAACAGGAGCTGTCTTGATTATTGTCTGCAGGGTTATTGCAAAATCATGGTAACTGCCCCTTTAGTGGTGAGATTAAACCTTTGGTTATACACCATCAAGCATATAATATTTTAAATTTATTTTAAGAGGCTTTTTCTTCATGCCTGAGAGATCTCCAAGGAAATAATTTATAGTTAGTATATATCAAATGTTTTTTGGTTTAAATGCACATAGGCTGCAAGCAGTGGATAAGAGTGAAAATCGGTGCAATCTGTACACATCATCTTATTAAATTCTGACTATTGGCGTGCAGAAAATAATCTAAAACTAATAATATCCACTTTATAAATAAAAATTCAGGGACTTCATAATTTTCAATAAATGCAGTGTTGTAGTTGCATCTACTGTAGTGTAAGTCTGTCAACATTTCCATGATGGACGTTCGCTTTTCATTACACATTCACTCCAGGTTGGAACTTGAAATGTAAGTAGTTGGCCAAAGATTAATCATTTTCCCCCAACCCCCACTAATTTGGCCAAAGAGATCCATTTTACAAATAATTCCGGGGAAATTTTATTCATGTGGACTTCTCTCTATTGGTTTGTTAAGGAATTCAGGAAATCAGTAAGAGATTGGATTCACTCAGAACAGATACTAATTGACTGACGCATATGTGTGAATAACTTGCTTCTGGTTTGCTTTGCAAGATTCTTTCCCTGTTAGACTGAAAATCCTTTGAGGCCAAGGGACATATTTTCTTTCTTTTTTTTTTTTAATCCACAGCACCTCCTACTGTGTTTGGCATATTATAGGCACTTAATAAATGTTTGAGTAAGTGAAGACCAAATATATAACATTATAAATGATAAATGCTATATATAACATTTTAGTTTGCAAGTACTGTAGCAGTGCCCAGCCCTGGTAAACACAGACAGAAATGTGATATTTAATTCAGAACATCTTCATGTGACTCTCAATTTCAGTTGCCAGTTTTCCAAAGCTTTCCCAACTACAGAAGCTTAGATATTTACCTACACATATCTTAAAGTAGTGTATAGTACCTTATTTATATGTTAAAAATTTTAAAGAAATTTTCTAGTTAAAATTTGATTTTTCCTCTATCATTTCTAATATGGCTCGGGAAACAGACTTTTCTGTTTGTTTTTAATGAGGATCTGATACTGCTAGAATGTAAATGGCCAGTGAACTCAGCAGTTTAAAAAAACTGAAACCAAAGTCTCTCTATTCCTCTGAAAGCCAGGAAATAGCTATTTGGGAGCATTGTGGCATTCTCATGATATTTTTATTCTGTTAATTCCACAAACAGTGATTGAGTTCCTACCATATGCCAGTATTGTGTTGCTGTTTGGAATTGAACGACCCTGCCATGGAAGAATTCATAGTCAGACACTATACAGGGAAATCACAATAATTTTGGGCTATTTGCAGAGAGCTAGGAAGCAGGAACAGAAGCTGGAACCATTCTTAAGGGTGTCTTATAACTGCTTCTAAAAGCATGTTGCTTTTCAGTTTTCTTTAGCCCTTGGCTTTAGCCTAGTCTAAAATACAATTCATATAGTTAAGCTCCCCCCTTCTTCATGGAATACATAACATACATACATAATAAGGAAAAACAAAATACATGATTTTTAAAAAATGCTTTCTGGTGCTAGTGATGTTTATACTTTTTGTGCAGTTTTAAAGCATTATTTAAGGGAAAAGTAATGAATATTCTAGGCTTCAAAAGTAATCTTATTATTATTATTTTTTTAAATGTAGGACAGGAAGTAAAAATATTTGTAGAAGTGTAGGGGTAAAAATGGCCTGGGGCAGACAGGATATGCCCCCCCCCCCAAAAAAAAAAAGAAATCTCTTCCAGGAAATTAATTCAAACTGCAGAACTTTGGTGAACTAGAAACATTTGTAGTATTTGTTTAGTTAATAACAGATAGTGAGGAAATGTTTGAGCCTAATAGTTGAGAATTTGTGCAACACTTTTACAGCTAACAGTGGTTTACAACTTAGTGAAGATTAAAAAAATTTAAGTACAACTTTTTTTTCTTAAAATACATTTTACTTAACTCCAGAAATAAGGTTTTTTAAAACCCACACACTATTTTCTCATTAAAATATGGATATACTTTCTACTGTTTAATGCACCAGGGCCTGATTATTCTGTTTATAGATTATCTGTAATTTTTTATCTTTTTAATTCTTCCCTAAAGAGCATGGGATTCAGAGTCTCAGACCTGCATTTGAATCCTGTCATTTACTAACTGTAACCTTGGGTGAATTACTAAGATTCTTGGTTTTCTCCTTGTAAAGTGACTATGATACTACTTAACTTGAAGATCGAGTGAGATAATGTCTATAGAACACCCAGACTGGCTCTCAATAAATATTAATAGTAGCTCTGAAATCTTTTTTGGAAATTTAATTGTCAGATGAATAAAGAAAAAAAAACACCTGTCAAAGCTTTGTAAATATTCCTGAATATTTTGTATTCATGCCATTATCTTCTTTTATCATGATGGAGAGATGGCTTTCTAAGCAGTGTTATTAAAGCTTTACATTAATGTTTTAGATAACTTTTTATTTGGAAGAATTTCAGACAAAAGACGACAGTAGTATTGTAAATCCACTTGTACTCATCACTCAGCCTCAGTAATGATCAACTCATGGTGTCATCTGAGTGTTTGCATTTAAACAGCTTATCCTACCCTCTCCCCACCCCCAACTATTTTGAAATGAATCTGAAAATGTATTCCATCTAGAAATACAGTATATATCTTTAAGACATAAAGCTTTTAAAAATTTAAACTAAAAATTTTTAAATTTGTCAGTATATTTATATAGTTCAAAATTTAGGAAGTTCTAAGGGTATAAATGGTGTGTAGTTTTTCTCCTGCCCTTATCCCCCAATTCTCATTTATCTTTGTAAACAACTGTTTTTGCCAGTTTCTTGCAAATCTTTTCAGAAACAGTTTTCATAAAGGATATATGTGTGTGTATATGTATGTAGGTATATGTGTGCATGTGTATTCATCCACGTTTTTATATATTGTTCTCCCACCCTTTTTGGCAAAAATGAAATCAGACTGTATACTGTTCATTTGATTCTATACCTTGGAGTTCATTCTCAATTATTAGTTAACTCTTATTCTTTATTTCATTTCCATAAATTTCATTGTTTTTTAAAGGTCTAATTTTTAGAGTTACCAAATAAGTTTTGGTACTGATTTTTTAAAAAATAAATGATGATATTATTAAGAGTATGGCTTTACAACTCAAAATATATTCTTCCCAAGCTGTTAAGTCCATATTTATTATTTCTTAATAAAATTACTCCAAAACTTAGTGGCTTAAAACTATGACCATTTGTTTGTATATGATTCTGTGGATGTACATATTGGGCTTGACTTACCTGTTTTGTCCTTCTGCTACTCTTGTTTGGGCTCACTTGTGTGGTTGCAGCCTTTTGGTGGCTGCGTCAGCTGAGTTGTCCAAAATGGCCTCACCCATAGGCCACAAGTTTGGCGGCTAGTGCTGGTTGTTAGCTGGGCCTCTCTCTCCACGTGCTCTTCTATCTGGTTCACTTTACATGGTGATCTCAGGGCAGCAAGAATGGAAGCTGCCAGGCCATATCCCGTTGGTCAAAGGAACTCACAGTCAGCCTGGATTCAGAAGGTGGGAAATAGGCTCCAGTTGGTGGGAGGAGTGAAGAATTTATGGTTATTTTTAATGCATCATAGGTATTTACTTGTATTGAATATGTCCCACAAGAAAAAAGTTCCATTACTTGTGTTGACTTGTGAGAATTTAATGAAATATGGCATGTGATGCCTGGCACATGCATACACATCATATGTCTGTTAGGCATTGTTTGTAACCATAAATTGGATGCATATGAATTGTGAACACTTCACTGTCATGCTTCCTTTAAATCATGTTAAGAGAGTTTTAAGTAGTAAAGATACCTACAAAATTACTTGAAGCAGACTTAAATGAAAATACAGAAAAAGGCATTTTATGTTGTTCAAATATTTAATTTTGGAAAGAATAGATTTAAATATGGGCATACAAATGCTGAAACACTTAAGCATGTGAATTTTATTTATTTTATTTTTAAATTTTTATATAAACTCCAGTTAGCTAACATACAGTGTGATAGTTTCAGGTGTACAGTCTAGTGATTCAACACTTAGGTGTGACACCCACCCAGTGCTCATCATAAGAATTTTGAGAGAGGGATTCTAAAGCAAATACTTGGTATTTGTTATTTTTTTCAAAGGAAAAAATACTGTTGGGTAACTAGTTTCTGGTACGGTCTATAGTCAAAGTATATAGTGGGAAATAACCAGAAAACATACCTAAATAGTTAAAAACACAGATGAAGATTTGTTTTTTGTTTTTGTTTTTTTTGGGATTCCTCTTTCGAGTCAGGCGGTGTGGATGGATGGATGTGTATATCTATCTCTGTCTGAGGTTTTTAGGGATTCTTTGCCCCACAGAAGCACCGAGCTGTTTCATAACAGTGCTATGTAGTCTGTGGTATATTTCTCATGAATTACCTGAAACAGTGCTTTCCTGACTTGACTTCATCTACTTATATAAAACTTGTTTTATTTTATTATGCATAATCTATGAAATACTGATTTGCATGCATTTAAAACTTTAAATTTATTCATGGTGATGACTTCATTTTTCAGTGTCAGGTAAATTTCAAAACCATGTTTTTCATAGTTCCCATTTTACTGACCAAAAGTTTTTAGTCACTATTTTGTATAGGGCCTTCTCTTTGGGTTTTTTCATTTTCATGTGTCTTCCCTACTCCCATCCTCACCCCCGGTAGAGCAGGGAGCAACTTCCAAACTTCTGAAGATTTTCCGTGCTTCTGTTGTTGGAATCTCTGTAGTTATTTAACAAAGTGTCCTTAGGGACAAGGGACAGAGGGAGGAATCATATATAGTAATCCCTTTCTTGGCCACTCTTAAGTTCGTGCATAGTTTTGTTTTTCTGTTTTTGTTTTTTTAATGGTATGGTACCTTAGTACTGAATGTGGGACGTTAAGTAAGTTTTGGAATTTCTGCATGTGATGTTTCAAAACAAATTAAGTTGCAAAAAAAAAGATTCAAATTGAATGTTTTTTTTTTATTAAATTTTTTTTTTTAAGTTTATTTTTGAGAGAGAGCGACAGAGCATGAGCAGGAAAGGGGCAGAGAGAGGGAGACACAGAATCTGAAGCAGGCTCTAGGCTCCAGGCTCCAGGCTCTGAGCTGTCAGCACAGAGCTCAACGCAGGGCTTGAACCCACCAGCTGTGAGATCATGGCCTGAGCTGAAGTCAGATGCTCAACCGACTGAGCCACTCAGGCGCCCCCAAATTGAATGTTTTAAGGATGATATTTTCATTTAAAAAAAAATTTTTTTTTTTTTAACGTTTATTTATTTTTGAGACAGAGAGAGACAGAGCATGATCGGGGAGGGGCACAGAGACAGGGAGACACAGAATCCGAAGCAGGCTCCAGGCTCTGAGCTGTCAGCACAGAGCCTGACACAGGGCTTGAACTCACAGACCGCGAGATCATGACCTGAGCCGAAGTCGGCCGTTTAACCGACTGAGCCACCCAGGCACCCCTAGGGTGATATTTTTAAAAGCAGAATCTGAATTAGATTTTTAATTTTTTGTCCTGAGTATAAAATGAATACACATATATAGAAAGGTTGAAATAAGAATAGAATAATGATAAATTTACTCATAATTCTAAAGAGAAACTAATTCTCCCTCTTTTTAAAACATTTTGTTTTATTTGCTTCAGCTTCTTAATTCTGTATGTGTATTTATGTCACCAAGGTCAAACTGTAAATGCTTTTGTTTTTTAAAAAAGTTAATGGTTTTTAAATTGCTGTTAGAATTTGTTACTTCAGTAGTCCCCTAGCCTTTGTATCATTTTTGTAAGAGCCACAGTAGTTTAATGCTTGATGGTTTTCTGAAAATAAAATGGAAAATAATGCATTATAGAGGATTTTTTTTATAGGGGAGTTGTTTTTTTTTTTTTTTAAATAAAAGGGAATTTTTTAAGGGATTTTACAAAAATCCCTAAGTACATCTTGTCATTTATTATGTCTTTGATTATGTATTATTCACAGTGTTCATATATACATTGTTTGGCTCACAGTTTCCCACATCACCTTAAATCCGGTGACTCTGATTGATGCTACATCTCAATTTGATTTGGCATACATAATGACTTTTCAAAATCCTCTTCTTAACTGTATTGTTTGACAGCTACATCTCCTTGCGTTTTGAGGTTTTTCATTTTCTATTCATGTTAATTTATTTTTTTATAAGACAATATACAATAAAACTTTTAAGCACTGAAGAGTACCATGTGGGGATAAAGGTGTGAATATGACAACAACAGTGCTTCACCAAGAGGCGGAGCACTCAGTGATAATCCAGAGTCTTGTTCCTCTTTGAGGTACAAAAGTCTAAATTCTGATACACTAAAGATACTTGAAGGTGACTAAGGAAAATGTAGGTGGTAAAAAAATTGAGGCATGAGTACAGTTTAATATTTTTACTAATTTATATTGAACTTGACTACATTGGCAGTGGTTTTCCTGTTTTTATTTAAATTAACTGAGTTAAAGATACTTTTGAGAATTTTACATATTTAAAAACAGGATTGCTCTTTTTTTCTGTTACAAGACCTCTTAAAAAAAATTATGACCTCAAGGGATTTATGAGTGTCTTCTACTGAAATTATATGCAGATTATAGGGCCTTTTATTCTATCAGGAAAGAATCTAGTAGGGTTTTTTAATCATTTTATTTTATTTTTAAATTTTTTTAATGTTTATTTTTGAGAGAGCATGCACTTGTGTGCACAAACAGGGGAGGGGCAGAGAGAGAGGGAGACACAGACTCCAGGCTCTGAGCTGTCAGCACAGAGCCCAACACCGTATTTGAACTCATGGACCGCGAGATCATGACCTGAGCCAAAGTCGGACGCTCAACCGACTGAGCCACCCAGGCGCCCCAAGAATCTAGTGTTTTTATCAGTTTCTCATAGGTATCAGTGACCTTAAATGGCTGTGAACCACTGCTCTAGGAAAACAACATACAAAAAGTTTTCTTTTTTCTGAAATATACTTTAGAAATAAAGCATAGAAAGTTGAAAACAAAATGACAAAACCTATAAATTAGAATCCAGAATGGCACAAACATTCAGAGCTTAAGTGAGTTATAAACTTGTAGCTAAATTCATCTTTTCTGAAAGGCTTTTTTCTGATTTGGTACAGAAATATGTATCAGTTGTAAAAAACTTGGAAAATAAACAAAATTAAAATTATCTATACTCATCACCTAAAGCTAACTGAACCAGGAAGCACTTTGGGGCATTTCTTTCACACTTAGAGTGATGTGTTTTTGTGTAATTTTTAAATGTTCTTCACATTTGCATCTCATTTTATTCTTAGAGTGAAAGAACACTAATGAATGAAGAAACAGGTACCCATGATAACTGACAAGTCTGAAGTCACATGTACATGTTTGTTGGTAGAACACTCGAAACAATTTCCTTAGTCCCAGCTTTGCTGTGTATAATCCATTGTACTCTGTTGTCTTATTGTTGAGACGTTAAATTGAGGAAATCTAGCAGAATGTTAGCTGCATCTGTCTCTCTTGGATAATTTTCTTTTGTTAACTTTAGAAAAATTAGAAGTATTTATATTTAGGTTCATTTTTGTATCTGTTTCTAGTAAAGTTTTTTGATGGATTCATAAATATAAAGAACATGGAATATTTCATCAGTGTCTTCTGGTAGCATAAATTTCCTAGGTATAAAGAGTTGAGAAAAAGGAGTATGCCACCATATTGCCTGAATTTTGTTGTAGATTGCATTTAATGGTATTTTGCCTTAACCATTTAAAAAAAAGTAATAGAAATTTAACACAGATACATTTTAATCTTTTTTTTTATTTATTTTTTAAAAAAAAAAATTTTTTTTTCAATGTTTATTTATTTTTGGGACAGAGAGAGACAGAGCATGAATGGGGGAGGGGCAGAGAGAGAGGGAGACACAGAATCGGAAACAGGCTCCAGGCTCTGAGCCATCAGCCCAGAGCCCGACGCGGGCTCGAACTCACGGACCGCGAGATCGTGACCTGGCTGAAGTCGGACGCTTAACCGACTGCGCCACCCAGGCGCCCAGATACATTTTAATCTTTAATGTGTCTCCCTTCTCACCCAAATTGTAGATCCTTTACAATGTAAATCCTCCTTTCAAGAATGTTTTCATTGTTTAATATAACCTTAACAATTTATTTAGACTTTTTAAGAGAATACTTTGAAAAAAAATCATTATCATTCCTTTCTTTAGTAATAAGAAGACTTTCCTCTTTACCTGTATATAATCTGTGCCTATATTTTCTTAATTTTAGAGATAAAAGCCCAGGCATCCATCAAGCTAGTGGGTTTTTAACAAAGAAGCAATGCAAAGGAAATAAAACAAGGCATGTTATATTTGAGTGATGATCCCTGCAGCATATGGCATAAGGCTTGGTAGTAGAGGAGAAACTCAATAAATGGTGAAATGAATTAAAACAAAGATTTTCTTGAATTCTTAACAGGAAGTTCTAATGTGGGTATGATGGACTAAAAATCATTTCTAAATAAGATTATATAGTTACTTAGATTCCAGAATCTTTGGGTTTTATAATTTCTTAAATTAAAAACTTAAAATAACTCTGTCCCAGATTAATCCAGATATTAATATGAATGTAAAGCCCTTTTCCTTCCCGCAACCCTCCCCCCCCCCCCATAATCATTTGATGTTTCCTGCTTTTTATGTTTAGGACATTAAGTAAAGGAGAGAGAATGGAGATAAAAAAAACCCAAAAAACCGTACAGGCTTAATGTCACTATTTCTGCCTATTCCAGCTTACTACTTTTAGTTGAAAATTGGCAAAATCTTATTTCAATCAGTTATTTAAATTTTATTTCCTTTTTTATTATATAAAGATGAATGTTGGTTTGGAGACTTTCTTCTTCCCTCAAACAAGGAATATAGAACTTTTTTTCTTTACAAAGATTTGTCAGTTGCATTTAAGAAGAAGATTAAAAATATGGACTCACTCTCATATTCCCTCCATCTCCTTTTTAATATTTTATTATGAAAATCTTCAAACATACAGAAAAGTTGAAAGAATTGTGTAGGTGAACCTTGATCATATACCTATCCTTATCTCAAGCCGTTAATCCCTTTTTCCCTGATGCATTTCAAAGTAAGTCAGTGTACTTCACCTGTAAATACTTGAGCATTCACATCATTTAACTTGCTCTCATACTTTTCACAGTTTTATGAAAATAAGGTGGTTCTTATGGGATTTATCCTGATTCATCCTTAAGGTTAAAGCTAATTTGTAGTTGTGCTATGTCCTTCTTTGCTTCCGCTTTTTAAAACAAAAGGTGCTTTTCAAGGCGTATAGCACATGATTAGCAAGATTCAGAAGAAGATTATAAAGTTTCTTACATATGACTTAGTGCAGTGCTTTAGTTCTTATTTAACTTTTTAAAAGATTTTTAGGTGGGGCGCCTAGGTGGCTCGGTCGGTTAAGCGTCCGACTTCGGCTCAGGTCATGATCTCACGGTCCGTGAGTTCAAGCCCCGCGTCGGGCTCTGTGCTGACCGCTCAGAGCCTGGAGCCTGTTTCAGATTCTGTGTCTCCCTCTCTCTCTGCCCCTCCCCTGTTCATGCTGTGTCTCTCTCTGTCTCAAACATAAATAAACGTTAAAAAAAAAAAAATAAAAAGATTTTTAGGTAATCTCTATACCCAACATGGGGCTTGAATTTACATGGGATCAAGAGTCACATGCTGTACTGACTGAACCAGCCAGGCACCCTGAATTCGTATTTTCTATAAGGAAAATTGCAGGAGGATATCTGTTGTAAATTAAATCTTCTTTATTAGATAACTTTTAAAAGTTAAGAATCGAAGCCTGAACCTAATCTGTAAGTATCAGATATGATGAAGACCTCCAGGTCTATATATTATAAGTAAGTAGGCTTGAGTGGTTTATCTCTGATGATATCTGTGTTTTATTTCCATTTGAAAAAAAATTAAGCAATTCCCTCTTCTGAATACATATTTAAATATGACTACAGTGTCTAAAAAGTATGTGTTTCTAAGTAGTAAAATAGAAAAAACAAACTCTTCAAATTTTGGTGCAAATAAAGATTCCCTCCTTACCTTCTATAACACAATAGTTCTTAGATTCATTCTTGTATTTTCTGCTGCATAGGCTTTATGATCTTTAATGGGATTATTTAATCCCTATTAGAGGGACTATTTGTAGAATAGACAAACTCTTTGACCAAAGTGCTTGATCCTGGATATTTCTACTAGTGGGACCTTTAGAGAAAGAGTTTCTCAAGCCATAATTTCTCCCAGGGACACTGCTTGTCTCCTACTTGCCTTCCTTCAGAAAATAATTCTGCATGGGCTGCATTTTAAATTTTTTCTTTTCTTTTTGTTTTTGTTTTTGTATTTTTAGAAAACAACTCCGAATTTATAAATAGCAACTCTGATCTTAAACTGTTCTCCAGTATATCCACAGCTTTGTTCTAGAGAGAATCAGTGATACGTTTAAAACTGAACATACTTGATTTGGAATATTGACATGGATCTCGTCAGTGGTTCAATCTACTATTCTTTTAATATACAAAAGACATGTTTTAGGGAGTCTCCTTTTTCCAGGTGTAGTTACTAAAATAAAACATACTGAATGCTAACTTTAGTTTTTTTTAATCTTATATATTTATTTTTATTTGTTTTTATTTTTATTTACTTTTTTTTATTTTTATTTATTTAAAATTTTTTTAAAAAACATTTTACTTATTTTTGAGAAGCAAGAGAGCACAAGAGTGAGCGTTGTGCGGGAGGAGCAGAGAGAGAGGGAGACAACAGAATTTAAAGGAGGCTCCAGGCTGCATTGAGTTGTCAGCACAGACTGACGTGGGACTCGAACCCACCACATGAGATCATGACCTGAGTTGACGTCAGATGCTCAACCGACTGAGCCACTCAGGCGCCCCTAATACTAGCTTTTTAGCAGTCGCAGAAACATTTAGACATCTAAGCTGATGTATAGTCCTTGAGCATTTGCTGAATTACTTATCTAAAACATACAAACTGTTAGTGTTTGTTAGATTTAATAATGAGTGTTTACTATGTGCAGGTATTGTACCAAATCAGTTCTTTGTAGACAGTATCCCATTTATTGCTCACACCAACCCTATCTCCAGAAGCCCCCTGAATGGTAACATTTAGCTCTACTGTACTTCAAGAAGTCCTGCTCTTTGTATCAAGTTGAATGAATTTAACACAATGGAATTTTACCTTAGTGGGTAATAGTCTTTCTTGAAAATTTTTAAATTGGTGTTTTTTGATAGCTCATGAAGGATATTAGATACTCAACATAGATGTTATTGCTAAACCCTTTTTCTCTCTCTTGAACCTGAGAGATAGTTAGGCATTATTCAGGTTTTTACCACTGAAGATGTTAAGACTAGGGTTAGTCTTAACTGGAGCTGGATTCACCCCCTAGCCTGACTTCAAAGCCAAGCTCTTTCTGGTATGTAGCCCTGGGCATGAAGCCTTTTTAAATCATTGTATTTTTATAAAACTTATCCAGAAGGATGATTTTTTCCCCCTTAAACAAATAGAATAAAGACATTTTATGTTTATAAAATATTTTGAGGGAACATTTTACAAAAGCACTTGAACACTAGAAAATAAAAAAGCTCGCGTGAAAGAATGTAGGTCAGAAGACCTAGGATAAATTCATTGCTTGCTGCTCTTTTGATCAAGGCAATCTGATTTCTCTTAAATTGTGGTTTTCCCATCTTCCTTCTACTTTTTTTGAATAAGGAAAATGTTGACGAGTGACATTTACTACAGGAATATTTTTAGGATGAATAACATAGTATATAAGTGAAATTCCTTGATATTTTTCAGACCAAATAATTTTTATTAATTATGCTCCTCTTGCTTTATGGGCACGGAGGAGTAAACTGAAATCAATTCCAGGATGTTTTTAGAGCAGTCATTTTTATTATCTGGAGAGCGATTATCTGTGTTGCAATTTATTCTAATTTCAGTTTGGCAATATCTACATGTTTTTAAAAATTACTTGCTGAATTGGTGAGTTTTTGTTATTCTTTTGTAAGTTGAAAACACCCCTTTGCTTTAAAATTTTGCTGTGCACACACTGGTTTAGCCTGCAGCCTATACTCGCAAAGAACCCTTTGAAAACCTAATTTTCAGAGAAGGTTTGAAAACAGGCATCTGCATGAAGGACTGTTCATTTCCAACAGGTGTAAGAACTGGGTTCATAATGTGGAAACATATGACCATCTCTGCTCCTATATCTTTTGGTTGTTTGAAATTAATTTATTAGGTAGCTCTGTCTTGGTATACCTGAAACAGGCTCCAAAGCCACATTTGTATTACCTCTACCTAGTGTTTTCTAGCTCCTGGTTGATTCTCCCTCACCTTAATCACATTAGTATGAATAACTGAAGGGTTATTACACAGTTTTCAGCTTTAAGGTTTCAGAGGACTGAAGCATCTGGTCGAATTTTGGGTTTATGCTTTCTGCTCTGCAGCCAGAGCTTATTTCCTCAAGTTTTATTAAATCCCTTCTTCCTTCATTGTAAGTCCCTCTTTTCTCTAAACATCAGGCCCTTCCTCAGTAGTATCTCCTTTATTTACATATTTTATTTAGTTCAGATGATCTTCTACCTTACGAAACACTAATTCTCAAGATGTGTGTTCTAGTTCTAAAACCAAAGTCCTTGAAAGGCTTAATTCTTTGATAACTGTATGGTTGAATAATGCCACTGCTAAGCTTGGTAAACATAGGATTTTAAAATTATAAAATACTTTAATATTTAAATTGCTAAAATTGGGTTTTTGGTTAGTTTGTCTTTTGATATGTAGTCTACTCGAGGAATTGTTAATTTGTGTGTTCATTTAGTATCTGCTATTTTTTCATCAACAGGAAGAAGGTAGATAATGACTATAATGCCCTTCAAGAAAGACTCAGTACCTTGCCTGATAAGTTGTCTTATAATATCATGGTATGTTTGGTGTGTTGCTTTTAAAGTAGTATGCTGTTTCTTATAAAGATACTATGTAAAGTAAGATGTTTCTTTGGTTTATGTATATTGATTCACAGATTGACAAGCTAATAGTATCTGAAGTAACTACCATAGCAAGAGAAGTTGTTTTACTTTAAAACAATCCACTAATTGTTGTAATAGTTGGTATTTACTTTTTTCTTTTTTTTTCAGATTTATATTAAATTATCACATTTTGGTAACACAAATGGCATAAATGTTAGAACAAAATTTGACAGATTTGGTATGCAAATTTACTTGTGTTAGAAAACTGTAATTAAGACAGAAATATGGCACTTAGTCGTTTCCTGGTAGCCAGAGCAGGAATAGACCATAATGTTGTATAATTCACAGAATTACATCCTAGAACATTGATTTTTTTATAAAAAGGTACTGCTGATTTTTGTCTGAGTGATCTTTGTATTGACATAGTGATCTATTTGTGAGCCCTGGATTAGATTCTTTCATTGCATGAATTTTCTTTTTCATGAAGACTTTGTTCTTAATTGCACTAGCCCAAATGTTTTGTAAATGTATTGTTCTTTATTATACTAGCCCAATTATTTTGTAAAATTTGTAGACTCATTAAAGCTATTTGTTAATTCCAGCTTTGTTTAAAAATGGTTATTTTTTTAGAAATAATTTTCAGTTTTTTTAATCAAAGGTATTCTTTATTAACTTAATATTTCATTATTAGTTTGCTTTCATTTAGATTTATGAATGAACACAAAGTATAAACATTCAGAGACAGTGCTAATTTCTCTGAAAGCTTATGTAAATGTGCAGATTGCTTTTCTTGTTTTAACATTGATTTATTAAACTAAAGCAATTTTGTATATGTTTTCCTAGTGTAACTTTAATGTTAAATTTCTATGATTTGACATTTTTTCTTAGTGTCAGCACAGAGCTTTTTAATGCTAAGTGTGTCATAAAATGTATTTTTTAGTGTTTTTAATTTTTTTGCCTCCCTTCCTCTCTCCCACATCCATATCCATCCCCCCTCTCTCTCTCTCTCTCTCTCTCTCTCTCTCTCTCTCTCTCTCTCTCCCCTTTCTTTCAACAATAGGTACCATTTGGCCCCTTTGCCTTCATGCCAGGAAAACTTGTCCATACTAATGAAGTCACCGTTTTACTTGGGGACAATTGGTTTGCAAAGTGCTCAGCAAAGCAGGCTGTGGGCTTAGTCGAGCATCGGAAAGAACGTATGTACCAGTTACAAATGATGTATCCCTGCTGGATGTTTATTAGTTCACAAAGTGCCAAGCTGATACTAAAAGTATTGTTCATGATGTATTAGTCCAGACTATTTGTGATTCCGTTGAACTGTAGGTAGTTTGAGTAGAACCAACATTTGAGAATGTAAGCTGGAGAATGGAACATCTGAGTTGGAAAACCCACCCACATTAGTATGTTTTCAGAAATTACAAAGTATAAAAGTTGTTAATATGTGGTTTTATGAGAAGTTGGGAAGACATAAGATTTGGGGTCATTTTACATTTTATAATTTGTTTCAGGTGCTTCCATAAACTTACTTTTGCTTTTAATTCTTTAGTACACAGAAGGAATTTCCTTTTCTTGTTGAACTAAGAGAGATACGTATTAGCAAAAGTAGAAACAATTTTTAAACATGCTTTTTGGTTTAGAAGAAGTCATATTTTCATCTTACAGAGGAGTCCAGGTGTGGAGAAGTTGCTACCCAAAACAGGGCCCTTATGCTTGTTCAGTGATTTAAGACCTCTGCCTCATTTTATTGAGGTGGTTCTTTAAGTTTTGTTTATCTGTGATACTGTTTGTTGGTGTATACATATGCACATATACATGTTGTAATTGGATGGGTTTGGCTTCAGTTCTAGCGTAGTTGCATTTTAAAATTAGATTTATTTAATATCTATGTTTTTATTTCTATAAAGCTTAAATTGATAGTATAATGTCACCCCTACCTGCTTTTTAACCTTCTAGTTAAATGTGTGTTTGAAAATAAATTTTTGAGGATTCTTCTGTATAAATGAGGTCATATAGATAAAAAGCGGCTGAGTTTTCTAAAGCTGAAATTATTTCCCTTATACATTTGAGTGGGTACTAGTTAGAGAACTCATTTACTCAGTGAAATTGTGGGATCTATATTTGGATACTCTAATTGCAAATCAACTCCTATAAGTTTATAATTGATAACATATTTTGATCTTTTGTGACACTAATCAGAATCTTATTGTTAGGCCTGTATATAATTTCTAGCAATGGTAATTCTTTTGGCATTACTTCATGAAAATAAGTCATGTACATTAGAGGAAAAAGAATGAGCATAATTCTTTCTTAAAGGCCTTCCTTAGTGGGGAAAGCATTCTTATTTACTAGGGTGGCTCTGCTGATATGAAATCAGTTCATAGTCTGTTGAATGTTGTTCATTTTGATTATCATATGGATATTTCAGCAAAGAAATCTTTAGAAATCAGTTATGACTTCATATATTAATGAGAGAATGCTTCTAGTAGAATAGAGCTCTAGAATAGAGAAGCATGTTTTGGTAAATCATTTTCCATTGTTAAAAATGTTTTTGGGAAATGACCAAACATGACTTTTGGGATCAGTGTTGATAAAAAATAATTTTCAGAATACATACCTATACATTACATTTGAGAACCTATTATAAATTCTGAAAAGTTGTTTTCTGCACACAGTTTTATACTCATTTTAATAACTAAAGAAAATGTTTAGATATATTGTGATATCTAACATTTATTAAGAAAAGATACTTTATTTTTCTTATGGAAGAAGAAATATAACAAATTAAACACACAGTCACCTACCTCACTGTTGACAGAGTAATTGGAGAAGGTGGAGGGAGGTCTGCATGTTTCAAAAGTAGTCAGAATTAAGGACAAGAATGGACTTACAAAAGGATTCAGAGGAGGTGTCTCTAAAGGAGATGATCTTTAAGAGTGGCCCATTCTTTTGTGCTCACATCTTTCATTTTTGCCATTTAACATGAATATGATCAGCTTTTTAAAATTTTTTCAAAAATTTTAAGATTATTAGAGTGAAATTGACTTTTTAGTTTGGTATACTGTTCCGTGAATCACGATATAAGTAAAGATTTATTTAACCATTGCCACTATCAGAATATAGGATACAGGATACACTAGTCAGGGCAAACTCCCTCATGCTTTCCCTTTGTGGTCACACCCTACCTTTGTAAGACCTGACAATCACAATCTGTATCTATTACTATTAACTTTACCTTTTCCAGAATGTTGTAACCTTCTGAGACTGACTTCTTTCACTCACCCTAATGCCTCACTTAAGTTGTACTGTGTATGAAAAGGTCATTCTTTTTTACTTCTCAGTATTTTTCCATTATATTCACGTACCACAGTTTTTCTGTTCATCCATTAGAGGACATTTGGTTTGCTTTCATTTTCTGGAATTACGAACAGAGCTGACATGAACCTTTGTGCTTTGTGTTACTATTAAATTTCTTTGCTGTTGATAAAACACCTACAAGTTAGATTACTAGGTCATATGGTGAGTGTGTGTTTAGTTTTTAAGAAACTTTCAAGCTCTTTTCCAGAGAAGCTGTATTGTGTAACATTCCCCCAGTCCTAGCAGGTATGAAAGCCCTAGTAGCTTTGTGTCCTCACCAGCATTTGGTGTTATTTTTAAAAATTTAAGCCATTTCAGCAGATGTAAAGCGGTTTTAATTTGTATTTCCCTAATGGCTAATGATGTGAGCATTGATTCATGTACTTACCTGTCATTTACGTATCCTCTTTGATCTGTTGAAGTCTTTTGCTCATTTTTAAAAGTTTGGTTGTATTTTGTCTTACTCTTGAGTTTTGAGAGTTCTTCATATATTCTGGATACAAGTTGTTGGTTAAATATGTGATTTGCAAATATTTTTCTCAGGATGCATCTTGTCTTTTTATTCTCATAACAGTTTATTTCCAGAGCAAAGTTCTTAATTTTGAAATCTAGTTTATTTGTTTCTTTTATGGATGATGTGTTTGGTGTCATATCTAGAATGCTTTACCTAATCTCAGTTCATGAAGATTTTCTGTTTTCTTCGATAAAATGTTTATAGTTGAACATTTTATACTTGCATCTGTGACCCATTTTAAGTTAATTTCCGTACAAGGTGTGAGGTTCAAGTCTCAATATTTTTACGTATGGATGTCCGGTTGTTCTAACGTCATTTGTTGCAAATCCTTTCTTCATTCAGTTGCCTTTGTACTTTTGTCAAAAGTGAATTAGTAGTCCACATCACAAAAGGATACCATTTCATCCCAACTAGAATAAGCTGTAATTAAAAAGACAGACAATAACTTGTATTAGAGAGGATATGGAAAACTCAAACCTCATATGTTGCTGGTGGGAATGTAAATTGGTGTAGCCACTTTGGAAAACAGTTTGGAATTTTTCATAAAGTTAAACATTGAGTTTACCATATAGTTCTTTTCCACACCTAGGCAGTATACCCAAGAGAAAGTAAAAACATGTGTCTGCACCGAAACTTGTACATGAATATTAGTAGCATTATTCGTAATAGCCAAAAAGTGTAAACAACCTAAATGTCTGTCACCTAGTGAATAGATAAATGTGAATGTTGTTTGGCAAGAAAAAGAAATGTGCCTTGAAAACAATATGGTAAATGAAAAAAGCTACAAAAGACTGCATATTATATGATTCCGCTTATATGAAATATGTAGAATAGGCAGTCTATAAAACAAAAACTCTATTAGTGGTTACTTAGGGCTAGGAAGGTATGGGGGAAATTGGAGAGAGACTTCATTTCTTTGAAAAGGTTATATTTGGAGATGGCACAAAATTTAAAGGATTTCTTTGAAAAATAAGTATCCCTTCTCCTGTCCCTTAGCATCCATTTGGTCAACTTGGAGACATTACTGTTATCAGGATCATACCATTTTGTGTGTTTGCATCTAAAGACTTATGCATTCCTAACCCATTATATACACACCTACTGAAATGGTAGCATGTTTTTTTTACATCTTGCTATCTTTGTTAATGGCTGCAGAGCGTTGTATGGGTATGACATTATTTAGCTACTCCTTTTTTGATCATAATGATAAATAATAAGATTATCTCCCACTCAACTGACTTCCCTCCTTTTCCCCCATTCTCCCTCACCTTTTCTCCCTCTATTCCTTCTTTCCATCTGTTTATTGTGGTAAAATGTACATAAAGTTTATCATTTTAGCCATTTTTAAAGGTACAGTTTGGTGGTATTAAGTGTACTTATGGTGGTTGTTTAACCATAATCACTATCCATCTCAAGAACTTTTTCATTTTCCCAAACTGAAACTCTGTATTATAAACAATAACTCCTCATTCCTCCCTCCCAAGTAGCACCCGGTAAGCAATATTCTACTTTTTCTGTCTGTGAAATTTGTTTATTCTAGATACCTGATATAAATAGAATCATAATATTTGTCTTTTAGTGACCAGCTCATTTCACTGAGCATAATGTTTTTAGGATTCATCCATGTTGTAGAATGCATCAGAATTTCCTTCCTTTTTAAGGTTGAATTATATTCTATTGTATATATATATACATTTTGTTTATCTGTTCTTATGTCAGTGGTCACATGGGTTGTTTTTACCTTTTGGCTGTTGTGAACATGGGTATAAAAAATATCTTCAATTCTCTGCTTTTGACTGAGGTATATATTCAAAAATGGAATTGCTAGGTTGTATGGTAATTCTATTTTTTTTTGATTCAATAATTTTAATGTTCATTCTTGATATTAAAAATTAAATAGGACTAGATAGACATTTCCTTAGCCTGATATATATTTATATATCTCAGCCAAGAAGACTGCTTGCCAAATGGCTTGCCAAATGACTTGCCAAATGACAAGCACTCCCAATAAAGAACATGGCAAAAACTTCCATTTTTACTAAAATTATCTAACATAGGTCTGAAGGCACTAGTCAATAATCCTGAATAAGAAGAATCATCAGGGGACTTGAGCAGTCACAGAAAATCTTACTATAAAGCTATTGTAATTAAGAAATATACAGACGGGGCGCCTGGGTGGCGCAGTCGGTTAAGCGTCCGACTTCAGCCAGGTCACGATCTCGCGGTCCGTGAGTTCGAGCCCCGCGTCGGGCTCTGGGCTGATGGCTCGGAGCCTGGAGCCTGTTTCCGATTCTGTGTCTCCCTCTCTCTCTGCCCCTCCCCCGTTCATGCTCTGTCTCAAAAATAAATAAACGCTGAAAAAAAAAAAAAGAAATATATAGACACTGGAACAGAATAGAGAACACAGAGGAATCCACACATGTATGTAAATCTGAAAAAAGACAGAAATGCCATTGCAGGTCAAGAGATAAAGAATAGCTTGTTCAATAAATGCTACCAAGTAGGACTGCCAGGTAGAATACAGGATGCTCAGTTAAATTTAATTTTCAGATAAACAACAAATAATTTTTTAGTATGCATGTCCAAAATATTGCATGGGACATACTTATACTAAAACATCATTCATTTTTATCTGAAATTTAAACTAAACTGGTTATTTTATGTATTTTTTTATTTGCTAAAATCTGGCAACTCTAGTGCCAGGCCAGTGTTACTTATGTGGACAAAAGTTAAAATGGATTTCTATCTCATTTTCTGAGATAATTCTTTTTTTTTTTTTTTCTTTTTTCCACATGGTAGGAGTTTAATCTTACTTTTTTTATTCTGTTTAATTTATTTTTTAAATTTACATCCAAGTTAGCGTATAGTGCAACAATGATTTCAGGAGTAGATTCCTTAATGTCCCTTAACCATTTAGCCCACCCCCCCGCCCACAACTCCTCGAATAACCCCGTTTGTTCTCCATATTTAAGAGTCTCTTATGTTTTGTCCCCCTCCCTGTTTTTATATTATTTTTGCTTCCCTTCCCTTATGTTCATCTGTTTTGTCTCTTAAAGTCCTTATATGAATGAAGTCATATGATATTTGTCTTTCTCTGACTAATTTCGCTTAGCATACTACCCTCTAGTTGGATTCACGTAGTTGCAAATGGCAAGATTTCATTCTTTTTGATTGCCGAGTAATACTCCATTGTATATATATATACCACATCTTCTTTATCCATTCATCCATCTATGGACATTTGGGCTCTTTCCATACTTTGGCTATTGTTGATAATGCTGCTATAAACATTGGGGTGCATGTGTTCCTTCGAAACAGCACACCTGTATCCCTTGGATAAATACCTAGTAGTGCAATTGCTGGGTCGTAAGGTAGTTCTATTTTTAATTTTTTTGAGGAACCTCCATATCCAGAGTGGCTGCACCAGTTTGCATTCCCACCAGCGTGCAAAAGATCCTCTTTCTCCGCATCCTTGCCAATGTCTGTTGTTGCCTGAGTTGTTAATGTTAGCCATTCTGACAGGTGTGAGGTGGTATCTCATTGTGGTTTTGATTTGTGTTTCCCTGATGATGAGTGATGTTGAGCATTTTTTCATGTGGCGGTTGGCCATCTGGATATCTTATTTTCAGAAGTGTCTATTCATGTCTTTTGCCCATTTCTTCACTGGATTATTTGTTTTTTGGGTGTTGAGTTTGATAAGTTCTTTATAGATTTTGGAGACTAACCCTTTATCTGATATGTCGTTTGCAGATATCTTCTCCCATTCTGTCAGTTGCCTTTTAGTTTTGCTGATTGTTTCCTTTACTGTGTAGAAGCTTTTTATTTTGGTGAGGTCCCAATAGTTCATTTTTGCTTTTGTTTCCCTTGTCTCTGGAGACATGTTAAGTAAACAGTTGCTGCAGCCAAGGTCAAGAGCATTTTGCCTGCTTTCTCCTTGAGGATTTTGATGGCTTCCTGTCTTACATTGAGGTCTTTCATCCATTTGAGTTTATTTTTGTGTATGGTGTAAGTAAGTGGTCCAGGTTCATTTTTCTACATGTCGTTATCCAGTTTTCCCAGCACCAGTTGCTGAAGAGACTGTCTTTATTCCATTGGATATTCTTTCCTGCTTTGTCAAAGATTAGTTGGCCATACATTTGTGGGTCCATTTCTGGGTTCTCTATTTTGGTCCATTGATCTAAGTGTCTGTTTTTGTGCCAGTACCATCCTGTCTAGAGGATTATAGCTTTGTAAAAAAAATTTTTTTAATGTTGTATTTATTGTTGAGGAAGAGCCAGAGACAGAGCATGAGTGAGGGAGGGGCAGAGAGAGAAGTGGGACACAGAATCTGAAGCAGACTCCAGGCTCTGAGCTGTCAGCACAGAGCCCAACGCGGGGCTTGAACTCACAAGTGGTGAGATCATGACCTGAGCCGAAGTCAGACACTTAACTGACTGAGCCACCCAGGCACCCCTGATGATTACAGCTTTGTAATACAGCTTGAAGTTCAGGATCCTGATGCCTCCAGCTTTGGTTTTCTTTTTCAAGATTGATTTGGCTATTCGGGGTCTTTTCTGGTTCCATACAAATTTTAGGGATTGTTTGTTCTAGCTCTGTGAAGAGCTGGTGTTATTTTGATAGGTATTGCATTGAATATGTAGATTGCTTTGGGTAGTATTGACATTTTAACAATATTTGTCCTTCTGTCCAGGAGCATGGAATATTTTCCTTTTTTTGGTGTGTCTTCAATTTCTTTCATAAGCTTTCTATAGTTTTCAGTGTATAGGTTTTTCACCTCTTTGGTTAGATTTATTCCTAGGTATTTTATGTTTTTTGGGGCAGTTGTAATTTGGGATCGATTCCTTGATATCTTTTTCTGTTGCTTCATTGTCAATGTGTAGGAATGCAACCAATTTCTGTACATTGATTTTATATCCTACAACTTTGCTGAATTCATGGATCAGTTTTAGCAGTTTTTGGTGGAATCTTTTCGGTTTTCCATATAGAGTATCCTGCCATCTGTGAAGAGTGAAAGTTTGGCCTCCTCCTGGCCGATTTGGATGCCTTTTATTTCTTTGTGTTGTCTGATTGCTGAGGCTGAGACTTCCAATACTGTGTTGAGTAACTGTGGCGAAAGTGGACATCCCTGTCTTGTTCCTGACCTTAGAGGGAGCTTTCAGTTTTTCCCCATTGAGGATGATGTTAGAGTTGGGTCTTTCATATATGGCTTTTATAATCTTGAGGTACAATCCTTCTATCCCTACTTTCTGGAGGGTTTTTATCAAGAAAGGATGCTGTATTTTGTCAAATGTTTTCTCTGCATCTATTGAGGTCATATGGTTCTTGTCCTTTCTTTTATTGATGTGTGAATCATATTAATTGTTTTGCAAATATTGAACCAGCCCTGCATCCCAGGTATAAATCCCACTTGGTCGTGGTGAATAATTTTTTTAATGTATTGTTGGATCTGGTTGGCTGATACCTTTTGAGGATTTTTGCATCCATGTTCATCAGGGAAATTGGTCTGTAGTTCCCCTTTTTAGTGGGGTCTCTGTCTGGTTTTGGAATCAAGGTAATGCTGGCCTCATAGAAAGAGTTTGGAAGTTTTCCTTTCATTTATGTTTTTTGGAACAGCTTCAAGAGAATAGGTGTTAACTCTTCCTTAAATGTTTGGTAGAATTCCCCTGGAAAGCCATCTGGCCCTGGACTCCTGTTTTTTGGGAGATTTTTGATTACTAATTCTAATTCTTTACTGGTTATAGGTCTGTTCGAATTTTCTCTTTCTTCCTGTTTCAGTTTTGGTAGTGTATATGTTTCTAAAAATTTGTCCATTTCTTCCAGATTGCCCATTTTATTGGCATACAATTGCTCATAATATTCTCTTATTATCGTTTTTATTTCTGCTGTGCTGGTTGTGATCACTCCTCTTTCATTCTTGATTTTATTTATTTGGGTCCTTTCCTTTTTCTTTTTGATCATACTGGCTAGTGGTTTATCAGTTTTGTTAATTCAACCAGCTTCTGGTTTCATTGATCTGTTTTACTGGTTTTTTTTTGTTTGTTTCAATAGCATTGATTTCTGCTCTAATCTTTATTATTTCCTGTTTTCTGCTGTTTTGGGGTTTTATTTGCTGTTCTTTTTCCAGCTCTTTAAGGTGTAGGGTTAGGTTGTATATCTGAGACCTTTCTTCCTTTTTTAGGAAGGCCTGGATTGCGATATACTTCCCTCTTACGACTGACCACCTTTGCTCCATCCCAGAGGTTTTGGGCTGTGGTGTTATTTTCATTGGTTTCCATGTACTTTCAAATTTCCTCTTTAACTTCCTGGTTAGCCCATTCATTCTTTAGTAGGATGTTCTTTAGTCTCCAAGTATTTGTTATCTTTCCAAATTTTTTCTTCTGGTTGCTTTTGAGTTTCACAGCATTGTGGTTTGAAAATATGCACGGTATGATCTCTTCTGTACTTGTTGAGGGCTGATTTGTGTCCCAGTATGTGATAGAGATGGAGAACGTTCCATGTGCTCTGGAGAAGAATGTATATTCCACTGCTTTAGGGTGAAATGTTCTGAATATTTCTGGTAAGTGCATGTGTTATTCAAAGCCATTGTTTCCTTGTTGATTTTCTGTTTAGATCTGTCCATTGTCGTAAGTGGGTGTTGAAAGTCCCTTACTATTATGGTATTGTTATCAGTGAATTTCTTTATGTTTGTGATTAATTGATTTGTATATTTGGGTGCCTCCACCTTTGGATCATAAATGTTTACAATTATTAGGTCTTCTTGGTGGATAGACCCCTTACTTATGATATAATGCCCTTCATCTCTTGTTACAGTCTTTAGTCTATAAGTATGGCTACTCCGGCTTTCTTTTGTTGACCATTAGCATTATAGATGGTTCTCCATCCCCTTACTTTCAATCTGAAGGTGTCTTTAGATCTAAAGTGAGTCTCTTGTAAACAGCATATAGATGGATCTTGTTTTCTTATCCATTCTGTTACCCTATGTCTTTTGATTGGAGCATTGACGTTTAAGAGTGTGTACTGAAAGATATGAATTTATTGCCATTATGTTGCTCGTAGAGTTGGAATTTCTGGTGTTGTTCTTTGGTCCTTTCTAGTCTTTGTTGCTTTTGGTCTTCTGTATGTATGTATGCATGCATGCATGTATGTATGTTTTCTCCCCTCAGAGAGTCCCCCTTAAAATTTCTTGCAGGACTGGTTTAGTGGTCACAAACTCCTTTACTTTTTGTTTGTCTGGGAAACTTTTGATCTCTCCTTCTATTTTCAATGACAGCCTTGCTGAATAAAGAATTCTTGGCTACATATTTTTCTGATTCAGCACACTGAATATACCCTGCCACTCCCTTTGGCCTGCCAAGTTTCTGTGGATAGGTCTGCTGCAAACCTGATCTGTCTTCCCTTGTAGGTTAAGGACTTTTTTTCCCTTGCTGCTTTCATGATTCTTTCCTTTTTTGTGAATTTGAATATTTTGTGAATTTGACTATGATATGCCTTGTTGACGGTCGGTTTTTGTTGAATCTAATGGGAGTCCTCTGTGCTTTTGATATGTCTTTCCCCAGGTTAGGAAAGTTTTCTGCTATGATTAACTCACATAACACTCCTATCCCTTTTTCTCTCTTTTCCTCTTCTTGGACCCCTATGATTCTGATGCTGTTCGTTTTTAATGAGTCAATGATTTCTCTGATTTTTAAATCGTGCTCTTTTGCCTTCATCTCCCTCGTTTTTTTCTGCTTCATTATTCTCCATAAATTTATCCTCTATATCGCTGATTCATAGCTCTGCCTTATCCATCCTTGCTACTGTGGCATCCGTTTGAGATTGCAGCTCAGTTACATTTTTTATTTCATTCTGACTAGATTGTACTTCTTTTATCTCCATAGAAAGGGATTCTAATCTATTTTCAACCCCAGCTAGTGTTCTTATTATCATGATTCTAAATTCTGTTTCAGACATCTTGCTTGTATCTGGGTTGATTCAGTCCCTGGCTGTCATTTCTTCCTGCTCTTTCTTTTGGGGTGAATTCCTTTGTTTCGTCATTTTGAAGGAAGAAAAGGAATTAATGAGGTAAAAAAAAATTAAAATAAAAAAATTAAAAACAACACACACACATACAAAAGAATCTAATAAATGGTGCTAGATCCTAGGTGTGTTTTGGTCTGGTTGTTGAAAGGAACTTGATAGATTAGGGAAAAAAGGGGGAAAAAAAGGAAAATGTTTGAAAATTTGAAAAAATGAATACAGTGAAATAGAATAAAATGAAATTAAGGAAGTAAAATAGAATTTTAAAAATTTACAAAAAAGTAAAAAATACAGTAAAAAATTAATATTTTTAATAAAAATTGAAGATAAAAATAAATTTTTTCTTTCTGTATTCAAAAAAAGAAATGAAAAAGAGGAAAAAAAAAAAAAGAAAGTTGAATAGATGGACCAGCAAAGAGTTTGAAATATGATTGAAATTACATTGTTTTCTCCTGGAAGTCAAACTGAAAAGCAGTTTATAGTCTGTAAACTAAGCTGGTGGAGAGACTTGTGTTCCTTAACAGTGAGGTTGGCCCAGTTGGGTGTGGCTTAGTGTAAGGGCTCTATTCTCCACTAGATGGCGCTGCTTAGCTTACTGGGGTGGATTGTTGTGGCACTTGTAGATGTGTATGTGCATACATGGGAGGAGTGAAAATGGCGTCACCCAGCTACCCAGTCTCTAGTATCAGAACTCTGTTCTTCCCGATCAGCAATTGCACACCTGTCCTTTGTCTCCGGCTTCCGTCCACTCCCTGCTTTTACACTGTCCGTGACCAAGCTGTCAGGTTGCCAGGCGGCACCTCCCTCCTGAGTTTTATCTCAGATGCAGCTGTGTTTCCCAATCCCTCACTTCCTAGGGACTGAGACTTTGTCCCACTCAGAACTTCTGGGGGAGGTTTCACTGAGCAATGGCTGGGTTCTGGCCACACCCAGGAACATTTAGGGACCAGGCTGCTGCCGATGCCCAGAGACTGCGGCTGGCTGCCAGCCCACCCCAGAAAATGTTCACACGATTGTGTAGCAGGAGTGTTTCAGGGATTATGGAAAATCTCAGCACACATCTGGCACCAGGCCTCACCCTTAATGATCTTGTTCTAGCACCAGCAAATTTAGTTGTTTTCTGGCATCTGCTGGCACCATTGACTGTGGGGGTCCACACAGCTTCAACCAAATGTCCTCCCAGCAGGGGAACCATCTGTCCCCTGTGACCTGAGGACCCCGGACCTCACTCTGCTCCTGGAGATTTGCCCTTCCCACAAGAGCACTGCCGGATATTGAGCTGTGGAGTTTCCAACTCTGTGCTCCCTGTATTTATAGAGTCTTAGTGAAATCTAAACCCTCTCCTTTCTCCTTTCTGCCTTTTTAGTTCAGTCCCTGCATCTGTTTCCACTTTTCCACTTTCTCTCTAGCTGCTTTTGTGGAGAGGGGTGCTTTTCCCCTACTCTCTCTGCAAGCAAAAACAGCTCCCTGCCCCCTGTGGCTTCTCTGTCCCCCAGTTCACCTCTCCGTGCCACGTACCTGCTGAGTTCTTTGGTTCAGGTTGTACAGATTGTTGTGTTAATCCTCTAATCAGTTTTCTAGGTGTGCAGGATGGGTTAGTGTTGATTTGGGTGTATTTCATGGATGTGAGACACAAAAAAACCTTCCATGCTATTCCCTGGTAATTCTGTTTTTTACAGAGCCACCATATTATCTTCCACAGTTGTTGAGCCATTTTACATTACTGCAGTGTACAAAAGGATCCAGTTTTTCCACATTCTTGCCAACTCTTTGTTTACTATTTCTTTGATTATAACCATCCTAATGGTTTGATTTGCATTTCTCTAATGACTAAAGATGTTTGTTGAGTATTTTTTGTGTGCTTATTGGCCATTTGTAGAAAAATCTTTGGAGAGATGTCAATTCAAGTCCTTTGCCCATTTTTAAATTGGGTTGTCTTGTTGAGTTATAAGAGTTCTTTATATATTCTGAATAGTAGTCCCTTATCAGATATATGATTTATCAGATATATATTTTCTCATTCTGTGGTTTACCTTTTCAATATATTGATGATGTCCTTTGATGCACAAAAGTTTTAGATTTTGATGAAGTCCAGTTTGTCTATTTTTTTCCTTTTGTTGCTTTTACTTTTAGTGTCCTTTCCAAGAAATCATTGCCAAATCTAATGTCATGGAGCTTTCCTCCTATTTTTTTTCTAAGAATTTCATAGTTTCAGCTCCTCATTTTAGGTCTTTCATCCATTTTCAGTTAATTTTTGTTTATTGTGTAAAGTAAGGGTCCAAGTTCATTGTTTTGCATGTGGCTATCCAGTTTTCCCAATAGCATTTGTTGAAAAGACTGTCTTTACCCCCATTGAATGGTTTGGCCCTGTTGAAAATTGTTTGGAAATACATGAGGATTTATTTCCAGGTTCTCTATCCTATTTTATGATTTATATGTTTGTCTTAATGCCAGTACTATATTGTTTTGATTACTCTACCTTTGTAGAAAGTTTTAAAATCAAGAAGTATGATCTTTGATCTTTTTAAAGACTGTTTTGACTGTTCAGGGTTTCTCAAGATTGTGCATGAATTTTGGGGAGGAATTCTTCTGTTTCTGCAAAAATGTTGGGATTTTGATAGGGATCACATCGAATTTGTAGATTGCTTTGGGTAAAATGACATCTTAACAATATTAAGCCCTGGGGCGCCTGGGTGGCGCAGTCGGTTAAGCGTCCGACTTCAGCCAGGTCACGATCTCGCGGTCCGGGAGTTCGAGCCCCGCGTCAGGCTCTGGGCTGATGGCTCAGAGCCTGGAGCCTGTTTCCGATTCTGTCTCTCCCTCTCTCTCTGCCCCTCCCCCGTTCATGCTCTGTCTCTCTCTGTCCCAAAAATAAATAAACGTTGAAAAAAAAAATTTAAAAAAAAAAAAAAAAAACAATATTAAGCCCTGTAATCCGTGAACACAGGATGTCTTTCCATTATTTGTGTCTTCCTTAAATATGTTCTTTCAGCAACATATTTGTAATTTTTAATGTATAAGTCTTGTGCCTTCTAGGCTAAACTTATTACTAAATATCTTTTTAATGCTATCATAAATGGAAATTATTTTCCTAATTTCCTTTTTAGATTGTTCATTGCTAGTGTACAGAATTGCAACTTATTTTTGAGTGTTAATTTTGTATTCTGCAACTTTGCTGAATTGATTAGTTTTTTAACAGAGTGTATGTGTGTGTGTGTGTGTGTGTGTGTGTGTGTTTGTAATGTTTTGGGTTTCCTACATATAATATCATATCTGTCAACAGGGATAATTTTACATATTATTTTCCAATTTGGATGCTTTTTATTTCTTTTTCTTGCCTAATTGCTCTCACTAGAACTTTTAGTACTGTGTAGTTAAAATAGTAGGCATCCTCATCTTGTTCCTGATCTTTGGGGAAAAATTTTCAGTCTTTCACTATTGAATATCTTGTCAATTTGGGTTTTTCATATATGACTCTTATTATGTTTAGGAAGGTACCTTCTATTTCTAGTTTCTTGAGTGTTTTGTATTGTGAAGTAGTGTTGGATTTTGTCAAAGGCTTTCTCTGCATCAGTTCAGTTTCAGGTGTACAACATAAAGGTTTGACTTACACATGTTGTGAGATGATTACCCCAATAAACTTTAGTTAACATCTATCACCTCATGTACATATATTAAAAATAAATAGACAAAAAAATATTTTTTATTACTTGTAATGACAACTCTTAGGATTTACTGTCTTAACAACTTTCATATATATCATATAGCAGTGGTAATTTTAGTTATATATTACATTCCTAGTTTATTTCTCTTATAACTAGATATTTGTACATTTGGACCACCTTCCTCCAATTCCTCCAGCCCCCTATTTGTTGCCATTTTGTTGAGGAATTTTTGCATGTCTACTCATAAGGGATATTAGCCTGTAGTTTTCTTTCAATGTCTTCGATTGGCTTCACAGAATGTGTTCCTTCCTCTTCAGTATTTTGGAAGAGTTTGAGAATTGATGTCATTTTTTCCTTGAATGCTTGATGGAATTAATCTATGAGGCCATCTGTTCCTGGGCTTTTCATTGTTGGGAGGTTTTTGATTACTGATTCAATTACCTTACTTCTTACAGGTCTATTCAGATTTTCTATTTCTTCTTACATCATTTTTAGTAGTGCGTTTGTTTCTAAGAATTTGTCCATCTAGTCATCCAGTTTGTTGGCATTCAGTTGTTTGTAGTATCCTCTTATAATCGTGTTTATTTCTGTAAAATAAATAGAATTGTCTCCACTTTTGTTTCTGATTTTAGAGATTTGAGCCGTGTTTCTCTCTCTCTCTCTTTCTCTCTCTCTCTCTCTCTCTTTCTCTCTCTTTTTTTTGGCCCATCTGGGTAGAAGCTTGTCAATTTTGTTGGTCTTTTCAAAAAAGCAACTTTCAGTTTTGTTGATTTTTCTCTATTTTTGTATTCCCAGTTTATTTCCATTTTAATATTAGTTGTTCCTTCTGTCTGCCAGCTTTCAGTTTAGTTCAGTTCAGTTTTCAAGTTCCTTTTAAAGCATACAGGTAGGCTATGATTTGAGATCTTTTTTTTTTTTTTTTAAATGTTAGGTATGTTTACCAGATATAAATTACTTTCTTAGCCGTGCTTTCACTGCATCCTGTAAGCTTTGTTATGTTGTATTTTCCATTTTCATTGGTTTCAAGGAATTTTCTAATTTCTTTTGTGATTTCTTCTTTGACCCATCAAATCATGTTGTCATAAATTTCCATGTATTTGTGAATTTTTCACCTTTCTTTCTGTTACTGATTTCTAGTTTCATTGCATTGTGATTGGAAAAAAATACTTTGTATGATTTCAATATTTTATTTTATTTTATTTATTTTAAAGTTTATTTTTTGAGAGAGGAGGAGGGGCAGAGAAAAGGAGACAGAGTATCTGAAGCAGGCTCTGCACTGCAGAGAGCCCAAAGGGGGGCTCAAACTCACGAACTGTGAGATCATGACCTGAACCATGACCTGAACCAAAGTCCAGTGCTTAACTGACTGAGCCACCCAGGCACCCTGTTTTATATTTTTTTAAATTTTAGTGCATTACTGGGTTCAGGAGTAGAATTCAGTGATTCATCATTTACATACAATACCCAGTGCTCATCATAAGTACCCTCCTTGGTATCCATCACCCATTTAGCCCGTCTTCCACCCACCTCCCTCCATAAACCCTCAGTTTGTTCTCTATCATTAAGAGTCTCTTGTGGTTTCCCTCTCTTCTCCTACCCCTCCTTCCCATATGTTCATCTGTTTTGTTTCTTAAATGTCACATATGGGTGAAATCATATGGTATTTGTCTTTCTCTGATTGACTTATTTCATTTAGCATAATACATTATAGCTTCATCCACGTGATTGCAGATGGCAAAATTTCATTGTTTTTGATGGATGAGTAATGTACCACATCTTCTTTATCCATTCATCAGTTGATGGACATTTGGACTCTCCATAGTTTGGCTATTGTTGATAATGCTGCCATAAACATTGGGGTGCATGTACCCCTTCGAATCTGTATTTTTGTATCCTCTGGGTAGTGGTTTCAAAATTTTAAAGACTTGTTTTGTGGTCTATTATATGGTCTTTCTTGGAAATGTCCCATGTTCTCCTTAGAAGAATATATATTCTGTTGGATAGAGTGTTCTGTACATGTATGTTAGGTCCAGTTGGTCTGTAGTTTTGTTCAAGTCCTCTATTATTGCTCTTATTTTTTGTTCAGTATTGATGTCTCCAACTTTTATTGGAGGACTATTTTTCTCTTGGATTCTGTCAATTTTAGCTTCATATATTTGACACTATGTTGTTAGGTGTGTATATAACTATTATATTTTCTTGATAGATGGAAATTTTTATTAATATAAGATATCCTTTGTCTCTGAAAACTTTTTTTGATGTAATGTCATATTTTGCCTCATATTAGTATAGTCATTCCAGTTTTCTTTTGGTTACTATTTTCATCGAATATCTTTTCCATCCTTTTACTTTCAACCTGTTTTGACTCTCTTGTTGACCACATATAGTAGGATCCTGTTTTTTGTTTTTTTTTTTTCTTTAAATTTTTTAATCCATTCTGCCAAGCCATGCCTTCTGTTGGATTTATTATCACTACTTGTAGGGCAGGGTTTACTTTTGTCACTTTTAAAATTTGTTTTCTCTGTCTTAGAGCTTTAGTGTCTCATTTCCTTCATTATTGCCTTTCTTTGTGTTTAGTTGATTTTTTTTCCTTTGTGTTTAGTTTTTTTTTTTTTTGTAGTAAAATATTTTGATTCCCTTCTCACTTCTTTTGTTAATATTTTATACACATATTTTTTGTGCTTACTATGGATACTACATATAACATCCTAAGGTTATAATAATGAAATCATTTTGAATTCACATTGATTATTGATGACACATATTACATCTTTATACATTATGTACCTGTTAACATAGATTTGTAATGATTTTTTATGCATTTCTCTGTGTATCCTGTAGGAAGTAAAATGTGGAGTTTACAAACCATAATGACAGTAATACTGGTTTTTATTTTTGCCCATGTTTATTTACCTTTAGTAGAAATTTTTTTATCTTTGTATGGCCTCGAGTTGTTGTCTAGTGGCTGTTCATTTCAACCTGAAGAATTCTTAGCATTTCTTGTAGGGCAGGTCTAGTGATAAGGATCTCCTTCAGCTTTTGTTTATCTGGAAGGATAGTTGCAGTATATAGAATTCTCAGTTGACAGTTTTTTTTTTTTTTTTTTTTTAAGCTCAGCGCTTTAAATATTTCAGCCCACTGCTTTCCAGCCTTCAAGGTTTCTGCTGAGAAATCTGCTTGTATTCTCATTGAGGATCCCTTACGTGTGATAAATTGCTCATCTCTTGCTGCTTTCAAGATTCTCTCTTTATCTTTCAAAAGTGTGATTATGTGTCTTGGTATTGGTCTCCAGGTTTATTCTACTTTTAGTAACTTGAGCTTTTTGGATTTGTCGGTTCATGTTTTTCACCAAATTTGGAAACTTTTGGGCCATTATTTCTTCTAATAATTTCTTTGCTACTTTTTTTCCTTTTGAGACTCCCTTAATTTGTATATTAGTCCACCTGATAATATCCCATATATCCTTTAGGCTTAGTTCACTTTTTTCCATTGCTTTCTCTGCTCCTTAGACTTGATAATTTCAAATGTCCAATCTTCAGGTTCACTGATTGTTTCTTTTGCTTGTTCAAATATGCTGTTGAATCCCTGAGGTGAATTTTACAATTCAGTTATTATTTCCACTGTAGAATTTCTGTTTGGTTCCTTTTTATAATTTCGGTCTTTACGTACTCTCATTTTGTTAATGCATTATTCTCTTTATTTCCTTTAGTTCTAGTTCTTTGAATTTTTCTTTAGTACACCTGATGCCTTTGTTTCTTTAGGAATGGCTTCTAGAGATATATTTTGTTCTTTTCTATGGACCAGATTTTTTTTGTCTATTGTATTCCTTTTGGTATCTGATGAAATTTTTAAATTTTGATGGACATTTGAAAAAACAGTCATCTGGATTTTTGGAATAAAGTAGATATGCCCTGAGCCTTCTTATAAAACCCAAAGTGAAAGGTTATGGTGTTTCCTGTGTTTTCTGAGCATGTGTGTTTCTTGGACCTGTGTGGGGATTTTTTTTTTAATATTCTGTATACATAGCTGCTATTGAATGTTTTAGTTTACAAAGAATCTCACCTCTACTTCTCTTTGCGGTCTCAGATTGTATGTTGTATGGCTCTTCCCCTAATCTCTTGTGCCAGGTTCCTGTGGGCCTGTAGTTTCCCTGTAGCCTCCCTGCAGCTTTTATCAGTGCCAGCTATTTTCCCCCAACTGAGGTCTGGCTTAGGTGAGACAGATACCAGTTATTTAGTCAGCCCCTGGACAGATAAGAATGTTGCCAGTAATGTCTGGGCTATTCTCTGTGGTCCAAGGGAAGGAATAGGGTTCTGGGCTGCCACATTCTCCAGACCAAAGCTGCTTCACGTTGGGGAGGAGGTGGCTAAAGGCAAGTAAAAATGCCATGACATTTCCTGCTGTTTTGATTGTGACTTTTTCTTGGTTGGGTGTTTGCTTGGTTGTTGTAGACCTTTGACTATTTTTCAGAGCTCTTCTAGTTAGTTTCTGATTGCTCCTGAATGTTTTCTGGTTGCAGTGGGCTGGGGAGACAAGGGCTTTTAGAGCTTTTTAGTCTGTAAGTTTGCTCCTTATTGTTTTAAGGGAAGATTTTATTTTCCTTTGGACATGGGAAATTTTTGAGCATGTTTATAATAAGCATACTGAGTGATTAACAGTTTAAGAGAAAGAAATGATACAGATCCTAGATGTGATGGGATTAAATATACAGAAAATGTAGCTTTGGAAAGTATCAATGAAAAAGAGGAGCAAAGATAGATGAAGAATATTTGTGTTAGTGAAGTTAAAGGTTCAGATTTTCATAAAAATAAAGTCAAGTTTATTTAGAAGTGTGAGAGGTTAGAGGGTTAGGAAGTATGTGTAGAATATGTGTTGTGGGAAATGTGATATGGCCATCAGCAATTTTATGATTTATCTTAATGAGGCAATATGTGTGTTCTTGTGTATCTTCCATGAGGCATACATATTTTAAGTTCATTGATATTTTGTTATAACTTATGATTTTGGCTTTATAGTTTATGATTTGATTTTATCTATATAATACTTAAATATATACTTATGATTTGTGTTTTATCTATATAATAAATGTCTGTAACTTTAAAACATCATGTATTTTCTGAAAACATAATGAAAAAGTAGTAGGGTCTTGCTCAGTCCCCCTTAGCTTCCATTTCCCATTCTCCAGAGGTAATTACTTTCAGTCTCTTGGCTAATCTTTTGCTCTTTTCTTTTTATCCATATTTCCCAAGTTATTTGTTATATTCTATTTTCTTGACTGTTTTTCAGTTTTATGTAGTATTTGTTAGATCCCTGCCTATAATTAAAGGCTAGCATTTAGATCATTTACATGCTCTTCTCCCTGTCCCTGCTCCCCAAATCTTTTTAATATTATTTTATTATAATTTTTGTTAAATCATTGTTCATGCTTAGATTTAATTCCATTTCAATTATTGTATACCTCTTCATTTGAAGTTAACTGTTTTTTGTTTGTTGTGTACTGACATGTGTCTTTCATTAATTCACTCAAACACTTTGATTTTATTCTTAAGAGACCTGTGTACTGGATGGAGTTCTTCATAGTCTTGCTTCAGTTTGGCCGGGCTTCTATCTTGGAAAAGAAAACAAAACAGTCATCTTCCTGGTGTCTTCCTTTACCATTATACTCCTATTTATTCCTTGTTCCCTGGTTCCCATGGCATCTCCTTTCAGGTTTTACTCATTTTGTTGGTGTATATAGCCTTTAGTAACTTTGTGTGTGGGAGATACATGTTTTGAAATTTTGCATGTCTGAAAATATTTTTTGTACTCCAACTTTTTGTAACCAGACTGTTAGAACTGTAGGTTTTTTTTTTTTTTTAACAATTTTTCCTTCAGAAATTTGAAGGTATTCTGTTACTTTTTGTCTTATGTATTGCTTTTGCAAAGTCTGAAGCCATTCTCCTTCCTCTGTATGTAACTTGCTTTGTTTTTGTTTTTAGAAGCTCTAGGTTTCTGTCCCTATTCCCCATGATCTGAAATGCCACTGTGATATATATATTGTGTTTCTTAAAAAAAAAAAATTTTTTTTTTTTTTACATTTATTTAGTTTTGAGAGACAGAGAGAGACAGAGTGTGAGCAGGGGAAGGGCAGAGAGAGAGGGAGACAGAGATTCAGAAGCAGACTCCAGTCTCTGAGCTGTCCGCACAGAGCCCGACGCGGGGCTTGAACCCATGAACTGTGAGATCATGACCTGAGCTGAAGTTGAACGCTTAACTGGCTGAGCCACCCAGGTGCCCCTACCTCATTGTGTTTCTTTTAAAATTTGTTTGCTAGGTATTTGATGGAGTTCTTCCAAGGTGAAGATGCATGTCCTGCAGTCCTGGAAAAGTTTTAATATTATTTCTTTAATAATTTCCTTCTCCTGTTATTCATGTGTTTGTCTTTGTTAAAGTTTTGAAGTGATTTCTTTTTATCTTTGGAATAATGAATTTTTAAAAATATTTCTGTACATTTTAATTGCTAGGAGCTCTGTATTTTTGTTTGCTTTGTTATTTTTTGAATGTTCCTTTGGTATAGCATACTGTTCTTGTTTCATGAGTACAGTATTGTTTTTTTGGATTTTCAAATTTTCTTCATGCATTGTTTTTGTTTCCTCTGCAGTGCTTTTATTTATTTATTTGTTTATTTTTACTTTTGTTCTCCCTTTTTTCCTTCCCTCCCTTCCTTACTCTTTGACATTAACAGTGAAGACTCTTCAGATATTTGGTGATCCTTGGCTAACCATTTATACTTAAGAGGTATGCACTGTTAGGAAGCTGTGTGTACGGGTGGAGTTTGATTATTAGTCCTTTCTATAGGGAGTTAAGGTGGCAAACTGATTTTCTTTCATTAAGGAATCTAC